>NC_138955.1:29665570-30265570 GCF_965226115.1 Aulonocara stuartgranti | reverse complement strand
TTAAAATTATTCACATAATGAAAACCTATACTTTGTTTCAGGCGAGTTTCCCATTCAAATGCATGTAACAGTGAGAAACACATTGTCTTGGCGAAATAAAGCGTTTTTGCACAACTTTATATAAATCGGTACAACTTTTGATAGACGACTCAGACACACATGTTTATGGCTTTATCTTATAGAACTCAATATCCCCGTGCTGGGCAAACAGGTTTTGCAGCCGATTGAGCTAAGATTTTAAAATTATTCACATAATGAAAACCTATACTTTGTCTCGGGCGAGTTTCCCATTCAAATGCATGTAACAGTGAGAAACACACTGTCTTGGCGAAATAAAGCGTTTTTGAACAACTTCATATAAATCGCTGTAACTTTTGATAGAAGACTCAGACAAACATGTTTATGGCTTTATCTCATAGAACTCAATATCCCCGTGCTGGGCAAACAGGTTTTGCAGCCGTTTGAGCTAAGATTTTAAAATTATTCACATAATGAAAACCTATACTTTGTCTCGGGCGAGTTTCCCATTCAAATGCATGTAACAGTCTTGGCGACAGAAAGCGTTTTCGTACAACTTCATATAAATCGTTGTAACTTTTGATAGAAGACTCAGAAACACATGTCTATGGCTTCATCTTAAAGAATTCAATATCCTCGTGCTGGGTAAACGGGTTTTGCAGCCGTTTGAGCTAAGATTTTAAAATTATTCACATAATGAAAACCTATACTTTGTCTCGGGTGAGTTTCCCATTCAAATGCATGTAACAGTGAGAAACGCATTGTCTTGGCGACAGAAAGCGTTTTCGTACAACTTCATATAAATCGCTGTAACTTTTGATAGAAGACTCAGAAACACATGTTTATGGCTTTATCTTATAGAACTCAATATCCTCGTGCTGGGCAAACAGGTTTTGCAGCCGTTTGAGCTAAGATTTTAAAATTATTCACATAATGAAAACCTATACTTTGTTTCAGGCGAGTTTCCCATTCAAATGCATGTAACAGTGAGAAACACACCGTCTTGGCGAAAGAAAGCATTTTCGTACAACTTCATATAAATCGGTGCAACTTTTGATAGACGACTCAGAAACACATGTCTATGGCTTCATCTTAAAGAATTCAATATCCTCGTGCTGGGCAAACAGGTTTTGCAGCCGTTTGAGCTAAGATTTTAAAATTATTCACATAATGAAAACCTATACTTTGTCTCGGGCGAGTTTCCCATTCAAATGCATGTAACAGTGAGAAACACACTGTCTTGGCGAAAGAAAGCATTTTCGTACAACTTCATATAAATCGCTGTAACTTTTGATAGAAGACTCAGAAACACATGTCTATGGCTTCATCTTAAAGAATTCAATATCCTCGTGCTGGGCAAACAGGTTTTGCAGCCGTTTGAGCTAAGATTTTAAAATTATTCACATAATGAAAACCTATACTTTGTTTCAGGCGAGTTTCCCATTCAAATGCATGTAACAGTGAGAAACACACCGTCTTGGCGAAAGAAAGCATTTTCGTACAACTTCATATAAATCGGTGCAACTTTTGATAGACGACTCAGAAACACATGTCTATGGCTTCATCTTAAAGAATTCAATATCCTCGTGCTGGGCAAACAGGTTTTGCAGCCGTTTGAGCTAAGATTTTAAAATTATTCACATAATGAAAACCTATACTTTGTCTCGGGCGAGTTTCCCATTCAAATGCATGTAACAGTGAGAAACACACTGTCTTGGCGACAGAAAGCGTTTTCGTACAACTTCATATAAATCGTTGTAACTTTTGATAGAAGACTCAGAAACACATGTCTATGGCTTCATCTTAAAGAATTCAATATCCTCGTGCTGGGCAAACAGGTTTTGCAGCCGTTTGAGCTAAGATTTTAAAATTATTCACATAATGAAAACCTATACTTTGTCTCGGGCGAGTTTCCCATTCAAATGCATGTAACAGTGAGAAACACACTGTCTTGGCGAAAGAAAGCATTTTCGTACAACTTCATATAAATCGGTGCAACTTTTGATAGAAGACTCAGAAACACATGTTTATGGCTTTATCTTATAGAACTCAATATCCCCGTGCTGGGCAAACAGGTTTTGCAGCCGTTTGAGCTAAGATTTTAAAATTATTCACATAATGAAAACCTATTGTTAGATTTGTATTGTTGATTGTCATTTATGCTTAGAAATATTTACTTATATATGCTTAGAGTTTTGTAATTAGTTGTAGATTGGTAGAGGTTTTGATCCTTGATATTCTGCAAACTTTGTGTGTATTAGACAGCACTTTGGGAGCATGAGAGGTCATACCGTGTCTTATTATTTTATGGTAGGATTAACGTAGTTGCGTCTGTTCTAGTCTAAGTGCTCTTTGTTTAGATGAACTGCAGGACTTCCTCACCGTGTTATCTAGGATGAACCATCTAGGGTGAGGGGGAGGCTACCCTCTTCCTGACCAAGAATGTTTGACCCTTTGATCAGCAGTCCACACACACACACACACACACACACACACACACACACACACACACACACACACACACACACACACACACACAGGCAAGGTACTCTTTGTTTGTATGTAGACGTCGTATGTTAATGAACCTATGCATATTCATGTAACCTCAATAAAAGGACAGTGTATGGGAGAACGGACGAGAGCTACTGGGGTCAAGCGAAGGAACGGCGCTCTGTCTGGTTCTCTCCCGTGCACGAGTAACATGAAGAACTTTGCCTATTTGTGTCTTGCTTAGCAGTGTAATTATATTGTCTTCAACGTTCCAGCGGATGGGTTCAAGCTACAAACCTAACATTAATTGGTCCTTCGATGCCGGCTCCCTGGGATCGCATTCACCGAGGGGGGGGAGGCACGCTGAAAGACTGACGTCAGCCAGGAAGTTCCTGTGGATTCGCTGTCTGTCTTTCTCCTCGATGAATGGCGATCGGCGGGATTCAGGCTGATATTACACGCTAAGCAACGCCAAGTAAGTTTAAAGAGGCCGACTCTATAACCGTGTCGTTGTGCAGTCTCCGCCATTTTGTGAGGCGTTGAGAAGTTCGCTGCTTTGTGGAGCGATAACTGGGTTAGTGTCCCGAAAAAGAAGTTTTGGTTAAATCGCCCAAGGGTCCCAAGCGTCCGGTGAGTGTCCGGTTTTGAAATCGCCCTGGGTGTGTGTCCCGAGCGTCCCTTCATTGGGTTTTGTCGCGCGAGTGGGTGAGCGTCCCACAACTGGGTCAGGGTCCCGAGCGGTCCGGTGTGAGTCCGGAGTAGGCCTATTTTGTGTTGTTGTCATTGTTGTTGTCGTCGTCGTCGTTTTTGTTGTTGTTGTTGTGTGAGTTCGTGCGGAGCAGAACACGTGGTCTGTAACACCGACTGTTGTTGTTATCATGGGTTTCTAAGCAACCAAGAGTGAGTTAGAGGGAGAAAGACGTTTGTGCTGGACTTTGCTCCTGGCAGCACAAAGTATTTATGTATAAAAGAGAGAGAGCGAAGGCTCCACAGCTGCGTGGGTGCACGCGAATGCGGTCGCGCGGGTTTCACGCGGACCTGAGCCGTGCGGTTAATCGCAGGCTTATAAATGGAAGAGATTCAAATGTTAGAAGTTTTCAGAAAACACACCAGCCTTGAAGAGTGTGTGGAAAAGGCCAGCCCACATCAGCAGCTGTGCTCTGGTGGGTGGCTTTCCCCCCACCCCTTCCTGACACAAAATGTTAACAGCCTGTGTGCCAAACCATTGAGGTGGATAGTTGTTAAAAGTAACCTACATTAAACTTGTGGTTGCTTAAATTCAGTACAATGACATGTGAGGAGAAGTGATATAGGTAAATATTTAAACTCATGAAGTGCATAGAGGCACTTGACCTGTGTGGAAGACGGTCGTCTTATTATGAACCATTGTTGAGATGTAGAGCACATCTGTGAAAACAACTAATATGCTCAACCCTGTATGAAACATCTAAAAATACATGATGGAGAAGCTGTGTTGAATATGAAAGTGTAAGACTTTGCCACTGTGGGCAGAGCATGCAACTACTGTGTGATGTCGCGTTGCAGTTTTGTTTTTGTTTTTTGAGCTGATGGGCAAGCTACACATTATCAGATCAAGAGCTGTCTGAGAACTACTCAAAGAGAGTGTGCAGCGTTTCCATGTGCAGTTTTTCTGCACCTTGACTCGTGTGTGTGTGTGTAGCATCAGCATCATGTTTTTGTTTATTTGTTTTGTTGGATTAAAAATAATTAAATAAACTGGTGATCATGCTTATGGATCACCATGGCACATATCTCCAGCCATATGGTTTATTTATGCAGATGAAAAAGTGAGTGTGAATGTGTCTGACATCACAGTGTTTTTGTGCGCTGTGTAAAAGTGATTGCCTCTGATTGTGAGTGAGAGCGGTGATTTTGCAGACCACCAGCTATTGTGAAGAAAAAAAAAAAAGAGTGAAAAAGAGACAAATTACTACATTGTAGACGAAGAGAAATAATCATAGGAAAAAGGTTTTGTGTTGATCAGCCGAAAAACAACTACAATGTCATTTTCTGCTTTTAAGAAAGGATTGTTCACACAAACACAGACAGAGAGAGAGAGAGAGAGATGTGTGTTGATTAAGCAGCGATGATAATAATGAAATGTCTTAGTTTGTCACTTTCAGGTGAAAAGCAGACCTGAATCAATTTTCCACATGCAGCGGTCGGAAGAAAGTTATAGTTTAACATCATTGGAAACATGCAGGCCAAGTTTCTGGCTGACTTATTTACAGTGCCATGTGTTTCTCAACCTCACAAGCGAGCTCACTCCTCCCTGGAGATAAGGAATGCAGCTCCAAAGCAATAACATGATAAAGAGACAGCAGCAAGTCCTGAGCACAAAAAGTCCCAGCAAAGCAGCAGTAATGTGGACAAACAGCAGCAGCAGAAGAAAGCAAACCCATCTTCCTGTCTGATTGGATGAATTCCACGGAGGGGCGAGCAAGATGGCGGTGGCAGCATGTTGAAATGCTCAAAAAGGACTGAGTGACTCGGGCAAGCCACATGCAGCTAGCATGCTGGCTAGCGACATGAAAGAAATGGACCCTTCATGATGCGTTCAACGTGCCAGCGCTGTGGTGGGAAAGGCTCCATCATAAACACGCCCTGCGCCCTGCGCCGAGGTTCAGGCCAAGAAGAAGAAGATGATGACTTCCAAGCCCAAGAAGGTCGGCCTCAGCGTGGGCGAGCTGATTGTGAAAGCCGTGGCCGCTTCCAAGGAGCGCAACGGCCTGTCTGTGGCCGCTCTCAAGAAGGCTCTGGCTGCCGGAGGCTACGATGTGGACAAGAACAAGGTCCGTGTCAAGACCGCCATCAAGAGCCTGGTGGCGAAGGGCACTCTGGTGCAGACCAAGGGCACCAGGACCTCCGGATCCTTCAAGATGAACAAGGCTACTGAGAGCAAAGCCAAGAAGCCCGCCGCGGCCAAAGCCAAGAAACCGGCAGCAGCTGCTAAGAAGTCGCCCAAGAAGGCAGCAGCAGCACTTCAGCTACTAGACAGGACAAAGCTGAAGGAGAACTGCCGGGACTGTTGAAGAGGGAGAGGACAAAAGAGTGAGAGGACAACAGAGTGAGAAGACTAGGTGAGAACACATAGGAATTATTTAATGTGGGAAATCAAAATTTGGGTTAGCAAACCTGGGGAAAAGAAAACTGACTGCTTAAGTTGGAAAATTGAGACGGAGTCTGAAACATTGCGAAAATAGAAACATATACAAAATCACACACACACAAGCAGAACATGCATTAACCCTACTAACAATTCCAAACACAAAATGACTCATGAAGACTCATAGCACATTAGTTAAGAAATGATTAAATAATAGCAGAGAAGTGTGTAGGAAAGGCAGCTTTAAGAACATGCTCTGCTGGAGATGCAGCTCCACAGACATGCATTAGACCTGCCTAATAACACAAACCCATGCAATGAAAATTAGCTTGTTATCTTTCATCAGTGTTAAAATAGTGTCAATTTAGCAGACACTTGTTATTAAATACTGAATTTATCCAATGCAAAAAATTGACTCTCCAGGTTGCAGGACAACAGTTTAACTTTTGTGGGAAAAAAGATCCTGGTTTGACCAACCAGTGATCAGACAATAAATTTAGTGTTAAAATGGTAAATTGGGAGAAGCTTCCTGCTTGATTGAGGCAGCATAAGTAATTTACTGTATGAGGGAAATTGTCTTTTGTGATACTATTTTGAACATGCTTTTCTGTCGTCCTGTCAACTTAGTGGGTTAATAGCTGATATGCAAATTAGTTGATTGGTTTTAGATTAATGAAAGGTGACTGAATTCTAGTACGAGTGAATGAGATGTGTTGGAGTTGTTGTGTGTTGAGTGGAGACTCTAAAACACTGAGTTTCCTGTTTTGATGTGCGAGTGAATCCTGTATTTAGATACACAACTCTGAATACATCAGAACAAACGTCTTTTGTGAAGTGCATGACAGCATGTCACATGTTTTATGATGAAGGGAAAAAGGAAAAATTGAATAAAATAGATCTGTGGCTTAAATGAGTGAAGAGCACAGACCGGGTGATTAAACTCATAGCTAATATGACATTAGGGTTATGTTGTGTGTTGTGCAGTTGATGGTTGGTTTGGAGTGAATCTAGCTGATGATTCTTCTCCTGTTGTGAAGATGATGAGGAGTTTGTGTCATGACTTAACAAGGCCTTTTTATTTTGATACTTTCACAGTGCACTGAGAGTTTGGTTTGATAATCTCTGTTATTTTTTATTTTTCATTTTTGAACAAGCACTGATTTTTGCTTGTGAATTTCTTTTCTTTGAGCAGATCTGCAAGTCGGGAATTAAAAGCGTTACACGTCGTCAAGAAAATTGTTGCAAGTGAGTTTCTCCACATTTAAAATGGGTTCAGGAGAAAGCCACTTATTTGGGACAATTAGGAAATGAGAGTCCCCCCCAAAAAGGATTCAACGAGGAAATCCAGTCTAAATTATTTTTCTTTTTGAAATAACGTCGTTTTGCTGAGCGTGGAAACGAATGCGATGATAATTTCCACAATTAGCAAAAGAAGGAACCACTGAGTGAATGAGTAAGAATTTTAAAATATCTGACTGACTGACTGAACATGATTGTGTGAAGCTAACCCCCACCTGACAAAGGTGCAGATGAACCCATGTGTTTCCTTTTACAGGAGCAGAAAGATGACAGCAACACTCGAGGTTGCATGATGATTTAACCTTTTAAATGCCATTTTCTGTGTCTGTGCATTTATCAGGTGTGTTATTCATAGGCTTGAGTTGCTCACAGAGATATCTGTGACAAAGTATGCATACGCCTGCGCAAGCGCTAATATTTGCATTTTCTTTTCTTACAGCATGCCAGTTCTTCATGTGAATTGATGATGCGATTTATACCAGGACAACTGGTTGATGTTTTTTCCTACTACAGGATTTCTGGGTTTATGTGTGAGGAAAACTGTGTTTACAGGTTATGAGTGGTGATGCTGTTGCGTTGTGTTGATGGGAAAATGTGAAGGTTACTTTGATAATGTGAATAACCTGTGTGAAATTTCCTGTGTTGAGAACTGGTGTTACTTCTTTCCACAGCTATAGATGGCTAACTTTATGGTCTTTTTATGGCACCTCTGGAACCTGTTGACCTGTGTCTGACCTCTGTCTGACTACAGTCAATGTGTATTGCTAATGTTAGTTTCTTTGAGAATGCTGTGGAAGATTCAGCTGAAACGGACAAGTGACATGAGTAAAACAAATAAGAGATACAGTGTTTCTGGGATAGTTTGATATGGGCTCATTAGCTGGCCACTTTTGAGCCCATAGTAATATATAAGTGGAGTGACTTTGCTTAAGAGCAGTCACCGATTACATTAATGTTGCCTGAGTACATGGGATGATCCATGTCTGAGGCGACTTATGAAAATAATTGTAGTTTACTGATTTGAGAAAACCTGCACATGACACTTGTCTTGCTGATGTTGAATGCTTCTTGTCCTTATGATACAATTGTTTACAGGTATGGAGTTTGATTTTACTTCCAGATTTTGTTTTCCAGGCCATGATGGTGTGTATGCAGGCTCCTGGGAGAGCCAGGTGTTAAGCAAACTTAATATGCAAAGCACTCTAACATTTTCATTGCAGGATTATAGGTCCAGGGTGGTGCTGCTCCAGGGGAGGAGATGCCCTGATGTTGCCTGGGATATGATCTAGCTAATCTTTTTCTTTAAGACTGGAATCCAGGTTTGGTGAGTTGACGCATGGGTGTGTCTATGCGTCAAGAGGAGGGGTCCAAGGATTAACATTAAACAATGTTTTTTATTATTGTTGCAGTGATTTGTGTGATTAGCCGTTTTATTTACAAATATTAAACCTATGCAAGTGGTGCACCCATGTTCAGATGAGGCTTTGATGGCCTATAAGTGAAGTTCACTGAACTAAAGAATGTGGTTTGATGATTGTTGACATACTCTCCAAATAGTTTGTCTTCCTAGCAAGGAAATACAGGTGCAGCAGTAATCTCCTGAGAAATCTTCAGAGGCCCAGTGAGAAGCGCATAGCTGACAGGACCAGGCAGTGGTTGAGGTCAAAGATCAAGCTGATTGGGGCCCATCATGAAATCAGACCTTGGAGCCACAGCAAGGACCATGAAACTGCCTGCAAAATAGAGGAGAGGATCGTCCACAAGATGGGAGAGAGGCTTCAGGAGGATCAGAGATCATCTTCAGCACAGCAGACATCACACAGAGAGCTGTGCTACTAAGCTTCCAGGAAATCAAGAGGAGACTTCCCACAGCAAGATTTTAAATAAAATGAAAGATTCAATATTGATGCTGAGGAAGACGACTAAGGTGTACGACGTGCTCTGCCTTAAACCTTCAGCAGCGTTGGAACATGAAAACTCGTGGGATGAGGGGAGCGTGCCAAGCTCCATCGACAGCGCAGAAGGAGTTCGAGGATGACATCATGATTCTGTGAAAGCACAGGAACCAGAAGCTATGGTGGTGATGACAGCAGTTTCCTATGAACATCACCTAATGCTGTGCCACTATACTGTGCATACGATGACACTCTGAAGGCTGCTGGGATCATAACAGCAGTAAGATGACGGAACCCAGCACCCTTTCCACAGAGAGCTTTTTCTGCAGAGCGTGGACAATTAAGGAGTCATAAATATCCCCCTCACAGGACGAAGGCCTGAAGTGAGGTAATGGGAGGCCATAAAATTAGAGTGCTGAGAGGTCTGCAGCTTTGGAAATAGCTGAGAACCATGTTGACAAACAACAAAACCAACTGGTATGTTTGAATGTTTATTCTACATACATTTGGACTCTGGTCCTATGGACAACGATGGAAACAACTGGAAGAGACATTCATGACGCCCTGCAGAACTCAAACCACTCTGCAGAGAGACATGTGATGTGCACACCTGGAGGAAGCATCACCAAGTTGAGATGTTTTTCAAAATGTTACTTTTTTAGTTTCACTATTAAATTAACAATTTCTTTGTTTGCTCGTAAGATGCAGTTTGCCATGAGATGAGCTCAATGAATGGGATAACTGCTAATACATTTGTTGAACTGTGTACCTTTTCAGTAATTTAGGGTGATTTGACATATGCTGAGTATAAAAATGTTTGCATTGAAACTGTCAGACATGAGGTATTCATACCTGGGAACTTTTCAGGCATAAAGGTCAAAAAGGGGGGAAATGTTAGATTTGTATTGTTGATTGTCATTTATGCTTAGAAATATTTACTTATATATGCTTAGAGTTTTGTAATTAGTTGTAGATTGGTAGAGGTTTTGATCCTTGATAGTCTGCAAACTTTGTGTGTATTAGACAGCACTTTGGGAGCATGAGAGGTCATACCGTGTCTTATTATTTTATGGTAGGATTAACGTAGTTGCGTCTGTTCTAGTCTAAGTGCTCTTTGTTTAGATGAACTGCAGGACTTCCTCACCGTGTTATCTAGGATGAACCATCTAGGGTGAGGGGGAGGCTACCCTCTTCCTGACCAAGAATGTTTGACCCTTTGATCAGCAGTCCACACACACACACACACACACACACACACACACACACACACACACACACACACACACACACACAGGCAAGGTACTCTTTGTTTGTATGTAGACGTCGTATGTTAATGAACCTATGCATATTCATGTAACCTCAATAAAAGGACAGTGTATGGGAGAACGGACGAGAGCTACTGGGGTCAAGCGAAGGAACGGCGCTCTGTCTGGTTCTCTCCCGTGCACGAGTAACATGAAGAACTTTGCCTATTTGTGTCTTGCTTAGCAGTGTAATTATATTGTCTTCAACGTTCCAGCGGATGGGTTCAAGCTACAAACCTAACACCTATACTTTGTCTCGGGCGAGTTTCCCATTCAAATGCATGTAACAGTGAGAAACGCATTGTCTTGGCGACAGAAAGCGTTTTCGTACAACTTCATAGAAATCGCTGTAACTTTTGATAGACGACTCAGAAACACATGTCTATGGCTTCATCTTAAAGAATTCAATATCCTCGTGCTGGGCAAACAGGTTTTGCAGCCGTTTGAGCTAAGATTTTAAAATTATTCACATAATGAAAACCTATACTTTGTCTCGGGAGAGTTTCCCATTCAAATGCATGTAACAGAGAGAAACACACTGTCTTGGCGAAAGAAAGCATTTTCGTACAACTTCATATAAATCGCTGTAACTTTTGATAGAAGACTCAGAAACACATGTTTATGGCTTTATCTTATAGAACTCAATATCCCCGTGCTGGGCAAACAGGTTTTGCAGCCGATTGAGCTAAGATTTTAAAATTATTCACATAATGAAAACCTGTACTTTGTCTCGGGCGAGTTTCCCATTCAAATGCATGTAACAGTGAGAAACACATTGTCTTGGCGAAATAAAGCGTTTTTGCACAACTTTATATAAATCGGTGCAACTTTTGATAGACGACTCAGAAACACATGTCTATGGCTTCATCTTAAAGAATTCAATATCCTCGTGCTGGGCAAACAGGTTTTGCAGCCGTTTGAGCTAAGATTTTAAAATTATTCACATAATGAAAACCTATACTTTGTCTCGGGCGAGTTTCCCATTCAAATGCATGTAACAGTGAGAAACACATTGTGTTGGCGAAATAAAGCGTTTTTGCACAACTTTATATAAATCGGTGCAACTTTTGATAGACGACTCAGAAACATATGTCTATGGCTTCATCTTAAAGAATTCAATATCCTCGTGCTGGGCAAACAGGTTTTGCAGCCGTTTGAGCTAAGATTTTAAAATTATTCACATAATGAAAACCTATACTTTGTTTCAGGCGAGTTTCCCATTCAAATGCATGTAACAGTGAGAAACACACCGTCTTGGCGAAAGAAAGCATTTTCGTACAACTTCATATAAATCGGTGCAACTTTTGATAGACGACTCAGAAACACATGTCTATGGCTTCATCTTAAAGAATTCAATATCCTCGTGCTGGGCAAACAGGTTTTGCAGCCGTTTGAGCTAAGATTTTAAAATTATTCACATAATGAAAACCTATACTTTGTCTCGGGAGAGTTTCCCATTCAAATGCATGTAACAGTGAGAAACACACTGTCTTGGCGAAAGAAAGCATTTTCGTACAACTTCATATAAATCGCTGTAACTTTTGATAGAAGACTCAGAAACACATGTCTATGGCTTCATCTTAAAGAATTCAATATCCTCGTGCTGGGTAAACGGGTTTTGCAGCCGTTTGAGCTAAGATTTTAAAATTATTCACATAATGAAAACCTATACTTTGTCTCGGGCGAGTTTCCCATTCAAATGCATGTAACAGTGAGAAACGCATTGTCTTGGCGACAGAAAGCGTTTTCGTACAACTTCATATAAATCGCTGTAACTTTTGATAGAAGACTCAGAAACACATGTTTATGGCTTTATCTTATAGAACTCAATATCCCCGTGCTGGGCAAACAGGTTTTGCAGCCGTTTGAGCTAAGATTTTAAAATTATTCACATAATGAAAACCTATACTTTGTCTCGGGCGATTTTCCCATTCAAATGCATGTAACAGTGAGAAACACATTGTCTTGGCGAAATAAAGCGTTTTTGCACAACTTTATATAAATCGGTGCAACTTTTGATAGACGACTCAGAAACACATGTCTATGGCTTCATCTTAAAGAATTCAATATCCTCGTGCTGGGCAAACAGGTTTTGCAGCCGTTTGAGCTAAGATTTTAAAATTATTCACATAATGAAAACCTATACTTTGTCTCGGGCGAGTTTCCCATTCAAATGCATGTAACAGTGAGAAACACACTGTCTTGGCGAAAGAAAGCATTTTCGTACAACTTTATATAAATCGGTGCAACTTTTGATAGACGACTCAGAAACACATGTCTATGGCTTCATCTTAAAGAATTCAATATCCTCGTGCTGGGCAAACAGGTTTTGCAGCCGTTTGAGCTAAGATTTTAAAATTATTCACATAATGAAAACCTATACTTTGTCTCGGGCGAGTTTCCCATTCAAATGCATGTAACAGTGAGAAACACACTGTCTTGGCGACAGAAAGCGTTTTCGTACAACTTCATATAAATCGCTGTAACTTTTGATAGAAGACTCAGAAACACATGATCATGGCTTTATCTTATAGAACTCAATATCCCCGTGCTGGGCAAACAGGTTTTGCAGCCGATTGAGCTAAGATTTTAAAATTATTCACATAATGAAAACCTATACTTTGTCTCGGGCGAGTTTCCCATTCAAATGCATGTAACAGTGAGAAACACACTGTCTTGGCGAAAGAAAGCATTTTCGTACAACTTCATATAAATCGCTGTAACTTTTGATAGAAGACTCAGAAACACATGTTTATGGCTTCATCTTAAAGAATTCAATATCCTCGTGCTGGGCAAACAGGTTTTGCAGCCGTTTGAGCTAAGATTTTAAAATTATTCACATAATGAAAACCTATACTTTGTCTCGGGCGAGTTTCCCATTCAAATGCATGTAACAGTGAGAAACACACTGTCTTGGCGAAAGAAAGCATTTTCGTACAACTTCATATAAATCGCTGTAACTTTTGATAGAAGACTCAGAAACACATGTTTATGGCTTTATCTTATAGAACTCAATATCCCCGTGCTGGGCAAACAGGTTTTGCAGCCGATTGAGCTAAGATTTTAAAATTATTCACATAATGAAAACCTGTACTTTGTCTCGGGCGAGTTTCCCATTCAAATGCATGTAACAGTGAGAAACACATTGTCTTGGCGAAATAAAGCGTTTTTGCACAACTTTATATAAATCGGTGCAACTTTTGATAGACGACTCAGAAACACATGTCTATGGCTTCATCTTAAAGAATTCAATATCCTCGTGCTGGGCAAACAGGTTTTGCAGCCGTTTGAGCTAAGATTTTAAAATTATTCACATAATGAAAACCTATACTTTGTCTCGGGCGAGTTTCCCATTCAAATGCATGTAACAGTGAGAAACACATTGTCTTGGCGAAATAAAGCGTTTTTGCACAACTTTATATAAATCGGTGCAACTTTTGATAGACGACTCAGAAACACATGTCTATGGCTTCATCTTAAAGAATTCAATATCCTCGTGCTGGGCAAACAGGTTTTGCAGCCGTTTGAGCTAAGATTTTAAAATTATTCACATAATGAAAACCTATACTTTGTCTCGGGCGAGTTTCCCATTCAAATGCATGTAACAGTGAGAAACACACTGTCTTGGCGAAATAAAGCGTTTTTGCACAACTTTATATAAATCGGTGCAACTTTTGATAGAAGACTCAGAAACACATGTTTATGGCTTTATCTTATAGAACTCAATATCCCCGTGCTGGGCAAACAGGTTTTGCAGCCGATTGAGCTAAGATTTTAAAATTATTCACATAATGAAAACCTGTACTTTGTCTCGGGCGAGTTTCCCATTCAAATGCATGTAACAGTGAGAAACACACTGTCTTGGCGAAAGAAAGCATTTTCGTACAACTTCATATAAATCGCTGTAACTTTTGATAGAAGACTCAGAAACACATGTTTATGGCTTCATCTTAAAGAATTCAATATCCTCGTGCTGGGCAAACAGGTTTTGCAGCCAATTGAGCTAAGATTTTAAAATTATTCACATAATGAAAACCTGTACTTTGTCTCGGGCGAGTTTCCCATTCAAATGCATGTAACAGTGAGAAACACATTGTCTTGGCGAAATAAAGCGTTTTTGCACAACTTTATATAAATCGGTGCAACTTTTGATAGACGACTCAGAAACACATGTCTATGGCTTCATCTTAAAGAATTCAATATCCTCGTGCTGGGCAAACAGGTTTTGCAGCCGTTTGAGCTAAGATTTTAAAATTATTCACATAATGAAAACCTATACTTTGTCTCGGGCGAGTTTCCCATTCAAATGCATGTAACAGTGAGAAACACACTGTCTTGGCGAAATAAAGCGTTTTTGCACAACTTTATATAAATCGGTGCAACTTTTGATAGAAGACTCAGAAACACATGTTTATGGCTTCATCTTAAAGAATTCAATATCCTCGTGCTGGGCAAACAGGTTTTGCAGCCGTTTGAGCTAAGATTTTAAAATTATTCACATAATGAAAACCTATACTTTGTCTCGGGCGAGTTTCCCATTCAAATGCATGTAACAGTGAGAAACACACTGTCTTGGCGAAATAAAGCGTTTTTGCACAACTTTATATAAATCGGTGCAACTTTTGATAGACGACTCAGAAACACATGTCTATGGCTTCATCTTAAGGAATTCAATATCCTCGTGTTGGGCAAACAGGTTTTGCAGCCGTTTGAGCTAAGATTTTAAAATTATTCACATAATGAAAACCTATACTTTGTCTCGGGCGAGTTTCCCATTCAAATGCATGTAACAGTGAGAAACACACTGTCTTGGCGTAAGAAAGCATTTTCGTACAACTTCATATAAATCGCTGTAACTTTTGATAGAAGACTCAGAAACACATGTTTATGGCTTTATCTTATAGAACTCAATATCCCCGTGCTGGGCAAACAGGTTTTGCAGCCGATTGAGCTAAGATTTTAAAATTATTCACATAATGAAAACCTGTACTTTGTCTCGGGCGAGTTTCCCATTCAAATGCATGTAACAGTGAGAAACACATTGTCTTGGCGAAATAAAGCGTTTTTGCACAACTTTATATAAATCGGTGCAACTTTTGATAGACGACTCAGAAACACATGTCTATGGCTTCATCTTAAAGAATTCAATATCCTCGTGCTGGGCAAACAGGTTTTGCAGCCGTTTGAGCTAAGATTTTAAAATTATTCACATAATGAAAACCTATACTTTGTCTCGGGCGAGTTTCCCATTCAAATGCATGTAACAGTGAGAAACACACTGTCTTGGCGAAATAAAGCGTTTTTGCACAACTTTATATAAATCGGTGCAACTTTTGATAGAAGACTCAGAAACACATGTTTATGGCTTTATCTTATAGAACTCAATATCCCCGTGCTGGGCAAACAGGTTTTGCAGCCGATTGAGCTAAGATTTTAAAATTATTCACATAATGAAAACCTGTACTTTGTCTCGGGCGAGTTTCCCATTCAAATGCATGTAACAGTGAGAAACACATTGTCTTGGCGAAATAAAGCGTTTTTGCACAACTTTATATAAATCGGTGCAACTTTTGATAGACGACTCAGAAACACATGTCTATGGCTTCATCTTAAAGAATTCAATATCCTCGTGCTGGGCAAACAGGTTTTGCAGCCGTTTGAGCTAAGATTTTAAAATTATTCACATAATGAAAACCTGTACTTTGTCTCGGGCGAGTTTCCCATTCAAATGCATGTAACAGTGAGAAACACATTGTCTTGGCGAAAGAAAGCATTTTCGTACAACTTCATATAAATCGGTGCAACTTTTGATAGACGACTCAGAAACACATGTCTATGGCTTCATCTTAAAGAATTCAATATCCTCGTGCTGGGCAAACAGGTTTTGCAGCCGTTTGAGCTAAGATTTTAAAATTATTCACATAATGAAAACCTGTACTTTGTCTCGGGCGAGTTTCCCATTCAAATGCATGTAACAGTGAGAAACACATTGTCTTGGCGAAATAAAGCGTTTTTGCACAACTTTATATAAATCGGTGCAACTTTTGATAGACGACTCAGAAACACATGTCTATGGCTTCATCTTAAAGAATTCAATATCCTCGTGCTGGGCAAACAGGTTTTGCAGCCGTTTGAGCTAAGATTTTAAAATTATTCACATAATGAAAACCTATACTTTGTCTCGGGCGAGTTTCCCATTCAAATGCATGTAACAGTGAGAAACACACTGTCTTGGCGAAAGAAAGCATTTTCGTACAACTTCATATAAGTCGCTGTAACTTTTGATAGAAGACTCAGAAACACATGTTTATGGCTTTATCTTATAGAACTCAATATCCCCGTGCTGGGCAAACAGGTTTTGCAGCCGTTTGAGCTAAGATTTTAAAATTATTCACATAATGAAAACCTATACTTTGTCTCGGGCGAGTTTCCCATTCAAATGCATGTAACAGTGAGAAACGCATTGTCTTGGCGACAGAAAGCGTTTTCGTACAACTTCATATAAATCGCTGTAACTTTTGATAGAAGACTCAGAAACACATGTTTATGGCTTTATCTTAAAGAATTCAATATCCTCGTGCTGGGCAAACAGGTTTTGCAGCCGTTTGAGCTAAGATTTTAAAATTATTCACATAATGAAAACCTATACTTTGTCTCGGGCGAGTTTCCCATTCAAATGCATGTAACAGTGAGAAACACATTGTCTTGGCGAAATAAAGCGTTTTTGTACAACTTTATATAAATCGGTGCAACTTTTGATAGACGACTCAGAAACACATGTCTATGGCTTCATCTTAAAGAATTCAATATCCTCGTGCTGGGCAAACAGGTTTTGCAGCCGTTTGAGCTAAGATTTTAAAATTATTCACATAATGAAAACCTATACTTTGTCTCGGGCGAGTTTCCCATTCAAATGCATGTAACAGTGAGAAACACACTGTCTTGGCGAAAGAAAGCATTTTCGTACAACTTCATATAAATCGCTGTAACTTTTGATAGAAGACTCAGAAACACATGTTTATGGCTTCATCTTAAAGAATTCAATATCCTCGTGCTGGGCAAACAGGTTTTGCAGCCGTTTGAGCTAAGATTTTAAAATTATTCACATAATGAAAACCTATACTTTGTCTCGGGCGAGTTTCCCATTCAAATGCATGTAACAGTGAGAAACACACTGTCTTGGCGAAAGAAAGCATTTTCGTACAACTTCATATAAATCGCTGTAACTTTTGATAGAAGACTCAGAAACACATGTTTATGGCTTTATCTTATAGAACTCAATATCCCCGTGCTGGGCAAACAGGTTTTGCAGCCGATTGAGCTAAGATTTTAAAATTATTCACATAATGAAAACCTGTACTTTGTCTCGGGCGAGTTTCCCATTCAAATGCATGTAACAGTGAGAAACACATTGTCTTGGCGAAATAAAGCGTTTTTGCACAACTTTATATAAATCGGTGCAACTTTTGATAGACGACTCAGAAACACATGTCTATGGCTTCATCTTAAAGAATTCAATATCCTCGTGCTGGGCAAACAGGTTTTGCAGCCGTTTGAGCTAAGATTTTAAAATTATTCACATAATGAAAACCTATACTTTGTCTCGGGCGAGTTTCCCATTCAAATGCATGTAACAGTGAGAAACACATTGTCTTGGCGAAATAAAGCGTTTTTGCACAACTTTATATAAATCGGTGCAACTTTTGATAGACGACTCAGAAACACATGTCTATGGCTTTATCTTAAAGAATTCAATATCCTCGTGCTGGGCAAACAGGTTTTGCAGCCGTTTGAGCTAAGATTTTAAAATTATTCACATAATGAAAACCTATACTTTGTCTCGGGCGAGTTTCCCATTCAAATGCATGTAACAGTGAGAAACACACTGTCTTGGCGAAATAAAGCGTTTTTGCACAACTTTATATAAATCGGTGCAACTTTTGATAGAAGACTCAGAAACACATGTTTATGGCTTTATCTTATAGAACTCAATATCCCCGTGCTGGGCAAACAGGTTTTGCAGCCGATTGAGCTAAGATTTTAAAATTATTCACATAATGAAAACCTGTACTTTGTCTCGGGCGAGTTTCCCATTCAAATGCATGTAACAGTGAGAAACACATTGTCTTGGCGAAATAAAGCGTTTTTGCACAACTTTATATAAATCGGTGCAACTTTTGATAGAAGACTCAGAAACACATATTTATGGCTTTATCTTATAGAACTCAATATCCCCGTGCTGGGCAAACAGGTTTTGCAGCCGATTGAGCTAAGATTTTAAAATTATTCACATAATGAAAACCTATACTTTGTCTCGGGCGAGTTTCCCATTCAAATGCATGTAACAGTGAGAAACACATTGTCTTGGCGAAATAAAGCGTTTTTGCACAACTTTATATAAATTGGTGCAACTTTTGATAGACGACTCAGAAACACATGTCTATGGCTTCATCTTAAAGAATTCAATATCCTCGTGCTGGGCAAACAGGTTTTGCAGCCGTTTGAGCTAAGATTTTAAAATTATTCACATAATGAAAACCTATACTTTGTTTCAGGCGAGTTTCCCATTCAAATGCATGTAACAGTGAGAAACACACCGTCTTGGCGAAAGAAAGCATTTTCGTACAACTTCATATAAATCGGTGCAACTTTTGATAGACGACTCAGAAACACATGTTTATGGCTTTATCTTATAGAACTCAATATCCTCGTGCTGGGCAAACAGGTTTTGCAGCCGTTTGAGCTAAGATTTTAAAATTATTCACATAATGAAAACCTATACTTTGTCTCGGGCGAGTTTCCCATTCAAATGCATGTAACAGTGAGAAACACACTGTCTTGGCGAAAGAAAGCATTTTCGTACAACTTCATATAAATCGCTGTAACTTTTGATAGAAGACTCAGAAACACATGTCTATGGCTTCATCTTAAAGAATTCAATATCCTCGTGCTGGGCAAACAGGTTTTGCAGCCGATTGAGCTAAGATTTTAAAATTATTCACATAATGAAAACCTGTACTTTGTCTCGGGCGAGTTTCCCATTCAAATGCATGTAACAGTGAGAAACACATTGTCTTGGCGAAATAAAGCGTTTTTGCACAACTTTATATAAATCGGTGCAACTTTTGATAGACGACTCAGAAACACATGTCTATGGCTTCATCTTAAAGAATTCAATATCCTCGTGCTGGGCAAACAGGTTTTGCAGCCGTTTGAGCTAAGATTTTAAAATTATTCACATAATGAAAACCTATACTTTGTCTCGGGCGAGTTTCCCATTCAAATGCATGTAACAGTGAGAAACACACTGTCTTGGCGAAATAAAGCGTTTTTGCACAACTTTATATAAATCGGTGCAACTTTTGATAGAAGACTCAGAAACACATGTTTATGGCTTCATCTTAAAGAATTCAATATCCTCGTGCTGGGCAAACAGGTTTTGCAGCCGTTTGAGCTAAGATTTTAAAATTATTCACATAATGAAAACCTATACTTTGTCTCGGGCGAGTTTCCCATTCAAATGCATGTAACAGTGAGAAACACACTGTCTTGGCGAAAGAAAGCATTTTCGTACAACTTCATATAAATCGCTGTAACTTTTGATAGAAGACTCAGAAACACATGTTTATGGCTTTATCTTATAGAACTCAATATCCCCGTGCTGGGCAAACAGGTTTTGCAGCCGATTGAGCTAAGATTTTAAAATTATTCACATAATGAAAACCTGTACTTTGTCTCGGGCGAGTTTCCCATTCAAATGCATGTAACAGTGAGAAACACATTGTCTTGGCGAAATAAAGCGTTTTTGCACAACTTTATATAAATCGGTGCAACTTTTGATAGACGACTCAGAAACACATGTCTATGGCTTCATCTTAAAGAATTCAATATCCTCGTGCTGGGCAAACAGGTTTTGCAGCCGTTTGAGCTAAGATTTTAAAATTATTCACATAATGAAAACCTATACTTTGTCTCGGGCGAGTTTCCCATTCAAATGCATGTAACAGTGAGAAACACACTGTCTTGGCGAAATAAAGCGTTTTTGCACAACTTTATATAAATCGGTGCAACTTTTGATAGAAGACTCAGAAACACATGTTTATGGCTTTATCTTATAGAACTCAATATCCCCGTGCTGGGCAAACAGGTTTTGCAGCCGATTGAGCTAAGATTTTAAAATTATTCACATAATGAAAACCTGTACTTTGTCTCGGGCGAGTTTCCCATTCAAATGCATGTAACAGTGAGAAACACATTGTCTTGGCGAAATAAAGCGTTTTTGCACAACTTTATATAAATCGGTGCAACTTTTGATAGACGACTCAGAAACACATGTCTATGGCTTCATCTTAAAGAATTCAATATCCTCGTGCTGGGCAAACAGGTTTTGCAGCCGTTTGAGCTAAGATTTTAAAATTATTCACATAATGAAAACCTATACTTTGTCTCGGGCGAGTTTCCCATTCAAATGCATGTAACAGTGAGAAACACACTGTCTTGGCGAAATAAAGCGTTTTTGCACAACTTTATATAAATCGGTGCAACTTTTGATAGAAGACTCAGAAACACATGTTTATGGCTTCATCTTAAAGAATTCAATATCCTCGTGCTGGGCAAACAGGTTTTGCAGCCGTTTGAGCTAAGATTTTAAAATTATTCACATAATGAAAACCTATACTTTGTCTCGGGCGAGTTTCCCATTCAAATGCATGTAACAGTGAGAAACACACTGTCTTGGCGAAAGAAAGCATTTTCGTACAACTTCATATAAATCGCTGTAACTTTTGATAGAAGACTCAGAAACACATGTTTATGGCTTTATCTTATAGAACTCAATATCCCCGTGCTGGGCAAACAGGTTTTGCAGCCGATTGAGCTAAGATTTTAAAATTATTCACATAATGAAAACCTGTACTTTGTCTCGGGCGAGTTTCCCATTCAAATGCATGTAACAGTGAGAAACACATTGTCTTGGCGAAATAAAGCGTTTTTGCACAACTTTATATAAATCGGTGCAACTTTTGATAGACGACTCAGAAACACATGTCTATGGCTTCATCTTAAAGAATTCAATATCCTCGTGCTGGGCAAACAGGTTTTGCAGCCGTTTGAGCTAAGATTTTAAAATTATTCACATAATGAAAACCTATACTTTGTCTCGGGCGAGTTTCCCATTCAAATGCATGTAACAGTGAGAAACACACTGTCTTGGCGAAATAAAGCGTTTTTGCACAACTTTATATAAATCGGTGCAACTTTTGATAGAAGACTCAGAAACACATGTTTATGGCTTTATCTTATAGAACTCAATATCCCCGTGCTGGGCAAACAGGTTTTGCAGCCGATTGAGCTAAGATTTTAAAATTATTCACATAATGAAAACCTGTACTTTGTCTCGGGCGAGTTTCCCATTCAAATGCATGTAACAGTGAGAAACACATTGTCTTGGCGAAATAAAGCGTTTTTGCACAACTTTATATAAATCGGTGCAACTTTTGATAGACGACTCAGAAACACATGTCTATGGCTTCATCTTAAAGAATTCAATATCCTCGTGCTGGGCAAACAGGTTTTGCAGCCGTTTGAGCTAAGATTTTAAAATTATTCACATAATGAAAACCTGTACTTTGTCTCGGGCGAGTTTCCCATTCAAATGCATGTAACAGTGAGAAACACATTGTCTTGGCGAAAGAAAGCATTTTCGTACAACTTCATATAAATCGGTGCAACTTTTGATAGACGACTCAGAAACACATGTCTATGGCTTCATCTTAAAGAATTCAATATCCTCGTGCTGGGCAAACAGGTTTTGCAGCCGTTTGAGCTAAGATTTTAAAATTATTCACATAATGAAAACCTGTACTTTGTCTCGGGCGAGTTTCCCATTCAAATGCATGTAACAGTGAGAAACACATTGTCTTGGCGAAATAAAGCGTTTTTGCACAACTTTATATAAATCGGTGCAACTTTTGATAGACGACTCAGAAACACATGTCTATGGCTTCATCTTAAAGAATTCAATATCCTCGTGCTGGGCAAACAGGTTTTGCAGCCGTTTGAGCTAAGATTTTAAAATTATTCACATAATGAAAACCTATACTTTGTCTCGGGCGAGTTTCCCATTCAAATGCATGTAACAGTGAGAAACACACTGTCTTGGCGAAAGAAAGCATTTTCGTACAACTTCATATAAGTCGCTGTAACTTTTGATATAAGACTCAGAAACACATGTTTATGGCTTTATCTTAAAGAATTCAATATCCTCGTGCTGGGCAAACAGGTTTTGCAGCCGTTTGAGCTAAGATTTTAAAATTATTCACATAATGAAAACCTATACTTTGTCTCGGGCGAGTTTCCCATTCAAATGCATGTAACAGTGAGAAACACATTGTCTTGGCGAAATAAAGCGTTTTTGTACAACTTTATATAAATCGGTGCAACTTTTGATAGACGACTCAGAAACACATGTCTATGGCTTCATCTTAAAGAATTCAATATCCTCGTGCTGGGCAAACAGGTTTTGCAGCCGTTTGAGCTAAGATTTTAAAATTATTCACATAATGAAAACCTATACTTTGTCTCGGGCGAGTTTCCCATTCAAATGCATGTAACAGTGAGAAACACACTGTCTTGGCGAAAGAAAGCATTTTCGTACAACTTCATATAAATCGCTGTAACTTTTGATAGAAGACTCAGAAACACATGTTTATGGCTTTATCTTATAGAACTCAATATCCCCGTGCTGGGCAAACAGGTTTTGCAGCCGATTGAGCTAAGATTTTAAAATTATTCACATAATGAAAACCTGTACTTTGTCTCGGGCGAGTTTCCCATTCAAATGCATGTAACAGTGAGAAACACATTGTCTTGGCGAAATAAAGCGTTTTTGCACAACTTTATATAAATCGGTGCAACTTTTGATAGACGACTCAGAAACACATGTCTATGGCTTCATCTTAAAGAATTCAATATCCTCGTGCTGGGCAAACAGGTTTTGCAGCCGTTTGAGCTAAGATTTTAAAATTATTCACATAATGAAAACCTGTACTTTGTCTCGGGCGAGTTTCCCATTCAAATGCATGTAACAGTGAGAAACACATTGTCTTGGCGAAAGAAAGCATTTTCGTACAACTTCATATAAATCGGTGCAACTTTTGATAGACGACTCAGAAACACATGTCTATGGCTTCATCTTAAAGAATTCAATATCCTCGTGCTGGGCAAACAGGTTTTGCAGCCGTTTGAGCTAAGATTTTAAAATTATTCACATAATGAAAACCTGTACTTTGTCTCGGGCGAGTTTCCCATTCAAATGCATGTAACAGTGAGAAACACATTGTCTTGGCGAAATAAAGCGTTTTTGCACAACTTTATATAAATCGGTGCAACTTTTGATAGACGACTCAGAAACACATGTCTATGGCTTCATCTTAAAGAATTCAATATCCTCGTGCTGGGCAAACAGGTTTTGCAGCCGTTTGAGCTAAGATTTTAAAATTATTCACATAATGAAAACCTATACTTTGTCTCGGGCGAGTTTCCCATTCAAATGCATGTAACAGTGAGAAACACACTGTCTTGGCGAAAGAAAGCATTTTCGTACAACTTCATATAAATCGCTGTAACTTTTGATAGAAGACTCAGAAACACATGTTTATGGCTTTATCTTATAGAACTCAATATCCCCGTGCTGGGCAAACAGGTTTTGCAGCCGTTTGAGCTAAGATTTTAAAATTATTCACATAATGAAAACCTATACTTTGTCTCGGGCGAGTTTCCCATTCAAATGCATGTAACAGTGAGAAACGCATTGTCTTGGCGAAAGAAAGCGTTTTTGCACAACTTTATATAAATCGGTGCAACTTTTGATAGACGACTCAGAAACACATGTCTATGGCTTCATCTTAAAGAATTCAATATCCTCATGCTGGGCAAACAGGTTTTGCAGCCGTTTGAGCTAAGATTTTAAAATTATTCACATAATGAAAACCTATACTTTGTCTCGGGCGAGTTTCCCATTCAAATGCATGTAACAGTGAGAAACACACTGTCTTGGCGAAAGAAAGCATTTTCGTACAACTTCATATAAATCGCTGTAACTTTTGATAGAAGACTCAGAAACACATGTTTATGGCTTTATCTTATAGAACTCAATATCCCCGTGCTGGGCAAACAGGTTTTGCAGCCGTTTGAGCTAAGATTTTAAAATTATTCACATAATGAAAACCTATACTTTGTCTCGGGCGAGTTTCCCATTCAAATGCATGTAACAGTGAGAAACGCATTGTCTTGGCGAAAGAAAGCGTTTTTGCACAACTTTATATAAATCGGTGCAACTTTTGATAGACGACTCAGAAACACATGTCTATGGCTTCATCTTAAAGAATTCAATATCCTCATGCTGGGCAAACAGGTTTTGCAGCCGTTTGAGCTAAGATTTTAAAATTATTCACATAATGAAAACCTATACTTTGTCTCGGGCGAGTTTCCCATTCAAATGCATGTAACAGTGAGAAATACATTGTCTTGGCGAAATAAAGCGTTTTTGCACAACTTTATATAAATCGGTGCAACTTTTGATAGACAACTCAGAAACACATGTCTATGGCTTCATCTTAAAGAATTCAATATCCTCGTGTTGGGCAAACAGGTTTTGCAGCCGTTTGAGCTAAGATTTTAAAATTATTCACATAATGAAAACCTATACTTTGTTTCAGGCGAGTTTCCCATTCAAATGCATGTAACAGTGAGAAACACACTGTCTTGGCGAAATAAAGCGTTTTCGTACAACTTCATATAAATCGCTGTAACTTTTGATAGACGGCTCAGACACACATGTCTATGGCTTCATCTTAAAGAATTCAATATCCTCGTGATGGGCAAACAGGTTTTGCAGCCGATTGAGCTAAGATTTTAAAATTATTCACATAATGAAAACCTGTACTTTGTCTCGGGCGAGTTTCCCATTCAAATGCATGTAACAGTGAGAAACACATTGTCTTGGCGAAATAAAGCGTTTTTGCACAACTTTATATAGGTTTTCATTATGTGAATAATTTTAAAATCTTAGCTCAAACGGCTGCAAAGACCTGTTTACCCAGGACGGGGACCTTGAGTTCTATAGGATAAAGCCATAAACATGTGTATCCGAGTCTTCTATCAAAAGTTACAGCTATTTATATGAAGTTGTACAAAAACGCTTTATTTCGCCAAGACAGTGTGTTTCTCACTGTTACATGCATTTGAAGGGGGAACTCGACCGAAACAAAGTAGTTTTCATTATGTGAATAATTTTAAAATCTTAGCTCAAACGGCTGCAAAACCTGTTTGCTCAGGACGGGGATATTGAGTTCTATAAGATAAAGCCATAAACATGTTTGTCTGAGTCTTCTATCAAAAGTTACAGCGATTTATATGACGTTGTTCAAAAACGCTTTCTTTCGCCAAGACAATGCGTTTCTCACTGTTACATGCATTTGAATGGGAAACTCGCCCAAAACAAAGTATAGGTTTTCATTATGTGAATAATTTTAAAATCTTAGCTCAAACGGCTGCAAAGACCTGTTTACCCAGGACGGGGACCTTGAGTTCTATAGGATAGAGCCATAAACATGTGTATCCGAGTCTTCTATCAAAAGTTACAGCGATTTATATGAAGTTGTACGAAAACGCTTTATTTCGCCAAGACAGTGTGTTTCTCACTGTTACATGCATTTGAATGGGAAACTCGCCCGAGACAAAGTATAGGTTTTCATTATGTGAATAATTTTAAAATCTTAGCTCAAACGGCTGCAAAGACCTGTTCTGTTTGCCCAGCACGGGGATATTGAGTTCTATAAGATAAAGCCATAAACATGTTTGTCTGAGTCTTCTATCAAAAGTTACAGCGATTTATATGAAGTTGTACAAAAACGCTTTACTTGGCCAACACAATGCGTTTCTCACTGTTACATGCATTTGAATGGGAAACTCGCCCGAGACAAAGTATAGGTTTTCATTATGTGAATAATTTTAAAATTTTAGCTCAAACGGCTGCAAAGACCTGTTCTGTTTGCCCAGCACGGGGATATTGAGTTCTATAAGATAAAGCCATAAACATGTTTGTCTGAGTCTTCTATCAAAAGTTACAGCTATTTATATGAAGTTGTACAAAAACGCTTTCTTTCGCCAAGACAGTGCGTTTCTCACTGTTACATGCATTTGAAGGGGGAACTCGACCGAAACAAAGTAGTTTTCATTATGTGAATAATTTTAAAATCTTAGCTCAAACGGATGCAAAACCTGTTTGCCCAGCACGGGGATATTGAGTTCTATAAGATAAAGCCATAAACATGTTTGTCTGAGTCTTCTATCAAAAGTTACAGCGATTTATATGAAGTTGTACGAAAACGCTTTATTTGGCCAACACAATGCGTTTCTCACTGTTACATGCATTTGAATGGGAAACTCGCCCGAGACAAAGTATAGGTTTTCATTATGTGAATAATTTTAAAATCTTAGCTCAAACGGCTCCAAAACCTGCTTGCCCAGCACGGGGATATTGAGTTCTATAAGATAAAGCCATAAACATGTGTGTCTGAGTCTTCTATCAAAAGTTACAGTGATTTATATAAAGTTGTTCAAAAACGCTTTATTTCGCCAAGACAATGCGTTTCTCACTGTTACATGCATTTGAATGGGAAACTCGCCCGAGACAAAGTATAGGTTTTCATTATGTGAATAATTTTAAAATCTTAGCTCAAACGGCTGCAAAACCTGTTTGCCCAGCATGAGGATATTGAATTCTTTAAGATGAAGCCATAGACATGTGTTTCTGAGTCGTCTATCAAAAGTTGCACCGATTTATATAAAGTTGTGCAAAAACGCTTTCTTTCGCCAAGACAATGCGTTTCTCACTGTTACATGCATTTGAATGGGAAACTCGCCCGAGACAAAGTATAGGTTTTCATTATGTGAATAATTTTAAAATTTTAGCTCAAACGGCTGCAAAGACCTGTTCTGTTTGCCCAGCACGGGGATATTGAGTTCTATAAGATAAAGCCATAAACATGTTTGTCTGAGTCTTCTATCAAAAGTTACAGCTATTTATATGAAGTTGTACAAAAACGCTTTCTTTCGCCAAGACAGTGCGTTTCTCACTGTTACATGCATTTGAAGGGGGAACTCGACCGAAACAAAGTAGTTTTCATTATGTGAATAATTTTAAAATCTTAGCTCAAACGGATGCAAAACCTGTTTGCCCAGCACGGGGATATTGAGTTCTATAAGATAAAGCCATAAACATGTTTGTCTGAGTCTTCTATCAAAAGTTACAGCGATTTATATGAAGTTGTACGAAAACGCTTTATTTGGCCAACACAATGCGTTTCTCACTGTTACATGCATTTGAATGGGAAACTCGCCCGAGACAAAGTATAGGTTTTCATTATGTGAATAATTTTAAAATCTTAGCTCAAACGGCTCCAAAACCTGCTTGCCCAGCACGGGGATATTGAGTTCTATAAGATAAAGCCATAAACATGTGTGTCTGAGTCTTCTATCAAAAGTTACAGTGATTTATATAAAGTTGTTCAAAAACGCTTTATTTCGCCAAGACAATGCGTTTCTCACTGTTACATGCATTTGAATGGGAAACTCGCCCGAGACAAAGTATAGGTTTTCATTATGTGAATAATTTTAAAATCTTAGCTCAAACGGCTGCAAAACCTGTTTGCCCAGCACGGGGATATTGAGTTCTATAAGATAAAGCCATAAACATGTGTATCCGAGTCTTCTATCAAAAGTTACAGCGATTTATATGAAGTTGTACAAAAACGCTTTATTTGGCCAAGACAGTGTGTTTCTCACTGTTACATGCATTTGAAGGGGGAACTCGACCGAAACAAAGTAGTTTTCATTATGTGAATAATTTTAAAATCTTAGCTCAAACGGCTGCAAAACCTGTTTGCCCAGCACGGGGATATTGAGTTCTATAAGATAAAGCCATAAACATGTTTGTCTGAGTCTTCTATCAAAAGTTACAGCGATTTATATGAAGTTGTACGAAAATGCTTTCTTTCGCCAAGACAGTGTGTTTCTCACTGTTACATGCATTTGAATGGGAAACTCGCCTGAGACAAAGTATAGGTTTTCATTATGTGAATGATTTTAAAATCTTAGCTCAATCGGCTGCAAAGACCTGTTTGCCCAGCACGGGGATATTGAGTTCTATAAGATAAAGCCATAAACATGTGTTTCTGAGTCTTCTATCAAAAGTTACAGCAATTTATATGAAGTTGTTCAAAAACGCTTTATTTCGCCAAGACAGTGTGTTTCTCACTGTTACATGCATTTGAATGGGAAACTCGCCTGAGACAAAGTATAGGTTTTCATTATGTGAATAATTTTAAAATCTTAGCTCAAACGGCTACAAAACCTGTTTACCCAGCACGGGGACCTTGAGTTCTATAGGATAAAGCCATAAACATGTGTATCCGAGTCTTCTTTCAAAAGTTACAGCGATTTATATGAAGTTGTACAAAAACGCTTTCTTTCGCCAAGACAGTGCGTTTCTCACTGTTACATGCATTTGAATGGGAAACTCGCCTGAAACTAAGTATAGGTTTTCATTATGTGAATAATTTTAAAATCTTAGCTCAATCGGCTCCAAAACCTGCTTGCCCAGCACGGGGATATTGAGTTCTATAAGATAAAGCCATAAACATGTTTGTCTGAGTCTTCTATCAAAAGTTACAGCGATTTATATGAAGTTGTACAAAAACGCTTTATTTGGCCAACACAATGCGTTTCTCACTGTTACATGCATTTGAATGGGAAACTCGCCTGAGACAAAGTATAGGTTTTCATTATGTGAATAATTTTAAAATCTTAGCTCAAACGGCTGCAAAACCTGTTTGCCCAGCACGAGGATATTGAATTCTTTAAGATGAAGCCATAGACATGTGTTTCTGAGTCATCTATCAAAAGTTGCACCGATTTATATAAAGTTGTACGAAAATGCTTTCTTTCGCCAAGACAGTGTGTTTCTCACTGTTACATGCATTTGAATGGGAAACTCGCCTGAAACAAAGTATAGGTTTTCATTATGTGAATAATTTTAAAATCTTAGCTCAAACGGCTGCAAAGACCTGTTCTGTTTGCCCAGCACGGGGATATTGAGTTCTATAAGATAAAGCCATAAACATGTTAGTCTGAGTATTCTATCAAAAGTTACAGCGATTTATATGAAGTTGTTCAAAAACGCTTTCTTTCGCCAAGACAGTGTGTTTCTCACTGTTACATGCATTTGAATGGGAAACTCGCCTGAGACAAAGTATAGGTTTTCATTACGTGAATAATTTTAAAATCTTAGCTCAAACGGCTGCAAAACCTGTTTGCCCAGCACGAGGATATTGAATTCTTTAAGATGAAGCCATAGACATGTGTTTCTGAGTCATCTATCAAAAGTTGCACCGATTTATATAAAGTTGTACGAAAATGCTTTCTTTCGCCAAGACAGTGTGTTTCTCACTGTTACATGCATTTGAATGGGAAACTCGCCTGAAACAAAGTATAGGTTTTCATTATGTGAATAATTTTAAAATCTTAGCTCAAACGGCTGCAAAACCTGTTTGCCCAGCACGAGGATATTGAATTCTTTAAGATGAAGCCATAAACATGTGTATCCGAGTCTTCTATCAAAAGTTACAGCGATTTATATGAAGTTGTTCAAAAACGCTTTATTTCGCCAAGACAGTGTGTTTCTCACTGTTACATGCATTTGAATGGGAAACTCGCCTGAGACAAAGTATAGGTTTTCATTACGTGAATAATTTTAAAATCTTAGCTCAATCGGCTGCAAAACCTGTTTACCCAGCACGGGGACCTTGAGTTCTATAGGATAAAGCCATAAACATGTGTATCCGAGTCTTCTATCAAAAGTTACAGCGATTTATATGAAGTTGTACGAAAACGCTTTATTTCGCCAAGACAGTGTGTTTCTCACTGTTACATGCATTTGAATGGGAAACTCGCCTGAGACAAAGTATAGGTTTTCATTATGTGAATAATTTTAAAATCTTAGCTCAATCGGCTGCAAAACCTGTTTGCCCAGCACGGGGATATTGAGTTCTATAAGATAAAGCCATAAACATGTGTATCCGAGTCTTCTATCAAAAGTTACAGCGATTTATATGAAGTTGTACGAAAATGCTTTATTTCGCCAAGACAGTGTGTTTCTCACTGTTACATGCATTTGAATGGGAAACTCGCCTGAAACAAAGTATAGGTTTTCATTATGTGAATAATTTTAAAATCTTAGCTCAAACGGCTGCAAAACCTGTTTGCCCAGCACGAGGATATTGAATTCTTTAAGATGAAGCCATAGACATGTGTTTCTGAGTCATCTATCAAAAGTTGCACCGATTTATATAAAGTTGTACGAAAATGCTTTATTTCGCCAAGACAGTGTGTTTCTCACTGTTACATGCATTTGAATGGGAAACTCGCCTGAAACAAAGTATAGGTTTTCATTATGTGAATAATTTTAAAATCTTAGCTCAAACGGCTGCAAAACCTGTTTGCCCAGCACGAGGATATTGAATTCTTTAAGATGAAGCCATAGACATGTGTTTCTGAGTCGTCTATCAAAAGTTGCACCGATTTATATGAAGTTGTACGAAAATGCTTTCTTTCGCCAAGACAGTGTGTTTCTCACTGTTACATGCATTTGAATGGGAAACTCGCCCGAGACAAAGTATAGGTTTTCATTATGTGAATAATTTTAAAATCTTAGCTCAATCGACTGCAAAACCTGTTTGCCCAGCACGGGGATATTGAGTTCTATAAGATAAAGCCATAAACATGTTTGTCTGAGTCTTCTATCAAAAGTTGCACCGATTTATATAAAGTTGTGCAAAAACGCTTTATTTCGCCAAGACAATGTGTTTCTCACTGTTACATGCATTTGACTGGGAAACTCGCCTGAAACAAAGTATAGGTTTTCATTATGTGAATAATTTTAAAATCTTAGCTCAAACGGCTGCAAAACCTGTTTGCCCAGCACGAGGATATTGAATTCTTTAAGATGAAGCCATAGACATGTGTTTCTGAGTCGTCTATCAAAAGTTACAGCGATTTATATAAAGTTGTTCAAAAACGCTTTATTTCGCCAAGACAGTGTGTTTCTCACTGTTACATGCATTTGAATGGGAAACTCGCCTGAAACTAAGTATAGGTTTTCATTATGTGAATAATTTTAAAATCTTAGCTCAAACGGCTGCAAAACCTGTTTGCCCAGCACGAGGATATTGAATTCTTTAAGATGAAGCCATAGACATGTGTTTCTGAGTCATCTATCAAAAGTTGCACCGATTTATATAAAGTTGTACGAAAATGCTTTATTTCGCCAAGACAGTGTGTTTCTCACTGTTACATGCATTTGAATGGGAAACTCGCCTGAAACAAAGTATAGGTTTTCATTATGTGAATAATTTTAAAATCTTAGCTCAAACGGCTGCAAAACCTGTTTGCCCAGCACGGGGATATTGAGTTCTATAAGATAAAGCCATAAACATGTTTGTCTGAGTCTTCTATCAAAAGTTACAGCGATTTATATGAAGTTGTACGAAAACGCTTTATTTGGCCAACACAATGCGTTTCTCACTGTTACATGCATTTGAATGGGAAACTCGCCCGAGACAAAGTATAGGTTTTCATTATGTGAATAATTTTAAAATCTTAGCTCAAACGGCTCCAAAACCTGCTTGCCCAGCACGGGGATATTGAGTTCTATAAGATAAAGCCATAAACATGTGTGTCTGAGTCTTCTATCAAAAGTTACAGTGATTTATATAAAGTTGTTCAAAAACGCTTTATTTCGCCAAGACAATGCGTTTCTCACTGTTACATGCATTTGAATGGGAAACTCGCCCGAGACAAAGTATAGGTTTTCATTATGTGAATAATTTTAAAATCTTAGCTCAAACGGCTGCAAAACCTGTTTGCCCAGCACGGGGATATTGAGTTCTATAAGATAAAGCCATAAACATGTGTATCCGAGTCTTCTATCAAAAGTTACAGCGATTTATATGAAGTTGTACAAAAACGCTTTATTTCGCCAAGACAGTGTGTTTCTCACTGTTACATGCATTTGAAGGGGGAACTCGACCGAAACAAAGTAGTTTTCATTATGTGAATAATTTTAAAATCTTAGCTCAAACGGCTGCAAAACCTGTTTGCCCAGCACGGGGATATTGAGTTCTATAAGATAAAGCCATAAACATGTTTGTCTGAGTCTTCTATCAAAAGTTACAGCGATTTATATGAAGTTGTACGAAAATGCTTTCTTTCGCCAAGACAGTGTGTTTCTCACTGTTACATGCATTTGAATGGGAAACTCGCCTGAGACAAAGTATAGGTTTTCATTATGTGAATGATTTTAAAATCTTAGCTCAATCGGCTGCAAAGACCTGTTTGCCCAGCACGGGGATATTGAGTTCTATAAGATAAAGCCATAAACATGTGTTTCTGAGTCTTCTATCAAAAGTTACAGCAATTTATATGAAGTTGTTCAAAAACGCTTTATTTCGCCAAGACAGTGTGTTTCTCACTGTTACATGCATTTGAATGGGAAACTCGCCTGAGACAAAGTATAGGTTTTCATTATGTGAATAATTTTAAAATCTTAGCTCAAACGGCTACAAAACCTGTTTACCCAGCACGGGGACCTTGAGTTCTATAGGATAAAGCCATAAACATGTGTATCCGAGTCTTCTTTCAAAAGTTACAGCGATTTATATGAAGTTGTACAAAAACGCTTTCTTTCGCCAAGACAGTGCGTTTCTCACTGTTACATGCATTTGAATGGGAAACTCGCCTGAAACTAAGTATAGGTTTTCATTATGTGAATAATTTTAAAATCTTAGCTCAATCGGCTCCAAAACCTGCTTGCCCAGCACGGGGATATTGAGTTCTATAAGATAAAGCCATAAACATGTTTGTCTGAGTCTTCTATCAAAAGTTACAGCGATTTATATGAAGTTGTACAAAAACGCTTTATTTGGCCAACACAATGCGTTTCTCACTGTTACATGCATTTGAATGGGAAACTCGCCTGAGACAAAGTATAGGTTTTCATTATGTGAATAATTTTAAAATCTTAGCTCAAACGGCTGCAAAACCTGTTTGCCCAGCACGAGGATATTGAATTCTTTAAGATGAAGCCATAGACATGTGTTTCTGAGTCATCTATCAAAAGTTGCACCGATTTATATAAAGTTGTACGAAAATGCTTTCTTTCGCCAAGACAGTGTGTTTCTCACTGTTACATGCATTTGAATGGGAAACTCGCCTGAAACAAAGTATAGGTTTTCATTATGTGAATAATTTTAAAATCTTAGCTCAAACGGCTGCAAAGACCTGTTCTGTTTGCCCAGCACGGGGATATTGAGTTCTATAAGATAAAGCCATAAACATGTTAGTCTGAGTATTCTATCAAAAGTTACAGCGATTTATATGAAGTTGTTCAAAAACGCTTTCTTTCGCCAAGACAGTGTGTTTCTCACTGTTACATGCATTTGAATGGGAAACTCGCCTGAGACAAAGTATAGGTTTTCATTATGTGAATAATTTTAAAATCTTAGCTCAAACGGCTGCAAAACCTGTTTGCCCAGCACGAGGATATTGAATTCTTTAAGATGAAGCCATAAACATGTGTATCCGAGTCTTCTATCAAAAGTTACAGCGATTTATATGAAGTTGTTCAAAAACGCTTTATTTCGCCAAGACAGTGTGTTTCTCACTGTTACATGCATTTGAATGGGAAACTCGCCTGAGACAAAGTATAGGTTTTCATTACGTGAATAATTTTAAAATCTTAGCTCAAACGGCTGCAAAACCTGTTTGCCCAGCACGAGGATATTGAATTCTTTAAGATGAAGCCATAGACATGTGTTTCTGAGTCATCTATCAAAAGTTGCACCGATTTATATAAAGTTGTACGAAAATGCTTTCTTTCGCCAAGACAGTGTGTTTCTCACTGTTACATGCATTTGAATGGGAAACTCGCCTGAAACAAAGTATAGGTTTTCATTATGTGAATAATTTTAAAATCTTAGCTCAAACGGCTGCAAAACCTGTTTGCCCAGCACGAGGATATTGAATTCTTTAAGATGAAGCCATAAACATGTGTATCCGAGTCTTCTATCAAAAGTTACAGCGATTTATATGAAGTTGTTCAAAAACGCTTTATTTCGCCAAGACAGTGTGTTTCTCACTGTTACATGCATTTGAATGGGAAACTCGCCTGAGACAAAGTATAGGTTTTCATTACGTGAATAATTTTAAAATCTTAGCTCAATCGGCTGCAAAACCTGTTTACCCAGCACGGGGACCTTGAGTTCTATAGGATAAAGCCATAAACATGTGTATCCGAGTCTTCTATCAAAAGTTACAGCGATTTATATGAAGTTGTACGAAAACGCTTTATTTCGCCAAGACAGTGTGTTTCTCACTGTTACATGCATTTGAATGGGAAACTCGCCTGAGACAAAGTATAGGTTTTCATTATGTGAATAATTTTAAAATCTTAGCTCAATCGGCTGCAAAACCTGTTTGCCCAGCACGGGGATATTGAGTTCTATAAGATAAAGCCATAAACATGTGTATCCGAGTCTTCTATCAAAAGTTACAGCGATTTATATGAAGTTGTACGAAAATGCTTTATTTCGCCAAGACAGTGTGTTTCTCACTGTTACATGCATTTGAATGGGAAACTCGCCTGAAACAAAGTATAGGTTTTCATTATGTGAATAATTTTAAAATCTTAGCTCAAACGGCTGCAAAACCTGTTTGCCCAGCACGAGGATATTGAATTCTTTAAGATGAAGCCATAGACATGTGTTTCTGAGTCATCTATCAAAAGTTGCACCGATTTATATAAAGTTGTACGAAAATGCTTTATTTCGCCAAGACAGTGTGTTTCTCACTGTTACATGCATTTGAATGGGAAACTCGCCTGAAACAAAGTATAGGTTTTCATTATGTGAATAATTTTAAAATCTTAGCTCAAACGGCTGCAAAACCTGTTTGCCCAGCACGAGGATATTGAATTCTTTAAGATGAAGCCATAGACATGTGTTTCTGAGTCGTCTATCAAAAGTTGCACCGATTTATATGAAGTTGTACGAAAATGCTTTCTTTCGCCAAGACAGTGTGTTTCTCACTGTTACATGCATTTGAATGGGAAACTCGCCCGAGACAAAGTATAGGTTTTCATTATGTGAATAATTTTAAAATCTTAGCTCAATCGACTGCAAAACCTGTTTGCCCAGCACGGGGATATTGAGTTCTATAAGATAAAGCCATAAACATGTTTGTCTGAGTCTTCTATCAAAAGTTACACCGATTTATATAAAGTTGTTCGAAAACGCTTTATTTCGCCAAGACAGTGTGTTTCTCACTGTTACATGCATTTGAATGGGAAACTCGCCCGAGACAAAGTATAGGTTTTCATTATGTGAATAATTTTAAAATCTTAGCTCAAACGGCTGCAAAACCTGTTTGCCCAGCACGGGGATATTGAGTTCTATAAGATAAAGCCATAAACATGTTTGTCTGAGTCTTCTATCAAAAGTTACAGCGATTTATATGAAGTTGTACGAAAACGCTTTATTTCGCCAAGACAGTGTGTTTCTCACTGTTACATGCATTTGAATGGGAAACTCGCCTGAAACAAAGTATAGGTTTTCATTATGTGAATAATTTTAAAATCTTAGCTCAAACGGCTGCAAAACCTGTTTGCCCAGCACGAGGATATTGAATTCTTTAAGATGAAGCCATAGACATGTGTTTCTGAGTCGTCTATCAAAAGTTGCACCGATTTATATGAAGTTGTACGAAAATGCTTTCTTTCGCCAAGACAGTGTGTTTCTCACTGTTACATGCATTTGAATGGGAAACTCGCCTGAAACAAAGTATAGGTTTTCATTATGTGAATAATTTTAAAATCTTAGCTCAAACGGCTGCAAAACCTGTTTGCCCAGCACGAGGATATTGAATTCTTTAAGATGAAGCCATAGACATGTGTTTCTGAGTCGTCTATCAAAAGTTGCACCGATTTATATGAAGTTGTACGAAAATGCTTTCTTTCGCCAAGACAGTGTGTTTCTCACTGTTACATGCATTTGAATGGGAAACTCGCCTGAAACAAAGTATAGGTTTTCATTATGTGAATAATTTTAAAATCTTAGCTCAAACGGCTGCAAAACCTGTTTGCCCAGCACGAGGATATTGAATTCTTTAAGATGAAGCCATAGACATGTGTTTCTGAGTCATCTATCAAAAGTTGCACCGATTTATATAAAGTTGTACGAAAATGCTTTATTTCGCCAAGACAGTGTGTTTCTCACTGTTACATGCATTTGAATGGGAAACTCGCCTGAAACAAAGTATAGGTTTTCATTATGTGAATAATTTTAAAATCTTAGCTCAAACGGCTGCAAAACCTGTTTGCCCAGCACGAGGATATTGAATTCTTTAAGATGAAGCCATAGACATGTGTTTCTGAGTCGTCTATCAAAAGTTGCACCGATTTATATGAAGTTGTACGAAAATGCTTTCTTTCGCCAAGACAGTGTGTTTCTCACTGTTACATGCATTTGAATGGGAAACTCGCCCGAGACAAAGTATAGGTTTTCATTATGTGAATAATTTTAAAATCTTAGCTCAATCGACTGCAAAACCTGTTTGCCCAGCACGGGGATATTGAGTTCTATAAGATAAAGCCATAAACATGTTTGTCTGAGTCTTCTATCAAAAGTTACACCGATTTATATAAAGTTGTTCAAAAACGCTTTCTGTCGCCAAGACAATGCGTTTCTCACTGTTACATGCATTTGAATGGGAAACTCGCCCGAGACAAAGTATAGGTTTTCATTATGTGAATAATTTTAAAATCTTAGCTCAAACGGCTGCAAAACCTGTTTGCCCAGCACGGGGATATTGAGTTCTATAAGATAAAGCCATAGACATGTGTTTCTGAGTCGTCTATCAAAAGTTGCACCGATTTATATAAAGTTGTGCAAAAACGCTTTATTTCGCCAAGACAATGTGTTTCTCACTGTTACATGCATTTGACTGGGAAACTCGCCTGAAACAAAGTATAGGTTTTCATTATGTGAATAATTTTAAAATCTTAGCTCAAACGGCTGCAAAACCTGTTTGCCCAGCACGAGGATATTGAATTCTTTAAGATGAAGCCATAGACATGTGTTTCTGAGTCGTCTATCAAAAGTTACAGCGATTTATATAAAGTTGTTCAAAAACGCTTTATTTCGCCAAGACAGTGTGTTTCTCACTGTTACATGCATTTGAATGGGAAACTCGCCTGAAACTAAGTATAGGTTTTCATTATGTGAATAATTTTAAAATCTTAGCTCAAACGGCTGCAAAACCTGTTTGCCCAGCACGAGGATATTGAATTCTTTAAGATGAAGCCATAGACATGTGTTTCTGAGTCATCTATCAAAAGTTGCACCGATTTATATAAAGTTGTACGAAAATGCTTTATTTCGCCAAGACAGTGTGTTTCTCACTGTTACATGCATTTGAATGGGAAACTCGCCTGAAACAAAGTATAGGTTTTCATTATGTGAATAATTTTAAAATCTTAGCTCAAACGGCTGCAAAACCTGTTTGCCCAGCACGGGGATATTGAGTTCTATAAGATAAAGCCATAAACATGTTTGTCTGAGTCTTCTATCAAAAGTTACACCGATTTATATAAAGTTGTTCAAAAACGCTTTCTGTCGCCAAGACAATGCGTTTCTCACTGTTACATGCATTTGAATGGGAAACTCGCCCGAGACAAAGTATAGGTTTTCATTATGTGAATAATTTTAAAATCTTAGCTCAAACGGCTGCAAAACCTGTTTGCCCAGCACGGGGATATTGAGTTCTATAAGATAAAGCCATAGACATGTGTTTCTGAGTCGTCTATCAAAAGTTGCACCGATTTATATAAAGTTGTGCAAAAACGCTTTATTTCGCCAAGACAATGTGTTTCTCACTGTTACATGCATTTGACTGGGAAACTCGCCTGAAACAAAGTATAGGTTTTCATTATGTGAATAATTTTAAAATCTTAGCTCAAACGGCTGCAAAACCTGTTTGCCCAGCACGAGGATATTGAATTCTTTAAGATGAAGCCATAGACATGTGTTTCTGAGTCGTCTATCAAAAGTTACAGCGATTTATATAAAGTTGTTCAAAAACGCTTTATTTCGCCAAGACAGTGTGTTTCTCACTGTTACATGCATTTGAATGGGAAACTCGCCTGAAACTAAGTATAGGTTTTCATTATGTGAATAATTTTAAAATCTTAGCTCAAACGGCTGCAAAACCTGTTTGCCCAGCACGAGGATATTGAATTCTTTAAGATGAAGCCATAGACATGTGTTTCTGAGTCGTCTATCAAAAGTTGCACCGATTTATATGAAGTTGTACGAAAATGCTTTCTTTCGCCAAGACAGTGTTTCTCACTGTTACATGCATTTGAATGGGAAACTCGCCCGAGACAAAGTATAGGTTTTCATTATGTGAATAATTTTAAAATCTTAGCTCAATCGACTGCAAAACCTGTTTGCCCAGCACGGGGATATTGAGTTCTATAAGATAAAGCCATAAACATGTTTGTCTGAGTCTTCTATCAAAAGTTACAGCGATTTATATAAAGTTGTTCAAAAACGCTTTCTGTCGCCAAGACAATGCGTTTCTCACTGTTACATGCATTTGAATGGGAAACTCGCCCGAGACAAAGTATAGGTTTTCATTATGTGAATAATTTTAAAATCTTAGCTCAAACGGCTGCAAAACCTGTTTGCCCAGCACGGGGATATTGAGTTCTATAAGATAAAGCCATAGACATGTGTTTCTGAGTCGTCTATCAAAAGTTACAGCGATTTATATAAAGTTGTTCAAAAACGCTTTATTTCGCCAAGACAGTGTGTTTCTCACTGTTACATGCATTTGAATGGGAAACTCGCCTGAAACTAAGTATAGGTTTTCATTATGTGAATAATTTTAAAATCTTAGCTCAAACGGCTGCAAAACCTGTTTGCCCAGCACGAGGATATTGAATTCTTTAAGATGAAGCCATAGACATGTGTTTCTGAGTCATCTATCAAAAGTTGCACCGATTTATATAAAGTTGTACGAAAATGCTTTATTTCGCCAAGACAGTGTGTTTCTCACTGTTACATGCATTTGAATGGGAAACTCGCCTGAAACAAAGTATAGGTTTTCATTATGTGAATAATTTTAAAATCTTAGCTCAAATGGCTGCAAAACCTGTTTGCCCAGCACGAGGATATTGAATTCTTTAAGATGAAGCCATAGACATGTGTTTCTGAGTCGTCTATCAAAAGTTGCACCGATTTATATGAAGTTGTACGAAAATGCTTTCTTTCGCCAAGACAGTGTGTTTCTCACTGTTACATGCATTTGAATGGGAAACTCGCCTGAAACAAAGTATAGGTTTTCATTATGTGAATAATTTTAAAATCTTAGCTCAAACGGCTGCAAAACCTGTTTGCCCAGCACGGGGATATTGAGTTCTATAAGATAAAGCCATAAACATGTGTTTCTGAGTCTTCTATCAAAAGTTACAGCGATTTATATGAAGTTGTACGAAAATGCTTTCTTTCGCCAAGACAGTGTGTTTCTCACTGTTACATGCATTTGAATGGGAAACTCGCCCGAGACAAAGTATAGGTTTTCATTATGTGAATAATTTTAAAATCTTAGCTCAATCGACTGCAAAACCTGTTTGCCCAGCACGAGGATATTGAATTCTTTAAGATGAAGCCATAGACATGTGTTTCTGAGTCTTCTATCAAAAGTTACACCGATTTATATAAAGTTGTTCAAAAACGCTTTCTGTCGCCAAGACAATGCGTTTCTCACTGTTACATGCATTTGAATGGGAAACTCGCCTGAAACAAAGTATAGGTTTTCATTATGTGAATAATTTTAAAATCTTAGCTCAAACGGCTGCAAAACCTGTTTGCCCAGCACGGGGATATTGAGTTCTATAAGATAAAGCCATAAACATGTGTTTCTGAGTCTTCTATCAAAAGTTACAGTGATTTATATAAAGTTGTACGAAAATGCTTTATTTCGCCAAGACAGTGTGTTTCTCACTGTTACATGCATTTGAATGGGAAACTCGCCTGAAACAAAGTATAGGTTTTCATTATGTGAATAATTTTAAAATCTTAGCTCAAACGGCTGCAAAACCTGTTTGCCCAGCACGAGGATATTGAATTCTTTAAGATGAAGCCATAGACATGTGTTTCTGAGTCGTCTATCAAAAGTTGCACCGATTTATATGAAGTTGTACGAAAATGCTTTCTTTCGCCAAGACAGTGTGTTTCTCACTGTTACATGCATTTGAATGGGAAACTCGCCCGAGACAAAGTATAGGTTTTCATTATGTGAATAATTTTAAAATCTTAGATCAATCGACTGCAAAACCTGTTTGCCCAGCACGGGGATATTGAGTTCTATAAGATAAAGCCATAAACATGTTTGTCTGAGTCTTCTATCAAAAGTTACACCGATTTATATAAAGTTGTTCGAAAACGCTTTATTTCGCCAAGACAGTGTGTTTCTCACTGTTACATGCATTTGAATGGGAAACTCGCCCGAGACAAAGTATAGGTTTTCATTATGTGAATAATTTTAAAATCTTAGCTCAAACGGCTGCAAAACCTGTTTGCCCAGCACGGGGATATTGAGTTCTATAAGATAAAGCCATAAACATGTTTGTCTGAGTCTTCTATCAAAAGTTACAGCGATTTATATGAAGTTGTACGAAAACGCTTTATTTCGCCAAGACAGTGTGTTTCTCACTGTTACATGCATTTGAATGGGAAACTCGCCTGAGACAAAGTACAGGTTTTCATTATGTGAATAATTTTAAAATCTTAGCTCAAACGGCTGCAAAACCTGTGTGCCCAGCACGGGGATATTGAGTTCTATAAGATAAAGCCATAAACATGTGTTTCTGAGTCTTCTATCAAAAGTTACAGCGATTTATATGAAGTTGTACGAAAATGCTTTATTTCGCCAAGACAGTGTGTTTCTCACTGTTACATGCATTTGAATGGGAAACTCGCCTGAAACAAAGTATAGGTTTTCATTATGTGAATAATTTTAAAATCTTAGCTCAAACGGCTGCAAAACCTGTTTGCCCAGCACGAGGATATTGAATTCTTTAAGATGAAGCCATAGACATGTGTTTCTGAGTCATCTATCAAAAGTTGCACCGATTTATATAAAGTTGTACGAAAATGCTTTATTTCGCCAAGACAGTGTGTTTCTCACTGTTACATGCATTTGAATGGGAAACTCGCCTGAAACAAAGTATAGGTTTTCATTATGTGAATAATTTTAAAATCTTAGCTCAAACGGCTGCAAAACCTGTTTGCCCAGCACGAGGATATTGAATTCTTTAAGATGAAGCCATAGACATGTGTTTCTGAGTCGTCTATCAAAAGTTGCACCGATTTATATGAAGTTGTACGAAAATGCTTTCTTTCGCCAAGACAGTGTGTTTCTCACTGTTACATGCATTTGAATGGGAAACTCGCCCGAGACAAAGTATAGGTTTTCATTATGTGAATAATTTTAAAATCTTAGCTCAATCGACTGCAAAACCTGTTTGCCCAGCACGGGGATATTGAGTTCTATAAGATAAAGCCATAAACATGTTTGTCTGAGTCTTCTATCAAAAGTTACAGCGATTTATATAAAGTTGTTCAAAAATGCTTTCTGTCGCCAAGACAATGCGTTTCTCACTGTTACATGCATTTGAATGGGAAACTCGCCCGAGACAAAGTATAGGTTTTCATTATGTGAATAATTTTAAAATCTTAGCTCAAACGGCTGCAAAACCTGTTTGCCCAGCACGGGGATATTGAGTTCTATAAGATAAAGCCATAGACATGTGTTTCTGAGTCGTCTATCAAAAGTTGCACCGATTTATATAAAGTTGTGCAAAAACGCTTTATTTCGCCAAGACAATGTGTTTCTCACTGTTACATGCATTTGACTGGGAAACTCGCCTGAAACAAAGTATAGGTTTTCATTATGTGAATAATTTTAAAATCTTAGCTCAAACGGCTGCAAAACCTGTTTGCCCAGCACGAGGATATTGAATTCTTTAAGATGAAGCCATAGACATGTGTTTCTGAGTCGTCTATCAAAAGTTACAGCGATTTATATAAAGTTGTTCAAAAACGCTTTATTTCGCCAAGACAGTGTGTTTCTCACTGTTACATGCATTTGAATGGGAAACTCGCCTGAAACTAAGTATAGGTTTTCATTATGTGAATAATTTTAAAATCTTAGCTCAAACGGCTGCAAAACCTGTTTGCCCAGCACGAGGATATTGAATTCTTTAAGATGAAGCCATAGACATGTGTTTCTGAGTCGTCTATCAAAAGTTGCACCGATTTATATGAAGTTGTACGAAAATGCTTTCTTTCGCCAAGACAGTGTGTTTCTCACTGTTACATGCATTTGAATGGGAAACTCGCCCGAGACAAAGTATAGGTTTTCATTATGTGAATAATTTTAAAATCTTAGCTCAATCGACTGCAAAACCTGTTTGCCCAGCACGGGGATATTGAGTTCTATAAGATAAAGCCATAAACATGTTTGTCTGAGTCTTCTATCAAAAGTTACAGCGATTTATATAAAGTTGTTCAAAAACGCTTTCTGTCGCCAAGACAATGCGTTTCTCACTGTTACATGCATTTGAATGGGAAACTCGCCCGAGACAAAGTATAGGTTTTCATTATGTGAATAATTTTAAAATCTTAGCTCAAACGGCTGCAAAACCTGTTTGCCCAGCACGGGGATATTGAGTTCTATAAGATAAAGCCATAGACATGTGTTTCTGAGTCGTCTATCAAAAGTTACAGCGATTTATATAAAGTTGTTCAAAAACGCTTTATTTCGCCAAGACAGTGTGTTTCTCACTGTTACATGCATTTGAATGGGAAACTCGCCTGAAACTAAGTATAGGTTTTCATTATGTGAATAATTTTAAAATCTTAGCTCAAACGGCTGCAAAACCTGTTTGCCCAGCACGAGGATATTGAATTCTTTAAGATGAAGCCATAGACATGTGTTTCTGAGTCATCTATCAAAAGTTGCACCGATTTATATAAAGTTGTACGAAAATGCTTTATTTCGCCAAGACAGTGTGTTTCTCACTGTTACATGCATTTGAATGGGAAACTCGCCTGAAACAAAGTATAGGTTTTCATTATGTGAATAATTTTAAAATCTTAGCTCAAACGGCTGCAAAACCTGTTTGCCCAGCACGAGGATATTGAATTCTTTAAGATGAAGCCATAGACATGTGTTTCTGAGTCGTCTATCAAAAGTTGCACCGATTTATATGAAGTTGTACGAAAATGCTTTCTTTCGCCAAGACAGTGTGTTTCTCACTGTTACATGCATTTGAATGGGAAACTCGCCTGAAACAAAGTATAGGTTTTCATTATGTGAATAATTTTAAAATCTTAGCTCAAACGGCTGCAAAACCTGTTTGCCCAGCACGGGGATATTGAGTTCTATAAGATAAAGCCATAAACATGTGTTTCTGAGTCTTCTATCAAAAGTTACAGCGATTTATATGAAGTTGTACGAAAATGCTTTCTTTCGCCAAGACAGTGTGTTTCTCACTGTTACATGCATTTGAATGGGAAACTCGCCCGAGACAAAGTATAGGTTTTCATTATGTGAATAATTTTAAAATCTTAGCTCAATCGACTGCAAAACCTGTTTGCCCAGCACGAGGATATTGAATTCTTTAAGATGAAGCCATAGACATGTGTTTCTGAGTCTTCTATCAAAAGTTACACCGATTTATATAAAGTTGTTCAAAAACGCTTTCTGTCGCCAAGACAATGCGTTTCTCACTGTTACATGCATTTGAATGGGAAACTCGCCCGAGACAAAGTATAGGTTTTCATTATGTGAATAATTTTAAAATCTTAGCTCAAACGGCTGCAAAACCTGTTTGCCCAGCACGGGGATATTGAGTTCTATAAGATAAAGCCATAAACATGTGTTTCTGAGTCTTCTATCAAAAGTTACAGCGATTTATATGAAGTTGTACGAAAATGCTTTCTTTCGCCAAGACAGTGTGTTTCTCACTGTTACATGCATTTGAATGGGAAACTCGCCTGAAACAAAGTATAGGTTTTCATTATGTGAATAATTTTAAAATCTTAGCTCAAACGGCTGCAAAACCTGTTTGCCCAGCACGAGGATATTGAATTCTTTAAGATGAAGCCATAGACATGTGTTTCTGAGTCGTCTATCAAAAGTTGCACCGATTTATATAAAGTTGTGCAAAAACGCTTTATTTCGCCAAGACAATGTGTTTCTCACTGTTACATGCATTTGAATGGGAAACTCGCCTGAAACAAAGTATAGGTTTTCATTATGTGAATAATTTTAAAATCTTAGCTCAAACGGCTGCAAAACCTGTTTGCCCAGCACGAGGATATTGAATTCTTTAAGATGAAGCCATAGACATGTGTTTCTGAGTCGTCTATCAAAAGTTGCACCGATTTATATAAAGTTGTGCAAAAACGCTTTATTTCGCCAAGACAATGTGTTTCTCACTGTTACATGCATTTGAATGGGAAACTCGCCTGAAACAAAGTATAGGTTTTCATTATGTGAATAATTTTAAAATCTTAGCTCAAACGGCTGCGAAACCTGTTTGCCCAGCACGAGGATATTGAATTCTTTAAGATGAAGCCATAGACATGTGTTTCTGAGTCATCTATCAAAAGTTGCACCGATTTATATGAAGTTGTACGAAAATGCTTTCTTTCGCCAAGACAGTGTGTTTCTCACTGTTACATGCATTTGAATGGGAAACTCGCCTGAAACAAAGTATAGGTTTTCATTATGTGAATAATTTTAAAATCTTAGCTCAAACGGCTGCAAAACCTGTTTGCCCAGCACGGGGATATTGAGTTCTATAAGATAAAGCCATAAACATGTGTTTCTGAGTCTTCTATCAAAAGTTACAGCGATTTATATGAAGTTGTACGAAAATGCTTTCTTTCGCCAAGACAGTGTGTTTCTCACTGTTACATGCATTTGAATGGGAAACTCGCCTGAAACAAAGTATAGGTTTTCATTATGTGAATAATTTTAAAATCTTAGCTCAAACGGCTGCAAAACCTGTTTGCCCAGCACGAGGATATTGAATTCTTTAAGATGAAGCCATAGACATGTGTTTCTGAGTCGTCTATCAAAAGTTGCACCGATTTATATAAAGTTGTGCAAAAACGCTTTATTTCGCCAAGACAATGTGTTTCTCACTGTTACATGCATTTGAATGGGAAACTCGCCTGAAACAAAGTATAGGTTTTCATTATGTGAATAATTTTAAAATCTTAGCTCAATCGACTGCAAAACCTGTTTGCCCAGCACGGGGATATTGAGTTCTATAAGATAAAGCCATAAACATGTTTGTCTGAGTCTTCTATCAAAAGTTGCACCGATTTATATAAAGTTGTTCAAAAACGCTTTATTTCGCCAAGACAGTGTGTTTCTCACTGTTACATGCATTTGAATGGGAAACTCGCCTGAAACTAAGTATAGGTTTTCATTATGTGAATAATTTTAAAATCTTAGCTCAAACGGCTGCAAAACCTGTTTGCCCAGCACGAGGATATTGAATTCTTTAAGATGAAGCCATAGACATGTGTTTCTGAGTCGTCTATCAAAAGTTGCACCGATTTATATGAAGTTGTACGAAAATGCTTTCTTTCGCCAAGACAGTGTGTTTCTCACTGTTACATGCATTTGAATGGGAAACTCGCCTGAAACAAAGTATAGGTTTTCATTATGTGAATAATTTTAAAATCTTAGCTCAAACGGCTGCAAAACCTGTTTGCCCAGCACGAGGATATTGAATTCTTTAAGATGAAGCCATAGACATGTGTTTCTGAGTCGTCTATCAAAAGTTGCACCGATTTATATAAAGTTGTGCAAAAACGCTTTATTTCGCCAAGACAATGTGTTTCTCACTGTTACATGCATTTGAATGGGAAACTCGCCTGAAACAAAGTATAGGTTTTCATTATGTGAATAATTTTAAAATCTTAGCTCAAACGGCTGCAAAACCTGTTTGCCCAGCACGAGGATATTGAATTCTTTAAGATGAAGCCATAGACATGTGTTTCTGAGTCATCTATCAAAAGTTGCACCGATTTATATGAAGTTGTACGAAAATGCTTTCTTTCGCCAAGACAGTGTGTTTCTCACTGTTACATGCATTTGAATGGGAAACTCGCCCGAGACAAAGTATAGGTTTTCATTATGTGAATAATTTTAAAATCTTAGCTCAATCGACTGCAAAACCTGTTTGCCCAGCACGAGGATATTGAATTCTTTAAGATGAAGCCATAGACATGTGTTTCTGAGTCTTCTATCAAAAGTTACAGCGATTTATATAAAGTTGTTCAAAAACGCTTTCTGTCGCCAAGACAATGCGTTTCTCACTGTTACATGCATTTGAATGGGAAACTCGCCCGAGACAAAGTATAGGTTTTCATTATGTGAATAATTTTAAAATCTTAGCTCAAACGGCTGCAAAACCTGTTTGCCCAGCACGGGGATATTGAGTTCTATAAGATAAAGCCATAAACATGTGTTTCTGAGTCTTCTATCAAAAGTTACAGCGATTTATATGAAGTTGTACGAAAATGCTTTCTTTCGCCAAGACAGTGTGTTTCTCACTGTTACATGCATTTGAATGGGAAACTCGCCTGAAACAAAGTATAGGTTTTCATTATGTGAATAATTTTAAAATCTTAGCTCAAACGGCTGCAAAACCTGTTTGCCCAGCACGAGGATATTGAATTCTTTAAGATGAAGCCATAGACATGTGTTTCTGAGTCGTCTATCAAAAGTTGCACCGATTTATATAAAGTTGTGCAAAAACGCTTTATTTCGCCAAGACAATGTGTTTCTCACTGTTACATGCATTTGAATGGGAAACTCGCCTGAAACAAAGTATAGGTTTTCATTATGTGAATAATTTTAAAATCTTAGCTCAAACGGCTGCAAAACCTGTTTGCCCAGCACGAGGATATTGAATTCTTTAAGATGAAGCCATAGACATGTGTTTCTGAGTCGTCTATCAAAAGTTGCACCGATTTATATAAAGTTGTGCAAAAACGCTTTATTTCGCCAAGACAATGTGTTTCTCACTGTTACATGCATTTGAATGGGAAACTCGCCTGAAACAAAGTATAGGTTTTCATTATGTGAATAATTTTAAAATCTTAGCTCAAACGGCTGCAAAACCTGTTTGCCCAGCACGAGGATATTGAATTCTTTAAGATGAAGCCATAGACATGTGTTTCTGAGTCGTCTATCAAAAGTTGCACCGATTTATATAAAGTTGTGCAAAAACGCTTTATTTCGCCAAGACAATGTGTTTCTCACTGTTACATGCATTTGAATGGGAAACTCGCCTGAAACAAAGTATAGGTTTTCATTATGTGAATAATTTTAAAATCTTAGCTCAATCGACTGCAAAACCTGTTTGCCCAGCACGGGGATATTGAGTTCTATAAGATAAAGCCATAAACATGTTTGTCTGAGTCTTCTATCAAAAGTTGCACCGATTTATATAAAGTTGTTCAAAAACGCTTTATTTCGCCAAGACAGTGTGTTTCTCACTGTTACATGCATTTGAATGGGAAACTCGCCTGAAACTAAGTATAGGTTTTCATTATGTGAATAATTTTAAAATCTTAGCTCAAACGGCTGCAAAACCTGTTTGCCCAGCACGAGGATATTGAATTCTTTAAGATGAAGCCATAGACATGTGTTTCTGAGTCGTCTATCAAAAGTTGCACCGATTTATATGAAGTTGTACGAAAATGCTTTCTTTCGCCAAGACAGTGTGTTTCTCACTGTTACATGCATTTGAATGGGAAACTCGCCTGAAACAAAGTATAGGTTTTCATTATGTGAATAATTTTAAAATCTTAGCTCAAACGGCTGCAAAACCTGTTTGCCCAGCACGGGGATATTGAGTTCTATAAGATAAAGCCATAAACATGTGTTTCTGAGTCTTCTATCAAAAGTTACAGCGATTTATATGAAGTTGTACGAAAATGCTTTCTTTCGCCAAGACAGTGTGTTTCTCACTGTTACATGCATTTGAATGGGAAACTCGCCCGAGACAAAGTATAGGTTTTCATTATGTGAATAATTTTAAAATCTTAGCTCAATCGACTGCAAAACCTGTTTGCCCAGCACGAGGATATTGAATTCTTTAAGATGAAGCCATAGACATGTGTTTCTGAGTCTTCTATCAAAAGTTACACCGATTTATATAAAGTTGTTCAAAAACGCTTTCTGTCGCCAAGACAGTGTGTTTCTCACTGTTACATGCATTTGAATGGGAAACTCGCCTGAAACAAAGTATAGGTTTTCATTATGTGAATAATTTTAAAATCTTAGCTCAAACGGCTGCAAAACCTGTTTGCCCAGCACGAGGATATTGAATTCTTTAAGATGAAGCCATAGACATGTGTTTCTGAGTCGTCTATCAAAAGTTGCACCGATTTATATGAAGTTGTACGAAAATGCTTTCTTTCGCCAAGACAGTGTGTTTCTCACTGTTACATGCATTTGAATGGGAAACTCGCCTGAAACAAAGTATAGGTTTTCATTATGTGAATAATTTTAAAATCTTAGCTCAAACGGCTGCAAAACCTGTTTGCCCAGCACGGGGATATTGAGTTCTATAAGATAAAGCCATAAACATGTGTTTCTGAGTCTACTATCAAAAGTTACAGCGATTTATATGAAGTTGTACGAAAATGCTTTCTTTCGCCAAGACAGTGTGTTTCTCACTGTTACATGCATTTGAATGGGAAACTCGCCCGAGACAAAGTATAGGTTTTCATTATGTGAATAATTTTAAAATCTTAGCTCAAACGGCTGCAAAACCTGTTTGCCCAGCACGGGGATATTGAGTTCTATAAGATAAAGCCATAAACATGTGTTTCTGAGTCTTCTATCAAAAGTTACAGCGATTTATATGAAGTTGTACGAAAATGCTTTCTTTCGCCAAGACAGTGTGTTTCTCACTGTTACATGCATTTGAATGGGAAACTCGCCTGAAACAAAGTATAGGTTTTCATTATGTGAATAATTTTAAAATCTTAGCTCAAACGGCTGCAAAACCTGTTTGCCCAGCACGAGGATATTGAATTCTTTAAGATGAAGCCATAGACATGTGTTTCTGAGTCATCTATCAAAAGTTGCACCGATTTATATGAAGTTGTACGAAAATGCTTTCTTTCGCCAAGACAGTGTGTTTCTCACTGTTACATGCATTTGAATGGGAAACTCGCCTGAAACAAAGTATAGGTTTTCATTATGTGAATAATTTTAAAATCTTAGCTCAAACGGCTGCAAAACCTGTTTGCCCAGCACGGGGATATTGAGTTCTATAAGATAAAGCCATAAACATGTGTTTCTGAGTCTTCTATCAAAAGTTACAGCGATTTATATGAAGTTGTACGAAAATGCTTTCTTTCGCCAAGACAGTGTGTTTCTCACTGTTACATGCATTTGAATGGGAAACTCGCCTGAAACAAAGTATAGGTTTTCATTATGTGAATAATTTTAAAATCTTAGCTCAAACGGCTGCAAAACCTGTTTGCCCAGCACGAGGATATTGAATTCTTTAAGATGAAGCCATAGACATGTGTTTCTGAGTCGTCTATCAAAAGTTGCACCGATTTATATAAAGTTGTGCAAAAACGCTTTATTTCGCCAAGACAATGTGTTTCTCACTGTTACATGCATTTGAATGGGAAACTCGCCTGAAACAAAGTATAGGTTTTCATTATGTGAATAATTTTAAAATCTTAGCTCAATCGACTGCAAAACCTGTTTGCCCAGCACGGGGATATTGAGTTCTATAAGATAAAGCCATAAACATGTTTGTCTGAGTCTTCTATCAAAAGTTGCACCGATTTATATAAAGTTGTTCAAAAACGCTTTATTTCGCCAAGACAGTGTGTTTCTCTCTGTTACATGCATTTGAATGGGAAACTCGCCTGAAACTAAGTATAGGTTTTCATTATGTGAATAATTTTAAAATCTTAGCTCAAACGGCTGCAAAACCTGTTTGCCCAGCACGGGGATATTGAGTTCTATAAGATAAAGCCATAAACATGTGTTTCTGAGTCTTCTATCAAAAGTTACAGCGATTTATATGAAGTTGTACGAAAATGCTTTCTTTCGCCAAGACAGTGTGTTTCTCACTGTTACATGCATTTGAATGGGAAACTCGCCCGAGACAAAGTATAGGTTTTCATTATGTGAATAATTTTAAAATCTTAGCTCAATCGACTGCAAAACCTGTTTGCCCAGCACGAGGATATTGAATTCTTTAAGATGAAGCCATAGACATGTGTTTCTGAGTCTTCTATCAAAAGTTACACCGATTTATATAAAGTTGTTCAAAAACGCTTTCTGTCGCCAAGACAGTGTGTTTCTCACTGTTACATGCATTTGAATGGGAAACTCGCCTGAAACAAAGTATAGGTTTTCATTATGTGAATAATTTTAAAATCTTAGCTCAAACGGCTGCAAAACCTGTTTGCCCAGCACGAGGATATTGAATTCTTTAAGATGAAGCCATAGACATGTGTTTCTGAGTCGTCTATCAAAAGTTGCACCGATTTATATGAAGTTGTACGAAAATGCTTTCTTTCGCCAAGACAGTGTGTTTCTCACTGTTACATGCATTTGAATGGGAAACTCGCCTGAAACAAAGTATAGGTTTTCATTATGTGAATAATTTTAAAATCTTAGCTCAAACGGCTGCAAAACCTGTTTGCCCAGCACGGGGATATTGAGTTCTATAAGATAAAGCCATAAACATGTGTTTCTGAGTCTACTATCAAAAGTTACAGCGATTTATATGAAGTTGTACGAAAATGCTTTCTTTCGCCAAGACAGTGTGTTTCTCACTGTTACATGCATTTGAATGGGAAACTCGCCCGAGACAAAGTATAGGTTTTCATTATGTGAATAATTTTAAAATCTTAGCTCAAACGGCTGCAAAACCTGTTTGCCCAGCACGGGGATATTGAGTTCTATAAGATAAAGCCATAAACATGTGTTTCTGAGTCTTCTATCAAAAGTTACAGCGATTTATATGAAGTTGTACGAAAATGCTTTCTTTCGCCAAGACAGTGTGTTTCTCACTGTTACATGCATTTGAATGGGAAACTCGCCTGAAACAAAGTATAGGTTTTCATTATGTGAATAATTTTAAAATCTTAGCTCAAACGGCTGCAAAACCTGTTTGCCCAGCACGAGGATATTGAATTCTTTAAGATGAAGCCATAGACATGTGTTTCTGAGTCATCTATCAAAAGTTGCACCGATTTATATGAAGTTGTACGAAAATGCTTTCTTTCGCCAAGACAGTGTGTTTCTCACTGTTACATGCATTTGAATGGGAAACTCGCCTGAAACAAAGTATAGGTTTTCATTATGTGAATAATTTTAAAATCTTAGCTCAAACGGCTGCAAAACCTGTTTGCCCAGCACGGGGATATTGAGTTCTATAAGATAAAGCCATAAACATGTGTTTCTGAGTCTTCTATCAAAAGTTACAGCGATTTATATGAAGTTGTACGAAAATGCTTTCTTTCGCCAAGACAGTGTGTTTCTCACTGTTACATGCATTTGAATGGGAAACTCGCCTGAAACAAAGTATAGGTTTTCATTATGTGAATAATTTTAAAATCTTAGCTCAAACGGCTGCAAAACCTGTTTGCCCAGCACGAGGATATTGAATTCTTTAAGATGAAGCCATAGACATGTGTTTCTGAGTCGTCTATCAAAAGTTGCACCGATTTATATAAAGTTGTGCAAAAACGCTTTATTTCGCCAAGACAATGTGTTTCTCACTGTTACATGCATTTGAATGGGAAACTCGCCTGAAACAAAGTATAGGTTTTCATTATGTGAATAATTTTAAAATCTTAGCTCAATCGACTGCAAAACCTGTTTGCCCAGCACGGGGATATTGAGTTCTATAAGATAAAGCCATAAACATGTTTGTCTGAGTCTTCTATCAAAAGTTGCACCGATTTATATAAAGTTGTTCAAAAACGCTTTATTTCGCCAAGACAGTGTGTTTCTCTCTGTTACATGCATTTGAATGGGAAACTCGCCTGAAACTAAGTATAGGTTTTCATTATGTGAATAATTTTAAAATCTTAGCTCAAACGGCTGCAAAACCTGTTTGCCCAGCACGGGGATATTGAGTTCTATAAGATAAAGCCATAAACATGTGTTTCTGAGTCTTCTATCAAAAGTTACAGCGATTTATATGAAGTTGTACGAAAATGCTTTCTTTCGCCAAGACAGTGTGTTTCTCACTGTTACATGCATTTGAATGGGAAACTCGCCCGAGACAAAGTATAGGTTTTCATTATGTGAATAATTTTAAAATCTTAGCTCAATCGACTGCAAAACCTGTTTGCCCAGCACGAGGATATTGAATTCTTTAAGATGAAGCCATAGACATGTGTTTCTGAGTCTTCTATCAAAAGTTACACCGATTTATATAAAGTTGTTCAAAAACGCTTTCTGTCGCCAAGACAGTGTGTTTCTCACTGTTACATGCATTTGAATGGGAAACTCGCCTGAAACAAAGTATAGGTTTTCATTATGTGAATAATTTTAAAATCTTAGCTCAAACGGCTGCAAAACCTGTTTGCCCAGCACGAGGATATTGAATTCTTTAAGATGAAGCCATAGACATGTGTTTCTGAGTCATCTATCAAAAGTTGCACCGATTTATATGAAGTTGTGCAAAAACGCTTTCTGTCGCCAAGACAGTGTGTTTCTCACTGTTACATGCATTTGAATGGGAAACTCGCCTGAAACAAAGTATAGGTTTTCATTATGTGAATAATTTTAAAATCTTAGCTCAAACGGCTGCAAAACCTGTTTGCCCAGCACGAGGATATTGAATTCTTTAAGATGAAGCCATAGACATGTGTTTCTGAGTCATCTATCAAAAGTTGCACCGATTTATATAAAGTTGTTCAAAAACGCTTTCTGTCGCCAAGACAGTGTGTTTCTCACTGTTACATGCATTTGAATGGGAAACTCGCCTGAAACAAAGTATAGGTTTTCATTATGTGAATAATTTTAAAATCTTAGCTCAAACGGCTGCAAAACCTGTTTGCCCAGCACGGGGATATTGAGTTCTATAAGATAAAGCCATAAACATGTGTTTCTGAGTCTTCTATCAAAAGTTACAGCGATTTATATGAAGTTGTACGAAAATGCTTTCTTTCGCCAAGACAGTGTGTTTCTCACTGTTACATGCATTTGAATGGGAAACTCGCCTGAAACAAAGTATAGGTTTTCATTATGTGAATAATTTTAAAATCTTAGCTCAAACGGCTGCAAAACCTGTTTGCCCAGCACGAGGATATTGAATTCTTTAAGATGAAGCCATAGACATGTGTTTCTGAGTCGTCTATCAAAAGTTGCACCGATTTATATAAAGTTGTGCAAAAACGCTTTATTTCGCCAAGACAATGTGTTTCTCACTGTTACATGCATTTGAATGGGAAACTCGCCTGAAACAAAGTATAGGTTTTCATTATGTGAATAATTTTAAAATCTTAGCTCAATCGACTGCAAAACCTGTTTGCCCAGCACGGGGATATTGAGTTCTATAAGATAAAGCCATAAACATGTTTGTCTGAGTCTTCTATCAAAAGTTGCACCGATTTATATAAAGTTGTTCAAAAACGCTTTATTTCGCCAAGACAGTGTGTTTCTCACTGTTACATGCATTTGAATGGGAAACTCGCCTGAAACTAAGTATAGGTTTTCATTATGTGAATAATTTTAAAATCTTAGCTCAAACGGCTGCAAAACCTGTTTGCCCAGCACGAGGATATTGAATTCTTTAAGATGAAGCCATAGACATGTGTTTCTGAGTCGTCTATCAAAAGTTGCACCGATTTATATGAAGTTGTACGAAAATGCTTTCTTTCGCCAAGACAGTGTGTTTCTCACTGTTACATGCATTTGAATGGGAAACTCGCCTGAAACAAAGTATAGGTTTTCATTATGTGAATAATTTTAAAATCTTAGCTCAAACGGCTGCAAAACCTGTTTGCCCAGCACGGGGATATTGAGTTCTATAAGATAAAGCCATAAACATGTGTTTCTGAGTCTTCTATCAAAAGTTACAGCGATTTATATGAAGTTGTACGAAAATGCTTTCTTTCGCCAAGACAGTGTGTTTCTCACTGTTACATGCATTTGAATGGGAAACTCGCCCGAGACAAAGTATAGGTTTTCATTATGTGAATAATTTTAAAATCTTAGCTCAATCGACTGCAAAACCTGTTTGCCCAGCACGAGGATATTGAATTCTTTAAGATGAAGCCATAGACATGTGTTTCTGAGTCTTCTATCAAAAGTTACACCGATTTATATAAAGTTGTTCAAAAACGCTTTCTGTCGCCAAGACAGTGTGTTTCTCACTGTTACATGCATTTGAATGGGAAACTCGCCTGAAACAAAGTATAGGTTTTCATTATGTGAATAATTTTAAAATCTTAGCTCAAACGGCTGCAAAACCTGTTTGCCCAGCACGAGGATATTGAATTCTTTAAGATGAAGCCATAGACATGTGTTTCTGAGTCGTCTATCAAAAGTTGCACCGATTTATATGAAGTTGTACGAAAATGCTTTCTTTCGCCAAGACAGTGTGTTTCTCACTGTTACATGCATTTGAATGGGAAACTCGCCTGAAACAAAGTATAGGTTTTCATTATGTGAATAATTTTAAAATCTTAGCTCAAACGGCTGCAAAACCTGTTTGCCCAGCACGGGGATATTGAGTTCTATAAGATAAAGCCATAAACATGTGTTTCTGAGTCTTCTATCAAAAGTTACAGCGATTTATATGAAGTTGTACGAAAATGCTTTCTTTCGCCAAGACAGTGTGTTTCTCACTGTTACATGCATTTGAATGGGAAACTCGCCCGAGACAAAGTATAGGTTTTCATTATGTGAATAATTTTAAAATCTTAGCTCAAACGGCTGCAAAACCTGTTTGCCCAGCACGGGGATATTGAGTTCTATAAGATAAAGCCATAAACATGTGTTTCTGAGTCTTCTATCAAAAGTTACAGCGATTTATATGAAGTTGTACGAAAATGCTTTCTTTCGCCAAGACAGTGTGTTTCTCACTGTTACATGCATTTGAATGGGAAACTCGCCTGAAACAAAGTATAGGTTTTCATTATGTGAATAATTTTAAAATCTTAGCTCAAACGGCTGCAAAACCTGTTTGCCCAGCACGAGGATATTGAATTCTTTAAGATGAAGCCATAGACATGTGTTTCTGAGTCGTCTATCAAAAGTTGCACCGATTTATATAAAGTTGTGCAAAAACGCTTTATTTCGCCAAGACAATGTGTTTCTCACTGTTACATGCATTTGAATGGGAAACTCGCCTGAAACAAAGTATAGGTTTTCATTATGTGAATAATTTTAAAATCTTAGCTCAAACGGCTGCAAAACCTGTTTGCCCAGCACGAGGATATTGAATTCTTTAAGATGAAGCCATAGACATGTGTTTCTGAGTCGTCTATCAAAAGTTGCACCGATTTATATAAAGTTGTGCAAAAACGCTTTATTTCGCCAAGACAATGTGTTTCTCACTGTTACATGCATTTGAATGGGAAACTCGCCTGAAACAAAGTATAGGTTTTCATTATGTGAATAATTTTAAAATCTTAGCTCAAACGGCTGCAAAACCTGTTTGCCCAGCACGAGGATATTGAATTCTTTAAGATGAAGCCATAGACATGTGTTTCTGAGTCATCTATCAAAAGTTGCACCGATTTATATGAAGTTGTACGAAAATGCTTTCTTTCGCCAACACAGTGTGTTTCTCACTGTTACATGCATTTGAATGGGAAACTCGCCTGAAACAAAGTATAGGTTTTCATTATGTGAATAATTTTAAAATCTTAGCTCAAACGGCTGCAAAACCTGTTTGCCCAGCACGGGGATATTGAGTTCTATAAGATAAAGCCATAAACATGTGTTTCTGAGTCTTCTATCAAAAGTTACAGCGATTTATATGAAGTTGTACGAAAATGCTTTCTTTCGCCAAGACAGTGTGTTTCTCACTGTTACATGCATTTGAATGGGAAACTCGCCTGAAACAAAGTATAGGTTTTCATTATGTGAATAATTTTAAAATCTTAGCTCAAACGGCTGCAAAACCTGTTTGCCCAGCACGAGGATATTGAATTCTTTAAGATGAAGCCATAGACATGTGTTTCTGAGTCGTCTATCAAAAGTTGCACCGATTTATATAAAGTTGTGCAAAAACGCTTTATTTCGCCAAGACAATGTGTTTCTCACTGTTACATGCATTTGAATGGGAAACTCGCCTGAAACAAAGTATAGGTTTTCATTATGTGAATAATTTTAAAATCTTAGCTCAATCGACTGCAAAACCTGTTTGCCCAGCACGGGGATATTGAGTTCTATAAGATAAAGCCATAAACATGTTTGTCTGAGTCTTCTATCAAAAGTTGCACCGATTTATATAAAGTTGTTCAAAAACGCTTTATTTCGCCAAGACAGTGTGTTTCTCACTGTTACATGCATTTGAATGGGAAACTCGCCTGAAACTAAGTATAGGTTTTCATTATGTGAATAATTTTAAAATCTTAGCTCAAACGGCTGCAAAACCTGTTTGCCCAGCACGAGGATATTGAATTCTTTAAGATGAAGCCATAGACATGTGTTTCTGAGTCGTCTATCAAAAGTTGCACCGATTTATATGAAGTTGTACGAAAATGCTTTCTTTCGCCAAGACAGTGTGTTTCTCACTGTTACATGCATTTGAATGGGAAACTCGCCTGAAACAAAGTATAGGTTTTCATTATGTGAATAATTTTAAAATCTTAGCTCAAACGGCTGCAAAACCTGTTTGCCCAGCACGAGGATATTGAATTCTTTAAGATGAAGCCATAGACATGTGTTTCTGAGTCGTCTATCAAAAGTTGCACCGATTTATATAAAGTTGTGCAAAAACGCTTTATTTCGCCAAGACAATGTGTTTCTCACTGTTACATGCATTTGAATGGGAAACTCGCCTGAAACAAAGTATAGGTTTTCATTATGTGAATAATTTTAAAATCTTAGCTCAAACGGCTGCAAAACCTGTTTGCCCAGCACGAGGATATTGAATTCTTTAAGATGAAGCCATAGACATGTGTTTCTGAGTCATCTATCAAAAGTTGCACCGATTTATATGAAGTTGTACGAAAATGCTTTCTTTCGCCAAGACAGTGTGTTTCTCACTGTTACATGCATTTGAATGGGAAACTCGCCCGAGACAAAGTATAGGTTTTCATTATGTGAATAATTTTAAAATCTTAGCTCAATCGACTGCAAAACCTGTTTGCCCAGCACGAGGATATTGAATTCTTTAAGATGAAGCCATAGACATGTGTTTCTGAGTCTTCTATCAAAAGTTACACCGATTTATATAAAGTTGTTCAAAAACGCTTTCTGTCGCCAAGACAATGCGTTTCTCACTGTTACATGCATTTGAATGGGAAACTCGCCCGAGACAAAGTATAGGTTTTCATTATGTGAATAATTTTAAAATCTTAGCTCAAACGGCTGCAAAACCTGTTTGCCCAGCACGAGGATATTGAATTCTATAAGATAAAGCCATAAACATGTGTTTCTGAGTCTTCTATCAAAAGTTACAGCGATTTATATGAAGTTGTACGAAAATGCTTTCTTTCGCCAAGACAGTGTGTTTCTCACTGTTACATGCATTTGAATGGGAAACTCGCCTGAAACAAAGTATAGGTTTTCATTATGTGAATAATTTTAAAATCTTAGCTCAAACGGCTGCAAAACCTGTTTGCCCAGCACGAGGATATTGAATTCTTTAAGATGAAGCCATAGACATGTGTTTCTGAGTCGTCTATCAAAAGTTGCACCGATTTATATAAAGTTGTGCAAAAACGCTTTATTTCGCCAAGACAATGTGTTTCTCACTGTTACATGCATTTGAATGGGAAACTCGCCTGAAACAAAGTATAGGTTTTCATTATGTGAATAATTTTAAAATCTTAGCTCAAACGGCTGCAAAACCTGTTTGCCCAGCACGAGGATATTGAATTCTTTAAGATGAAGCCATAGACATGTGTTTCTGAGTCGTCTATCAAAAGTTGCACCGATTTATATAAAGTTGTGCAAAAACGCTTTATTTCGCCAAGACAATGTGTTTCTCACTGTTACATGCATTTGAATGGGAAACTCGCCTGAAACAAAGTATAGGTTTTCATTATGTGAATAATTTTAAAATCTTAGCTCAAACGGCTGCAAAACCTGTTTGCCCAGCACGAGGATATTGAATTCTTTAAGATGAAGCCATAGACATGTGTTTCTGAGTCATCTATCAAAAGTTGCACCGATTTATATGAAGTTGTACGAAAATGCTTTCTTTCGCCAAGACAGTGTGTTTCTCACTGTTACATGCATTTGAATGGGAAACTCGCCTGAAACAAAGTATAGGTTTTCATTATGTGAATAATTTTAAAATCTTAGCTCAAACGGCTGCAAAACCTGTTTGCCCAGCACGAGGATATTGAATTCTTTAAGATGAAGCCATAGACATGTGTTTCTGAGTCGTCTATCAAAAGTTGCACCGATTTATATAAAGTTGTGCAAAAACGCTTTATTTCGCCAAGACAATGTGTTTCTCACTGTTACATGCATTTGAATGGGAAACTCGCCTGAAACAAAGTATAGGTTTTCATTATGTGAATAATTTTAAAATCTTAGCTCAATCGACTGCAAAACCTGTTTGCCCAGCACGGGGATATTGAGTTCTATAAGATAAAGCCATAAACATGTTTGTCTGAGTCTTCTATCAAAAGTTACAGCGATTTATATAAAGTTGTTCAAAAACGCTTTCTGTCGCCAAGACAATGCGTTTCTCACTGTTACATGCATTTGAATGGGAAACTCGCCCGAGACAAAGTATAGGTTTTCATTATGTGAATAATTTTAAAATCTTAGCTCAAACGGCTGCAAAACCTGTTTGCCCAGCACGAGGATATTGAATTCTTTAAGATGAAGCCATAGACATGTGTTTCTGAGTCATCTATCAAAAGTTGCACCGATTTATATAAAGTTGTACGAAAATGCTTTATTTCGCCAAGACAGTGTGTTTCTCACTGTTACATGCATTTGAATGGGAAACTCGCCTGAAACAAAGTATAGGTTTTCATTATGTGAATAATTTTAAAATCTTAGCTCAAACGGCTGCAAAACCTGTTTGCCCAGCACGAGGATATTGAATTCTTTAAGATGAAGCCATAGACATGTGTTTCTGAGTCGTCTATCAAAAGTTGCACCGATTTATATGAAGTTGTACGAAAATGCTTTCTTTCGCCAAGACAGTGTGTTTCTCACTGTTACATGCATTTGAATGGGAAACTCGCCTGAAACAAAGTATAGGTTTTCATTATGTGAATAATTTTAAAATCTTAGCTCAAACGGCTGCAAAACCTGTTTGCCCAGCACGGGGATATTGAGTTCTATAAGATAAAGCCATAAACATGTGTTTCTGAGTCTTCTATCAAAAGTTACAGCGATTTATATGAAGTTGTACGAAAATGCTTTCTTTCGCCAAGACAGTGTGTTTCTCACTGTTACATGCATTTGAATGGGAAACTCGCCCGAGACAAAGTATAGGTTTTCATTATGTGAATAATTTTAAAATCTTAGCTCAATCGACTGCAAAACCTGTTTGCCCAGCACGAGGATATTGAATTCTTTAAGATGAAGCCATAGACATGTGTTTCTGAGTCTTCTATCAAAAGTTACACCGATTTATATAAAGTTGTTCAAAAACGCTTTCTGTCGCCAAGACAATGCGTTTCTCACTGTTACATGCATTTGAATGGGAAACTCGCCCGAGACAAAGTATAGGTTTTCATTATGTGAATAACTTGGAAATCTTAGCTCAAACAGCTGCAAAACCTGTTTTCCCAGCACGGGAACCTTGAGTTCTATAAGATAAAGCCATAAACATGTGTATCCGAGTCTTCTATCAAAAGTTACAGCTATTTCTATGAAGTTGTACAAAAACGCTTTCTTTCGCCAAGACAGTGCGTTTCTCACTGTTACATGCATTTGAATGGGGAACTCGACCGAAACAAAGTATAGGTTTTCATTATGTGAATAACTTGGAAATCTTAGCTCAAACAGCTGCAAAACCTGTTTTCCCAGCACGGGAACCTTGAGTTCTATAAGATAAAGCCATAAACATGTGTATCCGAGTCTTCTATCAAAAGTTACAGCTATTTCTATGAAGTTGTACAAAAACGCTTTCTTTCGCCAAGACAGTGCGTTTCTCACTGTTACATGCATTTGAATGGGGAACTCGACCGAAACAAAGTATAGGTTTTCATTATGTGAATAACTTGGAAATCTTAGCTCAAACAGCTGCAAAACCTGTTTTCCCAGCACGGGAACCTTGAGTTCTATAAGATAAAGCCATAAACATGTGTATCCGAGTCTTCTATCAAAAGTTACAGCTATTTCTATGAAGTTGTACAAAAACGCTTTCTTTCGCCAAGACAGTGCGTTTCTCACTGTTACATGCATTTGAATGGGGAACTCGACCGAAACAAAGTATAGGTTTTCATTATGTGAATAACTTGGAAATCTTAGCTCAAACAGCTGCAAAACCTGTTTTCCCAGCACGGGAACCTTGAGTTCTATAAGATAAAGCCATAAACATGTGTTTCTGAGTCTTCTATCAAAAGTTACAGCGATTTATATGAAGTTGTACGAAAATGCTTTCTTTCGCCAAGACAGTGTGTTTCTCACTGTTACATGCATTTGAATGGGAAACTCGCCTGAAACAAAGTATAGGTTTTCATTATGTGAATAATTTTAAAATCTTAGCTCAAACGGCTGCAAAACCTGTTTGCCCAGCACGAGGATATTGAATTCTTTAAGATGAAGCCATAGACATGTGTTTCTGAGTCGTCTATCAAAAGTTGCACCGATTTATATAAAGTTGTGCAAAAACGCTTTATTTCGCCAAGACAATGTGTTTCTCACTGTTACATGCATTTGAATGGGAAACTCGCCTGAAACAAAGTATAGGTTTTCATTATGTGAATAATTTTAAAATCTTAGCTCAAACGGCTGCAAAACCTGTTTGCCCAGCACGAGGATATTGAATTCTTTAAGATGAAGCCATAGACATGTGTTTCTGAGTCATCTATCAAAAGTTGCACCGATTTATATGAAGTTGTACGAAAATGCTTTCTTTCGCCAAGACAGTGTGTTTCTCACTGTTACATGCATTTGAATGGGAAACTCGCCTGAAACAAAGTATAGGTTTTCATTATGTGAATAATTTTAAAATCTTAGCTCAAACGGCTGCAAAACCTGTTTGCCCAGCACGGGGATATTGAGTTCTATAAGATAAAGCCATAAACATGTGTTTCTGAGTCTTCTATCAAAAGTTACAGCGATTTATATGAAGTTGTACGAAAATGCTTTCTTTCGCCAAGACAGTGTGTTTCTCACTGTTACATGCATTTGAATGGGAAACTCGCCTGAAACAAAGTATAGGTTTTCATTATGTGAATAATTTTAAAATCTTAGCTCAAACGGCTGCAAAACCTGTTTGCCCAGCACGAGGATATTGAATTCTTTAAGATGAAGCCATAGACATGTGTTTCTGAGTCGTCTATCAAAAGTTGCACCGATTTATATAAAGTTGTGCAAAAACGCTTTATTTCGCCAAGACAATGTGTTTCTCACTGTTACATGCATTTGAATGGGAAACTCGCCTGAAACAAAGTATAGGTTTTCATTATGTGAATAATTTTAAAATCTTAGCTCAAACGGCTGCAAAACCTGTTTGCCCAGCACGAGGATATTGAATTCTTTAAGATGAAGCCATAGACATGTGTTTCTGAGTCATCTATCAAAAGTTGCACCGATTTATATGAAGTTGTACGAAAATGCTTTCTTTCGCCAAGACAGTGTGTTTCTCACTGTTACATGCATTTGAATGGGAAACTCGCCTGAAACAAAGTATAGGTTTTCATTATGTGAATAATTTTAAAATCTTAGCTCAAACGGCTGCAAAACCTGTTTGCCCAGCACGGGGATATTGAGTTCTATAAGATAAAGCCATAAACATGTGTTTCTGAGTCTTCTATCAAAAGTTACAGCGATTTATATGAAGTTGTACGAAAATGCTTTCTTTCGCCAAGACAGTGTGTTTCTCACTGTTACATGCATTTGAATGGGAAACTCGCCCGAGACAAAGTATAGGTTTTCATTATGTGAATAATTTTAAAATCTTAGCTCAATCGACTGCAAAACCTGTTTGCCCAGCACGAGGATATTGAATTCTTTAAGATGAAGCCATAGACATGTGTTTCTGAGTCTTCTATCAAAAGTTACACCGATTTATATAAAGTTGTTCAAAAACGCTTTCTGTCGCCAAGACAATGCGTTTCTCACTGTTACATGCATTTGAATGGGAAACTCGCCCGAGACAAAGTATAGGTTTTCATTATGTGAATAATTTTAAAATCTTAGCTCAAACGGCTGCAAAACCTGTTTGCCCAGCACGGGGATATTGAGTTCTATAAGATAAAGCCATAAACATGTGTTTCTGAGTCTTCTATCAAAAGTTACAGCGATTTATATGAAGTTGTACGAAAATGCTTTCTTTCGCCAAGACAGTGTGTTTCTCACTGTTACATGCATTTGAATGGGAAACTCGCCTGAAACAAAGTATAGGTTTTCATTATGTGAATAATTTTAAAATCTTAGCTCAAACGGCTGCAAAACCTGTTTGCCCAGCACGAGGATATTGAATTCTTTAAGATGAAGCCATAGACATGTGTTTCTGAGTCGTCTATCAAAAGTTGCACCGATTTATATAAAGTTGTGCAAAAACGCTTTATTTCGCCAAGACAATGTGTTTCTCACTGTTACATGCATTTGAATGGGAAACTCGCCTGAAACAAAGTATAGGTTTTCATTATGTGAATAATTTTAAAATCTTAGCTCAAACGGCTGCAAAACCTGTTTGCCCAGCACGAGGATATTGAATTCTTTAAGATGAAGCCATAGACATGTGTTTCTGAGTCGTCTATCAAAAGTTGCACCGATTTATATAAAGTTGTGCAAAAACGCTTTATTTCGCCAAGACAATGTGTTTCTCACTGTTACATGCATTTGAATGGGAAACTCGCCTGAAACAAAGTATAGGTTTTCATTATGTGAATAATTTTAAAATCTTAGCTCAAACGGCTGCAAAACCTGTTTGCCCAGCACGAGGATATTGAATTCTTTAAGATGAAGCCATAGACATGTGTTTCTGAGTCGTCTATCAAAAGTTGCACCGATTTATATGAAGTTGTACGAAAATGCTTTCTTTCGCCAAGACAGTGTGTTTCTCACTGTTACATGCATTTGAATGGGAAACTCGCCTGAAACAAAGTATAGGTTTTCATTATGTGAATAATTTTAAAATCTTAGCTCAAACGGCTGCAAAACCTGTTTGCCCAGCACGGGGATATTGAGTTCTATAAGATAAAGCCATAAACATGTGTTTCTGAGTCTTCTATCAAAAGTTACAGCGATTTATATGAAGTTGTACGAAAATGCTTTCTTTCGCCAAGACAGTGTTTCTCACTGTTACATGCATTTGAATGGGAAACTCGCCTGAAACAAAGTATAGGTTTTCATTATGTGAATAATTTTAAAATCTTAGCTCAAACGGCTGCAAAACCTGTTTGCCCAGCACGGGGATATTGAGTTCTATAAGATAAAGCCATAAACATGTGTTTCTGAGTCTTCTATCAAAAGTTACAGCGATTTATATGAAGTTGTACGAAAATGCTTTCTTTCGCCAAGACAGTGTGTTTCTCACTGTTACATGCATTTGAATGGGAAACTCGCCCGAGACAAAGTATAGGTTTTCATTATGTGAATAATTTTAAAATCTTAGCTCAATCGACTGCAAAACCTGTTTGCCCAGCACGAGGATATTGAATTCTTTAAGATGAAGCCATAGACATGTGTTTCTGAGTCTTCTATCAAAAGTTACACCGATTTATATAAAGTTGTTCAAAAACGCTTTCTGTCGCCAAGACAGTGCGTTTCTCACTGTTACATGCATTTGAATGGGAAACTCGCCTGAAACAAAGTATAGGTTTTCATTATGTGAATAATTTTAAAATCTTAGCTCAAACGGCTGCAAAACCTGTTTGCCCAGCACGAGGATATTGAATTCTTTAAGATGAAGCCATAGACATGTGTTTCTGAGTCGTCTATCAAAAGTTGCACCGATTTATATGAAGTTGTACGAAAATGCTTTCTTTCGCCAAGACAGTGTGTTTCTCACTGTTACATGCATTTGAATGGGAAACTCGCCTGAAACAAAGTATAGGTTTTCATTATGTGAATAATTTTAAAATCTTAGCTCAAACGGCTGCAAAACCTGTTTGCCCAGCACGGGGATATTGAGTTCTATAAGATAAAGCCATAAACATGTGTTTCTGAGTCTTCTATCAAAAGTTACAGCGATTTATATGAAGTTGTACGAAAATGCTTTCTTTCGCCAAGACAGTGTGTTTCTCACTGTTACATGCATTTGAATGGGAAACTCGCCCGAGACAAAGTATAGGTTTTCATTATGTGAATAATTTTAAAATCTTAGCTCAATCGACTGCAAAACCTGTTTGCCCAGCACGAGGATATTGAATTCTTTAAGATGAAGCCATAGACATGTGTTTCTGAGTCTTCTATCAAAAGTTACACCGATTTATATAAAGTTGTTCAAAAACGCTTTCTGTCGCCAAGACAATGCGTTTCTCACTGTTACATGCATTTGAATGGGAAACTCGCCCGAGACAAAGTATAGGTTTTCATTATGTGAATAATTTTAAAATCTTAGCTCAAACGGCTGCAAAACCTGTTTGCCCAGCACGAGGATATTGAATTCTTTAAGATGAAGCCATAGACATGTGTTTCTGAGTCGTCTATCAAAAGTTGCACCGATTTATATAAAGTTGTTCAAAAACGCTTTATTTCGCCAAGACAATGTGTTTCTCACTGTTACATGCATTTGAATGGGAAACTCGCCTGAAACAAAGTATAGGTTTTCATTATGTGAATAATTTTAAAATCTTAGCTCAAACGGCTGCAAAACCTGTTTGCCCAGCACGAGGATATTGAATTCTTTAAGATGAAGCCATAGACATGTGTTTCTGAGTCATCTATCAAAAGTTGCACCGATTTATATGAAGTTGTACGAAAATGCTTTCTTTCGCCAACACAGTGTGTTTCTCACTGTTACATGCATTTGAATGGGAAACTCGCCTGAAACAAAGTATAGGTTTTCATTATGTGAATAATTTTAAAATCTTAGCTCAAACGGCTGCAAAACCTGTTTGCCCAGCACGGGGATATTGAGTTCTATAAGATAAAGCCATAAACATGTGTTTCTGAGTCTTCTATCAAAAGTTACAGCGATTTATATGAAGTTGTACGAAAATGCTTTCTTTCGCCAAGACAGTGTGTTTCTCACTGTTACATGCATTTGAATGGGAAACTCGCCTGAAACAAAGTATAGGTTTTCATTATGTGAATAATTTTAAAATCTTAGCTCAAACGGCTGCAAAACCTGTTTGCCCAGCACGAGGATATTGAATTCTTTAAGATGAAGCCATAGACATGTGTTTCTGAGTCGTCTATCAAAAGTTGCACCGATTTATATAAAGTTGTGCAAAAACGCTTTATTTCGCCAAGACAATGTGTTTCTCACTGTTACATGCATTTGAATGGGAAACTCGCCTGAAACAAAGTATAGGTTTTCATTATGTGAATAATTTTAAAATCTTAGCTCAATCGACTGCAAAACCTGTTTGCCCAGCACGGGGATATTGAGTTCTATAAGATAAAGCCATAAACATGTTTGTCTGAGTCTTCTATCAAAAGTTGCACCGATTTATATAAAGTTGTTCAAAAACGCTTTATTTCGCCAAGACAGTGTGTTTCTCACTGTTACATGCATTTGAATGGGAAACTCGCCTGAAACTAAGTATAGGTTTTCATTATGTGAATAATTTTAAAATCTTAGCTCAAACGGCTGCAAAACCTGTTTGCCCAGCACGAGGATATTGAATTCTTTAAGATGAAGCCATAGACATGTGTTTCTGAGTCGTCTATCAAAAGTTGCACCGATTTATATGAAGTTGTACGAAAATGCTTTCTTTCGCCAAGACAGTGTGTTTCTCACTGTTACATGCATTTGAATGGGAAACTCGCCTGAAACAAAGTATAGGTTTTCATTATGTGAATAATTTTAAAATCTTAGCTCAAACGGCTGCAAAACCTGTTTGCCCAGCACGAGGATATTGAATTCTTTAAGATGAAGCCATAGACATGTGTTTCTGAGTCGTCTATCAAAAGTTGCACCGATTTATATAAAGTTGTGCAAAAACGCTTTATTTCGCCAAGACAATGTGTTTCTCACTGTTACATGCATTTGAATGGGAAACTCGCCTGAAACAAAGTATAGGTTTTCATTATGTGAATAATTTTAAAATCTTAGCTCAAACGGCTGCAAAACCTGTTTGCCCAGCACGAGGATATTGAATTCTTTAAGATGAAGCCATAGACATGTGTTTCTGAGTCATCTATCAAAAGTTGCACCGATTTATATGAAGTTGTACGAAAATGCTTTCTTTCGCCAAGACAGTGTGTTTCTCACTGTTACATGCATTTGAATGGGAAACTCGCCTGAAACAAAGTATAGGTTTTCATTATGTGAATAATTTTAAAATCTTAGCTCAAACGGCTGCAAAACCTGTTTGCCCAGCACGAGGATATTGAATTCTTTAAGATGAAGCCATAGACATGTGTTTCTGAGTCGTCTATCAAAAGTTGCACCGATTTATATAAAGTTGTGCAAAAACGCTTTATTTCGCCAAGACAATGTGTTTCTCACTGTTACATGCATTTGAATGGGAAACTCGCCTGAAACAAAGTATAGGTTTTCATTATGTGAATAATTTTAAAATCTTAGCTCAATCGACTGCAAAACCTGTTTGCCCAGCACGGGGATATTGAGTTCTATAAGATAAAGCCATAAACATGTTTGTCTGAGTCTTCTATCAAAAGTTACAGCGATTTATATGAAGTTGTACGAAAATGCTTTCTTTCGCCAAGACAGTGTGTTTCTCACTGTTACATGCATTTGAATGGGAAACTCGCCTGAAACTAAGTATAGGTTTTCATTATGTGAATAATTTTAAAATCTTAGCTCAAACGGCTGCAAAACCTGTTTGCCCAGCACGAGGATATTGAATTCTTTAAGATGAAGCCATAGACATGTGTTTCTGAGTCGTCTATCAAAAGTTGCACCGATTTATATAAAGTTGTTCAAAAACGCTTTATTTCGCCAAGACAATGTGTTTCTCACTGTTACATGCATTTGAATGGGAAACTCGCCTGAAACAAAGTATAGGTTTTCATTATGTGAATAATTTTAAAATCTTAGCTCAAACGGCTGCAAAACCTGTTTGCCCAGCACGAGGATATTGAATTCTTTAAGATGAAGCCATAGACATGTGTTTCTGAGTCGTCTATCAAAAGTTGCACCGATTTATATAAAGTTGTGCAAAAACGCTTTATTTCGCCAAGACAATGTGTTTCTCACTGTTACATGCATTTGAATGGGAAACTCGCCTGAAACAAAGTATAGGTTTTCATTATGTGAATAATTTTAAAATCTTAGCTCAAACGGCTGCAAAACCTGTTTGCCCAGCACGAGGATATTGAATTCTTTAAGATGAAGCCATAGACATGTGTTTCTGAGTCATCTATCAAAAGTTGCACCGATTTATATGAAGTTGTACGAAAATGCTTTCTTTCGCCAAGACAGTGTGTTTCTCACTGTTACATGCATTTGAATGGGAAACTCGCCTGAAACAAAGTATAGGTTTTCATTATGTGAATAATTTTAAAATCTTAGCTCAAACGGCTGCAAAACCTGTTTGCCCAGCACGGGGATATTGAGTTCTATAAGATAAAGCCATAAACATGTGTTTCTGAGTCTTCTATCAAAAGTTACAGCGATTTATATGAAGTTGTACGAAAATGCTTTCTTTCGCCAAGACAGTGTGTTTCTCACTGTTACATGCATTTGAATGGGAAACTCGCCCGAGACAAAGTATAGGTTTTCATTATGTGAATAATTTTAAAATCTTAGCTCAATCGACTGCAAAACCTGTTTGCCCAGCACGAGGATATTGAATTCTTTAAGATGAAGCCATAGACATGTGTTTCTGAGTCTTCTATCAAAAGTTACACCGATTTATATAAAGTTGTTCAAAAACGCTTTCTGTCGCCAAGACAATGCGTTTCTCACTGTTACATGCATTTGAATGGGAAACTCGCCCGAGACAAAGTATAGGTTTTCATTATGTGAATAATTTTAAAATCTTAGCTCAAACGGCTGCAAAACCTGTTTGCCCAGCACGGGGATATTGAGTTCTATAAGATAAAGCCATAAACATGTTTGTCTGAGTCTTCTATCAAAAGTTACAGCGATTTATATGAAGTTGTACGAAAATGCTTTCTTTCGCCAAGACAATGTGTTTCTCACTGTTACATGCATTTGAATGGGAAACTCGCCTGAAACAAAGTATAGGTTTTCATTATGTGAATAATTTTAAAATCTTAGCTCAAACGGCTGCAAAACCTGTTTGCCCAGCACGAGGATATTGAATTCTTTAAGATGAAGCCATAGACATGTGTTTCTGAGTCGTCTATCAAAAGTTGCACCGATTTATATAAAGTTGTGCAAAAACGCTTTATTTCGCCAAGACAATGTGTTTCTCACTGTTACATGCATTTGAATGGGAAACTCGCCTGAAACAAAGTATAGGTTTTCATAATGTGAATAATTTTAAAATCTTAGCTCAAACGGCTGCAAAACCTGTTTGCCCAGCACGAGGATATTGAATTCTTTAAGATGAAGCCATAGACATGTGTTTCTGAGTCGTCTATCAAAAGTTGCACCGATTTATATAAAGTTGTGCAAAAACGCTTTATTTCGCCAAGACAATGTGTTTCTCACTGTTACATGCATTTGAATGGGAAACTCGCCTGAAACAAAGTATAGGTTTTCATTATGTGAATAATTTTAAAATCTTAGCTCAAACGGCTGCAAAACCTGTTTGCCCAGCACGAGGATATTGAATTCTTTAAGATGAAGCCATAGACATGTGTTTCTGAGTCATCTATCAAAAGTTGCACCGATTTATATGAAGTTGTACGAAAATGCTTTCTTTCGCCAAGACAGTGTGTTTCTCACTGTTACATGCATTTGAATGGGAAACTCGCCTGAAACAAAGTATAGGTTTTCATTATGTGAATAATTTTAAAATCTTAGCTCAAACGGCTGCAAAACCTGTTTGCCCAGCACGAGGATATTGAATTCTTTAAGATGAAGCCATAGACATGTGTTTCTGAGTCGTCTATCAAAAGTTGCACCGATTTATATAAAGTTGTGCAAAAACGCTTTATTTCGCCAAGACAATGTGTTTCTCACTGTTACATGCATTTGAATGGGAAACTCGCCTGAAACAAAGTATAGGTTTTCATTATGTGAATAATTTTAAAATCTTAGCTCAATCGACTGCAAAACCTGTTTGCCCAGCACGGGGATATTGAGTTCTATAAGATAAAGCCATAAACATGTTTGTCTGAGTCTTCTATCAAAAGTTGCACCGATTTATATAAAGTTGTTCAAAAACGCTTTATTTCGCCAAGACAGTGTGTTTCTCACTGTTACATGCATTTGAATGGGAAACTCGCCTGAAACTAAGTATAGGTTTTCATTATGTGAATAATTTTAAAATCTTAGCTCAATCGACTGCAAAACCTGTTTGCCCAGCACGGGGATATTGAGTTCTATAAGATAAAGCCATAAACATGTTTGTCTGAGTCTTCTATCAAAAGTTGCACCGATTTATATAAAGTTGTTCAAAAACGCTTTATTTCGCCAAGACAGTGTGTTTCTCACTGTTACATGCATTTGAATGGGAAACTCGCCTGAAACTAAGTATAGGTTTTCATTATGTGAATAATTTTAAAATCTTAGCTCAAACGGCTGCAAAACCTGTTTGCCCAGCACGAGGATATTGAATTCTTTAAGATGAAGCCATAGACATGTGTTTCTGAGTCGTCTATCAAAAGTTGCACCGATTTATATGAAGTTGTACGAAAATGCTTTCTTTCGCCAAGACAGTGTGTTTCTCACTGTTACATGCATTTGAATGGGAAACTCGCCTGAAACAAAGTATAGGTTTTCATTATGTGAATAATTTTAAAATCTTAGCTCAAACGGCTGCAAAACCTGTTTGCCCAGCACGGGGATATTGAGTTCTATAAGATAAAGCCATAAACATGTGTTTCTGAGTCTTCTATCAAAAGTTACAGCGATTTATATGAAGTTGTACGAAAATGCTTTCTTTCGCCAAGACAGTGTGTTTCTCACTGTTACATGCATTTGAATGGGAAACTCGCCCGAGACAAAGTATAGGTTTTCATTATGTGAATAATTTTAAAATCTTAGCTCAATCGACTGCAAAACCTGTTTGCCCAGCACGAGGATATTGAATTCTTTAAGATGAAGCCATAGACATGTGTTTCTGAGTCTTCTATCAAAAGTTACACCGATTTATATAAAGTTGTTCAAAAACGCTTTCTGTCGCCAAGACAGTGTGTTTCTCACTGTTACATGCATTTGAATGGGAAACTCGCCTGAAACAAAGTATAGGTTTTCATTATGTGAATAATTTTAAAATCTTAGCTCAAACGGCTGCAAAACCTGTTTGCCCAGCACGAGGATATTGAATTCTTTAAGATGAAGCCATAGACATGTGTTTCTGAGTCGTCTATCAAAAGTTGCACCGATTTATATGAAGTTGTACGAAAATGCTTTCTTTCGCCAAGACAGTGTGTTTCTCACTGTTACATGCATTTGAATGGGAAACTCGCCTGAAACAAAGTATAGGTTTTCATTATGTGAATAATTTTAAAATCTTAGCTCAAACGGCTGCAAAACCTGTTTGCCCAGCACGGGGATATTGAGTTCTATAAGATAAAGCCATAAACATGTGTTTCTGAGTCTTCTATCAAAAGTTACAGCGATTTATATGAAGTTGTACGAAAATGCTTTCTTTCGCCAAGACAGTGTGTTTCTCACTGTTACATGCATTTGAATGGGAAACTCGCCCGAGACAAAGTATAGGTTTTCATTATGTGAATAATTTTAAAATCTTAGCTCAATCGACTGCAAAACCTGTTTGCCCAGCACGAGGATATTGAATTCTTTAAGATGAAGCCATAGACATGTGTTTCTGAGTCTTCTATCAAAAGTTACACCGATTTATATAAAGTTGTTCAAAAACGCTTTCTGTCGCCAAGACAATGCGTTTCTCACTGTTACATGCATTTGAATGGGAAACTCGCCCGAGACAAAGTATAGGTTTTCATTATGTGAATAATTTTAAAATCTTAGCTCAAACGGCTGCAAAACCTGTTTGCCCAGCACGGGGATATTGAGTTCTATAAGATAAAGCCATAAACATGTGTTTCTGAGTCTTCTATCAAAAGTTACAGCGATTTATATGAAGTTGTACGAAAATGCTTTCTTTCGCCAAGACAGTGTGTTTCTCACTGTTACATGCATTTGAATGGGAAACTCGCCTGAAACAAAGTATAGGTTTTCATTATGTGAATAATTTTAAAATCTTAGCTCAAACGGCTGCAAAACCTGTTTGCCCAGCACGAGGATATTGAATTCTTTAAGATGAAGCCATAGACATGTGTTTCTGAGTCGTCTATCAAAAGTTGCACCGATTTATATAAAGTTGTTCAAAAACGCTTTATTTCGCCAAGACAATGTGTTTCTCACTGTTACATGCATTTGAATGGGAAACTCGCCTGAAACAAAGTATAGGTTTTCATTATGTGAATAATTTTAAAATCTTAGCTCAAACGGCTGCAAAACCTGTTTGCCCAGCACGAGGATATTGAATTCTTTAAGATGAAGCCATAGACATGTGTTTCTGAGTCGTCTATCAAAAGTTGCACCGATTTATATAAAGTTGTGCAAAAACGCTTTATTTCGCCAAGACAATGTGTTTCTCACTGTTACATGCATTTGAATGGGAAACTCGCCTGAAACAAAGTATAGGTTTTCATTATGTGAATAATTTTAAAATCTTAGCTCAAACGGCTGCAAAACCTGTTTGCCCAGCACGAGGATATTGAATTCTTTAAGATGAAGCCATAGACATGTGTTTCTGAGTCATCTATCAAAAGTTGCACCGATTTATATGAAGTTGTACGAAAATGCTTTCTTTCGCCAACACAGTGTGTTTCTCACTGTTACATGCATTTGAATGGGAAACTCGCCTGAAACAAAGTATAGGTTTTCATTATGTGAATAATTTTAAAATCTTAGCTCAAACGGCTGCAAAACCTGTTTGCCCAGCACGGGGATATTGAGTTCTATAAGATAAAGCTATAAACATGTGTTTCTGAGTCTTCTATCAAAAGTTACAGCGATTTATATGAAGTTGTACGAAAATGCTTTCTTTCGCCAAGACAGTGTGTTTCTCACTGTTACATGCATTTGAATGGGAAACTCGCCTGAAACAAAGTATAGGTTTTCATTATGTGAATAATTTTAAAATCTTAGCTCAAACGGCTGCAAAACCTGTTTGCCCAGCACGAGGATATTGAATTCTTTAAGATGAAGCCATAGACATGTGTTTCTGAGTCGTCTATCAAAAGTTGCACCAATTTATATAAAGTTGTGCAAAAACGCTTTATTTCGCCAAGACAATGTGTTTCTCACTGTTACATGCATTTGAATGGGAAACTCGCCTGAAACAAAGTATAGGTTTTCATTATGTGAATAATTTTAAAATCTTAGCTCAATCGACTGCAAAACCTGTTTGCCCAGCACGGGGATATTGAGTTCTATAAGATAAAGCCATAAACATGTTTGTCTGAGTCTTCTATCAAAAGTTGCACCGATTTATATAAAGTTGTTCAAAAACGCTTTATTTCGCCAAGACAGTGTGTTTCTCACTGTTACATGCATTTGAATGGGAAACTCGCCTGAAACTAAGTATAGGTTTTCATTATGTGAATAATTTTAAAATCTTAGCTCAAACGGCTGCAAAACCTGTTTGCCCAGCACGAGGATATTGAATTCTTTAAGATGAAGCCATAGACATGTGTTTCTGAGTCGTCTATCAAAAGTTGCACCGATTTATATGAAGTTGTACGAAAATGCTTTCTTTCGCCAAGACAGTGTGTTTCTCACTGTTACATGCATTTGAATGGGAAACTCGCCTGAAACAAAGTATAGGTTTTCATTATGTGAATAATTTTAAAATCTTAGCTCAAACGGCTGCAAAACCTGTTTGCCCAGCACGAGGATATTGAATTCTTTAAGATGAAGCCATAGACATGTGTTTCTGAGTCGTCTATCAAAAGTTGCACCAATTTATATAAAGTTGTGCAAAAACGCTTTATTTCGCCAAGACAATGTGTTTCTCACTGTTACATGCATTTGAATGGGAAACTCGCCTGAAACAAAGTATAGGTTTTCATTATGTGAATAATTTTAAAATCTTAGCTCAATCGACTGCAAAACCTGTTTGCCCAGCACGGGGATATTGAGTTCTATAAGATAAAGCCATAAACATGTTTGTCTGAGTCTTCTATCAAAAGTTGCACCGATTTATATAAAGTTGTTCAAAAACGCTTTATTTCGCCAAGACAGTGTGTTTCTCACTGTTACATGCATTTGAATGGGAAACTCGCCTGAAACTAAGTATAGGTTTTCATTATGTGAATAATTTTAAAATCTTAGCTCAAACGGCTGCAAAACCTGTTTGCCCAGCACGAGGATATTGAATTCTTTAAGATGAAGCCATAGACATGTGTTTCTGAGTCGTCTATCAAAAGTTGCACCGATTTATATGAAGTTGTACGAAAATGCTTTCTTTCGCCAAGACAGTGTGTTTCTCACTGTTACATGCATTTGAATGGGAAACTCGCCTGAAACAAAGTATAGGTTTTCATTATGTGAATAATTTTAAAATCTTAGCTCAAACGGCTGCAAAACCTGTTTGCCCAGCACGGGGATATTGAGTTCTATAAGATAAAGCCATAAACATGTGTTTCTGAGTCTTCTATCAAAAGTTACAGCGATTTATATGAAGTTGTACGAAAATGCTTTCTTTCGCCAAGACAGTGTGTTTCTCACTGTTACATGCATTTGAATGGGAAACTCGCCCGAGACAAAGTATAGGTTTTCATTATGTGAATAATTTTAAAATCTTAGCTCAAACGGCTGCAAAACCTGTTTGCCCAGCACGAGGATATTGAATTCTTTAAGATGAAGCCATAGACATGTGTTTCTGAGTCTTCTATCAAAAGTTACACCGATTTATATAAAGTTGTTCAAAAACGCTTTCTGTCGCCAAGACAATGCGTTTCTCACTGTTACATGCATTTGAATGGGAAACTCGCCCGAGACAAAGTATAGGTTTTCATTATGTGAATAATTTTAAAATCTTAGCTCAAACGGCTGCAAAACCTGTTTGCCCAGCACGGGGATATTGAGTTCTATAAGATAAAGCCATAAACATGTGTTTCTGAGTCTTCTATCAAAAGTTACAGCGATTTATATGAAGTTGTACGAAAATGCTTTCTTTCGCCAAGACAGTGTGTTTCTCACTGTTACATGCATTTGAATGGGAAACTCGCCCGAGACAAAGTATAGGTTTTCATTATGTGAATAATTTTAAAATCTTAGCTCAATCGACTGCAAAACCTGTTTGCCCAGCACGAGGATATTGAATTCTTTAAGATGAAGCCATAGACATGTGTTTCTGAGTCTTCTATCAAAAGTTACACCGATTTATATAAAGTTGTTCAAAAACGCTTTCTGTCGCCAAGACAATGCGTTTCTCACTGTTACATGCATTTGAATGGGAAACTCGCCCGAGACAAAGTATAGGTTTTCATTATGTGAATAATTTTAAAATCTTAACTCAAACGGCTGCAAAACCTGTTTGCCCAGCACGGGGATATTGAGTTCTATAAGATAAAGCCATAAACATGTGTTTCTGAGTCTTCTATCAAAAGTTACAGCGATTTATATGAAGTTGTACGAAAATGCTTTCTTTCGCCAAGACAGTGTGTTTCTCACTGTTACATGCATTTGAATGGGAAACTCGCCCGAGACAAAGTATAGGTTTTCATTATGTGAATAATTTTAAAATCTTAGCTCAATCGACTGCAAAACCTGTTTGCCCAGCACGAGGATATTGAATTCTTTAAGATGAAGCCATAGACATGTGTTTCTGAGTCTTCTATCAAAAGTTACACCGATTTATATAATGTTGTTCAAAAACGCTTTCTGTCGCCAAGACAATGCGTTTCTCACTGTTACATGCATTTGAATGGGAAACTCGCCCGAGACAAAGTATAGGTTTTCATTATGTGAATAATTTTAAAATCTTAGCTCAAACGGCTGCAAAACCTGTTTGCCCAGCACGGGGATATTGAGTTCTATAAGATAAAGCCATAAACATGTGTTTCTGAGTCTTCTATCAAAAGTTACAGCGATTTATATGAAGTTGTACGAAAATGCTTTCTTTCGCCAAGACAGTGTGTTTCTCACTGTAACATGCATTTGAATGGGAAACTCGCCTGAAACAAAGTATAGGTTTTCATTATGTGAATAATTTTAAAATCTTAGCTCAAACGGCTGCAAAACCTGTTTGCCCAGCACGAGGATATTGAATTCTTTAAGATGAAGCCATAGACATGTGTTTCTGAGTCGTCTATCAAAAGTTGCACCGATTTATATAAAGTTGTGCAAAAACGCTTTATTTCGCCAAGACAATGTGTTTCTCACTGTTACATGCATTTGAATGGGAAACTCGCCTGAAACAAAGTATAGGTTTTCATTATGTGAATAATTTTAAAATCTTAGCTCAAACGGCTGCAAAACCTGTTTGCCCAGCACGAGGATATTGAATTCTTTAAGATGAAGCCATAGACATGTGTTTCTGAGTCTTCTATCAAAAGTTACACCGATTTATATAAAGTTGTTCAAAAACGCTTTCTGTCGCCAAGACAATGCGTTTCTCACTGTTACATGCATTTGAATGGGAAACTCGCCCGAGACAAAGTATAGGTTTTCATTATGTGAATAATTTTAAAATCTTAGCTCAAACGGCTGCAAAACCTGTTTGCCCAGCACGGGGATATTGAGTTCTATAAGATAAAGCCATAAACATGTGTTTCTGAGTCTTCTATCAAAAGTTACAGCGATTTATATGAAGTTGTACGAAAATGCTTTCTTTCGCCAAGACAGTGTGTTTCTCACTGTTACATGCATTTGAATGGGAAACTCGCCCGAGACAAAGTATAGGTTTTCATTATGTGAATAATTTTAAAATCTTAGCTCAATCGACTGCAAAACCTGTTTGCCCAGCACGAGGATATTGAATTCTTTAAGATGAAGCCATAGACATGTGTTTCTGAGTCTTCTATCAAAAGTTACACCGATTTATATAAAGTTGTTCAAAAACGCTTTCTGTCGCCAAGACAATGCGTTTCTCACTGTTACATGCATTTGAATGGGAAACTCGCCCGAGACAAAGTATAGGTTTTCATTATGTGAATAATTTTAAAATCTTAGCTCAAACGGCTGCAAAACCTGTTTGCCCAGCACGGGGATATTGAGTTCTATAAGATAAAGCCATAAACATGTGTTTCTGAGTCTTCTATCAAAAGTTACAGCGATTTATATGAAGTTGTACGAAAATGCTTTCTTTCGCCAAGACAGTGTGTTTCTCACTGTTACATGCATTTGAATGGGAAACTCGCCTGAAACAAAGTATAGGTTTTCATTATGTGAATAATTTTAAAATCTTAGCTCAAACGGCTGCAAAACCTGTTTGCCCAGCACGAGGATATTGAATTCTTTAAGATGAAGCCATAGACATGTGTTTCTGAGTCGTCTATCAAAAGTTGCACCGATTTATATAAAGTTGTGCAAAAACGCTTTATTTCGCCAAGACAATGTGTTTCTCACTGTTACATGCATTTGAATGGGAAACTCGCCTGAAACAAAGTATAGGTTTTCATTATGTGAATAATTTTAAAATCTTAGCTCAAACGGCTGCAAAACCTGTTTGCCCAGCACGAGGATATTGAATTCTTTAAGATGAAGCCATAGACATGTGTTTCTGAGTCGTCTATCAAAAGTTGCACCGATTTATATAAAGTTGTGCAAAAACGCTTTATTTCGCCAAGACAATGTGTTTCTCACTGTTACATGCATTTGAATGGGAAACTCGCCTGAAACAAAGTATAGGTTTTCATTATGTGAATAATTTTAAAATCTTAGCTCAAACGGCTGCAAAACCTGTTTGCCCAGCACGAGGATATTGAATTCTTTAAGATGAAGCCATAGACATGTGTTTCTGAGTCATCTATCAAAAGTTGCACCGATTTATATGAAGTTGTACGAAAATGCTTTCTTTCGCCAAGACAGTGTGTTTCTCACTGTTACATGCATTTGAATGGGAAACTCGCCTGAAACAAAGTATAGGTTTTCATTATGTGAATAATTTTAAAATCTTAGCTCAAACGGCTGCAAAACCTGTTTGCCCAGCACGGGGATATTGAGTTCTATAAGATAAAGCCATAAACATGTGTTTCTGAGTCTTCTATCAAAAGTTACAGCGATTTATATGAAGTTGTACGAAAATGCTTTCTTTCGCCAAGACAGTGTGTTTCTCACTGTTACATGCATTTGAATGGGAAACTCGCCTGAAACAAAGTATAGGTTTTCATTATGTGAATAATTTTAAAATCTTAGCTCAAACGGCTGCAAAACCTGTTTGCCCAGCACGAGGATATTGAATTCTTTAAGATGAAGCCATAGACATGTGTTTCTGAGTCGTCTATCAAAAGTTGCACCGATTTATATAAAGTTGTGCAAAAACGCTTTATTTCGCCAAGACAATGTGTTTCTCACTGTTACATGCATTTGAATGGGAAACTCGCCTGAAACAAAGTATAGGTTTTCATTATGTGAATAATTTTAAAATCTTAGCTCAATCGACTGCAAAACCTGTTTGCCCAGCACGGGGATATTGAGTTCTATAAGATAAAGCCATAAACATGTTTGTCTGAGTCTTCTATCAAAAGTTGCACCGATTTATATAAAGTTGTTCAAAAACGCTTTATTTCGCCAAGACAGTGTGTTTCTCACTGTTACATGCATTTGAATGGGAAACTCGCCTGAAACTAAGTATAGGTTTTCATTATGTGAATAATTTTAAAATCTTAGCTCAAACGGCTGCAAAACCTGTTTGCCCAGCACGAGGATATTGAATTCTTTAAGATGAAGCCATAGACATGTGTTTCTGAGTCGTCTATCAAAAGTTGCACCGATTTATATGAAGTTGTACGAAAATGCTTTCTTTCGCCAAGACAGTGTGTTTCTCACTGTTACATGCATTTGAATGGGAAACTCGCCTGAAACAAAGTATAGGTTTTCATTATGTGAATAATTTTAAAATCTTAGCTCAAACGGCTGCAAAACCTGTTTGCCCAGCACGGGGATATTGAGTTCTATAAGATAAAGCCATAAACATGTGTTTCTGAGTCTTCTATCAAAAGTTACAGCGATTTATATGAAGTTGTACGAAAATGCTTTCTTTCGCCAACACAGTGTGTTTCTCACTGTTACATGCATTTGAATGGGAAACTCGCCTGAAACAAAGTATAGGTTTTCATTATGTGAATAATTTTAAAATCTTAGCTCAAACGGCTGCAAAACCTGTTTGCCCAGCACGGGGATATTGAGTTCTATAAGATAAAGCCATAAACATGTTTGTCTGAGTCTTCTATCAAAAGTTACAGCGATTTATATGAAGTTGTTCAAAAACGCTTTATTTCGCCAAGACAGTGTGTTTCTCACTGTTACATGCATTTGAATGGGAAACTCGCCTGAGACAAAGTATAGGTTTTCATTATGTGAATAATTTTAAAATCTTAGCTCAAACGGCTGCAAAACCTGTTTGCCCAGCACGAGGATATTGAATTCTTTAAGATGAAGCCATAGACATGTGTTTCTGAGTCGTCTATCAAAAGTTGCACCGATTTATATAAAGTTGTGCAAAAACGCTTTATTTCGCCAAGACAATGTGTTTCTCACTGTTACATGCATTTGAATGGGAAACTCGCCTGAAACAAAGTATAGGTTTTCATTATGTGAATAATTTTAAAATCTTAGCTCAAACGGCTGCAAAACCTGTTTGCCCAGCACGAGGATATTGAATTCTTTAAGATGAAGCCATAGACATGTGTTTCTGAGTCATCTATCAAAAGTTGCACCGATTTATATGAAGTTGTACGAAAATGCTTTCTTTCGCCAAGACAGTGTGTTTCTCACTGTTACATGCATTTGAATGGGAAACTCGCCTGAAACAAAGTATAGGTTTTCATTATGTGAATAATTTTAAAATCTTAGCTCAAACGGCTGCAAAACCTGTTTGCCCAGCACGGGGATATTGAGTTCTATAAGATAAAGCCATAAACATGTGTTTCTGAGTCTTCTATCAAAAGTTACAGCGATTTATATGAAGTTGTACGAAAATGCTTTCTTTCGCCAAGACAGTGTGTTTCTCACTGTTACATGCATTTGAATGGGAAACTCGCCTGAAACAAAGTATAGGTTTTCATTATGTGAATAATTTTAAAATCTTAGCTCAAACGGCTGCAAAACCTGTTTGCCCAGCACGAGGATATTGAATTCTTTAAGATGAAGCCATAGACATGTGTTTCTGAGTCGTCTATCAAAAGTTGCACCGATTTATATAAAGTTGTGCAAAAACGCTTTATTTCGCTAAGACAATGTGTTTCTCACTGTTACATGCATTTGAATGGGAAACTCGCCTGAAACAAAGTATAGGTTTTCATTATGTGAATAATTTTAAAATCTTAGCTCAATCGACTGCAAAACCTGTTTGCCCAGCACGAGGATATTGAATTCTTTAAGATGAAGCCATAGACATGTGTTTCTGAGTCGTCTATCAAAAGTTGCACCGATTTATATAAAGTTGTGCAAAAACGCTTTATTTCGCCAAGACAATGTGTTTCTCACTGTTACATGCATTTGAATGGGAAACTCGCCTGAAACAAAGTATAGGTTTTCATTATGTGAATAATTTTAAAATCTTAGCTCAATCGACTGCAAAACCTGTTTGCCCAGCACGGGGATATTGAGTTCTATAAGATAAAGCCATAAACATGTTTGTCTGAGTCTTCTATCAAAAGTTGCACCGATTTATATAAAGTTGTTCAAAAACGCTTTATTTCGCCAAGACAGTGTGTTTCTCACTGTTACATGCATTTGAATGGGAAACTCGCCTGAAACTAAGTATAGGTTTTCATTATGTGAATAATTTTAAAATCTTAGCTCAAACGGCTGCAAAACCTGTTTGCCCAGCACGAGGATATTGAATTCTTTAAGATGAAGCCATAGACATGTGTTTCTGAGTCGTCTATCAAAAGTTGCACCGATTTATATGAAGTTGTACGAAAATGCTTTCTTTCGCCAAGACAGTGTGTTTCTCACTGTTACATGCATTTGAATGGGAAACTCGCCTGAAACAAAGTATAGGTTTTCATTATGTGAATAATTTTAAAATCTTAGCTCAAACGGCTGCAAAACCTGTTTGCCCAGCACGGGGATATTGAGTTCTATAAGATAAAGCCATAAACATGTGTTTCTGAGTCTTCTATCAAAAGTTACAGCGATTTATATGAAGTTGTACGAAAATGCTTTCTTTCGCCAACACAGTGTGTTTCTCACTGTTACATGCATTTGAATGGGAAACTCGCCTGAAACAAAGTATAGGTTTTCATTATGTGAATAATTTTAAAATCTTAGCTCAAACGGCTGCAAAACCTGTTTGCCCAGCACGGGGATATTGAGTTCTATAAGATAAAGCCATAAACATGTTTGTCTGAGTCTTCTATCAAAAGTTACAGCGATTTATATGAAGTTGTTCAAAAACGCTTTATTTCGCCAAGACAGTGTGTTTCTCACTGTTACATGCATTTGAATGGGAAACTCGCCTGAGACAAAGTATAGGTTTTCATTATGTGAATAATTTTAAAATCTTAGCTCAAACGGCTGCAAAACCTGTTTGGCCAGCACGAGGATATTGAATTCTTTAAGATGAAGCCATAGACATGTGTTTCTGAGTCGTCTATCAAAAGTTGCACCGATTTATATGAAGTTGTACGAAAATGCTTTCTTTCGCCAAGACAGTGTGTTTCTCACTGTTACATGCATTTGAATGGGAAACTCGCCTGAAACAAAGTATAGGTTTTCATTATGTGAATAATTTTAAAATCTTAGCTCAATCGACTGCAAAACCTGTTTGCCCAGCACGAGGATATTGAATTCTTTAAGATGAAGCCATAGACATGTGTTTCTGAGTCTTCTATCAAAAGTTACACCGATTTATATAATGTTGTTCAAAAACGCTTTCTGTCGCCAAGACAATGCGTTTCTCACTGTTACATGCATTTGAATGGGAAACTCGCCCGAGACAAAGTATAGGTTTTCATTATGTGAATAATTTTAAAATCTTAGCTCAAACGGCTGCAAAACCTGTTTGCCCAGCACGGGGATATTGAGTTCTATAAGATAAAGCCATAAACATGTGTTTCTGAGTCTTCTATCAAAAGTTACAGCGATTTATATGAAGTTGTACGAAAATGCTTTCTTTCGCCAAGACAGTGTGTTTCTCACTGTAACATGCATTTGAATGGGAAACTCGCCTGAAACAAAGTATAGGTTTTCATTATGTGAATAATTTTAAAATCTTAGCTCAAACGGCTGCAAAACCTGTTTGCCCAGCACGAGGATATTGAATTCTTTAAGATGAAGCCATAGACATGTGTTTCTGAGTCGTCTATCAAAAGTTGCACCGATTTATATAAAGTTGTGCAAAAACGCTTTATTTCGCCAAGACAATGTGTTTCTCACTGTTACATGCATTTGAATGGGAAACTCGCCTGAAACAAAGTATAGGTTTTCATTATGTGAATAATTTTAAAATCTTAGCTCAAACGGCTGCAAAACCTGTTTGCCCAGCACGAGGATATTGAATTCTTTAAGATGAAGCCATAGACATGTGTTTCTGAGTCTTCTATCAAAAGTTACACCGATTTATATAAAGTTGTTCAAAAACGCTTTCTGTCGCCAAGACAATGCGTTTCTCACTGTTACATGCATTTGAATGGGAAACTCGCCCGAGACAAAGTATAGGTTTTCATTATGTGAATAATTTTAAAATCTTAGCTCAAACGGCTGCAAAACCTGTTTGCCCAGCACGGGGATATTGAGTTCTATAAGATAAAGCCATAAACATGTGTTTCTGAGTCTTCTATCAAAAGTTACAGCGATTTATATGAAGTTGTACGAAAATGCTTTCTTTCGCCAAGACAGTGTGTTTCTCACTGTTACATGCATTTGAATGGGAAACTCGCCCGAGACAAAGTATAGGTTTTCATTATGTGAATAATTTTAAAATCTTAGCTCAATCGACTGCAAAACCTGTTTGCCCAGCACGAGGATATTGAATTCTTTAAGATGAAGCCATAGACATGTGTTTCTGAGTCTTCTATCAAAAGTTACACCGATTTATATAAAGTTGTTCAAAAACGCTTTCTGTCGCCAAGACAATGCGTTTCTCACTGTTACATGCATTTGAATGGGAAACTCGCCCGAGACAAAGTATAGGTTTTCATTATGTGAATAATTTTAAAATCTTAGCTCAAACGGCTGCAAAACCTGTTTGCCCAGCACGGGGATATTGAGTTCTATAAGATAAAGCCATAAACATGTGTTTCTGAGTCTTCTATCAAAAGTTACAGCGATTTATATGAAGTTGTACGAAAATGCTTTCTTTCGCCAAGACAGTGTGTTTCTCACTGTTACATGCATTTGAATGGGAAACTCGCCTGAAACAAAGTATAGGTTTTCATTATGTGAATAATTTTAAAATCTTAGCTCAAACGGCTGCAAAACCTGTTTGCCCAGCACGAGGATATTGAATTCTTTAAGATGAAGCCATAGACATGTGTTTCTGAGTCGTCTATCAAAAGTTGCACCGATTTATATAAAGTTGTGCAAAAACGCTTTATTTCGCCAAGACAATGTGTTTCTCACTGTTACATGCATTTGAATGGGAAACTCGCCTGAAACAAAGTATAGGTTTTCATTATGTGAATAATTTTAAAATCTTAGCTCAAACGGCTGCAAAACCTGTTTGCCCAGCACGAGGATATTGAATTCTTTAAGATGAAGCCATAGACATGTGTTTCTGAGTCGTCTATCAAAAGTTGCACCGATTTATATAAAGTTGTGCAAAAACGCTTTATTTCGCCAAGACAATGTGTTTCTCACTGTTACATGCATTTGAATGGGAAACTCGCCTGAAACAAAGTATAGGTTTTCATTATGTGAATAATTTTAAAATCTTAGCTCAAACGGCTGCAAAACCTGTTTGCCCAGCACGAGGATATTGAATTCTTTAAGATGAAGCCATAGACATGTGTTTCTGAGTCATCTATCAAAAGTTGCACCGATTTATATGAAGTTGTACGAAAATGCTTTCTTTCGCCAAGACAGTGTGTTTCTCACTGTTACATGCATTTGAATGGGAAACTCGCCTGAAACAAAGTATAGGTTTTCATTATGTGAATAATTTTAAAATCTTAGCTCAAACGGCTGCAAAACCTGTTTGCCCAGCACGGGGATATTGAGTTCTATAAGATAAAGCCATAAACATGTGTTTCTGAGTCTTCTATCAAAAGTTACAGCGATTTATATGAAGTTGTACGAAAATGCTTTCTTTCGCCAAGACAGTGTGTTTCTCACTGTTACATGCATTTGAATGGGAAACTCGCCTGAAACAAAGTATAGGTTTTCATTATGTGAATAATTTTAAAATCTTAGCTCAAACGGCTGCAAAACCTGTTTGCCCAGCACGAGGATATTGAATTCTTTAAGATGAAGCCATAGACATGTGTTTCTGAGTCGTCTATCAAAAGTTGCACCGATTTATATAAAGTTGTGCAAAAACGCTTTATTTCGCCAAGACAATGTGTTTCTCACTGTTACATGCATTTGAATGGGAAACTCGCCTGAAACAAAGTATAGGTTTTCATTATGTGAATAATTTTAAAATCTTAGCTCAATCGACTGCAAAACCTGTTTGCCCAGCACGGGGATATTGAGTTCTATAAGATAAAGCCATAAACATGTTTGTCTGAGTCTTCTATCAAAAGTTGCACCGATTTATATAAAGTTGTTCAAAAACGCTTTATTTCGCCAAGACAGTGTGTTTCTCACTGTTACATGCATTTGAATGGGAAACTCGCCTGAAACTAAGTATAGGTTTTCATTATGTGAATAATTTTAAAATCTTAGCTCAAACGGCTGCAAAACCTGTTTGCCCAGCACGAGGATATTGAATTCTTTAAGATGAAGCCATAGACATGTGTTTCTGAGTCGTCTATCAAAAGTTGCACCGATTTATATGAAGTTGTACGAAAATGCTTTCTTTCGCCAAGACAGTGTGTTTCTCACTGTTACATGCATTTGAATGGGAAACTCGCCTGAAACAAAGTATAGGTTTTCATTATGTGAATAATTTTAAAATCTTAGCTCAAACGGCTGCAAAACCTGTTTGCCCAGCACGGGGATATTGAGTTCTATAAGATAAAGCCATAAACATGTGTTTCTGAGTCTTCTATCAAAAGTTACAGCGATTTATATGAAGTTGTACGAAAATGCTTTCTTTCGCCAACACAGTGTGTTTCTCACTGTTACATGCATTTGAATGGGAAACTCGCCTGAAACAAAGTATAGGTTTTCATTATGTGAATAATTTTAAAATCTTAGCTCAAACGGCTGCAAAACCTGTTTGCCCAGCACGGGGATATTGAGTTCTATAAGATAAAGCCATAAACATGTTTGTCTGAGTCTTCTATCAAAAGTTACAGCGATTTATATGAAGTTGTTCAAAAACGCTTTATTTCGCCAAGACAGTGTGTTTCTCACTGTTACATGCATTTGAATGGGAAACTCGCCTGAGACAAAGTATAGGTTTTCATTATGTGAATAATTTTAAAATCTTAGCTCAAACGGCTGCAAAACCTGTTTGCCCAGCACGAGGATATTGAATTCTTTAAGATGAAGCCATAGACATGTGTTTCTGAGTCGTCTATCAAAAGTTGCACCGATTTATATAAAGTTGTGCAAAAACGCTTTATTTCGCCAAGACAATGTGTTTCTCACTGTTACATGCATTTGAATGGGAAACTCGCCTGAAACAAAGTATAGGTTTTCATTATGTGAATAATTTTAAAATCTTAGCTCAAACGGCTGCAAAACCTGTTTGCCCAGCACGAGGATATTGAATTCTTTAAGATGAAGCCATAGACATGTGTTTCTGAGTCATCTATCAAAAGTTGCACCGATTTATATGAAGTTGTACGAAAATGCTTTCTTTCGCCAAGACAGTGTGTTTCTCACTGTTACATGCATTTGAATGGGAAACTCGCCTGAAACAAAGTATAGGTTTTCATTATGTGAATAATTTTAAAATCTTAGCTCAAACGGCTGCAAAACCTGTTTGCCCAGCACGGGGATATTGAGTTCTATAAGATAAAGCCATAAACATGTGTTTCTGAGTCTTCTATCAAAAGTTACAGCGATTTATATGAAGTTGTACGAAAATGCTTTCTTTCGCCAAGACAGTGTGTTTCTCACTGTTACATGCATTTGAATGGGAAACTCGCCTGAAACAAAGTATAGGTTTTCATTATGTGAATAATTTTAAAATCTTAGCTCAAACGGCTGCAAAACCTGTTTGCCCAGCACGAGGATATTGAATTCTTTAAGATGAAGCCATAGACATGTGTTTCTGAGTCGTCTATCAAAAGTTGCACCGATTTATATAAAGTTGTGCAAAAACGCTTTATTTCGCTAAGACAATGTGTTTCTCACTGTTACATGCATTTGAATGGGAAACTCGCCTGAAACAAAGTATAGGTTTTCATTATGTGAATAATTTTAAAATCTTAGCTCAATCGACTGCAAAACCTGTTTGCCCAGCACGAGGATATTGAATTCTTTAAGATGAAGCCATAAACATGTGTTTCTGAGTCTTCTATCAAAAGTTACAGCGATTTATATGAAGTTGTACAGAAATGCTTTCTTTCGCCAAGACAGTGTGTTTCTCACTGTTACATGCATTTGAATGGGAAACTCGCCTGAAACAAAGTATAGGTTTTCATTATGTGAATAATTTTAAAATCTTAGCTCAAACGGCTGCAAAACCTGTTTGCCCAGCACGGGGATATTGAGTTCTATAAGATAAAGCCATAAACATGTGTTTCTGAGTCTTCTATCAAAAGTTACAGCGATTTATATGAAGTTGTACGAAAATGCTTTCTTTCGCCAAGACAGTGTGTTTCTCACTGTTACATGCATTTGAATGGGAAACTCGCCTGAAACAAAGTATAGGTTTTCATTATGTGAATACTTTTAAAATCTTAGCTCAAACGGCTGCAAAACCTGTTTGCCCAGCACGAGGATATTGAATTCTTTAAGATGAAGCCATAGACATGTGTTTCTGAGTCGTCTATCAAAAGTTGCACCGATTTATATAAAGTTGTGCAAAAACGCTTTATTTCGCCAAGACAATGTGTTTCTCACTGTTACATGCATTTGAATGGGAAACTCGCCCGAGACAAAGTATAGGTTTTCATTATGTGAATAATTTTAAAATCTTAGCTCAATCGACTGCAAAACCTGTTTGCCCAGCACGGGGATATTGAGTTCTATAAGATAAAGCCATAAACATGTGTGTCTGAGTCTTCTATCAAAAGTTACAGCGATTTACATGAAGTTGTTCAAAAACGCTTTCTGTCGCCAAGACAATGCGTTTCTCACAGTTACATGCATTTGAATGGGAAACTCGCCTGAAACTAAGTATAGGTTTTCATTATGTGAATAATTTTAAAATCTTAGCTCAAACGGCTGCAAAACCTGTTTGCCCAGCACGAGGATATTGAATTCTTTAAGATGAAGCCATAGACATGTGTTTCTGAGTCGTCTATCAAAAGTTGCACCGATTTATATGAAGTTGTACGAAAATGCTTTCTTTCGCCAAGACAGTGTGTTTCTCACTGTTACATGCATTTGAATGGGAAACTCGCCTGAAACAAAGTATAGGTTTTCATTATGTGAATAATTTTAAAATCTTAGCTCAAACGGCTGCAAAACCTGTTTGCCCAGCACGGGGATATTGAGTTCTATAAGATAAAGCCATAAACATGTGTTTCTGAGTCTTCTATCAAAAGTTACAGCGATTTATATGAAGTTGTACGAAAATGCTTTCTTTCGCCAACACAGTGTGTTTCTCACTGTTACATGCATTTGAATGGGAAACTCGCCTGAAACAAAGTATAGGTTTTCATTATGTGAATAATTTTAAAATCTTAGCTCAAACGGCTGCAAAACCTGTTTGCCCAGCACGGGGATATTGAGTTCTATAAGATAAAGCCATAAACATGTTTGTCTGAGTCTTCTATCAAAAGTTACAGCGATTTATATGAAGTTGTTCAAAAACGCTTTCTGTCGCCAAGACAATGCGTTTCTCACTGTTACATGCATTTGAATGGGAAACTCGCCTGAAACAAAGTATAGGTTTTCATTATGTGAATAATTTTAAAATCTTAGCTCAAACGGCTGCAAAACCTGTTTGCCCAGCACGAGGATATTGAATTCTTTAAGATGAAGCCATAGACATGTGTTTCTGAATCGTCTATCAAAAGTTGCACCGATTTATATGAAGTTGTACGAAAATGCTTTCTTTTGCCAAGACAGTGTGTTTCTCACTGTTACATGCATTTGAATGGGAAACTCGCCCGAGACAAAGTATAGGTTTTCATTATGTGAATAATTTTAAAATCTTAGCTCAAACGGCTGCAAAACCTGTTTGCCCAGCACGGGGATATTGAGTTCTATAAGATAAAGCCATAAACATGTGTTTCTGAGTCTTCTATCAAAAGTTACAGCGATTTATATGAAGTTGTACGAAAATGCTTTCTTTCGCCAAGACAGTGTGTTTCTCACTGTTACATGCATTTGAATGGGAAACTCGCCCGAGACAAAGTATAGGTTTTCATTATGTGAATAATTTTAAAATCTTAGCTCAGTCGACTGCAAAACCTGTTTGCCCAGCACGGGGATATTGAGTTCTATAAGATAAAGCCATAAACATGTTTGTCTGAGTCTTCTATCAAAAGTTACACCGATTTATATAAAGTTGTTCAAAAACGCTTTCTGTCGCCAAGACAATGCGTTTCTCACTGTTACATGCATTTGAATGGGAAACTCGCCCGAGACAAAGTATAGGTTTTCATTATGTGAATAATTTTAAAATCTTAGCTCAAACGGCTGCAAAACCTGTTTGGCCAGCACGAGGATATTGAATTCTTTAAGATGAAGCCATAGACATGTGTTTCTGAGTCGTCTATCAAAAGTTGCACCGATTTATATGAAGTTGTACGAAAATGCTTTCTTTCGCCAAGACAGTGTGTTTCTCACTGTTACATGCATTTGAATGGGAAACTCGCCTGAAACAAAGTATAGGTTTTCATTATGTGAATAATTTTAAAATCTTAGCTCAAACGGCTGCAAAACCTGTTTGCCCAGCACGGGGATATTGAGTTCTATAAGATAAAGCCATAAACATGTGTTTCTGAGTCTTCTATCAAAAGTTACAGCGATTTATATGAAGTTGTACGAAAATGCTTTCTTTCGCCAACACAGTGTGTTTCTCACTGTTACATGCATTTGAATGGGAAACTCGCCTGAAACAAAGTATAGGTTTTCATTATGTGAATAATTTTAAAATCTTAGCTCAAACGGCTGCAAAGACCTGTTTTCCCAGCACGGGGATATTGAGTTCTATAAGATAAAGCCATAAACATGTTTGTCTGAGTCTTCTATCAAAAGTTACAGCGATTTATATGAAGTTGTTCAAAAACGCTTTATTTCGCCAAGACAGTGTGTTTCTCACTGTTACATGCATTTGAATGGGAAACTCGCCTGAAACTAAGTATAGGTTTTCATTATGTGAATAATTTTAAAATCTTAGCTCAAACGGCTGCAAAACCTGTTTGCCCAGCACGAGGATATTGAATTCTTTAAGATGAAGCCATAGACATGTGTTTCTGAGTCGTCTATCAAAAGTTGCACCGATTTATATGAAGTTGTACGAAAATGCTTTCTTTCGCCAAGACAGTGTGTTTCTCACTGTTACATGCATTTGAATGGGAAACTCGCCTGAAACAAAGTATAGGTTTTCATTATGTGAATAATTTTAAAATCTTAGCTCAAACGGCTGCAAAACCTGTTTGCCCAGCACGGGGATATTGAGTTCTATAAGATAAAGCCATAAACATGTTTGTCTGAGTCTTCTATCAAAAGTTACAGCGATTTATATGAAGTTGTTCAAAAACGCTTTCTGTCGCCAAGACAATGCGTTTCTCACTGTTACATGCATTTGAATGGGAAACTCGCCTGAAACAAAGTATAGGTTTTCATTATGTGAATAATTTTAAAATCTTAGCTCAAACGGCTGCAAAACCTGTTTGCCCAGCACGAGGATATTGAATTCTTTAAGATGAAGCCATAGACATGTGTTTCTGAATCGTCTATCAAAAGTTGCACCGATTTATATGAAGTTGTACGAAAATGCTTTCTTTTGCCAAGACAGTGTGTTTCTCACTGTTACATGCATTTGAATGGGAAACTCGCCCGAGACAAAGTATAGGTTTTCATTATGTGAATAATTTTAAAATCTTAGCTCAAACGGCTGCAAAACCTGTTTGGCCAGCACGAGGATATTGAATTCTTTAAGATGAAGCCATAGACATGTGTTTCTGAGTCGTCTATCAAAAGTTGCACCGATTTATATGAAGTTGTACGAAAATGCTTTCTTTCGCCAAGACAGTGTGTTTCTCACTGTTACATGCATTTGAATGGGAAACTCGCCTGAAACAAAGTATAGGTTTTCATTATGTGAATAATTTTAAAATCTTAGCTCAAACGGCTGCAAAACCTGTTTGCCCAGCACGGGGATATTGAGTTCTATAAGATAAAGCCATAAACATGTGTTTCTGAGTCTTCTATCAAAAGTTACAGCGATTTATATGAAGTTGTACGAAAATGCTTTCTTTCGCCAAGACAGTGTGTTTCTCACTGTTACATGCATTTGAATGGGAAACTCGCCTGAAACAAAGTATAGGTTTTCATTATGTGAATAATTTTAAAATCTTAGCTCAAACGGCTGCAAAACCTGTTTGCCCAGCACGAGGATATTGAATTCTTTAAGATGAAGCCATAGACATGTGTTTCTGAGTCGTCTATCAAAAGTTGCACCGATTTATATAAAGTTGTGCAAAAACGCTTTATTTCGCTAAGACAATGTGTTTCTCACTGTTACATGCATTTGAATGGGAAACTCGCCTGAAACAAAGTATAGGTTTTCATTATGTGAATAATTTTAAAATCTTAGCTCAATCGACTGCAAAACCTGTTTGCCCAGCACGAGGATATTGAATTCTTTAAGATGAAGCCATAAACATGTGTTTCTGAGTCTTCTATCAAAAGTTACAGCGATTTATATGAAGTTGTACGAAAATGCTTTCTTTCGCCAAGACAGTGTGTTTCTCACTGTTACATGCATTTGAATGGGAAACTCGCCTGAAACAAAGTATAGGTTTTCATTATGTGAATAATTTTAAAATCTTAGCTCAAACGGCTGCAAAACCTGTTTGCCCAGCACGGGGATATTGAGTTCTATAAGATAAAGCCATAAACATGTGTTTCTGAGTCTTCTATCAAAAGTTACAGCGATTTATATAAAGTTGTTCAAAAACGCTTTATTTCGCCAAGACAGTGTGTTTCTCACTGTTACATGCATTTGAATGGGAAACTCGCCTGAAACTAAGTATAGGTTTTCATTATGTGAATAATTTTAAAATCTTAGCTCAAACGGCTGCAAAACCTGTTTGCCCAGCACGAGGATATTGAATTCTTTAAGATGAAGCCATAGACATGTGTTTCTGAGTCGTCTATCAAAAGTTGCACCGATTTATATGAAGTTGTACGAAAATGCTTTCTTTCGCCAAGACAGTGTGTTTCTCACTGTTACATGCATTTGAATGGGAAACTCGCCTGAAACAAAGTATAGGTTTTCATTATGTGAATAATTTTAAAATCTTAGCTCAAACGGCTGCAAAACCTGTTTGCCCAGCACGGGGATATTGAGTTCTATAAGATAAAGCCATAAACATGTGTTTCTGAGTCTTCTATCAAAAGTTACAGCGATTTATATGAAGTTGTACGAAAATGCTTTCTTTCGCCAAGACAGTGTGTTTCTCACTGTTACATGCATTTGAATGGGAAACTCGCCCGAGACAAAGTATAGGTTTTCATTATGTGAATAATTTTAAAATCTTAGCTCAAACGGCTGCAAAGACCTGTTTTCCCAGCACGGGGATATTGAGTTCTATAAGATAAAGCCATAAACATGTTTGTCTGAGTCTTCTATCAAAAGTTACAGCGATTTATATGAAGTTGTTCAAAAACGCTTTATTTCGCCAAGACAGTGTGTTTCTCACTGTTACATGCATTTGAATGGGAAACTCGCCTGAAACTAAGTACAGGTTTTCATTATGTGAATAATTTTAAAATCTTAGCTCAAACGGCTGCAAAACCTGTTTGCCCAGCACGAGGATATTGAATTCTTTAAGATGAAGCCATAGACATGTGTTTCTGAGTCGTCTATCAAAAGTTGCACCGATTTATATGAAGTTGTACGAAAATGCTTTCTTTCGCCAAGACAGTGTGTTTCTCACTGTTACATGCATTTGAATGGGAAACTCGCCTGAAACAAAGTATAGGTTTTCATTATGTGAATAATTTTAAAATCTTAGCTCAAACGGCTGCAAAACCTGTTTGCCCAGCACGGGGATATTGAGTTCTATAAGATAAAGCCATAAACATGTTTGTCTGAGTCTTCTATCAAAAGTTACAGCGATTTATATGAAGTTGTTCAAAAACGCTTTCTGTCGCCAAGACAATGCGTTTCTCACTGTTACATGCATTTGAATGGGAAACTCGCCTGAAACAAAGTATAGGTTTTCATTATGTGAATAATTTTAAAATCTTAGCTCAAACGGCTGCAAAACCTGTTTGCCCAGCACGAGGATATTGAATTCTTTAAGATGAAGCCATAGACATGTGTTTCTGAATCTTCTATCAAAAGTTGCACCGATTTATATGAAGTTGTACGAAAATGCTTTCTTTTGCCAAGACAGTGTGTTTCTCACTGTTACATGCATTTGAATGGGAAACTCGCCCGAGACAAAGTATAGGTTTTCATTATGTGAATAATTTTAAAATCTTAGCTCAAACGGCTGCAAAACCTGTTTGCCCAGCACGGGGATATTGAGTTCTATAAGATAAAGCCATAAACATGTGTTTCTGAGTCTTCTATCAAAAGTTACAGCGATTTATATGAAGTTGTACGAAAATGCTTTCTTTCGCCAAGACAGTGTGTTTCTCACTGTTACATGCATTTGAATGGGAAACTCGCCCGAGACAAAGTATAGGTTTTCATTATGTGAATAATTTTAAAATCTTAGCTCAAACGGCTGCAAAACCTGTTTGGCCAGCACGAGGATATTGAATTCTTTAAGATGAAGCCATAGACATGTGTTTCTGAGTCGTCTATCAAAAGTTGCACCGATTTATATGAAGTTGTACGAAAATGCTTTCTTTCGCCAAGACAGTGTGTTTCTCACTGTTACATGCATTTGAATGGGAAACTCGCCTGAAACAAAGTATAGGTTTTCATTATGTGAATAATTTTAAAATCTTAGCTCAAACGGCTGCAAAACCTGTTTGCCCAGCACGGGGATATTGAGTTCTATAAGATAAAGCCATAAACATGTGTTTCTGAGTCTTCTATCAAAAGTTACAGCGATTTATATGAAGTTGTACGAAAATGCTTTCTTTCGCCAACACAGTGTGTTTCTCACTGTTACATGCATTTGAATGGGAAACTCGCCTGAAACAAAGTATAGGTTTTCATTATGTGAATAATTTTAAAATCTTAGCTCAAACGGCTGCAAAACCTGTTTGGCCAGCACGAGGATATTGAATTCTTTAAGATGAAGCCATAGACATGTGTTTCTGAGTCGTCTATCAAAAGTTGCACCGATTTATATGAAGTTGTACGAAAATGCTTTCTTTCGCCAAGACAGTGTGTTTCTCACTGTTACATGCATTTGAATGGGAAACTCGCCTGAAACAAAGTATAGGTTTTCATTATGTGAATAATTTTAAAATCTTAGCTCAAACGGCTGCAAAACCTGTTTGCCCAGCACGGGGATATTGAGTTCTATAAGATAAAGCCATAAACATGTGTTTCTGAGTCTTCTATCAAAAGTTACAGCGATTTATATGAAGTTGTACGAAAATGCTTTCTTTCGCCAACACAGTGTGTTTCTCACTGTTACATGCATTTGAATGGGAAACTCGCCTGAAACAAAGTATAGGTTTTCATTATGTGAATAATTTTAAAATCTTAGCTCAAACGGCTGCAAAGACCTGTTTTCCCAGCACGGGGATATTGAGTTCTTTAAGATGAAGCCATAGACATGTGTTTCTGAGTCGTCTATCAAAAGTTGCACCGATTTATATAAAGTTGTGCAAAAACGCTTTATTTCGCTAAGACAATGTGTTTCTCACTGTTACATGCATTTGAATGGGAAACTCGCCTGAAACAAAGTATAGGTTTTCATTATGTGAATAATTTTAAAATCTTAGCTCAAACGGCTGCAAAACCTGTTTGCCCAGCACGGGGATATTGAGTTCTATAAGATAAAGCCATAAACATGTGTTTCTGAGTCTTCTATCAAAAGTTACAGCGATTTATATAAAGTTGTTCAAAAACGCTTTATTTCGCCAAGACAGTGTGTTTCTCACTGTTACATGCATTTGAATGGGAAACTCGCCTGAAACTAAGTATAGGTTTTCATTATGTGAATAATTTTAAAATCTTAGCTCAAACGGCTGCAAAACCTGTTTGCCCAGCACGAGGATATTGAATTCTTTAAGATGAAGCCATAGACATGTGTTTATGAGTCGTCTATCAAAAGTTGCACCGATTTATATGAAGTTGTACGAAAATGCTTTCTTTCGCCAAGACAGTGTGTTTCTCACTGTTACATGCATTTGAATGGGAAACTCGCCTGAAACAAAGTATAGGTTTTCATTATGTGAATAATTTTAAAATCTTAGCTCAAACGGCTGCAAAACCTGTTTGCCCAGCACGGGGATATTGAGTTCTATAAGATAAAGCCATAAACATGTGTTTCTGAGTCTTCTATCAAAAGTTACAGCGATTTATATGAAGTTGTACGAAAATGCTTTCTTTCGCCAAGACAGTGTGTTTCTCACTGTTACATGCATTTGAATGGGAAACTCGCCCGAGACAAAGTATAGGTTTTCATTATGTGAATAATTTTAAAATCTTAGCTCAATCGACTGCAAAACCTGTTTGCCCAGCACGGGGATATTGAGTTCTATAAGATAAAGCCATAAACATGTTTGTCTGAGTCTTCTATCAAAAGTTACAGCGATTTATATGAAGTTGTTCAAAAACGCTTTCTTTCGCCAAGACAGTGTGTTTCTCACTGTTACATGCATTTGAATGGGAAACTCGCCCGAGACAAAGTATAGGTTTTCATTATGTGAATAATTTTAAAATCTTAGCTCAAACGGCTGCAAAACCTGTTTGCCCAGCACGAGGATATTGAATTCTTTAAGATGAAGCCATAGACATGTGTGTCTGAGTCGTCTATCAAAAGTTGCACCGATTTATATAAAGTTGTACGAAAACGCTTTCTGTCGCCAAGACAATGCGTTTCTCACTGTTACATGCATTTGAATGGGAAACTCGCCCGAGACAAAGTATAGGTTTTCATTATGTGAATAATTTTAAAATCTTAGCTCAATCGGCTGCAAAACCTGTTTGCCCAGCACGAGGATATTGAATTCTTTAAGATGAAGCCATAGACATTTGTGTCTGAGTCTTCTATCAAAAGTTGCACCGATTTATATAAAGTTGTGCAAAAGCGCTTTATTTCGCCAAGACAATGTGTTTCTCACTGTTACATGCATTTGAATGGGAAACTCGCCTGAAACAAAGTATAGGTTTTCATTATGTGAATAATTTTAAAATCTTAGCTCAAACGGCTGCAAAACCTGTTTGCCCAGCACGAGGATATTGAATTCTTTAAGATGAAGCCATAGACATGTGTGTCTGAGTCGTCTATCAAAAGTTGCACCGATTTATATGAAGTTGTACGAAAATGCTTTCTTTCGCCAAGACGTTTCTCACTGTTACATGCATTTGAATGGGAAACTCGCCTGAAACAAAGTATAGGTTTTCATTATGTGAATAATTTTAAAATCTTAGCTCAAACGGCTGCAAAACCTGTTTGCCCAGCACGAGGATATTGAATTCTTTAAGATGAAGCCATAGACATGTGTTTCTGAGTCGTCTATCAAAAGTTGCAGCGATGGAGTTGTTCAAAAACGCTTTATTTCGCCAAGACAGTGTGTTTCTCACTGTTACATGCATTTGAATGGGAAACTCGCCTGAGACAAAGTATAGGTTTTCATTATGTGAATAATTTTAAAATCTTAGCTCAAACGGCTGCAAAACCTGTTTGCCCAGCACGAGGATATTGAATTCTTTAAGATGAAGCCATAGACATGTGTTTCTGAGTCGTCTATCAAAAGTTACAGCGATTTATATAAAGTTGTGCAAAAACGCTTTATTTCGCCAAGACAATGTGTTTCTCACTGTTACATGCATTTGAATGGGAAACTCGCCTGAAACAAAGTATAGGTTTTCATTATGTGAATAATTTTAAAATCTTAGCTCAAACGGCTGCAAAACCTGTTTGCCCAGCACGAGGATATTGAATTCTTTAAGATGAAGCCATAGACATGTTTGTCTGAGTCTTCTATCAAAAGTTACAGGATTTATATGAAGTTGTTCAAAAACGCTTTATTTCGCCAAGACAATGTGTTTCTCACTGTTACATGCATTTGAATGGGAAACTCGCCCGAGACAAAGTATAGGTTTTCATTATGTGAATAATTTTAAAATCTTAGCTCAAACGGCTGCAAAACCTGTTTGCCCAGCACGAGGATATTGAATTCTTTAAGATGAAGCCATAGACATGTGTGTCTGAGTCGTCTATCAAAAGTTACACCGATTTATATAAAGTTGTGCAAAAACGCTTTATTTCGCCAAGACAATGTGTTTCTCACTGTTACATGCATTTGAATGGGAAACTCGCCTGAGACAAAGTATAGGTTTTCATTATGTGAATAATTTTAAAATCTTAGCTCAAACGGCTGCAAAACCTGTTTGCCCAGCACGAGGATATTGAATTCTTTAAGATAAAGCCATAAACATGTGTTTCTGAGTCTTCTATCAAAAGTTACAGCGATGGAGTTGTTCAAAAACGCTTTATTTCGCCAAGACAGTGTGTTTCTCACTGTTACATGCATTTGAATGGGAAACTCGCCTGAGACAAAGTATAGGTTTTCATTATGTGAATAATTTTAAAATCTTAGCTCAAACGGCTGCAAAACCTGTTTGCCCAGCACGAGGATATTGAATTCTTTAAGATGAAGCCATAGACATGTGTGTCTGAGTCGTCTATCAAAAGTTACACCGATTTATATAAAGTTGTGCAAAAACGCTTTATTTCGCCAAGACAATGTGTTTCTCACTGTTACATGCATTTGAATGGGAAACTCGCCCGAGACAAAGTATAGGTTTTCATTATGTGAATAATTTTAAAATCTTAGCTCAAACGGCTGCAAAACCTGTTTGCCCAGCACGGGGATATTGAGTTCTATAAGATAAAGCCATAAACATGTTTGTCTGAGTCTTCTATCAAAAGTTACAGCGATTTATATAAAGTTGTTCAAAAACGCTTTCTGTCGCCAAGACAATGCGTTTCTCACTGTTACATGCATTTGAATGGGAAACTCGCCTGAAACAAAGTATAGGTTTTCATTATGTGAATAATTTTAAAATCTTAGCTCAAACGGCTGCAAAACCTGTTTGCCCAGCACGAGGATATTGAATTCTTTAAGATGAAGCCATAGACATGTGTTTCTGAGTCGTCTATCAAAAGTTGCACCGATTTATATGAAGTTGTACGAAAATGCTTTCTTTCGCCAAGACAGTGTGTTTCTCACTGTTACATGCATTTGAATGGGAAACTCGCCTGAAACAAAGTATAGGTTTTCATTATGTGAATAATTTTAAAATCTTAGCTCAAACGGCTGCAAAACCTGTTTGCCCAGCATGAGGATATTGAATTCTTTAAGATGAAGCCATAGACATGTGTTTCTGAGTCGTCTATCAAAAGTTGCACCGATTTATATGAAGTTGTACGAAAATGCTTTCTTTCGCCAAGACAGTGTGTTTCTCACTGTTACATGCATTTGAATGGGAAACTCGCCTGAAACAAAGTATAGGTTTTCATTATGTGAATAATTTTAAAATCTTAGCTCAAACGGCTGCAAAACCTGTTTGCCCAGCACGAGGATATTGAATTCTTTAAGATGAAGCCATAGACATGTTTGTCTGAGTCCTCTATCAAAAGTTACAGCGATTTATATGGAGTTGTTCAAAAGCGCTTTATTTCGCCAAGACAATGCGTTTCTCACTGTAACATATGCATTTGAATGGGAAACTCGCCTGAAACAAAGTATAGGTTTTCATTATGTGAATAATTTTAAAATCTTAGCTCAAACGGCTGTAAAACCTGTTTGCTCAGCACGGGGATATTGAGTTCTATAAGATAAAGCCATAAACATGTTTGTCTGAGTCTTCTATCAAAAGTTACAGCGATTTATATGAAGTTGTTCAAAAACGCTTTATTTCGCCAAGACAGTGCGTTTCTCACTGTTACATGCATTTGAATGGGAAACTCGCCCGAGACAAAGTATAGGTTTTCATTATGTGAATAATTTTAAAATCTTAGCTCAAACGGCTGCAAAACCTGTTTGCCCAGCACGAGGATATTGAATTCTTTAAGATGAAGCCATAGACATGTTTGTCTGAGTCGTCTATCAAAAGTTACACCGATTTATATAAAGTTGTGCAAAAACGCTTTATTTCGCCAAGACAATGTGTTTCTCACTGTTACATGCATTTGAATGGGAAACTCGCCCGAGACAAAGTATAGGTTTTCATTATGTGAATAATTTTAAAATCTTAGCTCAAACGGCTGCAAAACCTGTTTGCCCAGCACGAGGATATTGAATTCTTTAAGATGAAGCCATAGACATGTGTGTCTGAGTCGTCTATCAAAAGTTACACCGATTTATATAAAGTTGTGCAAAAACGCTTTATTTCGCCAAGACAATGTGTTTCTCACTGTTACATGCATTTGAATGGGAAACTCGCCCGAGACAAAGTATAGGTTTTCATTATGTGAATAATTTTAAAATCTTAGCTCAAACGGCTGCAAAACCTGTTTGCCCAGCACGGGGATATTGAGTTCTTTAAGATGAAGCCATAGACATGTGTGTCTGAGTCGTCTATCAAAAGTTACACCGATTTATATAAAGTTGTACAAAAACGCTTTATTTCGCCAAGACAGTGTGTTTCTCACTGTTACATGCATTTGAATGGGAAACTCGCCTGAAACAAAGTATAGGTTTTCATTATGTGAATACTTTTAAAATCTTAGCTCAAACGGCTGCAAAACCTGTTTGCCCAGCATGAGGATATTGAATTCTTTAAGATGAAGCCATAGACATGTGTTTCTGAGTCGTCTATCAAAAGTTGCACCGATTTATATGAAGTTGTACGAAAATGCTTTCTTTCGCCAAGACAGTGTGTTTCTCACTGTTACATGCATTTGAATGGGAAACTCGCCTGAAACAAAGTATAGGTTTTCATTATGTGAATAATTTTAAAATCTTAGCTCAAACGGCTGCAAAACCTGTTTGCCCAGCACGAGGATATTGAATTCTTTAAGATGAAGCCATAGACATGTTTGTCTGAGTCCTCTATCAAAAGTTACAGCGATTTATATGGAGTTGTTCAAAAGCGCTTTATTTCGCCAAGACAATGCGTTTCTCACTGTAACATGCATTTGAATGGGAAACTCGCCTGAAACAAAGTATAGGTTTTCATTATGTGAATAATTTTAAAATCTTAGCTCAAACGGCTGTAAAACCTGTTTGCTCAGCACGGGGATATTGAGTTCTATAAGATAAAGCCATAAACATGTTTGTCTGAGTCTTCTATCAAAAGTTACAGCGATTTATATGAAGTTGTTCAAAAACGCTTTATTTCGCCAAGACAGTGCGTTTCTCACTGTTACATGCATTTGAATGGGAAACTCGCCCGAGACAAAGTATAGGTTTTCATTATGTGAATAATTTTAAAATCTTAGCTCAAACGGCTGCAAAACCTGTTTGCCCAGCACGAGGATATTGAATTCTTTAAGATGAAGCCATAGACATGTTTGTCTGAGTCGTCTATCAAAAGTTACACCGATTTATATAAAGTTGTGCAAAAACGCTTTATTTCGCCAAGACAATGTGTTTCTCACTGTTACATGCATTTGAATGGGAAACTCGCCCGAGAAAAAGTATAGGTTTTCATTATGTGAATAATTTTAAAATCTTAGCTCAAACGGCTGCAAAACCTGTTTGCCCAGCACGAGGATATTGAATTCTTTAAGATGAAGCCATAGACATGTGTGTCTGAGTCGTCTATCAAAAGTTACACCGATTTATATAAAGTTGTGCAAAAACGCTTTATTTCGCCAAGACAATGTGTTTCTCACTGTTACATGCATTTGAATGGGAAACTCGCCCGAGACAAAGTATAGGTTTTCATTATGTGAATAATTTTAAAATCTTAGCTCAAACGGCTGCAAAACCTGTTTGCCCAGCACGGGGATATTGAGTTCTTTAAGATGAAGCCATAGACATGTGTGTCTGAGTCGTCTATCAAAAGTTACACCGATTTATATAAAGTTGTGCAAAAACGCTTTATTTCGCCAAGACAATGTGTTTCTCACTGTTACATGCATTTGAATGGGAAACTCGCCCGAGACAAAGTATAGGTTTTCATTATGTGAATAATTTTAAAATCTTAGCTCAAACGGCTGCAAAACCTGTTTGCCCAGCACGAGGATATTGAATTCTTTAAGATGAAGCCATAGACATGTGTGTCTGAGTCGTCTATCAAAAGTTACACCGATTTATATAAAGTTGTACAAAAACGCTTTATTTCGCCAAGACAATGTGTTTCTCACTGTTACATGCATTTGAATGGGAAACTCGCCCGAGACAAAGTATAGGTTTTCATTATGTGAATAATTTTAAAATCTTAGCTCAAACGGCTGCAAAACCTGTTTGCCCAGCACGGGGATATTGAGTTCTATAAGATAAAGCCATAAACATGTTTGTCTGAGTCTTCTATCAAAAGTTACAGCGATTTATATGGAGTTGTTCAAAAACGCTTTATTTCGCCAAGACAGTGTGTTTCTCACTGTTACATGCATTTGAATGGGGAACTCGCCTGAGACAAAGTATAGGTTTTCATTATATGAATAATTTTAAAATCTTAGCTCAAACGGCTGCAAAACATATTTGCCCAGCACGGGGATATTGAGTTCTATAAGATAAAGCCATGAACATGTGTGTCTGAGTCTTCTATCAAAAGTTACAGCGATGGAGTCGTTCAAAAACGCTTTATTTCGCCAAGACAGTGTGTTTCTCACTGTTACATGCATTTGAATGGGAAACTCGCCTGAGACAAAGTATAGGTTTTCATTATGTGAATAATTTTAAAATCTTAGCTCAAACGGCTGCAAAACCTGTTTGCCCAGCACGAGGATATTGAATTCTTTAAGATGAAGCCATAGACATGTGTGTCTGAGTCGTCTATCAAAAGTTACACCGATTTATATAAAGTTGTGCAAAAACGCTTTATTTCGCCAAGACAATGTGTTTCTCACTGTTACATGCATTTGAATGGGAAACTCGCCCGAGACAAAGTATAGGTTTTCATTATGTGAATAATTTTAAAATCTTAGCTCAAACGGCTGCAAAACCTGTTTGCCCAGCACGAGGATATTGAATTCTTTAAGATGAAGCCATAGACATGTGTGTCTGAGTCGTCTATCAAAAGTTACACCGATTTATATAAAGTTGTACAAAAACGCTTTATTTCGCCAAGACAATGTGTTTCTCACTGTTACATGCATTTGAATGGGAAACTCGCCCGAGACAAAGTATAGGTTTTCATTATGTGAATAATTTTAAAATCTTAGCTCAAACGGCTGCAAAACCTGTTTGCTCAGCACGGGGATATTGAGTTCTATAAGATAAAGCCATAAACATGTTTGTCTGAGTCTTCTATCAAAAGTTACAGCGATTTATATGGAGTTGTTCAAAAACGCTTTATTTCACCAAGACAATGCATTTCTCACTGTAACATGCATTTGAATGGGAAACTCGCCTGAAACAAAGTATAGGTTTTCATTATGTGAATAATTTTAAAATCTTAGCTCAAACGGCTGTAAAACCTGTTTGCTCAGCACGGGGACCTTGAGTTCTATAAGATAAAGCCATAAACATGTTTGTCTGAGTCTTCTATCAAAAGTTACAGCGATTTATATGAAGTTGTTCAAAAACGCTTTATTTCGCCAAGACAGTGTGTTTCTCACTGTTACATGCATTTGAATGGGAAACTCGCCCGAGACAAAGTATAGGTTTTCATTATGTGAATAATTTTAAAATCTTAGCTCAAACGGCTGCAAAACCTGTTTGCCCAGCACGAGGATATTGAATTCTTTAAGATGAAGCCATAGACATGTTTGTCTGAGTCGTCTATCAAAAGTTACACCGATTTATATAAAGTTGTGCAAAAACGCTTTATTTCGCCAAGACAATGTGTTTCTCACTGTTACATGCATTTGAATGGGAAACTCGCCCGAGACAAAGTATAGGTTTTCATTATGTGAATAATTTTAAAATCTTAGCTCAAACGGCTGCAAAACCTGTTTGCCCAGCACGAGGATATTGAATTCTTTAAGATGAAGCCATAGACATGTGTGTCTGAGTCGTCTATCAAAAGTTACACCGATTTATATAAAGTTGTACAAAAACGCTTTATTTCGCCAAGACAATGTGTTTCTCACTGTTACATGCATTTGAATGGGAAACTCACCCGAGACAAAGTATAGGTTTTCATTATGTGAATAATTTTAAAATCTTAGCTCAAACGGCTGCAAAACCTGTTTGCCCAGCACGAGGATATTGAATTCTTTAAGATGAAGCCATAGACATGTGTTTCTGAGTCGTCTATCAAAAGTTGCACCGATTTATATAAAGTTGTGCAAAAACGCTTTATTTCGCCAAGACAATGTGTTTCTCACTGTTACATGCATTTGAATGGGAAACTCGCCTGAAACAAAGTATAGGTTTTCATTATGTGAATAATTTTAAAATCTTAGCTCAATCGACTGCAAAACCTGTTTGCCCAGCACGGGGATATTGAGTTCTATAAGATAAAGCCATAAACATGTTTGTCTGAGTCTTCTATCAAAAGTTGCACCGATTTATATAAAGTTGTTCAAAAACGCTTTATTTCGCCAAGACAGTGTGTTTCTCACTGTTACATGCATTTGAATGGGAAACTCGCCTGAAACTAAGTATAGGTTTTCATTATGTGAATAATTTTAAAATCTTAGCTCAAACGGCTGCAAAACCTGTTTGCCCAGCACGAGGATATTGAATTCTTTAAGATGAAGCCATAGACATGTGTTTCTGAGTCGTCTATCAAAAGTTGCACCGATTTATATAAAGTTGTTCAAAAACGCTTTATTTCGCCAAGACAATGTGTTTCTCACTGTTACATGCATTTGAATGGGAAACTCGCCTGAAACAAAGTATAGGTTTTCATTATGTGAATAATTTTAAAATCTTAGCTCAAACGGCTGCAAAACCTGTTTGCCCAGCACGAGGATATTGAATTCTTTAAGATGAAGCCATAGACATGTGTTTCTGAGTCGTCTATCAAAAGTTGCATCGATTTATATAAAGTTGTGCAAAAACGCTTTATTTCGCCAAGACAATGTGTTTCTCACTGTTACATGCATTTGAATGGGAAACTCGCCTGAAACAAAGTATAGGTTTTCATTATGTGAATAATTTTAAAATCTTAGCTCAAACGGCTGCAAAACCTGTTTGCCCAGCACGAGGATATTGAATTCTTTAAGATGAAGCCATAGACATGTGTTTCTGAGTCATCTATCAAAAGTTGCACCGATTTATATGAAGTTGTACGAAAATGCTTTCTTTCGCCAAGACAGTGTGTTTCTCACTGTTACATGCATTTGAATGGGAAACTCGCCTGAAACAAAGTATAGGTTTTCATTATGTGAATAATTTTAAAATCTTAGCTCAAACGGCTGCAAAACCTGTTTGCCCAGCACGGGGATATTGAGTTCTATAAGATAAAGCCATAAACATGTGTTTCTGAGTCTTCTATCAAAAGTTACAGCGATTTATATGAAGTTGTACGAAAATGCTTTCTTTCGCCAAGACAGTGTGTTTCTCACTGTTACATGCATTTGAATGGGAAACTCGCCCGAGACAAAGTATAGGTTTTCATTATGTGAATAATTTTAAAATCTTAGCTCAATCGACTGCAAAACCTGTTTGCCCAGCACGAGGATATTGAATTCTTTAAGATGAAGCCATAGACATGTGTTTCTGAGTCTTCTATCAAAAGTTACACCGATTTATATAAAGTTGTTCAAAAACGCTTTCTGTCGCCAAGACAATGCGTTTCTCACTGTTACATGCATTTGAATGGGAAACTCGCCCGAGACAAAGTATAGGTTTTCATTATGTGAATAATTTTAAAATCTTAGCTCAAACGGCTGCAAAACCTGTTTGCCCAGCACGGGGATATTGAGTTCTATAAGATAAAGCCATAAACATGTTTGTCTGAGTCTTCTATCAAAAGTTACAGCGATTTATATGAAGTTGTACGAAAATGCTTTCTTTCGCCAAGACAATGTGTTTCTCACTGTTACATGCATTTGAATGGGAAACTCGCCTGAAACAAAGTATAGGTTTTCATTATGTGAATAATTTTAAAATCTTAGCTCAAACGGCTGCAAAACCTGTTTGCCCAGCACGAGGATATTGAATTCTTTAAGATGAAGCCATAGACATGTGTTTCTGAGTCGTCTATCAAAAGTTGCACCGATTTATATAAAGTTGTGCAAAAACGCTTTATTTCGCCAAGACAATGTGTTTCTCACTGTTACATGCATTTGAATGGGAAACTCGCCTGAAACAAAGTATAGGTTTTCATAATGTGAATAATTTTAAAATCTTAGCTCAAACGGCTGCAAAACCTGTTTGCCCAGCACGAGGATATTGAATTCTTTAAGATGAAGCCATAGACATGTGTTTCTGAGTCGTCTATCAAAAGTTGCACCGATTTATATAAAGTTGTGCAAAAACGCTTTATTTCGCCAAGACAATGTGTTTCTCACTGTTACATGCATTTGAATGGGAAACTCGCCTGAAACAAAGTATAGGTTTTCATTATGTGAATAATTTTAAAATCTTAGCTCAAACGGCTGCAAAACCTGTTTGCCCAGCACGAGGATATTGAATTCTTTAAGATGAAGCCATAGACATGTGTTTCTGAGTCATCTATCAAAAGTTGCACCGATTTATATGAAGTTGTACGAAAATGCTTTCTTTCGCCAAGACAGTGTGTTTCTCACTGTTACATGCATTTGAATGGGAAACTCGCCTGAAACAAAGTATAGGTTTTCATTATGTGAATAATTTTAAAATCTTAGCTCAAACGGCTGCAAAACCTGTTTGCCCAGCACGAGGATATTGAATTCTTTAAGATGAAGCCATAGACATGTGTTTCTGAGTCGTCTATCAAAAGTTGCACCGATTTATATAAAGTTGTGCAAAAACGCTTTATTTCGCCAAGACAATGTGTTTCTCACTGTTACATGCATTTGAATGGGAAACTCGCCTGAAACAAAGTATAGGTTTTCATTATGTGAATAATTTTAAAATCTTAGCTCAATCGACTGCAAAACCTGTTTGCCCAGCACGGGGATATTGAGTTCTATAAGATAAAGCCATAAACATGTTTGTCTGAGTCTTCTATCAAAAGTTGCACCGATTTATATAAAGTTGTTCAAAAACGCTTTATTTCGCCAAGACAGTGTGTTTCTCACTGTTACATGCATTTGAATGGGAAACTCGCCTGAAACTAAGTATAGGTTTTCATTATGTGAATAATTTTAAAATCTTAGCTCAATCGACTGCAAAACCTGTTTGCCCAGCACGGGGATATTGAGTTCTATAAGATAAAGCCATAAACATGTTTGTCTGAGTCTTCTATCAAAAGTTGCACCGATTTATATAAAGTTGTTCAAAAACGCTTTATTTCGCCAAGACAGTGTGTTTCTCACTGTTACATGCATTTGAATGGGAAACTCGCCTGAAACTAAGTATAGGTTTTCATTATGTGAATAATTTTAAAATCTTAGCTCAAACGGCTGCAAAACCTGTTTGCCCAGCACGAGGATATTGAATTCTTTAAGATGAAGCCATAGACATGTGTTTCTGAGTCGTCTATCAAAAGTTGCACCGATTTATATGAAGTTGTACGAAAATGCTTTCTTTCGCCAAGACAGTGTGTTTCTCACTGTTACATGCATTTGAATGGGAAACTCGCCTGAAACAAAGTATAGGTTTTCATTATGTGAATAATTTTAAAATCTTAGCTCAAACGGCTGCAAAACCTGTTTGCCCAGCACGGGGATATTGAGTTCTATAAGATAAAGCCATAAACATGTGTTTCTGAGTCTTCTATCAAAAGTTACAGCGATTTATATGAAGTTGTACGAAAATGCTTTCTTTCGCCAAGACAGTGTGTTTCTCACTGTTACATGCATTTGAATGGGAAACTCGCCCGAGACAAAGTATAGGTTTTCATTATGTGAATAATTTTAAAATCTTAGCTCAATCGACTGCAAAACCTGTTTGCCCAGCACGAGGATATTGAATTCTTTAAGATGAAGCCATAGACATGTGTTTCTGAGTCTTCTATCAAAAGTTACACCGATTTATATAAAGTTGTTCAAAAACGCTTTCTGTCGCCAAGACAGTGTGTTTCTCACTGTTACATGCATTTGAATGGGAAACTCGCCTGAAACAAAGTATAGGTTTTCATTATGTGAATAATTTTAAAATCTTAGCTCAAACGGCTGCAAAACCTGTTTGCCCAGCACGAGGATATTGAATTCTTTAAGATGAAGCCATAGACATGTGTTTCTGAGTCGTCTATCAAAAGTTGCACCGATTTATATGAAGTTGTACGAAAATGCTTTCTTTCGCCAAGACAGTGTGTTTCTCACTGTTACATGCATTTGAATGGGAAACTCGCCTGAAACAAAGTATAGGTTTTCATTATGTGAATAATTTTAAAATCTTAGCTCAAACGGCTGCAAAACCTGTTTGCCCAGCACGGGGATATTGAGTTCTATAAGATAAAGCCATAAACATGTGTTTCTGAGTCTTCTATCAAAAGTTACAGCGATTTATATGAAGTTGTACGAAAATGCTTTCTTTCGCCAAGACAGTGTGTTTCTCACTGTTACATGCATTTGAATGGGAAACTCGCCCGAGACAAAGTATAGGTTTTCATTATGTGAATAATTTTAAAATCTTAGCTCAATCGACTGCAAAACCTGTTTGCCCAGCACGAGGATATTGAATTCTTTAAGATGAAGCCATAGACATGTGTTTCTGAGTCTTCTATCAAAAGTTACACCGATTTATATAAAGTTGTTCAAAAACGCTTTCTGTCGCCAAGACAATGCGTTTCTCACTGTTACATGCATTTGAATGGGAAACTCGCCCGAGACAAAGTATAGGTTTTCATTATGTGAATAATTTTAAAATCTTAGCTCAAACGGCTGCAAAACCTGTTTGCCCAGCACGGGGATATTGAGTTCTATAAGATAAAGCCATAAACATGTGTTTCTGAGTCTTCTATCAAAAGTTACAGCGATTTATATGAAGTTGTACGAAAATGCTTTCTTTCGCCAAGACAGTGTGTTTCTCACTGTTACATGCATTTGAATGGGAAACTCGCCTGAAACAAAGTATAGGTTTTCATTATGTGAATAATTTTAAAATCTTAGCTCAAACGGCTGCAAAACCTGTTTGCCCAGCACGAGGATATTGAATTCTTTAAGATGAAGCCATAGACATGTGTTTCTGAGTCGTCTATCAAAAGTTGCACCGATTTATATAAAGTTGTTCAAAAACGCTTTATTTCGCCAAGACAATGTGTTTCTCACTGTTACATGCATTTGAATGGGAAACTCGCCTGAAACAAAGTATAGGTTTTCATTATGTGAATAATTTTAAAATCTTAGCTCAAACGGCTGCAAAACCTGTTTGCCCAGCACGAGGATATTGAATTCTTTAAGATGAAGCCATAGACATGTGTTTCTGAGTCGTCTATCAAAAGTTGCACCGATTTATATAAAGTTGTGCAAAAACGCTTTATTTCGCCAAGACAATGTGTTTCTCACTGTTACATGCATTTGAATGGGAAACTCGCCTGAAACAAAGTATAGGTTTTCATTATGTGAATAATTTTAAAATCTTAGCTCAAACGGCTGCAAAACCTGTTTGCCCAGCACGAGGATATTGAATTCTTTAAGATGAAGCCATAGACATGTGTTTCTGAGTCATCTATCAAAAGTTGCACCGATTTATATGAAGTTGTACGAAAATGCTTTCTTTCGCCAACACAGTGTGTTTCTCACTGTTACATGCATTTGAATGGGAAACTCGCCTGAAACAAAGTATAGGTTTTCATTATGTGAATAATTTTAAAATCTTAGCTCAAACGGCTGCAAAACCTGTTTGCCCAGCACGGGGATATTGAGTTCTATAAGATAAAGCTATAAACATGTGTTTCTGAGTCTTCTATCAAAAGTTACAGCGATTTATATGAAGTTGTACGAAAATGCTTTCTTTCGCCAAGACAGTGTGTTTCTCACTGTTACATGCATTTGAATGGGAAACTCGCCTGAAACAAAGTATAGGTTTTCATTATGTGAATAATTTTAAAATCTTAGCTCAAACGGCTGCAAAACCTGTTTGCCCAGCACGAGGATATTGAATTCTTTAAGATGAAGCCATAGACATGTGTTTCTGAGTCGTCTATCAAAAGTTGCACCAATTTATATAAAGTTGTGCAAAAACGCTTTATTTCGCCAAGACAATGTGTTTCTCACTGTTACATGCATTTGAATGGGAAACTCGCCTGAAACAAAGTATAGGTTTTCATTATGTGAATAATTTTAAAATCTTAGCTCAATCGACTGCAAAACCTGTTTGCCCAGCACGGGGATATTGAGTTCTATAAGATAAAGCCATAAACATGTTTGTCTGAGTCTTCTATCAAAAGTTGCACCGATTTATATAAAGTTGTTCAAAAACGCTTTATTTCGCCAAGACAGTGTGTTTCTCACTGTTACATGCATTTGAATGGGAAACTCGCCTGAAACTAAGTATAGGTTTTCATTATGTGAATAATTTTAAAATCTTAGCTCAAACGGCTGCAAAACCTGTTTGCCCAGCACGAGGATATTGAATTCTTTAAGATGAAGCCATAGACATGTGTTTCTGAGTCGTCTATCAAAAGTTGCACCGATTTATATGAAGTTGTACGAAAATGCTTTCTTTCGCCAAGACAGTGTGTTTCTCACTGTTACATGCATTTGAATGGGAAACTCGCCTGAAACAAAGTATAGGTTTTCATTATGTGAATAATTTTAAAATCTTAGCTCAAACGGCTGCAAAACCTGTTTGCCCAGCACGAGGATATTGAATTCTTTAAGATGAAGCCATAGACATGTGTTTCTGAGTCGTCTATCAAAAGTTGCACCAATTTATATAAAGTTGTGCAAAAACGCTTTATTTCGCCAAGACAATGTGTTTCTCACTGTTACATGCATTTGAATGGGAAACTCGCCTGAAACAAAGTATAGGTTTTCATTATGTGAATAATTTTAAAATCTTAGCTCAATCGACTGCAAAACCTGTTTGCCCAGCACGGGGATATTGAGTTCTATAAGATAAAGCCATAAACATGTTTGTCTGAGTCTTCTATCAAAAGTTGCACCGATTTATATAAAGTTGTTCAAAAACGCTTTATTTCGCCAAGACAGTGTGTTTCTCACTGTTACATGCATTTGAATGGGAAACTCGCCTGAAACTAAGTATAGGTTTTCATTATGTGAATAATTTTAAAATCTTAGCTCAAACGGCTGCAAAACCTGTTTGCCCAGCACGAGGATATTGAATTCTTTAAGATGAAGCCATAGACATGTGTTTCTGAGTCGTCTATCAAAAGTTGCACCGATTTATATGAAGTTGTACGAAAATGCTTTCTTTCGCCAAGACAGTGTGTTTCTCACTGTTACATGCATTTGAATGGGAAACTCGCCTGAAACAAAGTATAGGTTTTCATTATGTGAATAATTTTAAAATCTTAGCTCAAACGGCTGCAAAACCTGTTTGCCCAGCACGGGGATATTGAGTTCTATAAGATAAAGCCATAAACATGTGTTTCTGAGTCTTCTATCAAAAGTTACAGCGATTTATATGAAGTTGTACGAAAATGCTTTCTTTCGCCAAGACAGTGTGTTTCTCACTGTTACATGCATTTGAATGGGAAACTCGCCCGAGACAAAGTATAGGTTTTCATTATGTGAATAATTTTAAAATCTTAGCTCAAACGGCTGCAAAACCTGTTTGCCCAGCACGAGGATATTGAATTCTTTAAGATGAAGCCATAGACATGTGTTTCTGAGTCTTCTATCAAAAGTTACACCGATTTATATAAAGTTGTTCAAAAACGCTTTCTGTCGCCAAGACAATGCGTTTCTCACTGTTACATGCATTTGAATGGGAAACTCGCCCGAGACAAAGTATAGGTTTTCATTATGTGAATAATTTTAAAATCTTAGCTCAAACGGCTGCAAAACCTGTTTGCCCAGCACGGGGATATTGAGTTCTATAAGATAAAGCCATAAACATGTGTTTCTGAGTCTTCTATCAAAAGTTACAGCGATTTATATGAAGTTGTACGAAAATGCTTTCTTTCGCCAAGACAGTGTGTTTCTCACTGTTACATGCATTTGAATGGGAAACTCGCCCGAGACAAAGTATAGGTTTTCATTATGTGAATAATTTTAAAATCTTAGCTCAATCGACTGCAAAACCTGTTTGCCCAGCACGAGGATATTGAATTCTTTAAGATGAAGCCATAGACATGTGTTTCTGAGTCTTCTATCAAAAGTTACACCGATTTATATAAAGTTGTTCAAAAACGCTTTCTGTCGCCAAGACAATGCGTTTCTCACTGTTACATGCATTTGAATGGGAAACTCGCCCGAGACAAAGTATAGGTTTTCATTATGTGAATAATTTTAAAATCTTAACTCAAACGGCTGCAAAACCTGTTTGCCCAGCACGGGGATATTGAGTTCTATAAGATAAAGCCATAAACATGTGTTTCTGAGTCTTCTATCAAAAGTTACAGCGATTTATATGAAGTTGTACGAAAATGCTTTCTTTCGCCAAGACAGTGTGTTTCTCACTGTTACATGCATTTGAATGGAAACTCGCCCGAGACAAAGTATAGGTTTTCATTATGTGAATAATTTTAAAATCTTAGCTCAATCGACTGCAAAACCTGTTTGCCCAGCACGAGGATATTGAATTCTTTAAGATGAAGCCATAGACATGTGTTTCTGAGTCGTCTATCAAAAGTTGCACCGATTTATATGAAGTTGTACGAAAATGCTTTCTTTCGCCAAGACAGTGTGTTTCTCACTGTTACATGCATTTGAATGGGAAACTCGCCTGAAACAAAGTATAGGTTTTCATTATGTGAATAATTTTAAAATCTTAGCTCAAACGGCTGCAAAACCTGTTTGCCCAGCACGGGGATATTGAGTTCTATAAGATAAAGCCATAAACATGTTTGTCTGAGTCTTCTATCAAAAGTTACAGCGATTTATATGAAGTTGTTCAAAAACGCTTTATTTCGCCAAGACAGTGTGTTTCTCACTGTTACATGCATTTGAATGGGAAACTCGCCTGAGACAAAGTATAGGTTTTCATTATGTGAATAATTTTAAAATCTTAGCTCAAACGGCTGCAAAACCTGTTTGCCCAGCACGAGGATATTGAATTCTTTAAGATGAAGCCATAGACATGTGTTTCTGAGTCGTCTATCAAAAGTTGCACCGATTTATATAAAGTTGTGCAAAAACGCTTTATTTCGCCAAGACAATGTGTTTCTCACTGTTACATGCATTTGAATGGGAAACTCGCCTGAAACAAAGTATAGGTTTTCATTATGTGAATAATTTTAAAATCTTAGCTCAAACGGCTGCAAAACCTGTTTGCCCAGCACGAGGATATTGAATTCTTTAAGATGAAGCCATAGACATGTGTTTCTGAGTCATCTATCAAAAGTTGCACCGATTTATATGAAGTTGTACGAAAATGCTTTCTTTCGCCAAGACAGTGTGTTTCTCACTGTTACATGCATTTGAATGGGAAACTCGCCTGAAACAAAGTATAGGTTTTCATTATGTGAATAATTTTAAAATCTTAGCTCAAACGGCTGCAAAACCTGTTTGCCCAGCACGGGGATATTGAGTTCTATAAGATAAAGCCATAAACATGTGTTTCTGAGTCTTCTATCAAAAGTTACAGCGATTTATATGAAGTTGTACGAAAATGCTTTCTTTCGCCAAGACAGTGTGTTTCTCACTGTTACATGCATTTGAATGGGAAACTCGCCTGAAACAAAGTATAGGTTTTCATTATGTGAATAATTTTAAAATCTTAGCTCAAACGGCTGCAAAACCTGTTTGCCCAGCACGAGGATATTGAATTCTTTAAGATGAAGCCATAGACATGTGTTTCTGAGTCGTCTATCAAAAGTTGCACCGATTTATATAAAGTTGTGCAAAAACGCTTTATTTCGCTAAGACAATGTGTTTCTCACTGTTACATGCATTTGAATGGGAAACTCGCCTGAAACAAAGTATAGGTTTTCATTATGTGAATAATTTTAAAATCTTAGCTCAATCGACTGCAAAACCTGTTTGCCCAGCACGAGGATATTGAATTCTTTAAGATGAAGCCATAAACATGTGTTTCTGAGTCTTCTATCAAAAGTTACAGCGATTTATATGAAGTTGTACAGAAATGCTTTCTTTCGCCAAGACAGTGTGTTTCTCACTGTTACATGCATTTGAATGGGAAACTCGCCTGAAACAAAGTATAGGTTTTCATTATGTGAATAATTTTAAAATCTTAGCTCAAACGGCTGCAAAACCTGTTTGCCCAGCACGGGGATATTGAGTTCTATAAGATAAAGCCATAAACATGTGTTTCTGAGTCTTCTATCAAAAGTTACAGCGATTTATATGAAGTTGTACGAAAATGCTTTCTTTCGCCAAGACAGTGTGTTTCTCACTGTTACATGCATTTGAATGGGAAACTCGCCTGAAACAAAGTATAGGTTTTCATTATGTGAATACTTTTAAAATCTTAGCTCAAACGGCTGCAAAACCTGTTTGCCCAGCACGAGGATATTGAATTCTTTAAGATGAAGCCATAGACATGTGTTTCTGAGTCGTCTATCAAAAGTTGCACCGATTTATATAAAGTTGTGCAAAAACGCTTTATTTCGCCAAGACAATGTGTTTCTCACTGTTACATGCATTTGAATGGGGAAACTCGCCCGAGACAAAGTATAGGTTTTCATTATGTGAATAATTTTAAAATCTTAGCTCAATCGACGCAAAACCTGTTTGCCCAGCACGGGGATATTGAGTTCTATAAGATAAAGCCATAAACATGTGTGTCTGAGTCTTCTATCAAAAGTTACAGCGATTTACATGAAGTTGTTCAAAAACGCTTTCTGTCGCCAAGACAATGCGTTTCTCACAGTTACATGCATTTGAATGGGAAACTCGCCTGAAACTAAGTATAGGTTTTCATTATGTGAATAATTTTAAAATCTTAGCTCAAACGGCTGCAAAACCTGTTTGCCCAGCACGAGGATATTGAATTCTTTAAGATGAAGCCATAGACATGTGTTTCTGAGTCGTCTATCAAAAGTTGCACCGATTTATATGAAGTTGTACGAAAATGCTTTCTTTCGCCAAGACAGTGTGTTTCTCACTGTTACATGCATTTGAATGGGAAACTCGCCTGAAACAAAGTATAGGTTTTCATTATGTGAATAATTTTAAAATCTTAGCTCAAACGGCTGCAAAACCTGTTTGCCCAGCACGGGGATATTGAGTTCTATAAGATAAAGCCATAAACATGTGTTTCTGAGTCTTCTATCAAAAGTTACAGCGATTTATATGAAGTTGTACGAAAATGCTTTCTTTCGCCAACACAGTGTGTTTCTCACTGTTACATGCATTTGAATGGGAAACTCGCCTGAAACAAAGTATAGGTTTTCATTATGTGAATAATTTTAAAATCTTAGCTCAAACGGCTGCAAAACCTGTTTGCCCAGCACGGGGATATTGAGTTCTATAAGATAAAGCCATAAACATGTTTGTCTGAGTCTTCTATCAAAAGTTACAGCGATTTATATGAAGTTGTTCAAAAACGCTTTCTGTCGCCAAGACAATGCGTTTCTCACTGTTACATGCATTTGAATGGGAAACTCGCCTGAAACAAAGTATAGGTTTTCATTATGTGAATAATTTTAAAATCTTAGCTCAAACGGCTGCAAAACCTGTTTGCCCAGCACGAGGATATTGAATTCTTTAAGATGAAGCCATAGACATGTGTTTCTGAATCGTCTATCAAAAGTTGCACCGATTTATATGAAGTTGTACGAAAATGCTTTCTTTTGCCAAGACAGTGTGTTTCTCACTGTTACATGCATTTGAATGGGAAACTCGCCCGAGACAAAGTATAGGTTTTCATTATGTGAATAATTTTAAAATCTTAGCTCAAACGGCTGCAAAACCTGTTTGCCCAGCACGGGGATATTGAGTTCTATAAGATAAAGCCATAAACATGTGTTTCTGAGTCTTCTATCAAAAGTTACAGCGATTTATATGAAGTTGTACGAAAATGCTTTCTTTCGCCAAGACAGTGTGTTTCTCACTGTTACATGCATTTGAATGGGAAACTCGCCCGAGACAAAGTATAGGTTTTCATTATGTGAATAATTTTAAAATCTTAGCTCAGTCGACTGCAAAACCTGTTTGCCCAGCACGGGGATATTGAGTTCTATAAGATAAAGCCATAAACATGTTTGTCTGAGTCTTCTATCAAAAGTTACACCGATTTATATAAAGTTGTTCAAAAACGCTTTCTGTCGCCAAGACAATGCGTTTCTCACTGTTACATGCATTTGAATGGGAAACTCGCCCGAGACAAAGTATAGGTTTTCATTATGTGAATAATTTTAAAATCTTAGCTCAAACGGCTGCAAAACCTGTTTGGCCAGCACGAGGATATTGAATTCTTTAAGATGAAGCCATAGACATGTGTTTCTGAGTCGTCTATCAAAAGTTGCACCGATTTATATGAAGTTGTACGAAAATGCTTTCTTTCGCCAAGACAGTGTGTTTCTCACTGTTACATGCATTTGAATGGGAAACTCGCCTGAAACAAAGTATAGGTTTTCATTATGTGAATAATTTTAAAATCTTAGCTCAAACGGCTGCAAAACCTGTTTGCCCAGCACGGGGATATTGAGTTCTATAAGATAAAGCCATAAACATGTGTTTCTGAGTCTTCTATCAAAAGTTACAGCGATTTATATGAAGTTGTACGAAAATGCTTTCTTTCGCCAACACAGTGTGTTTCTCACTGTTACATGCATTTGAATGGGAAACTCGCCTGAAACAAAGTATAGGTTTTCATTATGTGAATAATTTTAAAATCTTAGCTCAAACGGCTGCAAAGACCTGTTTTCCCAGCACGGGGATATTGAGTTCTATAAGATAAAGCCATAAACATGTTTGTCTGAGTCTTCTATCAAAAGTTACAGCGATTTATATGAAGTTGTTCAAAAACGCTTTATTTCGCCAAGACAGTGTGTTTCTCACTGTTACATGCATTTGAATGGGAAACTCGCCTGAAACTAAGTATAGGTTTTCATTATGTGAATAATTTTAAAATCTTAGCTCAAACGGCTGCAAAACCTGTTTGCCCAGCACGAGGATATTGAATTCTTTAAGATGAAGCCATAGACATGTGTTTCTGAGTCGTCTATCAAAAGTTGCACCGATTTATATGAAGTTGTACGAAAATGCTTTCTTTCGCCAAGACAGTGTGTTTCTCACTGTTACATGCATTTGAATGGGAAACTCGCCTGAAACAAAGTATAGGTTTTCATTATGTGAATAATTTTAAAATCTTAGCTCAAACGGCTGCAAAACCTGTTTGCCCAGCACGGGGATATTGAGTTCTATAAGATAAAGCCATAAACATGTTTGTCTGAGTCTTCTATCAAAAGTTACAGCGATTTATATGAAGTTGTTCAAAAACGCTTTCTGTCGCCAAGACAATGCGTTTCTCACTGTTACATGCATTTGAATGGGAAACTCGCCTGAAACAAAGTATAGGTTTTCATTATGTGAATAATTTTAAAATCTTAGCTCAAACGGCTGCAAAACCTGTTTGCCCAGCACGAGGATATTGAATTCTTTAAGATGAAGCCATAGACATGTGTTTCTGAATCGTCTATCAAAAGTTGCACCGATTTATATGAAGTTGTACGAAAATGCTTTCTTTTGCCAAGACAGTGTGTTTCTCACTGTTACATGCATTTGAATGGGAAACTCGCCCGAGACAAAGTATAGGTTTTCATTATGTGAATAATTTTAAAATCTTAGCTCAAACGGCTGCAAAACCTGTTTGGCCAGCACGAGGATATTGAATTCTTTAAGATGAAGCCATAGACATGTGTTTCTGAGTCGTCTATCAAAAGTTGCACCGATTTATATGAAGTTGTACGAAAATGCTTTCTTTCGCCAAGACAGTGTGTTTCTCACTGTTACATGCATTTGAATGGGAAACTCGCCTGAAACAAAGTATAGGTTTTCATTATGTGAATAATTTTAAAATCTTAGCTCAAACGGCTGCAAAACCTGTTTGCCCAGCACGGGGATATTGAGTTCTATAAGATAAAGCCATAAACATGTGTTTCTGAGTCTTCTATCAAAAGTTACAGCGATTTATATGAAGTTGTACGAAAATGCTTTCTTTCGCCAAGACAGTGTGTTTCTCACTGTTACATGCATTTGAATGGGAAACTCGCCTGAAACAAAGTATAGGTTTTCATTATGTGAATAATTTTAAAATCTTAGCTCAAACGGCTGCAAAACCTGTTTGCCCAGCACGAGGATATTGAATTCTTTAAGATGAAGCCATAGACATGTGTTTCTGAGTCGTCTATCAAAAGTTGCACCGATTTATATAAAGTTGTGCAAAAACGCTTTATTTCGCTAAGACAATGTGTTTCTCACTGTTACATGCATTTGAATGGGAAACTCGCCTGAAACAAAGTATAGGTTTTCATTATGTGAATAATTTTAAAATCTTAGCTCAATCGACTGCAAAACCTGTTTGCCCAGCACGAGGATATTGAATTCTTTAAGATGAAGCCATAAACATGTGTTTCTGAGTCTTCTATCAAAAGTTACAGCGATTTATATGAAGTTGTACGAAAATGCTTTCTTTCGCCAAGACAGTGTGTTTCTCACTGTTACATGCATTTGAATGGGAAACTCGCCTGAAACAAAGTATAGGTTTTCATTATGTGAATAATTTTAAAATCTTAGCTCAAACGGCTGCAAAACCTGTTTGCCCAGCACGGGGATATTGAGTTCTATAAGATAAAGCCATAAACATGTGTTTCTGAGTCTTCTATCAAAAGTTACAGCGATTTATATAAAGTTGTTCAAAAACGCTTTATTTCGCCAAGACAGTGTGTTTCTCACTGTTACATGCATTTGAATGGGAAACTCGCCTGAAACTAAGTATAGGTTTTCATTATGTGAATAATTTTAAAATCTTAGCTCAAACGGCTGCAAAACCTGTTTGCCCAGCACGAGGATATTGAATTCTTTAAGATGAAGCCATAGACATGTGTTTCTGAGTCGTCTATCAAAAGTTGCACCGATTTATATGAAGTTGTACGAAAATGCTTTCTTTCGCCAAGACAGTGTGTTTCTCACTGTTACATGCATTTGAATGGGAAACTCGCCTGAAACAAAGTATAGGTTTTCATTATGTGAATAATTTTAAAATCTTAGCTCAAACGGCTGCAAAACCTGTTTGCCCAGCACGGGGATATTGAGTTCTATAAGATAAAGCCATAAACATGTGTTTCTGAGTCTTCTATCAAAAGTTACAGCGATTTATATGAAGTTGTACGAAAATGCTTTCTTTCGCCAAGACAGTGTGTTTCTCACTGTTACATGCATTTGAATGGGAAACTCGCCCGAGACAAAGTATAGGTTTTCATTATGTGAATAATTTTAAAATCTTAGCTCAAACGGCTGCAAAGACCTGTTTTCCCAGCACGGGGATATTGAGTTCTATAAGATAAAGCCATAAACATGTTTGTCTGAGTCTTCTATCAAAAGTTACAGCGATTTATATGAAGTTGTTCAAAAACGCTTTATTTCGCCAAGACAGTGTGTTTCTCACTGTTACATGCATTTGAATGGGAAACTCGCCTGAAACTAAGTACAGGTTTTCATTATGTGAATAATTTTAAAATCTTAGCTCAAACGGCTGCAAAACCTGTTTGCCCAGCACGAGGATATTGAATTCTTTAAGATGAAGCCATAGACATGTGTTTCTGAGTCGTCTATCAAAAGTTGCACCGATTTATATGAAGTTGTACGAAAATGCTTTCTTTCGCCAAGACAGTGTGTTTCTCACTGTTACATGCATTTGAATGGGAAACTCGCCTGAAACAAAGTATAGGTTTTCATTATGTGAATAATTTTAAAATCTTAGCTCAAACGGCTGCAAAACCTGTTTGCCCAGCACGGGGATATTGAGTTCTATAAGATAAAGCCATAAACATGTTTGTCTGAGTCTTCTATCAAAAGTTACAGCGATTTATATGAAGTTGTTCAAAAACGCTTTCTGTCGCCAAGACAATGCGTTTCTCACTGTTACATGCATTTGAATGGGAAACTCGCCTGAAACAAAGTATAGGTTTTCATTATGTGAATAATTTTAAAATCTTAGCTCAAACGGCTGCAAAACCTGTTTGCCCAGCACGAGGATATTGAATTCTTTAAGATGAAGCCATAGACATGTGTTTCTGAATCTTCTATCAAAAGTTGCACCGATTTATATGAAGTTGTACGAAAATGCTTTCTTTTGCCAAGACAGTGTGTTTCTCACTGTTACATGCATTTGAATGGGAAACTCGCCCGAGACAAAGTATAGGTTTTCATTATGTGAATAATTTTAAAATCTTAGCTCAAACGGCTGCAAAACCTGTTTGCCCAGCACGGGGATATTGAGTTCTATAAGATAAAGCCATAAACATGTGTTTCTGAGTCTTCTATCAAAAGTTACAGCGATTTATATGAAGTTGTACGAAAATGCTTTCTTTCGCCAAGACAGTGTGTTTCTCACTGTTACATGCATTTGAATGGGAAACTCGCCCGAGACAAAGTATAGGTTTTCATTATGTGAATAATTTTAAAATCTTAGCTCAAACGGCTGCAAAACCTGTTTGGCCAGCACGAGGATATTGAATTCTTTAAGATGAAGCCATAGACATGTGTTTCTGAGTCGTCTATCAAAAGTTGCACCGATTTATATGAAGTTGTACGAAAATGCTTTCTTTCGCCAAGACAGTGTGTTTCTCACTGTTACATGCATTTGAATGGGAAACTCGCCTGAAACAAAGTATAGGTTTTCATTATGTGAATAATTTTAAAATCTTAGCTCAAACGGCTGCAAAACCTGTTTGCCCAGCACGGGGATATTGAGTTCTATAAGATAAAGCCATAAACATGTGTTTCTGAGTCTTCTATCAAAAGTTACAGCGATTTATATGAAGTTGTACGAAAATGCTTTCTTTCGCCAACACAGTGTGTTTCTCACTGTTACATGCATTTGAATGGGAAACTCGCCTGAAACAAAGTATAGGTTTTCATTATGTGAATAATTTTAAAATCTTAGCTCAAACGGCTGCAAAACCTGTTTGGCCAGCACGAGGATATTGAATTCTTTAAGATGAAGCCATAGACATGTGTTTCTGAGTCGTCTATCAAAAGTTGCACCGATTTATATGAAGTTGTACGAAAATGCTTTCTTTCGCCAAGACAGTGTGTTTCTCACTGTTACATGCATTTGAATGGGAAACTCGCCTGAAACAAAGTATAGGTTTTCATTATGTGAATAATTTTAAAATCTTAGCTCAAACGGCTGCAAAACCTGTTTGCCCAGCACGGGGATATTGAGTTCTATAAGATAAAGCCATAAACATGTGTTTCTGAGTCTTCTATCAAAAGTTACAGCGATTTATATGAAGTTGTACGAAAATGCTTTCTTTCGCCAACACAGTGTGTTTCTCACTGTTACATGCATTTGAATGGGAAACTCGCCTGAAACAAAGTATAGGTTTTCATTATGTGAATAATTTTAAAATCTTAGCTCAAACGGCTGCAAAGACCTGTTTTCCCAGCACGGGGATATTGAGTTCTTTAAGATGAAGCCATAGACATGTGTTTCTGAGTCGTCTATCAAAAGTTGCACCGATTTATATAAAGTTGTGCAAAAACGCTTTATTTCGCTAAGACAATGTGTTTCTCACTGTTACATGCATTTGAATGGGAAACTCGCCTGAAACAAAGTATAGGTTTTCATTATGTGAATAATTTTAAAATCTTAGCTCAAACGGCTGCAAAACCTGTTTGCCCAGCACGGGGATATTGAGTTCTATAAGATAAAGCCATAAACATGTGTTTCTGAGTCTTCTATCAAAAGTTACAGCGATTTATATAAAGTTGTTCAAAAACGCTTTATTTCGCCAAGACAGTGTGTTTCTCACTGTTACATGCATTTGAATGGGAAACTCGCCTGAAACTAAGTATAGGTTTTCATTATGTGAATAATTTTAAAATCTTAGCTCAAACGGCTGCAAAACCTGTTTGCCCAGCACGAGGATATTGAATTCTTTAAGATGAAGCCATAGACATGTGTTTATGAGTCGTCTATCAAAAGTTGCACCGATTTATATGAAGTTGTACGAAAATGCTTTCTTTCGCCAAGACAGTGTGTTTCTCACTGTTACATGCATTTGAATGGGAAACTCGCCTGAAACAAAGTATAGGTTTTCATTATGTGAATAATTTTAAAATCTTAGCTCAAACGGCTGCAAAACCTGTTTGCCCAGCACGGGGATATTGAGTTCTATAAGATAAAGCCATAAACATGTGTTTCTGAGTCTTCTATCAAAAGTTACAGCGATTTATATGAAGTTGTACGAAAATGCTTTCTTTCGCCAAGACAGTGTGTTTCTCACTGTTACATGCATTTGAATGGGAAACTCGCCCGAGACAAAGTATAGGTTTTCATTATGTGAATAATTTTAAAATCTTAGCTCAATCGACTGCAAAACCTGTTTGCCCAGCACGGGGATATTGAGTTCTATAAGATAAAGCCATAAACATGTTTGTCTGAGTCTTCTATCAAAAGTTACAGCGATTTATATGAAGTTGTTCAAAAACGCTTTCTTTCGCCAAGACAGTGTGTTTCTCACTGTTACATGCATTTGAATGGGAAACTCGCCCGAGACAAAGTATAGGTTTTCATTATGTGAATAATTTTAAAATCTTAGCTCAAACGGCTGCAAAACCTGTTTGCCCAGCACGAGGATATTGAATTCTTTAAGATGAAGCCATAGACATGTGTGTCTGAGTCGTCTATCAAAAGTTGCACCGATTTATATAAAGTTGTACGAAAACGCTTTCTGTCGCCAAGACAATGCGTTTCTCACTGTTACATGCATTTGAATGGGAAACTCGCCCGAGACAAAGTATAGGTTTTCATTATGTGAATAATTTTAAAATCTTAGCTCAATCGGCTGCAAAACCTGTTTGCCCAGCACGAGGATATTGAATTCTTTAAGATGAAGCCATAGACATTTGTGTCTGAGTCTTCTATCAAAAGTTGCACCGATTTATATAAAGTTGTGCAAAAGCGCTTTATTTCGCCAAGACAATGTGTTTCTCACTGTTACATGCATTTGAATGGGAAACTCGCCTGAAACAAAGTATAGGTTTTCATTATGTGAATAATTTTAAAATCTTAGCTCAAACGGCTGCAAAACCTGTTTGCCCAGCACGAGGATATTGAATTCTTTAAGATGAAGCCATAGACATGTGTGTCTGAGTCGTCTATCAAAAGTTGCACCGATTTATATGAAGTTGTACGAAAATGCTTTCTTTCGCCAAGACGTTTCTCACTGTTACATGCATTTGAATGGGAAACTCGCCTGAAACAAAGTATAGGTTTTCATTATGTGAATAATTTTAAAATCTTAGCTCAAACGGCTGCAAAACCTGTTTGCCCAGCACGAGGATATTGAATTCTTTAAGATGAAGCCATAGACATGTGTTTCTGAGTCGTCTATCAAAAGTTGCAGCGATGGAGTTGTTCAAAAACGCTTTATTTCGCCAAGACAGTGTGTTTCTCACTGTTACATGCATTTGAATGGGAAACTCGCCTGAGACAAAGTATAGGTTTTCATTATGTGAATAATTTTAAAATCTTAGCTCAAACGGCTGCAAAACCTGTTTGCCCAGCACGAGGATATTGAATTCTTTAAGATGAAGCCATAGACATGTGTTTCTGAGTCGTCTATCAAAAGTTACAGCGATTTATATAAAGTTGTGCAAAAACGCTTTATTTCGCCAAGACAATGTGTTTCTCACTGTTACATGCATTTGAATGGGAAACTCGCCTGAAACAAAGTATAGGTTTTCATTATGTGAATAATTTTAAAATCTTAGCTCAAACGGCTGCAAAACCTGTTTGCCCAGCACGAGGATATTGAATTCTTTAAGATGAAGCCATAGACATGTTTGTCTGAGTCTTCTATCAAAAGTTACAGGATTTATATGAAGTTGTTCAAAAACGCTTTATTTCGCCAAGACAATGTGTTTCTCACTGTTACATGCATTTGAATGGGAAACTCGCCCGAGACAAAGTATAGGTTTTCATTATGTGAATAATTTTAAAATCTTAGCTCAAACGGCTGCAAAACCTGTTTGCCCAGCACGAGGATATTGAATTCTTTAAGATGAAGCCATAGACATGTGTGTCTGAGTCGTCTATCAAAAGTTACACCGATTTATATAAAGTTGTGCAAAAACGCTTTATTTCGCCAAGACAATGTGTTTCTCACTGTTACATGCATTTGAATGGGAAACTCGCCTGAGACAAAGTATAGGTTTTCATTATGTGAATAATTTTAAAATCTTAGCTCAAACGGCTGCAAAACCTGTTTGCCCAGCACGAGGATATTGAATTCTTTAAGATAAAGCCATAAACATGTGTTTCTGAGTCTTCTATCAAAAGTTACAGCGATGGAGTTGTTCAAAAACGCTTTATTTCGCCAAGACAGTGTGTTTCTCACTGTTACATGCATTTGAATGGGAAACTCGCCTGAGACAAAGTATAGGTTTTCATTATGTGAATAATTTTAAAATCTTAGCTCAAACGGCTGCAAAACCTGTTTGCCCAGCACGGGGATATTGAGTTCTATAAGATAAAGCCATAAACATGTTTGTCTGAGTCTTCTATCAAAAGTTACAGCGATTTATATAAAGTTGTTCAAAAACGCTTTCTGTCGCCAAGACAATGCGTTTCTCACTGTTACATGCATTTGAATGGGAAACTCGCCTGAGACAAAGTATAGGTTTTCATTATGTGAATAATTTTAAAATCTTAGCTCAAACGGCTGCAAAACCTGTTTGCCCAGCACGAGGATATTGAATTCTTTAAGATGAAGCCATAGACATGTGTTTCTGAGTCGTCTATCAAAAGTTGCACCGATTTATATGAAGTTGTACGAAAATGCTTTCTTTCGCCAAGACAGTGTGTTTCTCACTGTTACATGCATTTGAATGGGAAACTCGCCTGAAACAAAGTATAGGTTTTCATTATGTGAATAATTTTAAAATCTTAGCTCAAACGGCTGCAAAACCTGTTTGCCCAGCATGAGGATATTGAATTCTTTAAGATGAAGCCATAGACATGTGTTTCTGAGTCGTCTATCAAAAGTTGCACCGATTTATATGAAGTTGTACGAAAATGCTTTCTTTCGCCAAGACAGTGTGTTTCTCACTGTTACATGCATTTGAATGGGAAACTCGCCTGAAACAAAGTATAGGTTTTCATTATGTGAATAATTTTAAAATCTTAGCTCAAACGGCTGCAAAACCTGTTTACCCAGCACGAGGATATTGAATTCTTTAAGATGAAGCCATAGACATGTTTGTCTGAGTCCTCTATCAAAAGTTACAGCGATTTATATGGAGTTGTTCAAAAGCGCTTTATTTCGCCAAGACAATGCGTTTCTCACTGTAACATATGCATTTGAATGGGAAACTCGCCTGAAACAAAGTATAGGTTTTCATTATGTGAATAATTTTAAAATCTTAGCTCAAACGGCTGTAAAACCTGTTTGCTCAGCACGGGGATATTGAGTTCTATAAGATAAAGCCATAAACATGTTTGTCTGAGTCTTCTATCAAAAGTTACAGCGATTTATATGAAGTTGTTCAAAAACGCTTTATTTCGCCAAGACAGTGCGTTTCTCACTGTTACATGCATTTGAATGGGAAACTCGCCCGAGACAAAGTATAGGTTTTCATTATGTGAATAATTTTAAAATCTTAGCTCAAACGGCTGCAAAACCTGTTTGCCCAGCACGAGGATATTGAATTCTTTAAGATGAAGCCATAGACATGTTTGTCTGAGTCGTCTATCAAAAGTTACACCGATTTATATAAAGTTGTGCAAAAACGCTTTATTTCGCCAAGACAATGTGTTTCTCACTGTTACATGCATTTGAATGGGAAACTCGCCCGAGACAAAGTATAGGTTTTCATTATGTGAATAATTTTAAAATCTTAGCTCAAACGGCTGCAAAACCTGTTTGCCCAGCACGAGGATATTGAATTCTTTAAGATGAAGCCATAGACATGTGTGTCTGAGTCGTCTATCAAAAGTTACACCGATTTATATAAAGTTGTGCAAAAACGCTTTATTTCGCCAAGACAATGTGTTTCTCACTGTTACATGCATTTGAATGGGAAACTCGCCCGAGACAAAGTATAGGTTTTCATTATGTGAATAATTTTAAAATCTTAGCTCAAACGGCTGCAAAACCTGTTTGCCCAGCACGGGGATATTGAGTTCTTTAAGATGAAGCCATAGACATGTGTGTCTGAGTCGTCTATCAAAAGTTACACCGATTTATATAAAGTTGTGCAAAAACGCTTTATTTCGCCAAGACAATGTGTTTCTCACTGTTACATGCATTTGAATGGGAAACTCGCCCGAGACAAAGTATAGGTTTTCATTATGTGAATAATTTTAAAATCTTAGCTCAAACGGCTGCAAAACCTGTTTGCCCAGCACGAGGATATTGAATTCTTTAAGATGAAGCCATAGACATGTGTGTCTGAGTCGTCTATCAAAAGTTACACCGATTTATATAAAGTTGTACAAAAACGCTTTATTTCGCCAAGACAGTGTGTTTCTCACTGTTACATGCATTTGAATGGGAAACTCGCCTGAAACAAAGTATAGGTTTTCATTATGTGAATACTTTTAAAATCTTAGCTCAAACGGCTGCAAAACCTGTTTGCCCAGCATGAGGATATTGAATTCTTTAAGATGAAGCCATAGACATGTGTTTCTGAGTCGTCTATCAAAAGTTGCACCGATTTATATGAAGTTGTACGAAAATGCTTTCTTTCGCCAAGACAGTGTGTTTCTCACTGTTACATGCATTTGAATGGGAAACTCGCCTGAAACAAAGTATAGGTTTTCATTATGTGAATAATTTTAAAATCTTAGCTCAAACGGCTGCAAAACCTGTTTGCCCAGCACGAGGATATTGAATTCTTTAAGATGAAGCCATAGACATGTTTGTCTGAGTCCTCTATCAAAAGTTACAGCGATTTATATGGAGTTGTTCAAAAGCGCTTTATTTCGCCAAGACAATGCGTTTCTCACTGTAACATGCATTTGAATGGGAAACTCGCCTGAAACAAAGTATAGGTTTTCATTATGTGAATAATTTTAAAATCTTAGCTCAAACGGCTGTAAAACCTGTTTGCTCAGCACGGGGATATTGAGTTCTATAAGATAAAGCCATAAACATGTTTGTCTGAGTCTTCTATCAAAAGTTACAGCGATTTATATGAAGTTGTTCAAAAACGCTTTATTTCGCCAAGACAGTGCGTTTCTCACTGTTACATGCATTTGAATGGGAAACTCGCCCGAGACAAAGTATAGGTTTTCATTATGTGAATAATTTTAAAATCTTAGCTCAAACGGCTGCAAAACCTGTTTGCCCAGCACGAGGATATTGAATTCTTTAAGATGAAGCCATAGACATGTTTGTCTGAGTCGTCTATCAAAAGTTACACCGATTTATATAAAGTTGTGCAAAAACGCTTTATTTCGCCAAGACAATGTGTTTCTCACTGTTACATGCATTTGAATGGGAAACTCGCCCGAGACAAAGTATAGGTTTTCATTATGTGAATAATTTTAAAATCTTAGCTCAAACGGCTGCAAAACCTGTTTGCCCAGCACGAGGATATTGAATTCTTTAAGATGAAGCCATAGACATGTGTGTCTGAGTCGTCTATCAAAAGTTACACCGATTTATATAAAGTTGTGCAAAAACGCTTTATTTCGCCAAGACAATGTGTTTCTCACTGTTACATGCATTTGAATGGGAAACTCGCCCGAGACAAAGTATAGGTTTTCATTATGTGAATAATTTTAAAATCTTAGCTCAAACGGCTGCAAAACCTGTTTGCCCAGCACGGGGATATTGAGTTCTTTAAGATGAAGCCATAGACATGTGTGTCTGAGTCGTCTATCAAAAGTTACACCGATTTATATAAAGTTGTGCAAAAACGCTTTATTTCGCCAAGACAATGTGTTTCTCACTGTTACATGCATTTGAATGGGAAACTCGCCCGAGACAAAGTATAGGTTTTCATTATGTGAATAATTTTAAAATCTTAGCTCAAACGGCTGCAAAACCTGTTTGCCCAGCACGAGGATATTGAATTCTTTAAGATGAAGCCATAGACATGTGTGTCTGAGTCGTCTATCAAAAGTTACACCGATTTATATAAAGTTGTACAAAAACGCTTTATTTCGCCAAGACAATGTGTTTCTCACTGTTACATGCATTTGAATGGGAAACTCGCCCGAGACAAAGTATAGGTTTTCATTATGTGAATAATTTTAAAATCTTAGCTCAAACGGCTGCAAAACCTGTTTGCCCAGCACGGGGATATTGAGTTCTATAAGATAAAGCCATAAACATGTTTGTCTGAGTCTTCTATCAAAAGTTACAGCGATTTATATGGAGTTGTTCAAAAACGCTTTATTTCGCCAAGACAGTGTGTTTCTCACTGTTACATGCATTTGAATGGGGAACTCGCCTGAGACAAAGTATAGGTTTTCATTATATGAATAATTTTAAAATCTTAGCTCAAACGGCTGCAAAACATATTTGCCCAGCACGGGGATATTGAGTTCTATAAGATAAAGCCATGAACATGTGTGTCTGAGTCTTCTATCAAAAGTTACAGCGATGGAGTCGTTCAAAAACGCTTTATTTCGCCAAGACAGTGTGTTTCTCACTGTTACATGCATTTGAATGGGAAACTCGCCTGAGACAAAGTATAGGTTTTCATTATGTGAATAATTTTAAAATCTTAGCTCAAACGGCTGCAAAACCTGTTTGCCCAGCACGAGGATATTGAATTCTTTAAGATGAAGCCATAGACATGTGTGTCTGAGTCGTCTATCAAAAGTTACACCGATTTATATAAAGTTGTGCAAAAACGCTTTATTTCGCCAAGACAATGTGTTTCTCACTGTTACATGCATTTGAATGGGAAACTCGCCCGAGACAAAGTATAGGTTTTCATTATGTGAATAATTTTAAAATCTTAGCTCAAACGGCTGCAAAACCTGTTTGCCCAGCACGAGGATATTGAATTCTTTAAGATGAAGCCATAGACATGTGTGTCTGAGTCGTCTATCAAAAGTTACACCGATTTATATAAAGTTGTACAAAAACGCTTTATTTCGCCAAGACAATGTGTTTCTCACTGTTACATGCATTTGAATGGGAAACTCGCCCGAGACAAAGTATAGGTTTTCATTATGTGAATAATTTTAAAATCTTAGCTCAAACGGCTGCAAAACCTGTTTGCTCAGCACGGGGATATTGAGTTCTATAAGATAAAGCCATAAACATGTTTGTCTGAGTCTTCTATCAAAAGTTACAGCGATTTATATGGAGTTGTTCAAAAACGCTTTATTTCACCAAGACAATGCATTTCTCACTGTAACATGCATTTGAATGGGAAACTCGCCTGAAACAAAGTATAGGTTTTCATTATGTGAATAATTTTAAAATCTTAGCTCAAACGGCTGTAAAACCTGTTTGCTCAGCACGGGGACCTTGAGTTCTATAAGATAAAGCCATAAACATGTTTGTCTGAGTCTTCTATCAAAAGTTACAGCGATTTATATGAAGTTGTTCAAAAACGCTTTATTTCGCCAAGACAGTGTGTTTCTCACTGTTACATGCATTTGAATGGGAAACTCGCCCGAGACAAAGTATAGGTTTTCATTATGTGAATAATTTTAAAATCTTAGCTCAAACGGCTGCAAAACCTGTTTGCCCAGCACGAGGATATTGAATTCTTTAAGATGAAGCCATAGACATGTTTGTCTGAGTCGTCTATCAAAAGTTACACCGATTTATATAAAGTTGTGCAAAAACGCTTTATTTCGCCAAGACAATGTGTTTCTCACTGTTACATGCATTTGAATGGGAAACTCGCCCGAGACAAAGTATAGGTTTTCATTATGTGAATAATTTTAAAATCTTAGCTCAAACGGCTGCAAAACCTGTTTGCTCAGCACGGGGATATTGAGTTCTATAAGATAAAGCCATAAACATGTTTGTCTGAGTCTTCTATCAAAAGTTACAGCGATTTATATGGAGTTGTTCAAAAACGCTTTATTTCACCAAGACAATGCATTTCTCACTGTAACATGCATTTGAATGGGAAACTCGCCTGAAACAAAGTATAGGTTTTCATTATATGAATAATTTTAAAATCTTAGCTCAAACGGCTGCAAAACATATTTGCCCAGCACGGGGATATTGAGTTCTATAAGATAAAGCCATGAACATGTGTGTCTGAGTCTTCTATCAAAAGTTACAGCGATTTATATGGAGTTGTTCAAAAACGCTTTATTTCGCCAAGACAGTGTGTTTCTCACTGTTACATGCATTTGAATGGGAAACTCGCCTGAGACAACGTATAGGTTTTCATTATATGAATAATTTTAAAATCTTAGCTCAAACGGCTGCAAAACATATTTGCCCAGCACGGGGATATTGAGTTCTATAAGATAAAGCCATGAACATGTGTGTCTGAGTCTTCTATCAAAAGTTACAGCGATGGAGTTGTTCAAAAACGCTTTATTTCGCCAAGACAGTGTGTTTCTCACTGTTACATGCATTTGAATGGGAAACTCGCCTGAGACAAAGTATAGGTTTTCATTATGTGAATAATTTTAAAATCTTAGCTCAAACGGCTGCAAAACATATTTGCCCAGCACGGGGATATTGAGTTCCATAAGATAAAGCCATAAACATGTTTGTCTGAGTCTTCTATCAAAAGTTACAGCGATTTATATGGAGTTGTTCAAAAACGCTTTATTTCGCCAAGACAGTGTGTTTCTCACTGTTACATGCATTTGAATGGGAAACTCGCCTGAGACAACGTATAGGTTTTCATTATATGAATAATTTTAAAATCTTAGCTCAAACGGCTGCAAAACATATTTGCCCAGCACGGGGATATTGAGTTCTATAAGATAAAGCCATAAACATGTTTGTCTGAGTCTTCTATCAAAAGTTACAGCGATTTATATGGAGTTGTTCAAAAACGCTTTATTTCGCCAAGACAATGCGTTCCTCACTGTAACATGCATTTGAATGGGAAACTCACCCGAGACAAAGTATAGGTTTTCATTATGTGAATAATTTTAAAATCTTAGCTCAAACGGCTGCAAAGACCTGTTTGCCCAGCACGGGGATATTGAGTTCTATAAGATAAAGCCATAAACATGTTTGTCTGAGTCTTCTATCAAAAGTTACAGCTGTCTTTATGAAGACCATTAAAAACGCTTTATTTGACCACGTTAGTGCGTTTCTCGCTATTACATGCATTTAAATGGCAAACTCGCCCAAAACAAAGTTTAAGTTTTCATTATGTGAATAACTTGAAAATCTTAGCTCAAACAGCTGCAAAACCTGTTTGCCCAGCACAGGTATATTGAATTGTATAAGATAAAGCCATAAATTTGTGTTTCTGAGCCTTCTATCAAAAATTACAGCTGTCTTCATGAAGTTGTACAAAAAGGCTTTATTTCGCCAAGTTTTTCATTATGTGAATAACTTGAAAATCTTAGCTCAAACAAAACCTGTTTTCCCAGCACGGGGATATTGAGTTCTATAAGATAAAGCCATGAATATGTATTTCTGAGTCTTCTATCAAAAGTTACAGCTGTCTTTATGAAGACCATTAAAAACGATTTATTTCGTCAAGACAGTGCGTTTCTCGCTATTACGTGCATTTTGAATGGCGAACTCGCCCAAAACAAAGTATAAGTTTTTATTATGTGAATAACTTGAAAATCTTAGCTCAAACAGCTGCAAAAGATGTTTGCCCAGCACTGGGATATTGAATTGTATAAGATAAAGCTATGAATTTGTGTGTCTGAGCCTTCTATCAAAAATTACAGCTGTCTTCATGAAGTTGTACAAAACTGCTTTATTTCGCCAAGACAGTGCGTTTCTCGCTATTACATGCATTTGAATGGGGAACTCGCACGAAACAAAGTATAGGTTCTCATTATGTGAATAATTTTAAAATCTTAGCTCAAACAGCTGCAAAACCTGTTTGCCCAGCACGGGGATATTGAATTCTATAAGATAAAGCCATAAATACGTATATCTGAATCTTCTATCAAAAGTTACAGCTATTTATATGAAGATGTAGGTAAAGCCATAAATATGTAGGATCAGTTTGTAACTTCCTCCCTCTTCCTTAGAATGCATAAAGAAGTAGGAGCACCACCTCTGTGGCAGCACTGACATGACTGAACTGCAATGTGTGTCGTGTGCTGGCGCAGTAAAAAATAGCTTGATCAGAGCTCTTTCTGTGTTGCAGACTTTATCTAAAAAATTCCATGACCCCCCCCCCCCTGCAATCTTTCTTACTGAATCTCTACTATGAGTCATGTTACCTGAGATTAATTCTATGTTTACCTGTCAGCCTGGACGAATGTGCTGTGTGAAGGAAATCTTTGTGGAAATCCTCTTTGGCTTTTTGTTATTTTAATTCTCTTTTCTGTTTTCCAGAACAGTTCTCCACAGTCACTGTCCATATGGGTCAGTGGGACCAAGAAGCACTCTGCTAATGTGTGGACTCTGACCAGCAACATCCAGCAAGACCCAGACAGCGTTTTCTATCTCCCAGCTGGAGTTTTTTGTTTGTCTGTGACTGGAGAGTCAGATTTTTGTTGAGCTTCATACTTGCAGAGGTAAGTCAGTTTGCAGAGATCCCTCCCACCCTGGCTTTTATGTGCTAGATTTCTTATCTGAAACAGTAATATTTCAGTGACTGCTGCTTATACCACAGGTTAATACTGTTACTGATCCCTGATAGGAGAATCATCAATTTTGCCAGCAAAGAAGCCTGGTGGATGTTTGTTTACAGTCTGATGGTGGGACGTCATGCTCTGCATCTTTAAAGTTTGTCTCTTGATTATTATTCATACCCAGTAATGTGAAGTATGCTCATATCTACTATAACTGAACCAACCTGGTGCTCTTCATTTATGGAGGCTGTTGAGTCTGAATGTTGGATGTTGTGTATCTCGTGTTCTCTGGGCTTTGTTGTCCTCAGTCTTTTTGCAGGATCAGAAAACAAAACCAGGAGGCGCGTAAATGTTTCTTCTCCATGATGTTTCTTCAAATGTTTCTTCTGGATGATGATATGACCGTGACACGGGATGCCACCTTTGGTCTTGTGATGAAGCAAAGCTCAGGAAGAAGTGTGATTAAATGGTACCCACATGTGTGCTGCTGAGAAGGATGTACAGGGGCACCTGCAGCCAAATCCAAGCTTCAGGTTAGTTGTAGTTGCAGAACGCTATAGGACTGAGACAGCTGAGGCATCAAATGTTTGATTAAACGGATGAAAAAGAGAAGTTTTTTCCCTATAATTATCACTTCTTAAAATCTGTAGCAACTTCAAGTCTTTCAGCATGCTGAGCATGCTCAGAATGTGACAATATATTTTTGTTCAATATTTAATTTCTTTCAGTTGCAATTGTTAAATGAAAAAAAATATATTCTTATAATTTAGCAAACTAATTTATCAAAAAAAAATATATACATATATCTGTAGTAGTTTTAATGAATTAATTTGACACCTGTATTGAAAATACCATATTGTATTCATACAGAATCAGTATGGTATCATTGTTTGTCTGTTCACTGATTGTTGAAGCTAAGAGCTACTTTGATCTGTTTAGATCTAAAGTATCCAAAGTTGAGCTCTGATGTTTCTTCACCCCTGTGTGTGTGATATGTGATTCCTACATGCTGGCAGAGCGGCAGTTTGTGCTCACAGATGGTGACGGTGTGGAGAGACGGTGGTGTTTCCTCAGAAGAACCAGCAGAGTCACAAAGGACACCAGTCCATCTCACCACCTTGACTTGCTGACTGATGCTCATCTGCACTGCACAGAGGAAATCAACTGACCGAGGTTTGTCCAGTGACGTGTTATGAAATGTATATTTGTTTTATGCTTACAGATATGTTTTTCTTGACAGAGGCTCTGCAGAGGTTAGACAAAGCAGAGAAAACATGTGCTTTACATTTTACTGTGATTTATTGAGATATTTGTTGCCTGATGTTCAGCAGGAATGGAGAAATAGAATCAAAGGGAGATGTTTTTGATGTTTTTGTAATGATGTAAGTAAATCTTCAATATTATTTATTTGCTTGGTTATATTAGGAGTGTTTCTGAGTGAGGGGGAGAGGAGTCATCATCCAGGTAAAGTGACGTAGATCAGTGGATACACTTGTCTCCCCTTTAAAGGAGACGATCCAAGTCATCCTTAAATGTTAGTGCTTTCAAATACACAAACATTTTTAAAGGACAAAAATGAACATCCAACTTTGACTGTAATACAAAATAAATCTTTGCATGTGTGTTTTCAAACTCTCAGATGGGCAGCATATCAGTCTTGGACTGTCTAACCTGCCGGAGCAGCACTGAATGACCACTGCACGAGCATGTTCCTGCAACATTCAGCATCTGATCTGTCATCTGTGTGCTTCTGCTTTTGGTAAGTAGAGTTACCCAACTCCAGTAACTCTAAACACATGCCATCCATTTCTAACGGCCTGGTTACTTCCTGTCAGTTACTTTAGAAACCATGTGGTCACCTGACCTAACACTGTTTCTTCTTCTTCCCCTTAATGTTGAAGTGTCAAATGTCACACAGCTGGAGAGGAAACTACACCAGTGTACTGGGATGTTTCAGCAACACGTGCCAGATGCTGTTCCTTCATGGTGACATCACCAGAGACAGTCCCGCCCACCTCAGGACCCATTGATTATGATGATCTGATCCATCAAATCCCCAGCAGGTGAACCTTATTCATGACATAACACCGCAACAATGTAAAAAATTAAACAGCAACAGTCTAAATGTAAAGTGCATTCTAAAGTCCTCTTCAATAAATTGTATGCAAAGAGTCATTCAGGTCACTACAGAACCCAGAGTCTTCATCATTAAATCTCTGGTTGCTTCATTTTTATATCCTATATCAGATATTTTAAAGGTTAGCTTAGGTAAAGTTCCATTCTCATGGTGAGGCAAAATGCTTTATGTGTGTGTGTGTGTCATGAACGGCTATAAAAGGCCTATAATTAAAGAACAAAGCGGGGTTTGAGTTCGAGTTGCGGCAGACTGTCACTACTTGTAAATGGAACGCAGCCTTCCTACGGCGGACAGCTAATAACAGGAATCGGACGCGGTCCAGCCAAGTCCACAGCAACCACCATAGCAACCGCCTAGCATGACCTTAAAAACATATTCTGTCTTCATAACTATCAAAATCGTGAAATGATTTGCAAAGTGTGAAAGTGTTACAGCTGCAGAGAGCTATGGCGGTATCTATGGAAGCTGTTTACATAGATAATAATATACGATGTAACCATGGAGACAGTCAGTCACGTGAGCTAGCGGTGCACGTTTACTACAGTGAATAAGGTGATTGAGTGCACAGCGTCCACACTCTGCAGGGGGTAAAGACATTACTTCAATATTGTTTTATATTGATATATATTTGCCTTCTGTTGACCATCACCTCAGGTTCACCATTACAGTTTCAGCATACAAATGCACACTGTCTAAACACATTCAAAAACTCATGTCTCAGAAATAAGCACAGCTGTTCATGTTTGTCATTAGAGTTTTATTTGTAAGAAAATTATGAACTTCATATTGTGCATTAAATAAAAGAACATTTCACAACTCTTGAGTCAACAGAAACAGGTAACAGAAATGTCTCTAATGTGTACAGTGTAGTGTAAGCATTAAAAGATCATAAAGGAAACACTAACATTTATGTGAAACTAATTGTAATAAAAAATGAGCAGGTGCTTTATAGATTTAAAAGAAAGAATCTGAAAACAACACTTTTTTGGTCTAAGTGATCAAAGTAGAAAACAGAACTGATGTTCAAGAACAAACCGTAGCTGCACTAATATTACACATCTCGATCGTTGTACTGAACAGACATGTTGCTTTTAAAACCACATGCAGTGTGTGACCATGACTGTTCACTGAGACCATGGACGCCACTTCGCTGAAGCATTCTTATTCTTCTTCTTGCCATTAAATTGGAAGCAGAAGCAGCACGAGCTGATTTGATCTACTGAAAGGAAAAAGCAGAACATCTGAGTTGAAACCAGTCAGCTGAAATCATTAAGACAGGAACAAATTCAATGCAGTGTCTCAAGTGGCTTAGCCTGTTACAACTGTTGATACAAGCTAAATACGGTTAACACACAGTGTCAGGGAGCTCCAGTGTGGGAACTAGTGGCTTTAGGTTTGTAGTCATTTAACTTTCATCCATTCATTCATTTAATTCAGGAGGAAGAAATGCCAGGTTGGTGCAGGCTGGTTACATGCATTTGGTCCCATGCTGTCTTTAATTAAATGACTTGGTTCATTTTATGGCTGGGCTGTATGTGGGGTTATATCATGTTATTTGGGCAGGAGTACCTGTCCCCTGTTAGACTTAGAAAGTTTCTCCATAAGTAGAGTTTCTAACTCTTCTAGCACATCTGTGGCTGACAGCTTTTTGGTGGCTCTTTTTACCCCACACTGGTTGTGAGTGTGTAAATAGCCCCACTAGTTCTTTTGGGTTGCAGTTAACTTGGGAGGAAGGGGTGGGTATGCCATGATTAGGTGAATAACAATTATATGGGATACATAAATTTCACAATGCATGCATATATCTCTATCAATTAAACCTGGCCTGAGGGCTGCCATTTTTTACATTCAGTTATTTCTCTTAGAAATGTTGGAACTAAATAATGAATGTGTTACAGTTAAAGTGAAACACTGGTCAGTGTAAATGGCTCATTGGGACACAGAAACCTTTAAATTAAACCTGATATCTAGTGTCAAACAATATCAAAGCTGTAAAAGATGTTTACAGTCAGAATTTATAAAACTTTGATTGTAAATAAATTCAAACAAGTGAGCTTTTCTCTTTGTGCTGAATATCAACACTGTGGTTTCTTAGACTGTAAGCTTTACTTTAGTGCAACCAGTTGCAGAAGCTGCCACTCCAAATGTCTTTTGATAACAAGAAAAAAATACCTTTTCAGTCCACGGCCTGAAGTTCTTCTCCGACATCTTCTGCAATCGGCTTTGTCTGCTGGTTTGAAGACAATAAACCACAAAAAAGATGATTTAGTCACTTTGTCTGTGTCATGCAGCTCGAATGTGTCGTGTAAAGATGTTGAATAGCCGTCGTTATCCCTCTGCTGCGTCAGTAGGATTTTACTGTTCAGCATCTCATTGATATGTGAGGAATGCTAATGTAACACGATAACAGACTTACATCATTAAAACATAAAGGGCAGGAGATATTTAGATATTTTTATATTTATATTACATTTTATAGCTGACGGATATTACTAAATAGATAGAATTTACTAAATAGCTGGATGAACATGAAAAATATGTCTATAATAACAAATGACCATGAGAGCCAGTAGAATTAATTCAGCTGGACACTCGAAAGATGTCCTTAAATGCTCTTTAAGTGGCAGAACAGATGAACAAACAGTTAATCGCTTACTTGAGATGAAATCTGCTCAGCTACTTTGAAAACAGCTTCTAACTGGTTCCTCCTTTAACAGGATGACTGCTCAGGGGTAATGCCATCATGCAATCCAGCAACCTTTATGGTTCTGCTTTGATTCACCAGGAACTATTAGGGAAACCTTCCAGCGCCTCCTGTGAAAGACGCAGGCATAAACACACAAACATTTATTAACATGTTCCACAGTGTTCCAGTTTGATTTTCTCATCCTGTGGACAACAACGTACATGGATGCAGGTTTATTGTTAACTTTTGTAAGGTTTATTTAGTGAACATATCCAGCTGCAGCTCCACTGTGATCCTGAACTGGATAAGCACTTAAGAAAATGTGTCAATAAATGGACAAACATCAACTTACTATATTTATCCAAACAGATGGGACCAATAATGCTTCACTGAGTTAGAGACTTTAACGTCTCTTCTATGTAAGAATGTCTCGTGCTGATATACCTGCAAACTTGACAACAAAGGTTTTTCAGACTACATGTAGCTGTCCTCTATGTCAGCTAACACGGTTACATTCATGTCACACTTATTTCTGCTTTCCCATTTTATAATTATTACTTACATTTTGATTAGATACCTTGATTTTGTAAATAATCAGATTACATAATTGGAATACAATGTATCCAATTCAGGATTGCGGGAGGATGAAGCCTATCCCAGCTGATACAGGACAAAGACAGGCTGCCAGTTTATTGCAGGGCTAACACAATATGTGTAACAGAAAATCCACTTAAATGTTTGATATTTCTTATAATAATCATAATTATGACTATTATTTAAAGGTTTCTTCATAAATACATTTAGATTTTTTATAACCCCTAAAATATAAACCTGAGCTGTTTCAGATTCTGACCTCTGACCTCAGTGACCTGGCTGTGTCCTCACTGCAGCTCCCTCTTGGAAGTACGTCTGCTTCTTGTCTTCCCCCAGTGTTGACCGCCTGATATCAAGATATCACGTACTGTAACTGAGGAACAAAAAAGGACAAACACTTGCCTTCATTTAAAAGTACATTCATACAGAGATAATCTATGGAAAGACACTAGTTCACAGTTTGGGAGGAATCAGTTCCTGTGAAACATTTCTGTAAATGAACATCATGTGGAGAATGAATGAAATGAGTTCTTCAGGTGACTCAGCAGTCCCACACTGACAAATGAAATCTAGTTAAACTATTAAGCATATTTGCTCTTCTGAAATCTGTGTTAAATAACAACAAACATAAATTAGTAACAAAAACTACAGCTGAGTATAGGCTTTACAAACCACCAGAAGCTATAATGCTAAATTTTAATCTTCAAATGTTTCTGAGCCGTCTTCAACCTGCTTTTAACACATTAAAGTCTCAATAAATAAAGTCAATGCAGACTCAATCCTAAATGTTCAGCACACAGAGACACAGAGGTACTGTTTAAAGTTTAGTGTTAACTTGAGTCACTGATCATTCACAGTATTACAGAGTCTGGAAGTCTTTGCATGATGTCCACGTCACTGTAAGTTTCTAGCTGACTCTCAGGTGTCCCAGCAGGAAAGAGTAATAATAACCTGCATCCTGAGGTTTGTCATGCAGGATTAAAGGAGCCAAGCTTTGTTCACACAGCTAGGATTGTATTTTACACTGACCCTGGGTCAGTATCAACTTCAAGAAGACAGCTGTAACTGTTGATACACACATATTTATGGCTTTGCCTTATAGAATTCAGCATCTCAGTGCTGAGGAAATAGGTTTTAAAGCTGTGTGAGCTAAGATTTTCAAATTATTCACATAATGAAAACCTATACTTTGTTTCGGGCGAGTTCCCCATTCAAATGCATGCAATCGTCAGAAACGCACTGTGTTGACAAAATAAAGCGTTTTTGTACAACTTCATATAAATAGCTGTAACTTTTGATAGAAGACTCAGACAAACATATTTATCTATTTATCTATAGTCTATAAGGCAAAGCCATAAATATGTGTGTGTGAGTCTTCTCTCAAAATTTACAGCTGTCTTTATGAAGTTTATGGAAAAACGCTTTATTTCACCACGTTAGTGCGTTTCTCGCTATTACATGCATTTTGAATGGAGTTCTCGCCCGACACAAAGTATAGGTTTTAATTTGTGAATAACTTGAAAATTTTAGCTCAAACAGCTGCAAAACCTATTTCCTCAGCACGGAGATGCTGAATTCTATAAGGCAAAGCCATAAATATGTGTGTGTGTGTGAGTCCTCTATCAAAAGTTACAGCTGTCTTCATGAAGTTGATACTGACCCAGGGTCAGTGTAAAATACAAGTTATTCACATAATGAAAACTTATACTTTGTTTCGTGCAAGAACTCCATTCAAATGCATGTAATAGTCAGAAACGCACTGTCTCGGCGAAATGAAGCCTTTTTGTACAACTTCATGAAGTTAGCTGTAACTTTTGATAAAAGGCTCAAAGCAGAGGGATAACGACGGCTATTCAACATCGTTACACGACACATTCGAGCTGCATGACACAGACAAAGTGACTAAATCATCTTTTTTGTGGTTTATTGTCTTCAAACCAGCAGACAAAGCCGATTGCAGAAGATGTCGGAGAAGAACTTCAGGCCGTGTACTGAAAAGGTATTTTTTTCTTGTTATCAAAAGACATTTGGAGTGGCAGCTTCTGCAACTGGTTGCACTAAAGTAAAGCTTACAGTCTAAGAAACCACAGTGTTGATATTCAGCACAAAGAGAAAAGCTCACTTGTTTGAATTTATTTACAATCAAAGTTTTATAAATTCTGACTGTAAACATCTTTTACAGCTTTGATATTGTTTGACACTAGATATCAGGTTTAATTTAAAGGTTTCTGTGTCCCAATGAGCCATTTACACTGACCAGTGTTTCACTTTAACTGTAACACATTCATTATTTAGTTCCAACATTTCTAAGAGAAATAACTGAATGTAAAAAATGGCAGCCCTCAGGCCAGGTTTAATTGATAGAGATATATGCATGCATTGTGAAATTTATGTATCCCATATAATTGTTATTCACCTAATCATGGCATACCCACCCCTTCCTCCCAAGTTAACTGCAACCCAAAAGAACTAGTGGGGCTATTTACACACTCACAACCAGTGTGGGGTAAAAAGAGCCACCAAAAAGCTGTCAGCCACAGATGTGCTAGAAGAGTTAGAAACTCTACTTATGGAGAAACTTTCTAAGTCTAACAGGGGACAGGTACTCCTGCCCAAATAACATGATATAACCCCACATACAGCCCAGCCATAAAATGAACCAAGTCATTTAATTAAAGACAGCATGGGACCAAATGCATGTAACCAGCCTGCACCAACCTGGCATTTCTTCCTCCTGAATTAAATGAATGAATGGATGAAAGTTAAATGACTACAAACCTAAAGCCACTAGTTCCCACACTGGAGCTCCCTGACACTGTGTGTTAACCGTATTTAGCTTGTATCAACAGTTGTAACAGGCTAAGCCACTTGAGACACTGCATTGAATTTGTTCCTGTCTTAATGATTTCAGCTGACTGGTTTCAACTCAGATGTTCTGCTTTTTCCTTTCAGTAGATCAAATCAGCTCGTGCTGCTTCTGCTTCCAATTTAATGGCAAGAAGAAGAATAAGAATGCTTCAGCGAAGTGGCGTTCATGGTCTCAGTGAACAGTCATGGTCACACACTGCATGTGGTTTTAAAAGCAACATGTCTGTTCAGTACAACGATCGAGATGTGTAATATTAGTGCAGCTACGGTTTGTTCTTGAACATCAGTTCTGTTTTCTACTTTGATCACTTAGACCAAAAAAGTGTTGTTTTCAGATTCTTTCTTTTAAATCTATAAAGCACCTGCTCATTTTTTATTACAATTAGTTTCACATAAATGTTAGTGTTTCCTTTATGATCTTTTAATGCTTACACTACACTGTACACATTAGAGACATTTCTGTTACCTGTTTCTGTTGACTCAAGAGTTGTGAAATGTTCTTTTATTTAATGCACAATATGAAGTTCATAATTTTCTTACAAATAAAACTCTAATGACAAACATGAACAGCTGTGCTTATTTCTGAGACATGAGTTTTTGAATGTGTTTAGACAGTGTGCATTTGTATGCTGAAACTGTAATGGTGAACCTGAGGTGATGGTCAACAGAAGGCAAATATATATCAATATAAAACAATATTGAAGTAATGTCTTTACCCCCTGCAGAGTGTGGACGCTGTGCACTCAATCACCTTATTCACTGTAGTAAACGTGCACCGCTAGCTCACGTGACTGACTGTCTCCATGGTTACATCGTATATTATTATCTATGTAAACAGCTTCCATAGATACCGCCATAGCTCTCTGCAGCTGTAACACTTTCACACTTTGCAAATCATTTCACGATTTTGATAGTTATGAAGACAGAATATGTTTTTAAGGTCATGCTAGGCGGTTGCTATGGTGGTTGCTGTGGACTTGGCTGGACCGCGTCCGATTCCTGTTATTAGCTGTCTGCCGTAGGAAGGCTGCGTTCCATTTACAAGTAGTGACAGTCTGCCGCAACTCGAACTCAAACCCCGCTTTGTTCTTTAATTATAGGCCTTTTATAGCCGTTCATGACACACACACACACATAAAGCATTTTGCCTCACCATGAGAATGGAACTTTACCTAAGCTAACCTTTAAAATATCTGATATAGGATATAAAAATGAAGCAACCAGAGATTTAATGATGAAGACTCTGGGTTCTGTAGTGACCTGAATGACTCTTTGCATACAATTTATTGAAGAGGACTTTAGAATGCACTTTACATTTAGACTGTTGCTGTTTAATTTTTTACATTGTTGCGGTGTTATGTCATGAATAAGGTTCACCTGCTGGGGATTTGATGGATCAGATCATCATAATCAATGGGTCCTGAGGTGGGCGGGACTGTCTCTGGTGATGTCACCATGAAGGAACAGCATCTGGCACGTGTTGCTGAAACATCCCAGTACACTGGTGTAGTTTCCTCTCCAGCTGTGTGACATTTGACACTTCAACATTAAGGGGAAGAAGAAGAAACAGTGTTAGGTCAGGTGACCACATGGTTTCTAAAGTAACTGACAGGAAGTAACCAGGCCGTTAGAAATGGATGGCATGTGTTTAGAGTTACTGGAGTTGGGTAACTCTACTTACCAAAAGCAGAAGCACACAGATGAAGGATCAGATGCTGAATGTTGCAGGAACATGCTCGTGCGGTGGTCATTCAGTGCTGCTCCGGCAGGTTAGACAGTCCAAGACTGATATGCTGCCCATCTGAGAGTTTGAAAACACACATGCAAAGATTTATTTTGTATTACAGTCAAAGTTGGATGTTCATTTTTGTCCTTTAAAAATGTTTGTGTATTTGAAAGCACTAACATTTAAGGATGACTTGGATCGTCTCCTTTAAAGGGGAGACAAGTGTATCCACTGATCTACGTCACTTTACCTGGATGATGACTCCTCTCCCCCTCACTCAGAAACACTCCTAATATAACCAAGCAAATAAATAATATTGAAGATTTACTTACATCATTACAAAAACATCAAAAACATCTCCCTTTGATTCTATTTCTCCATTCCTGCTGAACATCAGGCAACAAATATCTCAATAAATCACAGTAAAATGTAAAGCACATGTTTTCTCTGCTTTGTCTAACCTCTGCAGAGCCTCTGTCAAGAAAAACATATCTGTAAGCATAAAACAAATATACATTTCATAACACGTCACTGGACAAACCTCGGTTAGTTGATTTCCTCTGTGCAGTGCAGACGAACATCAGTCAGCAAGTCAAGGTGGTGAGATGGACTGGTGTCCTTTGTGACTCTGCTGGTTCTTCTGAGGAAACACCACCGTCTCTCCACACCGTCACCATTTGTGAGCACAAACTGCCGCTCTGCCAGCATGTAGGAAATCACATATCACACACACAGGGGTGAAGAAACATTAGAGCTCAACTTTGGATACTTTAGATCTAAACAGATCAAAGTAGCTCTTAGCTTCAACAATCAGTGAACAGACAAACAATGATACCATACTGATTCTGTATGAATACAATATGGTATTTTCAATACAGGTGTCAAATTAATTCATTAAAACTACTACAGATATATGTATATTTTTTTTTTTGATAAATTAGTTTGCTAAATTATAAGAATATATTTTTTTTCATTTAACAATTGCAACTGAAAGAAATTAAATATTGAACAAAAATATATTGTCACATTCTGAGCATGCTCAGCATGCTGAAAGACTTGAAGTTGCTACAGATTTTAAGAAGTGATAATTATAGGGAAAAAACTTCTCTTTTTCATCCGTTTAATCAAACATTTGATGCCTCAGCTGTCTCAGTCCTATAGCGTTCTGCAACTACAACTAACCTGAAGCTTGGATTTGGCTGCAGGTGCCCCTGTACATCCTTCTCAGCAGCACACATGTGGGTACCATTTAATCACACTTCTTCCTGAGCTTTGCTTCATCACAAGACCAAAGGTGGCATCCCGTGTCACGGTCATATCATCATCCAGAAGAAACATTTGAAGAAACATCATGGAGAAGAAACATTTACGCGCCTCCTGGTTTTGTTTTCTGATCCTGCAAAAAGACTGAGGACAACAAAGCCCAGAGAACACGAGATACACAACATCCAACATTCAGACTCAACAGCCTCCATAAATGAAGAGCACCAGGTTGGTTCAGTTATAGTAGATATGAGCATACTTCACATTACTGGGTATGAATAATAATCAAGAGACAAACTTTAAAGATGCAGAGCATGATGTCCCACCATCAGACTGTAAACAAACATCCACCAGGCTTCTTTGCTGGCAAAATTGATGATTCTCCTATCAGGGATCAGTAACAGTATTAACCTGTGGTATAAGCAGCAGTCACTGAAATATTACTGTTTCAGATAAGAAATCTAGCACATAAAAGCCAGGGTGGGAGGGATCTCTGCAAACTGACTTACCTCTGCAAGTATGAAGCTCAACAAAAATCTGACTCTCCAGTCACAGACAAACAAAAAACTCCAGCTGGGAGATAGAAAACGCTGTCTGGGTCTTGCTGGATGTTGCTGGTCAGAGTCCACACATTAGCAGAGTGCTTCTTGGTCCCACTGACCCATATGGACAGTGACTGTGGAGAACTGTTCTGGAAAACAGAAAAGAGAATTAAAATAACAAAAAGCCAAAGAGGATTTCCACAAAGACTCTCTTGGAATCAGCAATCAAAAAATCACTGGTTCATATTTCAATTAAATATGAACAGGTTCCTTAAATGTACGCATTTCAGATCTGATTTAATTTAATTTCCTTCACACAGCACATTCGTCCAGGCTGACAGGTAAACATAGAATTAATCTCAGGTAACATGACTCATAGTAGAGATTCAGTAAGAAAGATTGCAGGCTCTAATATTATTACCACACAATCCAAGGACACACCAACAGCTCAGATTTCTAGAACTATTTAAACAAATGTCTTCTGAATATTCAATTCATGTTCACAGTGGGAGGGTGGGGGGTGTCGTGGAATTTTTTAAATAAAGTCTGCAACACAGAAAGAGCTGTGATCAAGCTATTTATTACTGCGCACAGGAGAGCAAACACACATCAAACATCACAGTTCAGTCATGTCAGCTCTGCTACTTCAGCGTTATCAGCACCTGTAAAGGGAGTTGTTTTCTCAAACTGCTGAAGTAAGTTCATCTAGTTTTAGAAACTTTCATTGAACAGTCTATAACAGTGTCACAACTAAGCATATGCATAAGCACTTAAATGCTTTAAATGAGAATAACATAAAATTTCTATTACAGGAGCTAGAGCCTGTCCCAGTAGTCATAGGTAGAGCACACCTGGACAGGTCACCAGTCTGTCAGAGGACTAACACAGATGCAGCCTGACTCAATCCTAAATGTTCAGCACACAGAGAGTTTAGTGTTAACTTGAGTCACTGATCATTTGCAGTATTACAGAGTCTGGCAGTCTTTGCATGATGTCCACGTCACTGTACGTTTCTAGCTGACTCTCAGGTGTGACAGGTGTGCCAGCAGGAAAGAGTAATAATAGCCTGCATCCTGAGGTTTTTCATGCAGGATTAAAGGAGCCAGGCTTTGTTCACACAGCTAGGATTGTATTTTACACTGACCCTGGGTCAGTATAAGTATCATACAGTTTAAACGAAGCACTGAAACTTGCACATATTTATTACAGATGCACTGAAGCTAATCGAGATATTTGCTGTCAGTCTGTGGCTGCGATTAAACACTTTACTGGAAACTTTATTAACTAGTACTTCGTCAGTCATGACAGAAGCTAATATTTCTGTGCTAACATCGTTTAAACAGTAACAGCTTTACTCCAATATAAGCTAACGTTTACACCGTAACTTTAAGCTAGCACCATAAAGACGGTAAAACACATAATAACATCTACAAATGCATCTTAAAGCTGTTATATTAGCACTCGGTGTATTACTAAGATAACCACATTAACATTATTGACACTCGCTGACTTTTTCTATAAATGCTGTCCGTTTAAATGGTATTACCTGTAAACACTGCTGTATCCACCGGATTGCAGCCAGAGTGGATTCTGGAGTCTTCCCACGCTCCTGTTAGTGATCCTCCATCTGGATGGATGATAACAACCTTCTGAACAATCTAGCAGGAGATGTTCCATATCTATGGGACTGATTTGTGCTAATAACGCCCATTGTATGGACTGATAACAGCCGAAGCGGGTGAATAAAGTCACCCAGTCGCTAGCTGTGCCATTACCCAGCATACACCAGCACAATATTAGGCACAGCACCACCATAGACATTTTCAGTGGTTTTGAATGCAGGACATGGTTATCTTACCTTGTAAAATGCATGACAATAAAACAGCTAACCACCATAAAATGGTATTGTGTGTGTATGTATGTGCGTGTGTGTGTGTGAGAGAGAGAGAGAAAGAGAGGGGGGGGGGGGGGGGGAGAGATCAAAGGCGTGCGTTTATGTTTTTTCTTGATCAAGAGTGTGCCTCCTCTCTCTTATTGGATGTATGGTATAGCATGTTTATTCAGGTGCACCTTTGAAGTCTATGAGAATACTTTGCAGCCTGGTCTGAGTGGTCATTTCTGCACAGACACAATGAAGCGTGCACTCTGTTTAGAGGAGGCTGTTGCTGCAGTTTTGCACTCTCCACAAGCAGTGGAGATACTTCTGACAGCGAAGAAGAATTTTTGCCAGGCACCGAGGAGCTTTGCAGCTCATGTGCGGAGGAGGAGAAGGAGAAGAAGGAAGAAGAGCAGGAGGAAGAGACAAGACTGGAGGATGGCCAGTGGAGATCTAAAAATGGAGAAATCATGTGGCAACCCACACACGAAGAGGTCCTGCCATTTTTTCCTCCCCCATTTTAACCCCAGGACCAACCCATTATGCAATTCGTATAGGATCAGCAGCCCTGTGAGCACTTTCCATCTTTTTTTTGCAGAGGACATTATGCAGCTAATCCTGCATTTCACCAACCTGCAGGGGCAACAGGTCAGTAAAAGACTGGAAGGACATAGATGAGGAGTTGCAGGCTTACATGGGGCTTGTGATGCTGGCTGGCCTGTACAGGTCTCAACATGAAACGACAACAAGCCTGTGAAATGGGGAGACAGGGCTCTTCTGTTTCCTGCTACCAAGTCCAGGACTCTGGGAAGAGAAAGCCCCACATCATCCTGGATTATAACAAATGCAAAGGGGCTGTGGATCATCTGGACCAGGTAAGCACAATTATAAGTCATTTATTTGCCAAATTGTTTACCGTTTCTCATTGTTATAACTGATAAAGTCAGATAATGTGATTATAATAGTTTTGATATGAGATGATAGTTTTAGACTATGATAGTTTTGATAGTTACAGTAAGGAGGGGGGGGGGTTCAGTTTGACGCCCACAGGCAGGAAGAATCTCTTGCTTATGGCTGTATAAATCTGTTCATGTCACCTGATCATTTCTTTTTGTTTTGCAGGTTTGTGGCAACTACTCCTCTCCGTAGGAGGACACGTAGGTGGCCCATGTGTCTGTTCTACCGCATGATCGAGGTAAGCTGCTATAATGCTTTCATTCAGACAGCTGTAACTTTTGATAGAAGACGCATATACACATATTTATGGCTTTATCTTATAAAGTTCGATATCCCCGTGTTGAGCAAACAGGTTTTGCAGCTGTTTGATCTAAGATTTTCAAGTTATTCACAAAATGAATACCTATACTTTGTTTCGTGCGACAACTCCATTCAAATGCATGTAATAGTCAGAAACGCACTGAAATAAAGCGTTCACAACTTCATGAAGACAGCTCTAACTTTTGATAGGAGACTCAGATATGCGTATTTATGGCTTTATCTTATCGAATTCAATATCCCCGTGTTGAGCAAACAGTTTTAAAGCTATTTGAGCTAAGATTTTTAAGTTATTCACAAGATGAAAACCTATACTTTGTTTCGTGCGAGAACTCCATTCAAATGCATGTAATAGTCAGAAACGCACTGTCTTGGCGAAATAAAGTGTTTTTGTACAGCTTCATGAAGTTACCTGTAACTTTTGATAGAAGGCTCAGACACACATCAATATGGCTTTGCCTTATACAATTGAGCATCTCCGTGCTGGGGAAACAGGTTTTGCAGCTGTTTGAGCCAAGATCTTCCAGTTATTGAAAAAATGAAAACCTATACTTTGTTTCGTGCGAGAACTCCATTCAAATGCATGTAACAGTCAGAAACGCACTGTCTTGGCGAAATAAAGCGTTCACAACTTCATGAAGACAGCTCAACCTTTTGATAGGAAACTCAGATATACGTATTTATGGCTTTATCTTATAGAATTCAATATCCCCGTGTTGAGCAAACAGTTTTAAAGCTATATGAGCTAAGATTTTTAAGTTATTCACAACATAAAAAGCTATACTTTGTTTCGTGTGAGAACTCCTTTCACATGCATGTAATAGTCAGAAACGCACTGTCTCGGCGAAATAAAGCCTTTTTGTACAACTTCATGAAGTTAGCTGTAACTTTTGATAGAAGGCTCAGATTTACGTATTTATGGCTTTATCTTATAATATTCAATATACCTGTGTTGAGCAAACAGGTTTGAGCTAAGATTTTCAAGATATTCACAAGATGAAAACCTATACTTTGTTTCGTGCGAGAACTGCATTCAAATGCATGTAATAGTCAGAAACGCACTGTCTTGGCGAAATAAAGTGTTTTTGTGCAACTTCATGAAGACAGCTGTAACTTTTGATAGAAGGCTCAGATATATGTATTCATGGCTTTATCTTATAGAATTCAATATCCCCGTGCTGGGAAAACAGGTTTTGCAGCTGTTTGAGCTAAGATTTCCAAGTTATTCACATAATGAAAACCTATACTTTGTTTCGGTCGAGTTCCCCATTCAAATGCATGTAACAGTGAGAAACGCACTGTCTTGGCGAAAGAAAGCGTTTTTGTACAACTTCATAGAAATAGCTGTAACTTTTGATAGAAGACTCGGATACACATGTTTATGGCTTTATCTTATAGAACTCAAGGTTCCCGTGCTGGGAAAACAGGTTTTGCAGCTGTTTGAGCTAAGATTTCCAAGTTATTCACATAATGAAAACCTATACTTTGTTTTGGTCGAGTTCCCCATTCAAATGCATGTATCAGTGAGAAACGCACTGTCTTGGCGAAAGAAAGCGTTTTTGTACAACTTCATAGAAATAGCTGTAACTTTTGATAGAAGACTCGGATACACATGTTTATGGCTTTATCTTATAGAACTCAAGGTTCCCGTGCTGGGAAAACAGGTTTTGCAGCTGTTTGAGCTAAGATTTCCAAGTTATTCACATAATGAAAACCTATACTTTGTTTCGGTCGAGTTCCCCATTCAAATGCATGTAACAGTGAGAAACGCACTGTCTTGGCGAAAGAAAGCGTTTTTGTACAACTTCATAGAAATAGCTGTAACTTTTGATAGAAGACTCGGATACACATGTTTATGGCTTTATCTTATAGAACTCAAGGTTCCCGTGCTGGGAAAACAGGTTTTGCAGCTGTTTGAGCTAAGATTTCCAAGTTATTCACATAATGAAAACCTATACTTTGTTTCGGTCGAGTTCCCCATTCAAATGCATGTAACAGTGAGAAACGCACTGTCTTGGCGAAAGAAAGCGTTTTTGTACAACTTCATAGAAATTGCTGTAACTTTTGATAGAAGACTCGGATACACATGTTTATGGCTTTATCTTATAGAACTCAAGGTCTCCGTGCTGGGAAAACAGGTTTTGCAGCTGTTTGAGCTAAGATTTCCAAGTTATTCACATAATGAAAACCTATACTTTGTTTCGGTCGAGTTCCCCATTCAAATGCATGTAACAGTGAGAAACGCACTGTCTTGGCGAAAGAAAGCGTTTTTGTACAACTTCATAGAAATAGCTGTAACTTTTGATAGAAGACTCGGATACACATGTTTATGGCTTTATCTTATAGAACTCAAGGTTCCCGTGCTGGGAAAACAGGTTTTGCAGCTGTTTGAGCTAAGATTTCCAAGTTATTCACATAATGAAAACCTATACTTTGTTTCGGTCGAGTTCCCCATTCAAATGCATGTAACAGTGAGAAACGCACTGTCTTGGCGAAAGAAAGCGTTTTTGTACAACTTCATAGAAATAGCTGTAACTTTTGATAGAAGACTCGGATACACATGTTTATGGCTTTATCTTATAGAACTCAAGGTCTCCGTGCTGGGAAAACAGGTTTTGCAGCTGTTTGAGCTAAGATTTCCAAGTTATTCACATAATGAAAACCTATACTTTGTTTCGGTCGAGTTCCCCATTCAAATGCATGTAACAGTGAGAAACGCACTGTCTTGGCGAAAGAAAGCGTTTTTGTACAACTTCATAGAAATAGCTGTAACTTTTGATAGAAGACTCGGATACACATGTTTATGGCTTTATCTTATAGAACTCAAGGTCTCCGTGCTGGGAAAACAGGTTTTGCAGCTGTTTGAGCTAAGATTTCCAAGTTATTCACATAATGAAAACCTATACTTTGTTTCGGTCGAGTTCCCCATTCAAATGCATGTAACAGTGAGAAACGCACTGTCTTGGCGAAAGAAAGCGTTTTTGTACAACTTCATAGAAATAGCTGTAACTTTTGATAGAAGACTCGGATACACATGTTTATGGCTTTATCTTATAGAACTCAAGGTTCCCGTGCTGGGAAAACAGGTTTTGCAGCTGTTTGAGCTAAGATTTCCAAGTTATTCACATAATGAAAACCTATACTTTGTTTCGGTCGAGTTCCCCATTCAAATGCATGTAACAGTGAGAAACGCACTGTCTTGGCGAAAGAAAGCGTTTTTGTACAACTTCATAGAAATAGCTGTAACTTTTGATAGAAGACTCGGATACACATGTTTATGGCTTTATCTTATAGAACTCAAGGTTCCCGTGCTGGGAAAACAGGTTTTGCAGCTGTTTGAGCTAAGATTTCCAAGTTATTCACATAATGAAAACCTATACTTTGTTTCGGTCGAGTTCCCCATTCAAATGCATGTAACAGTGAGAAACGCACTGTCTTGGCGAAAGAAAGCGTTTTTGTACAACTTCCTATAAATAGCTGTAACTTTTGATAGAAGACTCGGATACACATGTTTATGGCTTTATCTTATAGAACTCAAGGTTCCCGTGCTGGGAAAACAGGTTTTGCAGCTGTTTGAGCTAAGATTTCCAAGTTATTCACATAATGAAAACCTATACTTTGTTTCAGTCGAGTTCCCCATTCAAATGCATGTAACAGTGAGAAACGCACTGTCTTGGCGAAAGAAAGCGTTTTTGTACAACTTCATAGAAATAGCTGTAACTTTTGATAGAAGACTCGGATACACATGTTTATGGCTTTATCTTATAGAACTCAAGGTTCCCGTGCTGGGAAAACAGGTTTTGCAGCTGTTTGAGCTAAGATTTCCAAGTTATTCACATAATGAAAACCTATACTTTGTTTCGGTCGAGTTCCCCATTCAAATTCATGTAACAGTGAGAAACGCACTGTCTTGGCGAAAGAAAGCGTTTTTGTACAACTTCATATAAATAGCTGTAACTTTTGATAGAAGACTCGGATACACATGTTTATGGCTTTATCTTATAGAACTCAAGGTTCCCGTGCTGGGAAAACAGGTTTTGCAGCTGTTTGAGCTAAGATTTCCAAGTTATTCACATAATGAAAACCTATACTTTGTTTCGGTCGAGTTCCCCATTCAAATGCATGTAACAGTGAGAAACGCACTGTCTTGGCGAAAGAAAGCGTTTTTGTACAACTTCATAGAAATAGCTGTAACTTTTGATAGAAGACTCGGATACACATGTTTATGGCTTTATCTTATAGAACTCAAGGTTCCCGTGCTGGGAAAACAGGTTTTGCAGCTGTTTGAGCTAAGATTTCCAAGTTATTCACATAATGAAAACCTATACTTTGTTTCGGTCGAGTTCCCCATTCAAATGCATGTAACAGTGAGAAACGCACTGTCTTGGCGAAAGAAAGCGTTTTTGTACAACTTCATAGAAATAGCTGTAACTTTTGATAGAAGACTCGGATACACATGTTTATGGCTTTATCTTATAGAACTCAAGGTTCCCGTGCTGGGAAAACAGGTTTTGCAGCTGTTTGAGCTAAGATTTCCAAGTTATTCACATAATGAAAACCTATACTTTGTTTCGGTCGAGTTCCCCATTCAAATGCATGTAACAGTGAGAAACGCACTGTCTTGGCGAAAGAAAGCGTTTTTGTACAACTTCATAGAAATAGCTGTAACTTTTGATAGAAGACTCGGATACACATGTTTATGGCTTTATCTTATAGAACTCAAGGTTCCCGTGCTGGGAAAACAGGTTTTGCAGCTGTTTGAGCTAAGATTTCCAAGTTATTCACATAATGAAAACCTATACTTTGTTTCGGTCGAGTTCCCCATTCAAATGCATGTAACAGTGAGAAACGCACTGTCTTGGCGAAAGAAAGCGTTTTTGTACAACTTCATAGAAATAGCTGTAACTTTTGATAGAAGACTCGGATACACATGTTTATGGCTTTATCTTATAGAACTCAAGGTTCCCGTGCTGGGAAAACAGGTTTTGCAGCTGTTTGAGCTAAGATTTCCAAGTTATTCACATAATGAAAACCTATACTTTGTTTCGGTCGAGTTCCCCATTCAAATGCATGTAACAGTGAGAAACGCACTGTCTTGGCGAAAGAAAGCGTTTTTGTACAACTTCATATAAATAGCTGTAACTTTTGATAGAAGACTCGGATACACATGTTTATGGCTTTATCTTATAGAACTCAAGGTCTCCGTGCTGGGAAAACAGGTTTTGCAGCTGTTTGAGCTAAGATTTCCAAGTTATTCACATAATGAAAACCTATACTTTGTTTCGGTCGAGTTCCCCATTCAAATGCATGTAACAGTGAGAAACGCACTGTCTTGGCGAAAGAAAGCGTTTTTGTACAACTTCATAGAAATAGCTGTAACTTTTGATAGAAGACTCGGATACACATGTTTATGGCTTTATCTTATAGAACTCAAGGTTCCCGTGCTGGGAAAACAGGTTTTGCAGCTGTTTGAGCTAAGATTTCCAAGTTATTCACATAATGAAAACCTATACTTTGTTTCGGTCGAGTTCCCCATTCAAATGCATGTAACAGTGAGAAACGCACTGTCTTGGCGAAAGAAAGCGTTTTTGTACAACTTCATAGAAATAGCTGTAACTTTTGATAGAAGACTCGGATACACATGTTTATGGCTTTATCTTATAGAACTCAAGGTTCCCGTGCTGGGAAAACAGGTTTTGCAGCTGTTTGAGCTAAGATTTCCAAGTTATTCACATAATGAAAACCTATACTTTGTTTCGGTCGAGTTCCCCATTCAAATGCATGTAACAGTGAGAAACGCACTGTCTTGGCGAAAGAAAGCGTTTTTGTACAACTTCATAGAAATAGCTGTAACTTTTGATAGAAGACTCGGATACACATGTTTATGGCTTTATCTTATAGAACTCAAGGTTCCCGTGCTGGGAAAACAGGTTTTGCAGCTGTTTGAGCTAAGATTTCCAAGTTATTCACATAATGAAAACCTATACTTTGTTTCGGTCGAGTTCCCCATTCAAATGCATGTAACAGTGAGAAACGCACTGTCTTGGCGAAAGAAAGCGTTTTTGTACAACTTCATAGAAATAGCTGTAACTTTTGATAGAAGACTCGGATACACATGTTTATGGCTTTATCTTATAGAACTCAAGGTCTCCGTGCTGGGAAAACAGGTTTTGCAGCTGTTTGAGCTAAGATTTCCAAGTTATTCACATAATGAAAACCTATACTTTGTTTCGGTCGAGTTCCCCATTCAATGCATGTAACAGTGAGAAACGCACTGTCTTGGCGAAAGAAAGCGTTTTTGTACAACTTCATAGAAATAGCTGTAACTTTTGATAGAAGACTCGGATACACATGTTTATGGCTTTATCTTATAGAACTCAAGGTTCCCGTGCTGGGAAAACAGGTTTTGCAGCTGTTTGAGCTAAGATTTCCAAGTTATTCACATAATGAAAACCTATACTTTGTTTCGGTCGAGTTCCCCATTCAAATGCATGTAACAGTGAGAAACGCACTGTCTTGGCGAAAGAAAGCGTTTTTGTACAACTTCATAGAAATAGCTGTAACTTTTGATAGAAGACTCGGATACACATGTTTATGGCTTTATCTTATAGAACTCAAGGTTCCCGTGCTGGGAAAACAGGTTTTGCAGCTGTTTGAGCTAAGATTTCCAAGTTATTCACATAATGAAAACCTATACTTTGTTTCGGTCGAGTTCCCCATTCAAATGCATGTAACAGTGAGAAACGCACTGTCTTGGCGAAAGAAAGCGTTTTTGTACAACTTCATAGAAATAGCTGTAACTTTTGATAGAAGACTCGGATACACATGTTTATGGCTTTATCTTATAGAACTCAAGGTCTCCGTGCTGGGAAAACAGGTTTTGCAGCTGTTTGAGCTAAGATTTCCAAGTTATTCACATAATGAAAACCTATACTTTGTTTTGGTCGAGTTCCCCATTCAATGCATGTAACAGTGAGAAACGCACTGTCTTGGCGAAAGAAAGCGTTTTTGTACAACTTCATATAAATAGCTGTAACTTTTGATAGAAGACTCGGATACACATGTTTATGGCTTTATCTTATAGAACTCAAGGTCTCCGTGCTGGGAAAACAGGTTTTGCAGCTGTTTGAGCTAAGATTTCCAAGTTATTCACATAATGAAAACCTATACTTTGTTTCGGTCGAGTTCCCCATTCAAATGCATGTAACAGTGAGAAACGCACTGTCTTGGCGAAAGAAAGCGTTTTTGTACAACTTCATAGAAATAGCTGTAACTTTTGATAGAAGACTCGGATACACATGTTTATGGCTTTATCTTATAGAACTCAAGGTTCCCGTGCTGGGAAAACAGGTTTTGCAGCTGTTTGAGCTAAGATTTCCAAGTTATTCACATAATGAAAACCTATACTTTGTTTCGGTCGAGTTCCCCATTCAAATGCATGTAACAGTGAGAAACGCACTGTCTTGGCGAAAGAAAGCGTTTTTGTACAACTTCATAGAAATAGCTGTAACTTTTGATAGAAGACTCGGATACACATGTTTATGGCTTTATCTTATAGAACTCAAGGTCTCCGTGCTGGGAAAACAGGTTTTGCAGCTGTTTGAGCTAAGATTTCCAAGTTATTCACATAATGAAAACCTATACTTTGTTTCGGTCGAGTTCCCCATTCAAATGCATGTAACAGTGAGAAACGCACTGTCTTGGCGAAAGAAAGCGTTTTTGTACAACTTCATAGAAATAGCTGTAACTTTTGATAGAAGACTCGGATACACATGTTTATGGCTTTATCTTATAGAACTCAAGGTTCCCGTGCTGGGAAAACAGGTTTTGCAGCTGTTTGAGCTAAGATTTCCAAGTTATTCACATAATGAAAACCTATACTTTGTTTCGGTCGAGTTCCCCATTCAAATGCATGTAACAGTGAGAAACGCACTGTCTTGGCGAAAGAAAGCGTTTTTGTACAACTTCATAGAAATAGCTGTAACTTTTGATAGAAGACTCGGATACACATGTTTATGGCTTTATCTTATAGAACTCAAGGTTCCCGTGCTGGGAAAACAGGTTTTGCAGCTGTTTGAGCTAAGATTTCCAAGTTATTCACATAATGAAAACCTATACTTTGTTTCGGTCGAGTTCCCCATTCAAATGCATGTAACAGTGAGAAACGCACTGTCTTGGCGAAAGAAAGCGTTTTTGTACAACTTCATAGAAATAGCTGTAACTTTTGATAGAAGACTCGGATACACATGTTTATGGCTTTATCTTATAGAACTCAAGGTTCCCGTGCTGGGAAAACAGGTTTTGCAGCTGTTTGAGCTAAGATTTCCAAGTTATTCACATAATGAAAACCTATACTTTGTTTCGGTCGAGTTCCCCATTCAAATGCATGTAACAGTGAGAAACGCACTGTCTTGGCGAAAGAAAGCGTTTTTGTACAACTTCATATAAATAGCTGTAACTTTTGATAGAAGACTCGGATACACATGTTTATGGCTTTATCTTATAGAACTCAAGGTCTCCGTGCTGGGAAAACAGGTTTTGCAGCTGTTTGAGCTAAGATTTCCAAGTTATTCACATAATGAAAACCTATACTTTGTTTCGGTCGAGTTCCCCATTCAAATGCATGTAACAGTGAGAAACGCACTGTCTTGGCGAAAGAAAGCGTTTTTGTACAACTTCATAGAAATAGCTGTAACTTTTGATAGAAGACTCGGATACACATGTTTATGGCTTTATCTTATAGAACTCAAGGTTCCCGTGCTGGGAAAACAGGTTTTGCAGCTGTTTGAGCTAAGATTTCCAAGTTATTCACATAATGAAAACCTATACTTTGTTTCGGTCGAGTTCCCCATTCAAATGCATGTAACAGTGAGAAACGCACTGTCTTGGCGAAAGAAAGCGTTTTTGTACAACTTCATAGAAATAGCTGTAACTTTTGATAGAAGACTCGGATACACATGTTTATGGCTTTATCTTATAGAACTCAAGGTTCCCGTGCTGGGAAAACAGGTTTTGCAGCTGTTTGAGCTAAGATTTCCAAGTTATTCACATAATGAAAACCTATACTTTGTTTCGGTCGAGTTCCCCATTCAAATGCATGTAACAGTGAGAAACGCACTGTCTTGGCGAAAGAAAGCGTTTTTGTACAACTTCATAGAAATAGCTGTAACTTTTGATAGAAGACTCGGATACACATGTTTATGGCTTTATCTTATAGAACTCAAGGTTCCCGTGCTGGGAAAACAGGTTTTGCAGCTGTTTGAGCTAAGATTTCCAAGTTATTCACATAATGAAAACCTATACTTTGTTTCGGTCGAGTTCCCCATTCAAATGCATGTAACAGTGAGAAACGCACTGTCTTGGCGAAAGAAAGCGTTTTTGTACAACTTCATAGAAATAGCTGTAACTTTTGATAGAAGACTCGGATACACATGTTTATGGCTTTATCTTATAGAACTCAAGGTCTCCGTGCTGGGAAAACAGGTTTTGCAGCTGTTTGAGCTAAGATTTCCAAGTTATTCACATAATGAAAACCTATACTTTGTTTCGGTCGAGTTCCCCATTCAATGCATGTAACAGTGAGAAACGCACTGTCTTGGCGAAAGAAAGCGTTTTTGTACAACTTCATAGAAATAGCTGTAACTTTTGATAGAAGACTCGGATACACATGTTTATGGCTTTATCTTATAGAACTCAAGGTTCCCGTGCTGGGAAAACAGGTTTTGCAGCTGTTTGAGCTAAGATTTCCAAGTTATTCACATAATGAAAACCTATACTTTGTTTCGGTCGAGTTCCCCATTCAAATGCATGTAACAGTGAGAAACGCACTGTCTTGGCGAAAGAAAGCGTTTTTGTACAACTTCATAGAAATAGCTGTAACTTTTGATAGAAGACTCGGATACACATGTTTATGGCTTTATCTTATAGAACTCAAGGTTCCCGTGCTGGGAAAACAGGTTTTGCAGCTGTTTGAGCTAAGATTTCCAAGTTATTCACATAATGAAAACCTATACTTTGTTTCGGTCGAGTTCCCCATTCAAATGCATGTAACAGTGAGAAACGCACTGTCTTGGCGAAAGAAAGCGTTTTTGTACAACTTCATAGAAATAGCTGTAACTTTTGATAGAAGACTCGGATACACATGTTTATGGCTTTATCTTATAGAACTCAAGGTCTCCGTGCTGGGAAAACAGGTTTTGCAGCTGTTTGAGCTAAGATTTCCAAGTTATTCACATAATGAAAACCTATACTTTGTTTTGGTCGAGTTCCCCATTCAATGCATGTAACAGTGAGAAACGCACTGTCTTGGCGAAAGAAAGCGTTTTTGTACAACTTCATATAAATAGCTGTAACTTTTGATAGAAGACTCGGATACACATGTTTATGGCTTTATCTTATAGAACTCAAGGTCTCCGTGCTGGGAAAACAGGTTTTGCAGCTGTTTGAGCTAAGATTTCCAAGTTATTCACATAATGAAAACCTATACTTTGTTTCGGTCGAGTTCCCCATTCAAATGCATGTAACAGTGAGAAACGCACTGTCTTGGCGAAAGAAAGCGTTTTTGTACAACTTCATAGAAATAGCTGTAACTTTTGATAGAAGACTCGGATACACATGTTTATGGCTTTATCTTATAGAACTCAAGGTTCCCGTGCTGGGAAAACAGGTTTTGCAGCTGTTTGAGCTAAGATTTCCAAGTTATTCACATAATGAAAACCTATACTTTGTTTCGGTCGAGTTCCCCATTCAAATGCATGTAACAGTGAGAAACGCACTGTCTTGGCGAAAGAAAGCGTTTTTGTACAACTTCATAGAAATAGCTGTAACTTTTGATAGAAGACTCGGATACACATGTTTATGGCTTTATCTTATAGAACTCAAGGTTCCCGTGCTGGGAAAACAGGTTTTGCAGCTGTTTGAGCTAAGATTTCCAAGTTATTCACATAATGAAAACCTATACTTTGTTTCGGTCGAGTTCCCCATTCAAATGCATGTAACAGTGAGAAACGCACTGTCTTGGCGAAAGAAAGCGTTTTTGTACAACTTCATAGAAATAGCTGTAACTTTTGATAGAAGACTCGGATACACATGTTTATGGCTTTATCTTATAGAACTCAAGGTCTCCGTGCTGGGAAAACAGGTTTTGCAGCTGTTTGAGCTAAGATTTCCAAGTTATTCACATAATGAAAACCTATACTTTGTTTTGGTCGAGTTCCCCATTCAATGCATGTAACAGTGAGAAACGCACTGTCTTGGCGAAAGAAAGCGTTTTTGTACAACTTCATATAAATAGCTGTAACTTTTGATAGAAGACTCGGATACACATGTTTATGGCTTTATCTTATAGAACTCAAGGTCTCCGTGCTGGGAAAACAGGTTTTGCAGCTGTTTGAGCTAAGATTTCCAAGTTATTCACATAATGAAAACCTATACTTTGTTTCGGTCGAGTTCCCCATTCAAATGCATGTAACAGTGAGAAACGCACTGTCTTGGCGAAAGAAAGCGTTTTTGTACAACTTCATAGAAATAGCTGTAACTTTTGATAGAAGACTCGGATACACATGTTTATGGCTTTATCTTATAGAACTCAAGGTCTCCGTGCTGGGAAAACAGGTTTTGCAGCTGTTTGAGCTAAGATTTCCAAGTTATTCACATAATGAAAACCTATACTTTGTTTCGGTCGAGTTCCCCATTCAAATGCATGTAACAGTGAGAAACGCACTGTCTTGGCGAAAGAAAGCGTTTTTGTACAACTTCATAGAAATAGCTGTAACTTTTGATAGAAGACTCGGATACACATGTTTATGGCTTTATCTTATAGAACTCAAGGTTCCCGTGCTGGGAAAACAGGTTTTGCAGCTGTTTGAGCTAAGATTTCCAAGTTATTCACATAATGAAAACCTATACTTTGTTTCGGTCGAGTTCCCCATTCAAATGCATGTAACAGTGAGAAACGCACTGTCTTGGCGAAAGAAAGCGTTTTTGTACAACTTCATAGAAATAGCTGTAACTTTTGATAGAAGACTCGGATACACATGTTTATGGCTTTATCTTATAGAACTCAAGGTTCCCGTGCTGGGAAAACAGGTTTTGCAGCTGTTTGAGCTAAGATTTCCAAGTTATTCACATAATGAAAACCTATACTTTGTTTCGGTCGAGTTCCCCATTCAAATGCATGTAACAGTGAGAAACGCACTGTCTTGGCGAAAGAAAGCGTTTTTGTACAACTTCATAGAAATAGCTGTAACTTTTGATAGAAGACTCGGATACACATGTTTATGGCTTTATCTTATAGAACTCAAGGTTCCCGTGCTGGGAAAACAGGTTTTGCAGCTGTTTGAGCTAAGATTTCCAAGTTATTCACATAATGAAAACCTATACTTTGTTTCAGTCGAGTTCCCCATTCAAATGCATGTAACAGTGAGAAACGCACTGTCTTGGCGAAAGAAAGCGTTTTTGTACAACTTCATAGAAATAGCTGTAACTTTTGATAGAAGACTCGGATACACATGTTTATGGCTTTATCTTATAGAACTCAAGGTTCCCGTGCTGGGAAAACAGGTTTTGCAGCTGTTTGAGCTAAGATTTCCAAGTTATTCACATAATGAAAACCTATACTTTGTTTCGGTCGAGTTCCCCATTCAAATGCATGTAACAGTGAGAAACGCACTGTCTTGGCGAAAGAAAGCGTTTTTGTACAACTTCATAGAAATAGCTGTAACTTTTGATAGAAGACTCAGATACACATGTTTATGGCTTTATCTTATAGAACTCAAGGTCTCCGTGCTGGGAAAACAGGTTTTGCAGCTGTTTGAGCTAAGATTTCCAAGTTATTCACATAATGAAAACCTATACTTTGTTTCGGTCGAGTTCCCCATTCAAATGCATGTAACAGTGAGAAACGCACTGTCTTGGCGAAAGAAAGCGTTTTTGTACAACTTCATAGAAATAGCTGTAACTTTTGATAGAAGACTCGGATACACATGTTTATGGCTTTATCTTATAGAACTCAAGGTTCCCGTGCTGGGAAAACAGGTTTTGCAGCTGTTTGAGCTAAGATTTCCAAGTTATTCACATAATGAAAACCTATACTTTGTTTCGGTCGAGTTCCCCATTCAAATGCATGTAACAGTGAGAAACGCACTGTCTTGGCGAAAGAAAGCGTTTTTGTACAACTTCATAGAAATAGCTGTAACTTTTGATAGAAGACTCGGATACACATGTTTATGGCTTTATCTTATAGAACTCAAGGTTCCCGTGCTGGGAAAACAGGTTTTGCAGCTGTTTGAGCTAAGATTTCCAAGTTATTCACATAATGAAAACCTATACTTTGTTTCGGTCGAGTTCCCCATTCAAATGCATGTAACAGTGAGAAACGCACTGTCTTGGCGAAAGAAAGCGTTTTTGTACAACTTCATAGAAATAGCTGTAACTTTTGATAGAAGACTCGGATACACATGTTTATGGCTTTATCTTATAGAACTCAAGGTTCCCGTGCTGGGAAAACAGGTTTTGCAGCTGTTTGAGCTAAGATTTCCAAGTTATTCACATAATGAAAACCTATACTTTGTTTCGGTCGAGTTCCCCATTCAAATGCATGTAACAGTGAGAAACGCACTGTCTTGGCGAAAGAAAGCGTTTTTGTACAACTTCATAGAAATAGCTGTAACTTTTGATAGAAGACTCGGATACACATGTTTATGGCTTTATCTTATAGAACTCAAGGTCTCCGTGCTGGCAAAACAGGTTTTGCAGCTGTTTGAGCTAAGATTTCCAAGTTATTCACATAATGAAAACCTATACTTTGTTTCGGTCGAGTTCCCCATTCAAATGCATGTAACAGTGAGAAACGCACTGTCTTGGCGAAAGAAAGCGTTTTTGTACAACTTCATAGAAATAGCTGTAACTTTTGATAGAAGACTCGGATACACATGTTTATGGCTTTATCTTATAGAACTCAAGGTCTCCGTGCTGGGAAAACAGGTTTTGCAGCTGTTTGAGCTAAGATTTCCAAGTTATTCACATAATGAAAACCTATACTTTGTTTTGGTCGAGTTCCCCATTCAATGCATGTAACAGTGAGAAACGCACTGTCTTGGCGAAAGAAAGCGTTTTTGTACAACTTCATATAAATAGCTGTAACTTTTGATAGAAGACTCGGATACACATGTTTATGGCTTTATCTTATAGAACTCAAGGTCTCCGTGCTGGGAAAACAGGTTTTGCAGCTGTTTGAGCTAAGATTTCCAAGTTATTCACATAATGAAAACCTATACTTTGTTTCGGTCGAGTTCCCCATTCAAATGCATGTAACAGTGAGAAACGCACTGTCTTGGCGAAAGAAAGCGTTTTTGTACAACTTCATAGAAATAGCTGTAACTTTTGATAGAAGACTCGGATACACATGTTTATGGCTTTATCTTATAGAACTCAAGGTTCCCGTGCTGGGAAAACAGGTTTTGCAGCTGTTTGAGCTAAGATTTCCAAGTTATTCACATAATGAAAACCTATACTTTGTTTCGGTCGAGTTCCCCATTCAAATGCATGTAACAGTGAGAAACGCACTGTCTTGGCGAAAGAAAGCGTTTTTGTACAACTTCATAGAAATAGCTGTAACTTTTGATAGAAGACTCGGATACACATGTTTATGGCTTTATCTTATAGAACTCAAGGTTCCCGTGCTGGGAAAACAGGTTTTGCAGCTGTTTGAGCTAAGATTTCCAAGTTATTCACATAATGAAAACCTATACTTTGTTTCGGTCGAGTTCCCCATTCAAATGCATGTAACAGTGAGAAACGCACTGTCTTGGCGAAAGAAAGCGTTTTTGTACAACTTCATAGAAATAGCTGTAACTTTTGATAGAAGACTCGGATACACATGTTTATGGCTTTATCTTATAGAACTCAAGGTTCCCGTGCTGGGAAAACAGGTTTTGCAGCTGTTTGAGCTAAGATTTCCAAGTTATTCACATAATGAAAACCTATACTTTGTTTCGGTCGAGTTCCCCATTCAAATGCATGTAACAGTGAGAAACGCACTGTCTTGGCGAAAGAAAGCGTTTTTGTACAACTTCATAGAAATAGCTGTAACTTTTGATAGAAGACTCGGATACACATGTTTATGGCTTTATCTTATAGAACTCAAGGTTCCCGTGCTGGGAAAACAGGTTTTGCAGCTGTTTGAGCTAAGATTTCCAAGTTATTCACATAATGAAAACCTATACTTTGTTTCGGTCGAGTTCCCCATTCAAATGCATGTAACAGTGAGAAACGCACTGTCTTGGCGAAAGAAAGCGTTTTTGTACAACTTCATAGAAATAGCTGTAACTTTTGATAGAAGACTCGGATACACATGTTTATGGCTTTATCTTATAGAACTCAAGGTTCCCGTGCTGGGAAAACAGGTTTTGCAGCTGTTTGAGCTAAGATTTCCAAGTTATTCACATAATGAAAACCTATACTTTGTTTCGGTCGAGTTCCCCATTCAAATGCATGTAACAGTGAGAAACGCACTGTCTTGGCGAAAGAAAGCGTTTTTGTACAACTTCATAGAAATAGCTGTAACTTTTGATAGAAGACTCGGATACACATGTTTATGGCTTTATCTTATAGAACTCAAGGTTCCCGTGCTGGGAAAACAGGTTTTGCAGCTGTTTGAGCTAAGATTTCCAAGTTATTCACATAATGAAAACCTATACTTTGTTTCGGTCGAGTTCCCCATTCAAATGCATGTAACAGTGAGAAACGCACTGTCTTGGCGAAAGAAAGCGTTTTTGTACAACTTCATATAAATAGCTGTAACTTTTGATAGAAGACTCGGATACACATGTTTATGGCTTTATCTTATAGAACTCAAGGTTCCCGTGCTGGGAAAACAGGTTTTGCAGCTGTTTGAGCTAAGATTTCCAAGTTATTCACATAATGAAAACCTATACTTTGTTTCGGTCGAGTTCCCCATTCAAATGCATGTAACAGTGAGAAACGCACTGTCTTGGCGAAAGAAAGCGTTTTTGTACAACTTCATAGAAATAGCTGTAACTTTTGATAGAAGACTCGGATACACATGTTTATGGCTTTATCTTATAGAACTCAAGGTTCCCGTGCTGGGAAAACAGGTTTTGCAGCTGTTTGAGCTAAGATTTCCAAGTTATTCACATAATGAAAACCTATACTTTGTTTCGGTCGAGTTCCCCATTCAAATGCATGTAACAGTGAGAAACGCACTGTCTTGGCGAAAGAAAGCGTTTTTGTACAACTTCATAGAAATAGCTGTAACTTTTGATAGAAGACTCGGATACACATGTTTATGGCTTTATCTTATAGAACTCAAGGTTCCCGTGCTGGGAAAACAGGTTTTGCAGCTGTTTGAGCTAAGATTTCCAAGTTATTCACATAATGAAAACCTATACTTTGTTTCGGTCGAGTTCCCCATTCAAATGCATGTAACAGTGAGAAACGCACTGTCTTGGCGAAAGAAAGCGTTTTTGTACAACTTCATAGAAATAGCTGTAACTTTTGATAGAAGACTCGGATACACATGTTTATGGCTTTATCTTATAGAACTCAAGGTTCCCGTGCTGGGAAAACAGGTTTTGCAGCTGTTTGAGCTAAGATTTCCAAGTTATTCACATAATGAAAACCTATACTTTGTTTCGGTCGAGTTCCCCATTCAAATGCATGTAACAGTGAGAAACGCACTGTCTTGGCGAAAGAAAGCGTTTTTGTACAACTTCATAGAAATAGCTGTAACTTTTGATAGAAGACTCGGATACACATGTTTATGGCTTTATCTTATAGAACTCAAGGTTCCCGTGCTGGGAAAACAGGTTTTGCAGCTGTTTGAGCTAAGATTTCCAAGTTATTCACATAATGAAAACCTATACTTTGTTTCGGTCGAGTTCCCCATTCAAATGCATGTAACAGTGAGAAACGCACTGTCTTGGCGAAAGAAAGCGTTTTTGTACAACTTCATATAAATAGCTGTAACTTTTGATAGAAGACTCGGATACACATGTTTATGGCTTTATCTTATAGAACTCAAGGTTCCCGTGCTGGGAAAACAGGTTTTGCAGCTGTTTGAGCTAAGATTTCCAAGTTATTCACATAATGAAAACCTATACTTTGTTTCGGTCGAGTTCCCCATTCAAATGCATGTAACAGTGAGAAACGCACTGTCTTGGCGAAAGAAAGCGTTTTTGTACAACTTCATAGAAATAGCTGTAACTTTTGATAGAAGACTCGGATACACATGTTTATGGCTTTATCTTATAGAACTCAAGGTTCCCGTGCTGGGAAAACAGGTTTTGCAGCTGTTTGAGCTAAGATTTCCAAGTTATTCACATAATGAAAACCTATACTTTGTTTCGGTCGAGTTCCCCATTCAAATGCATGTAACAGTGAGAAACGCACTGTCTTGGCGAAAGAAAGCGTTTTTGTACAACTTCATAGAAATAGCTGTAACTTTTGATAGAAGACTCGGATACACATGTTTATGGCTTTATCTTATAGAACTCAAGGTTCCCGTGCTGGGAAAACAGGTTTTGCAGCTGTTTGAGCTAAGATTTCCAAGTTATTCACATCATGAAAACCTATACTTTGTTTCGGTCGAGTTCCCCATTCAAATGCATGTAACAGTGAGAAACGCACTGTCTTGGCGAAAGAAAGCGTTTTTGTACAACTTCATAGAAATAGCTGTAACTTTTGATAGAAGACTCGGATACACATGTTTATGGCTTTATCTTATAGAACTCAAGGTTCCCGTGCTGGGAAAACAGGTTTTGCAGCTGTTTGAGCTAAGATTTCCAAGTTATTCACATAATGAAAACCTATACTTTGTTTCGGTCGAGTTCCCCATTCAAATGCATGTAACAGTGAGAAACGCACTGTCTTGGCGAAAGAAAGCGTTTTTGTACAACTTCATAGAAATAGCTGTAACTTTTGATAGAAGACTCGGATACACATGTTTATGGCTTTATCTTATAGAACTCAAGGTTCCCGTGCTGGGAAAACAGGTTTTGCAGCTGTTTGAGCTAAGATTTCCAAGTTATTCACATAATGAAAACCTATACTTTGTTTCGGTCGAGTTCCCCATTCAAATGCATGTAACAGTGAGAAACGCACTGTCTTGGCGAAAGAAAGCGTTTTTGTACAACTTCATAGAAATAGCTGTAACTTTTGATAGAAGACTCGGATACACATGTTTATGGCTTTATCTTATAGAACTCAAGGTTCCCGTGCTGGGAAAACAGGTTTTGCAGCTGTTTGAGCTAAGATTTCCAAGTTATTCACATAATGAAAACCTATACTTTGTTTCGGTCGAGTTCCCCATTCAAATGCATGTAACAGTGAGAAACGCACTGTCTTGGCGAAAGAAAGCGTTTTTGTACAACTTCATAGAAATAGCTGTAACTTTTGATAGAAGACTCGGATACACATGTTTATGGCTTTATCTTATAGAACTCAAGGTTCCCGTGCTGGGAAAACAGGTTTTGCAGCTGTTTGAGCTAAGATTTCCAAGTTATTCACATAATGAAAACCTATACTTTGTTTCGGTCGAGTTCCCCATTCAAATGCATGTAACAGTGAGAAACGCACTGTCTTGGCGAAAGAAAGCGTTTTTGTACAACTTCATAGAAATAGCTGTAACTTTTGATAGAAGACTCGGATACACATGTTTATGGCTTTATCTTATAGAACTCAAGGTTCCCGTGCTGGGAAAACAGGTTTTGCAGCTGTTTGAGCTAAGATTTCCAAGTTATTCACATAATGAAAACCTATACTTTGTTTCGGTCGAGTTCCCCATTCAAATGCATGTAACAGTGAGAAACGCACTGTCTTGGCGAAAGAAAGCGTTTTTGTACAACTTCATAGAAATTGCTGTAACTTTTGATAGAAGACTCGGATACACATGTTTATGGCTTTATCTTATAGAACTCAAGGTCTCCGTGCTGGGAAAACAGGTTTTGCAGCTGTTTGAGCTAAGATTTCCAAGTTATTCACATAATGAAAACCTATACTTTGTTTCGGTCGAGTTCCCCATTCAAATGCATGTAACAGTGAGAAACGCACTGTCTTGGCGAAAGAAAGCGTTTTTGTACAACTTCATAGAAATAGCTGTAACTTTTGATAGAAGACTCGGATACACATGTTTATGGCTTTATCTTATAGAACTCAAGGTTCCCGTGCTGGGAAAACAGGTTTTGCAGCTGTTTGAGCTAAGATTTCCAAGTTATTCACATAATGAAAACCTATACTTTGTTTCGGTCGAGTTCCCCATTCAAATGCATGTAACAGTGAGAAACGCACTGTCTTGGCGAAAGAAAGCGTTTTTGTACAACTTCATAGAAATAGCTGTAACTTTTGATAGAAGACTCGGATACACATGTTTATGGCTTTATCTTATAGAACTCAAGGTCTCCGTGCTGGGAAAACAGGTTTTGCAGCTGTTTGAGCTAAGATTTCCAAGTTATTCACATAATGAAAACCTATACTTTGTTTCGGTCGAGTTCCCCATTCAAATGCATGTAACAGTGAGAAACGCACTGTCTTGGCGAAAGAAAGCGTTTTTGTACAACTTCATAGAAATAGCTGTAACTTTTGATAGAAGACTCGGATACACATGTTTATGGCTTTATCTTATAGAACTCAAGGTCTCCGTGCTGGGAAAACAGGTTTTGCAGCTGTTTGAGCTAAGATTTCCAAGTTATTCACATAATGAAAACCTATACTTTGTTTCGGTCGAGTTCCCCATTCAAATGCATGTAACAGTGAGAAACGCACTGTCTTGGCGAAAGAAAGCGTTTTTGTACAACTTCATAGAAATAGCTGTAACTTTTGATAGAAGACTCGGATACACATGTTTATGGCTTTATCTTATAGAACTCAAGGTTCCCGTGCTGGGAAAACAGGTTTTGCAGCTGTTTGAGCTAAGATTTCCAAGTTATTCACATAATGAAAACCTATACTTTGTTTCGGTCGAGTTCCCCATTCAAATGCATGTAACAGTGAGAAACGCACTGTCTTGGCGAAAGAAAGCGTTTTTGTACAACTTCATAGAAATAGCTGTAACTTTTGATAGAAGACTCGGATACACATGTTTATGGCTTTATCTTATAGAACTCAAGGTTCCCGTGCTGGGAAAACAGGTTTTGCAGCTGTTTGAGCTAAGATTTCCAAGTTATTCACATAATGAAAACCTATACTTTGTTTCGGTCGAGTTCCCCATTCAAATGCATGTAACAGTGAGAAACGCACTGTCTTGGCGAAAGAAAGCGTTTTTGTACAACTTCATATAAATAGCTGTAACTTTTGATAGAAGACTCGGATACACATGTTTATGGCTTTATCTTATAGAACTCAAGGTTCCCGTGCTGGGAAAACAGGTTTTGCAGCTGTTTGAGCTAAGATTTCCAAGTTATTCACATAATGAAAACCTATACTTTGTTTCAGTCGAGTTCCCCATTCAAATGCATGTAACAGTGAGAAACGCACTGTCTTGGCGAAAGAAAGCGTTTTTGTACAACTTCATAGAAATAGCTGTAACTTTTGATAGAAGACTCGGATACACATGTTTATGGCTTTATCTTATAGAACTCAAGGTTCCCGTGCTGGGAAAACAGGTTTTGCAGCTGTTTGAGCTAAGATTTCCAAGTTATTCACATAATGAAAACCTATACTTTGTTTCGGTCGAGTTCCCCATTCAAATTCATGTAACAGTGAGAAACGCACTGTCTTGGCGAAAGAAAGCGTTTTTGTACAACTTCATAGAAATAGCTGTAACTTTTGATAGAAGACTCGGATACACATGTTTATGGCTTTATCTTATAGAACTCAAGGTTCCCGTGCTGGGAAAACAGGTTTTGCAGCTGTTTGAGCTAAGATTTCCAAGTTATTCACATAATGAAAACCTATACTTTGTTTCGGTCGAGTTCCCCATTCAAATGCATGTAACAGTGAGAAACGCACTGTCTTGGCGAAAGAAAGCGTTTTTGTACAACTTCATAGAAATAGCTGTAACTTTTGATAGAAGACTCGGATACACATGTTTATGGCTTTATCTTATAGAACTCAAGGTTCCCGTGCTGGGAAAACAGGTTTTGCAGCTGTTTGAGCTAAGATTTCCAAGTTATTCACATAATGAAAACCTATACTTTGTTTCGGTCGAGTTCCCCATTCAAATGCATGTAACAGTGAGAAACGCACTGTCTTGGCGAAAGAAAGCGTTTTTGTACAACTTCATAGAAATAGCTGTAACTTTTGATAGAAGACTCGGATACACATGTTTATGGCTTTATCTTATAGAACTCAAGGTTCCCGTGCTGGGAAAACAGGTTTTGCAGCTGTTTGAGCTAAGATTTCCAAGTTATTCACATAATGAAAACCTATACTTTGTTTCGGTCGAGTTCCCCATTCAAATGCATGTAACAGTGAGAAACGCACTGTCTTGGCGAAAGAAAGCGTTTTTGTACAACTTCATAGAAATAGCTGTAACTTTTGATAGAAGACTCGGATACACATGTTTATGGCTTTATCTTATAGAACTCAAGGTTCCCGTGCTGGGAAAACAGGTTTTGCAGCTGTTTGAGCTAAGATTTCCAAGTTATTCACATAATGAAAACCTATACTTTGTTTCGGTCGAGTTCCCCATTCAAATGCATGTAACAGTGAGAAACGCACTGTCTTGGCGAAAGAAAGCGTTTTTGTACAACTTCATAGAAATAGCTGTAACTTTTGATAGAAGACTCGGATACACATGTTTATGGCTTTATCTTATAGAACTCAAGGTTCCCGTGCTGGGAAAACAGGTTTTGCAGCTGTTTGAGCTAAGATTTCCAAGTTATTCACATAATGAAAACCTATACTTTGTTTCGGTCGAGTTCCCCATTCAAATGCATGTAACAGTGAGAAACGCACTGTCTTGGCGAAAGAAAGCGTTTTTGTACAACTTCATAGAAATAGCTGTAACTTTTGATAGAAGACTCGGATACACATGTTTATGGCTTTATCTTATAGAACTCAAGGTCTCCGTGCTGGGAAAACAGGTTTTGCAGCTGTTTGAGCTAAGATTTCCAAGTTATTCACATAATGAAAACCTATACTTTGTTTCGGTCGAGTTCCCCATTCAAATGCATGTAACAGTGAGAAACGCACTGTCTTGGCGAAAGAAAGCGTTTTTGTACAACTTCATAGAAATAGCTGTAACTTTTGATAGAAGACTCGGATACACATGTTTATGGCTTTATCTTATAGAACTCAAGGTTCCCGTGCTGGGAAAACAGGTTTTGCAGCTGTTTGAGCTAAGATTTCCAAGTTATTCACATAATGAAAACCTATACTTTGTTTCGGTCGAGTTCCCCATTCAAATGCATGTAACAGTGAGAAACGCACTGTCTTGGCGAAAGAAAGCGTTTTTGTACAACTTCATAGAAATAGCTGTAACTTTTGATAGAAGACTCGGATACACATGTTTATGGCTTTATCTTATAGAACTCAAGGTCTCCGTGCTGGGAAAACAGGTTTTGCAGCTGTTTGAGCTAAGATTTCCAAGTTATTCACATAATGAAAACCTATACTTTGTTTCGGTCGAGTTCCCCATTCAATGCATGTAACAGTGAGAAACGCACTGTCTTGGCGAAAGAAAGCGTTTTTGTACAACTTCATAGAAATAGCTGTAACTTTTGATAGAAGACTCGGATACACATGTTTATGGCTTTATCTTATAGAACTCAAGGTTCCCGTGCTGGGAAAACAGGTTTTGCAGCTGTTTGAGCTAAGATTTCCAAGTTATTCACATAATGAAAACCTATACTTTGTTTCGGTCGAGTTCCCCATTCAAATTCATGTAACAGTGAGAAACGCACTGTCTTGGCGAAAGAAAGCGTTTTTGTACAACTTCATATAAATAGCTGTAACTTTTGATAGAAGACTCGGATACACATGTTTATGGCTTTATCTTATAGAACTCAAGGTTCCCGTGCTGGGAAAACAGGTTTTGCAGCTGTTTGAGCTAAGATTTCCAAGTTATTCACATAATGAAAACCTATACTTTGTTTCGGTCGAGTTCCCCATTCAAATGCATGTAACAGTGAGAAACGCACTGTCTTGGCGAAAGAAAGCGTTTTTGTACAACTTCATAGAAATAGCTGTAACTTTTGATAGAAGACTCGGATACACATGTTTATGGCTTTATCTTATAGAACTCAAGGTTCCCGTGCTGGGAAAACAGGTTTTGCAGCTGTTTGAGCTAAGATTTCCAAGTTATTCACATAATGAAAACCTATACTTTGTTTCGGTCGAGTTCCCCATTCAAATGCATGTAACAGTGAGAAACGCACTGTCTTGGCGAAAGAAAGCGTTTTTGTACAACTTCATAGAAATAGCTGTAACTTTTGATAGAAGACTCGGATACACATGTTTATGGCTTTATCTTATAGAACTCAAGGTTCCCGTGCTGGGAAAACAGGTTTTGCAGCTGTTTGAGCTAAGATTTCCAAGTTATTCACATAATGAAAACCTATACTTTGTTTCGGTCGAGTTCCCCATTCAAATGCATGTAACAGTGAGAAACGCACTGTCTTGGCGAAAGAAAGCGTTTTTGTACAACTTCATAGAAATAGCTGTAACTTTTGATAGAAGACTCGGATACACATGTTTATGGCTTTATCTTATAGAACTCAAGGTTCCCGTGCTGGGAAAACAGGTTTTGCAGCTGTTTGAGCTAAGATTTCCAAGTTATTCACATAATGAAAACCTATACTTTGTTTCGGTCGAGTTCCCCATTCAAATGCATGTAACAGTGAGAAACGCACTGTCTTGGCGAAAGAAAGCGTTTTTGTACAACTTCATAGAAATAGCTGTAACTTTTGATAGAAGACTCGGATACACATGTTTATGGCTTTATCTTATAGAACTCAAGGTTCCCGTGCTGGGAAAACAGGTTTTGCAGCTGTTTGAGCTAAGATTTCCAAGTTATTCACATAATGAAAACCTATACTTTGTTTCGGTCGAGTTCCCCATTCAAATGCATGTAACAGTGAGAAACGCACTGTCTTGGCGAAAGAAAGCGTTTTTGTACAACTTCATAGAAATAGCTGTAACTTTTGATAGAAGACTCGGATACACATGTTTATGGCTTTATCTTATAGAACTCAAGGTTCCCGTGCTGGGAAAACAGGTTTTGCAGCTGTTTGAGCTAAGATTTCCAAGTTATTCACATAATGAAAACCTATACTTTGTTTCGGTCGAGTTCCCCATTCAAATTCATGTAACAGTGAGAAACGCACTGTCTTGGCGAAAGAAAGCGTTTTTGTACAACTTCATATAAATAGCTGTAACTTTTGATAGAAGACTCGGATACACATGTTTATGGCTTTATCTTATAGAACTCAAGGTTCCCGTGCTGGGAAAACAGGTTTTGCAGCTGTTTGAGCTAAGATTTCCAAGTTATTCACATAATGAAAACCTATACTTTGTTTCGGTCGAGTTCCCCATTCAAATGCATGTAACAGTGAGAAACGCACTGTCTTGGCGAAAGAAAGCGTTTTTGTACAACTTCATAGAAATAGCTGTAACTTTTGATAGAAGACTCGGATACACATGTTTATGGCTTTATCTTATAGAACTCAAGGTTCCCGTGCTGGGAAAACAGGTTTTGCAGCTGTTTGAGCTAAGATTTCCAAGTTATTCACATAATGAAAACCTATACTTTGTTTCGGTCGAGTTCCCCATTCAAATGCATGTAACAGTGAGAAACGCACTGTCTTGGCGAAAGAAAGCGTTTTTGTACAACTTCATAGAAATAGCTGTAACTTTTGATAGAAGACTCGGATACACATGTTTATGGCTTTATCTTATAGAACTCAAGGTTCCCGTGCTGGGAAAACAGGTTTTGCAGCTGTTTGAGCTAAGATTTCCAAGTTATTCACATAATGAAAACCTATACTTTGTTTCGGTCGAGTTCCCCATTCAAATGCATGTAACAGTGAGAAACGCACTGTCTTGGCGAAAGAAAGCGTTTTTGTACAACTTCATAGAAATAGCTGTAACTTTTGATAGAAGACTCGGATACACATGTTTATGGCTTTATCTTATAGAACTCAAGGTCTCCGTGCTGGGAAAACAGGTTTTGCAGCTGTTTGAGCTAAGATTTCCAAGTTATTCACATAATGAAAACCTATACTTTGTTTCGGTCGAGTTCCCCATTCAATGCATGTAACAGTGAGAAACGCACTGTCTTGGCGAAAGAAAGCGTTTTTGTACAACTTCATAGAAATAGCTGTAACTTTTGATAGAAGACTCGGATACACATGTTTATGGCTTTATCTTATAGAACTCAAGGTTCCCGTGCTGGGAAAACAGGTTTTGCAGCTGTTTGAGCTAAGATTTCCAAGTTATTCACATAATGAAAACCTATACTTTGTTTCGGTCGAGTTCCCCATTCAAATGCATGTAACAGTGAGAAACGCACTGTCTTGGCGAAAGAAAGCGTTTTTGTACAACTTCATAGAAATAGCTGTAACTTTTGATAGAAGACTCGGATACACATGTTTATGGCTTTATCTTATAGAACTCAAGGTTCCCGTGCTGGGAAAACAGGTTTTGCAGCTGTTTGAGCTAAGATTTCCAAGTTATTCACATAATGAAAACCTATACTTTGTTTCGGTCGAGTTCCCCATTCAAATGCATGTAACAGTGAGAAACGCACTGTCTTGGCGAAAGAAAGCGTTTTTGTACAACTTCATATAAATAGCTGTAACTTTTGATAGAAGACTCGGATACACATGTTTATGGCTTTATCTTATAGAACTCAAGGTTCCCGTGCTGGGAAAACAGGTTTTGCAGCTGTTTGAGCTAAGATTTCCAAGTTATTCACATAATGAAAACCTATACTTTGTTTCGGTCGAGTTCCCCATTCAAATGCATGTAACAGTGAGAAACGCACTGTCTTGGCGAAAGAAAGCGTTTTTGTACAACTTCATAGAAATAGCTGTAACTTTTGATAGAAGACTCGGATACACATGTTTATGGCTTTATCTTATAGAACTCAAGGTTCCCGTGCTGGGAAAACAGGTTTTGCAGCTGTTTGAGCTAAGATTTCCAAGTTATTCACATAATGAAAACCTATACTTTGTTTCGGTCGAGTTCCCCATTCAAATGCATGTAACAGTGAGAAACGCACTGTCTTGGCGAAAGAAAGCGTTTTTGTACAACTTCATAGAAATAGCTGTAACTTTTGATAGAAGACTCGGATACACATGTTTATGGCTTTATCTTATAGAACTCAAGGTTCCCGTGCTGGGAAAACAGGTTTTGCAGCTGTTTGAGCTAAGATTTCCAAGTTATTCACATAATGAAAACCTATACTTTGTTTCGGTCGAGTTCCCCATTCAAATGCATGTAACAGTGAGAAACGCACTGTCTTGGCGAAAGAAAGCGTTTTTGTACAACTTCATAGAAATAGCTGTAACTTTTGATAGAAGACTCGGATACACATGTTTATGGCTTTATCTTATAGAACTCAAGGTCTCCGTGCTGGGAAAACAGGTTTTGCAGCTGTTTGAGCTAAGATTTCCAAGTTATTCACATAATGAAAACCTATACTTTGTTTCGGTCGAGTTCCCCATTCAAATGCATGTAACAGTGAGAAACGCACTGTCTTGGCGAAAGAAAGCGTTTTTGTACAACTTCATATAAATAGCTGTAACTTTTGATAGAAGACTCGGATACACATGTTTATGGCTTTATCTTATAGAACTCAAGGTTCCCGTGCTGGGAAAACAGGTTTTGCAGCTGTTTGAGCTAAGATTTCCAAGTTATTCACATAATGAAAACCTATACTTTGTTTCAGTCGAGTTCCCCATTCAAATGCATGTAACAGTGAGAAACGCACTGTCTTGGCGAAAGAAAGCGTTTTTGTACAACTTCATAGAAATAGCTGTAACTTTTGATAGAAGACTCGGATACACATGTTTATGGCTTTATCTTATAGAACTCAAGGTTCCCGTGCTGGGAAAACAGGTTTTGCAGCTGTTTGAGCTAAGATTTCCAAGTTATTCACATAATGAAAACCTATACTTTGTTTCGGTCGAGTTCCCCATTCAAATGCATGTAACAGTGAGAAACGCACTGTCTTGGCGAAAGAAAGCGTTTTTGTACAACTTCATAGAAATAGCTGTAACTTTTGATAGAAGACTCGGATACACATGTTTATGGCTTTATCTTATAGAACTCAAGGTCTCCGTGCTGGGAAAACAGGTTTTGCAGCTGTTTGAGCTAAGATTTCCAAGTTATTCACATAATGAAAACCTATACTTTGTTTCGGTCGAGTTCCCCATTCAAATGCATGTAACAGTGAGAAACGCACTGTCTTGGCGAAAGAAAGCGTTTTTGTACAACTTCATAGAAATAGCTGTAACTTTTGATAGAAGACTCGGATACACATGTTTATGGCTTTATCTTATAGAACTCAAGGTTCCCGTGCTGGGAAAACAGGTTTTGCAGCTGTTTGAGCTAAGATTTCCAAGTTATTCACATAATGAAAACCTATACTTTGTTTCGGTCGAGTTCCCCATTTAAATGCATGTAACAGTGAGAAACGCACTGTCTTGGCGAAAGAAAGCGTTTTTGTACAACTTCATATAAATAGCTGTAACTTTTGATAGAAGACTCGGATACACATGTTTATGGCTTTATCTTATAGAACTCAAGGTTCCCGTGCTGGGAAAACAGGTTTTGCAGCTGTTTGAGCTAAGATTTCCAAGTTATTCACATAATGAAAACCTATACTTTGTTTCAGTCGAGTTCCCCATTCAAATGCATGTAACAGTGAGAAACGCACTGTCTTGGCGAAAGAAAGCGTTTTTGTACAACTTCATAGAAATAGCTGTAACTTTTGATAGAAGACTCGGATACACATGTTTATGGCTTTATCTTATAGAACTCAAGGTTCCCGTGCTGGGAAAACAGGTTTTGCAGCTGTTTGAGCTAAGATTTCCAAGTTATTCACATAATGAAAACCTATACTTTGTTTCGGTCGAGTTCCCCATTCAAATGCATGTAACAGTGAGAAACGCACTGTCTTGGCGAAAGAAAGCGTTTTTGTACAACTTCATAGAAATAGCTGTAACTTTTGATAGAAGACTCGGATACACATGTTTATGGCTTTATCTTATAGAACTCAAGGTTCCCGTGCTGGGAAAACAGGTTTTGCAGCTGTTTGAGCTAAGATTTCCAAGTTATTCACATAATGAAAACCTATACTTTGTTTCGGTCGAGTTCCCCATTCAAATGCATGTAACAGTGAGAAACGCACTGTCTTGGCGAAAGAAAGCGTTTTTGTACAACTTCATAGAAATAGCTGTAACTTTTGATAGAAGACTCGGATACACATGTTTATGGCTTTATCTTATAGAACTCAAGGTTCCCGTGCTGGGAAAACAGGTTTTGCAGCTGTTTGAGCTAAGATTTCCAAGTTATTCACATAATGAAAACCTATACTTTGTTTCGGTCGAGTTCCCCATTCAAATTCATGTAACAGTGAGAAACGCACTGTCTTGGCGAAAGAAAGCGTTTTTGTACAACTTCATATAAATAGCTGTAACTTTTGATAGAAGACTCGGATACACATGTTTATGGCTTTATCTTATAGAACTCAAGGTTCCCGTGCTGGGAAAACAGGTTTTGCAGCTGTTTGAGCTAAGATTTCCAAGTTATTCACATAATGAAAACCTATACTTTGTTTCGGTCGAGTTCCCCATTCAAATGCATGTAACAGTGAGAAACGCACTGTCTTGGCGAAAGAAAGCGTTTTTGTACAACTTCATAGAAATAGCTGTAACTTTTGATAGAAGACTCGGATACACATGTTTATGGCTTTATCTTATAGAACTCAAGGTTCCCGTGCTGGGAAAACAGGTTTTGCAGCTGTTTGAGCTAAGATTTCCAAGTTATTCACATAATGAAAACCTATACTTTGTTTCGGTCGAGTTCCCCATTCAAATGCATGTAACAGTGAGAAACGCACTGTCTTGGCGAAAGAAAGCGTTTTTGTACAACTTCATAGAAATAGCTGTAACTTTTGATAGAAGACTCGGATACACATGTTTATGGCTTTATCTTATAGAACTCAAGGTTCCCGTGCTGGGAAAACAGGTTTTGCAGCTGTTTGAGCTAAGATTTCCAAGTTATTCACATAATGAAAACCTATACTTTGTTTCGGTCGAGTTCCCCATTCAAATGCATGTAACAGTGAGAAACGCACTGTCTTGGCGAAAGAAAGCGTTTTTGTACAACTTCATAGAAATAGCTGTAACTTTTGATAGAAGACTCGGATACACATGTTTATGGCTTTATCTTATAGAACTCAAGGTCTCCGTGCTGGGAAAACAGGTTTTGCAGCTGTTTGAGCTAAGATTTCCAAGTTATTCACATAATGAAAACCTATACTTTGTTTCGGTCGAGTTCCCCATTCAATGCATGTAACAGTGAGAAACGCACTGTCTTGGCGAAAGAAAGCGTTTTTGTACAACTTCATAGAAATAGCTGTAACTTTTGATAGAAGACTCGGATACACATGTTTATGGCTTTATCTTATAGAACTCAAGGTCTCCGTGCTGGGAAAACAGGTTTTGCAGCTGTTTGAGCTAAGATTTCCAAGTTATTCACATAATGAAAACCTATACTTTGTTTCGGTCGAGTTCCCCATTCAAATGCATGTAACAGTGAGAAACGCACTGTCTTGGCGAAAGAAAGCGTTTTTGTACAACTTCATAGAAATAGCTGTAACTTTTGATAGAAGACTCGGATACACATGTTTATGGCTTTATCTTATAGAACTCAAGGTTCCCGTGCTGGGAAAACAGGTTTTGCAGCTGTTTGAGCTAAGATTTCCAAGTTATTCACATAATGAAAACCTATACTTTGTTTCGGTCGAGTTCCCCATTCAAATGCATGTAACAGTGAGAAACGCACTGTCTTGGCGAAAGAAAGCGTTTTTGTACAACTTCATAGAAATAGCTGTAACTTTTGATAGAAGACTCGGATACACATGTTTATGGCTTTATCTTATAGAACTCAAGGTTCCCGTGCTGGGAAAACAGGTTTTGCAGCTGTTTGAGCTAAGATTTCCAAGTTATTCACATAATGAAAACCTATACTTTGTTTCGGTCGAGTTCCCCATTCAAATGCATGTAACAGTGAGAAACGCACTGTCTTGGCGAAAGAAAGCGTTTTTGTACAACTTCATAGAAATAGCTGTAACTTTTGATAGAAGACTCGGATACACATGTTTATGGCTTTATCTTATAGAACTCAAGGTTCCCGTGCTGGGAAAACAGGTTTTGCAGCTGTTTGAGCTAAGATTTCCAAGTTATTCACATAATGAAAACCTATACTTTGTTTCGGTCGAGTTCCCCATTCAAATGCATGTAACAGTGAGAAACGCACTGTCTTGGCGAAAGAAAGCGTTTTTGTACAACTTCATAGAAATAGCTGTAACTTTTGATAGAAGACTCGGATACACATGTTTATGGCTTTATCTTATAGAACTCAAGGTTCCCGTGCTGGGAAAACAGGTTTTGCAGCTGTTTGAGCTAAGATTTCCAAGTTATTCACATAATGAAAACCTATACTTTGTTTCGGTCGAGTTCCCCATTCAAATGCATGTAACAGTGAGAAACGCACTGTCTTGGCGAAAGAAAGCGTTTTTGTACAACTTCATAGAAATAGCTGTAACTTTTGATAGAAGACTCGGATACACATGTTTATGGCTTTATCTTATAGAACTCAAGGTTCCCGTGCTGGGAAAACAGGTTTTGCAGCTGTTTGAGCTAAGATTTCCAAGTTATTCACATAATGAAAACCTATACTTTGTTTCGGTCGAGTTCCCCATTCAAATGCATGTAACAGTGAGAAACGCACTGTCTTGGCGAAAGAAAGCGTTTTTGTACAACTTCATAGAAATAGCTGTAACTTTTGATAGAAGACTCGGATACACATGTTTATGGCTTTATCTTATAGAACTCAAGGTCTCCGTGCTGGGAAAACAGGTTTTGCAGCTGTTTGAGCTAAGATTTCCAAGTTATTCACATAATGAAAACCTATACTTTGTTTCGGTCGAGTTCCCCATTCAAATGCATGTAACAGTGAGAAACGCACTGTCTTGGCGAAAGAAAGCGTTTTTGTACAACTTCATAGAAATAGCTGTAACTTTTGATAGAAGACTCGGATACACATGTTTATGGCTTTATCTTATAGAACTCAAGGTTCCCGTGCTGGGAAAACAGGTTTTGCAGCTGTTTGAGCTAAGATTTCCAAGTTATTCACATAATGAAAACCTATACTTTGTTTCGGTCGAGTTCCCCATTCAAATGCATGTAACAGTGAGAAACGCACTGTCTTGGCGAAAGAAAGCGTTTTTGTACAACTTCATATAAATAGCTGTAACTTTTGATAGAAGACTCGGATACACATGTTTATGGCTTTATCTTATAGAACTCAAGGTTCCCGTGCTGGGAAAACAGGTTTTGCAGCTGTTTGAGCTAAGATTTCCAAGTTATTCACATAATGAAAACCTATACTTTGTTTCAGTCGAGTTCCCCATTCAAATGCATGTAACAGTGAGAAACGCACTGTCTTGGCGAAAGAAAGCGTTTTTGTACAACTTCATAGAAATAGCTGTAACTTTTGATAGAAGACTCGGATACACATGTTTATGGCTTTATCTTATAGAACTCAAGGTTCCCGTGCTGGGAAAACAGGTTTTGCAGCTGTTTGAGCTAAGATTTCCAAGTTATTCACATAATGAAAACCTATACTTTGTTTCGGTCGAGTTCCCCATTCAAATGCATGTAACAGTGAGAAACGCACTGTCTTGGCGAAAGAAAGCGTTTTTGTACAACTTCATAGAAATAGCTGTAACTTTTGATAGAAGACTCGGATACACATGTTTATGGCTTTATCTTATAGAACTCAAGGTCTCCGTGCTGGGAAAACAGGTTTTGCAGCTGTTTGAGCTAAGATTTCCAAGTTATTCACATAATGAAAACCTATACTTTGTTTCGGTCGAGTTCCCCATTCAAATGCATGTAACAGTGAGAAACGCACTGTCTTGGCGAAAGAAAGCGTTTTTGTACAACTTCATAGAAATAGCTGTAACTTTTGATAGAAGACTCGGATACACATGTTTATGGCTTTATCTTATAGAACTCAAGGTTCCCGTGCTGGGAAAACAGGTTTTGCAGCTGTTTGAGCTAAGATTTCCAAGTTATTCACATAATGAAAACCTATACTTTGTTTCGGTCGAGTTCCCCATTCAAATGCATGTAACAGTGAGAAACGCACTGTCTTGGCGAAAGAAAGCGTTTTTGTACAACTTCATATAAATAGCTGTAACTTTTGATAGAAGACTCGGATACACATGTTTATGGCTTTATCTTATAGAACTCAAGGTTCCCGTGCTGGGAAAACAGGTTTTGCAGCTGTTTGAGCTAAGATTTCCAAGTTATTCACATAATGAAAACCTATACTTTGTTTCAGTCGAGTTCCCCATTCAAATGCATGTAACAGTGAGAAACGCACTGTCTTGGCGAAAGAAAGCGTTTTTGTACAACTTCATAGAAATAGCTGTAACTTTTGATAGAAGACTCGGATACACATGTTTATGGCTTTATCTTATAGAACTCAAGGTTCCCGTGCTGGGAAAACAGGTTTTGCAGCTGTTTGAGCTAAGATTTCCAAGTTATTCACATAATGAAAACCTATACTTTGTTTCGGTCGAGTTCCCCATTCAAATGCATGTAACAGTGAGAAACGCACTGTCTTGGCGAAAGAAAGCGTTTTTGTACAACTTCATAGAAATAGCTGTAACTTTTGATAGAAGACTCGGATACACATGTTTATGGCTTTATCTTATAGAACTCAAGGTTCCCGTGCTGGGAAAACAGGTTTTGCAGCTGTTTGAGCTAAGATTTCCAAGTTATTCACATAATGAAAACCTATACTTTGTTTCGGTCGAGTTCCCCATTCAAATGCATGTAACAGTGAGAAACGCACTGTCTTGGCGAAAGAAAGCGTTTTTGTACAACTTCATAGAAATAGCTGTAACTTTTGATAGAAGACTCGGATACACATGTTTATGGCTTTATCTTATAGAACTCAAGGTTCCCGTGCTGGGAAAACAGGTTTTGCAGCTGTTTGAGCTAAGATTTCCAAGTTATTCACATAATGAAAACCTATACTTTGTTTCGGTCGAGTTCCCCATTCAAATGCATGTAACAGTGAGAAACGCACTGTCTTGGCGAAAGAAAGCGTTTTTGTACAACTTCATAGAAATAGCTGTAACTTTTGATAGAAGACTCGGATACACATGTTTATGGCTTTATCTTATAGAACTCAAGGTTCCCGTGCTGGGAAAACAGGTTTTGCAGCTGTTTGAGCTAAGATTTCCAAGTTATTCACATAATGAAAACCTATACTTTGTTTCGGTCGAGTTCCCCATTCAAATGCATGTAACAGTGAGAAACGCACTGTCTTGGCGAAAGAAAGCGTTTTTGTACAACTTCATAGAAATAGCTGTAACTTTTGATAGAAGACTCGGATACACATGTTTATGGCTTTATCTTATAGAACTCAAGGTTCCCGTGCTGGGAAAACAGGTTTTGCAGCTGTTTGAGCTAAGATTTCCAAGTTATTCACATAATGAAAACCTATACTTTGTTTCGGTCGAGTTCCCCATTCAAATGCATGTAACAGTGAGAAACGCACTGTCTTGGCGAAAGAAAGCGTTTTTGTACAACTTCATAGAAATAGCTGTAACTTTTGATAGAAGACTCGGATACACATGTTTATGGCTTTATCTTATAGAACTCAAGGTTCCCGTGCTGGGAAAACAGGTTTTGCAGCTGTTTGAGCTAAGATTTCCAAGTTATTCACATAATGAAAACCTATACTTTGTTTCGGTCGAGTTCCCCATTCAAATGCATGTAACAGTGAGAAACGCACTGTCTTGGCGAAAGAAAGCGTTTTTGTACAACTTCATAGAAATAGCTGTAACTTTTGATAGAAGACTCGGATACACATGTTTATGGCTTTATCTTATAGAACTCAAGGTTCCCGTGCTGGGAAAACAGGTTTTGCAGCTGTTTGAGCTAAGATTTCCAAGTTATTCACATAATGAAAACCTATACTTTGTTTCGGTCGAGTTCCCCATTCAAATGCATGTAACAGTGAGAAACGCACTGTCTTGGCGAAAGAAAGCGTTTTTGTACAACTTCATAGAAATAGCTGTAACTTTTGATAGAAGACTCGGATACACATGTTTATGGCTTTATCTTATAGAACTCAAGGTTCCCGTGCTGGGAAAACAGGTTTTGCAGCTGTTTGAGCTAAGATTTCCAAGTTATTCACATAATGAAAACCTATACTTTGTTTCGGTCGAGTTCCCCATTCAAATGCATGTAACAGTGAGAAACGCACTGTCTTGGCGAAAGAAAGCGTTTTTGTACAACTTCATAGAAATAGCTGTAACTTTTGATAGAAGACTCGGATACACATGTTTATGGCTTTATCTTATAGAACTCAAGGTTCCCGTGCTGGGAAAACAGGTTTTGCAGCTGTTTGAGCTAAGATTTCCAAGTTATTCACATAATGAAAACCTATACTTTGTTTCGGTCGAGTTCCCCATTCAAATGCATGTAACAGTGAGAAACGCACTGTCTTGGCGAAAGAAAGCGTTTTTGTACAACTTCATAGAAATAGCTGTAACTTTTGATAGAAGACTCGGATACACATGTTTATGGCTTTATCTTATAGAACTCAAGGTTCCCGTGCTGGGAAAACAGGTTTTGCAGCTGTTTGAGCTAAGATTTCCAAGTTATTCACATAATGAAAACCTATACTTTGTTTCGGTCGAGTTCCCCATTCAAATGCATGTAACAGTGAGAAACGCACTGTCTTGGCGAAAGAAAGCGTTTTTGTACAACTTCATAGAAATAGCTGTAACTTTTGATAGAAGACTCGGATACACATGTTTATGGCTTTATCTTATAGAACTCAAGGTTCCCGTGCTGGGAAAACAGGTTTTGCAGCTGTTTGAGCTAAGATTTCCAAGTTATTCACATAATGAAAACCTATACTTTGTTTCGGTCGAGTTCCCCATTCAAATGCATGTAACAGTGAGAAACGCACTGTCTTGGCGAAAGAAAGCGTTTTTGTACAACTTCATAGAAATAGCTGTAACTTTTGATAGAAGACTCGGATACACATGTTTATGGCTTTATCTTATAGAACTCAAGGTTCCCGTGCTGGGAAAACAGGTTTTGCAGCTGTTTGAGCTAAGATTTCCAAGTTATTCACATAATGAAAACCTATACTTTGTTTCGGTCGAGTTCCCCATTCAAATGCATGTAACAGTGAGAAAGGCACTGTCTTGGCGAAAGAAAGCGTTTTTGTACAACTTCATAGAAATAGCTGTAACTTTTGATAGAAGACTCGGATACACATGTTTATGGCTTTATCTTATAGAACTCAAGGTTCCCGTGCTGGGAAAACAGGTTTTGCAGCTGTTTGAGCTAAGATTTCCAAGTTATTCACATAATGAAAACCTATACTTTGTTTCGGTCGAGTTCCCCATTCAAATGCATGTAACAGTGAGAAACGCACTGTCTTGGCGAAAGAAAGCGTTTTTGTACAACTTCATAGAAATAGCTGTAACTTTTGATAGAAGACTCGGATACACATGTTTATGGCTTTATCTTATAGAACTCAAGGTTCCCGTGCTGGGAAAACAGGTTTTGCAGCTGTTTGAGCTAAGATTTCCAAGTTATTCACATAATGAAAACCTATACTTTGTTTCGGTCGAGTTCCCCATTCAAATGCATGTAACAGTGAGAAACGCACTGTCTTGGCGAAAGAAAGCGTTTTTGTACAACTTCATAGAAATAGCTGTAACTTTTGATAGAAGACTCGGATACACATGTTTATGGCTTTATCTTATAGAACTCAAGGTTCCCGTGCTGGGAAAACAGGTTTTGCAGCTGTTTGAGCTAAGATTTCCAAGTTATTCACATAATGAAAACCTATACTTTGTTTCGGTCGAGTTCCCCATTCAAATGCATGTAACAGTGAGAAACGCACTGTCTTGGCGAAAGAAAGCGTTTTTGTACAACTTCATAGAAATAGCTGTAACTTTTGATAGAAGACTCGGATACACATGTTTATGGCTTTATCTTATAGAACTCAAGGTTCCCGTGCTGGGAAAACAGGTTTTGCAGCTGTTTGAGCTAAGATTTCCAAGTTATTCACATAATGAAAACCTATACTTTGTTTCGGTCGAGTTCCCCATTCAAATGCATGTAACAGTGAGAAACGCACTGTCTTGGCGAAAGAAAGCGTTTTTGTACAACTTCATAGAAATAGCTGTAACTTTTGATAGAAGACTCGGATACACATGTTTATGGCTTTATCTTATAGAACTCAAGGTTCCCGTGCTGGGAAAACAGGTTTTGCAGCTGTTTGAGCTAAGATTTCCAAGTTATTCACATAATGAAAACCTATACTTTGTTTCGGTCGAGTTCCCCATTCAAATGCATGTAACAGTGAGAAACGCACTGTCTTGGCGAAAGAAAGCGTTTTTGTACAACTTCATAGAAATAGCTGTAACTTTTGATAGAAGACTCGGATACACATGTTTATGGCTTTATCTTATAGAACTCAAGGTTCCCGTGCTGGGAAAACAGGTTTTGCAGCTGTTTGAGCTAAGATTTCCAAGTTATTCACATAATGAAAACCTATACTTTGTTTCGGTCGAGTTCCCCATTCAATGCATGTAACAGTGAGAAACGCACTGTCTTGGCGAAAGAAAGCGTTTTTGTACAACTTCATATAAATAGCTGTAACTTTTGATAGAAGACTCGGATACACATGTTTATGGCTTTATCTTATAGAACTCAAGGTTCCCGTGCTGGGAAAACAGGTTTTGCAGCTGTTTGAGCTAAGATTTCCAAGTTATTCACATAATGAAAACCTATACTTTGTTTCGGTCGAGTTCCCCATTCAAATGCATGTAACAGTGAGAAACGCACTGTCTTGGCGAAAGAAAGCGTTTTTGTACAACTTCATAGAAATAGCTGTAACTTTTGATAGAAGACTCGGATACACATGTTTATGGCTTTATCTTATAGAACTCAAGGTTCCCGTGCTGGGAAAACAGGTTTTGCAGCTGTTTGAGCTAAGATTTCCAAGTTATTCACATAATGAAAACCTATACTTTGTTTCGGTCGAGTTCCCCATTCAAATGCATGTAACAGTGAGAAACGCACTGTCTTGGCGAAAGAAAGCGTTTTTGTACAACTTCATAGAAATAGCTGTAACTTTTGATAGAAGACTCGGATACACATGTTTATGGCTTTATCTTATAGAACTCAAGGTTCCCGTGCTGGGAAAACAGGTTTTGCAGCTGTTTGAGCTAAGATTTCCAAGTTATTCACATAATGAAAACCTATACTTTGTTTCGGTCGAGTTCCCCATTCAAATGCATGTAACAGTGAGAAACGCACTGTCTTGGCGAAAGAAAGCGTTTTTGTACAACTTCATAGAAATAGCTGTAACTTTTGATAGAAGACTCGGATACACATGTTTATGGCTTTATCTTATAGAACTCAAGGTTCCCGTGCTGGGAAAACAGGTTTTGCAGCTGTTTGAGCTAAGATTTCCAAGTTATTCACATAATGAAAACCTATACTTTGTTTCGGTCGAGTTCCCCATTCAAATGCATGTAACAGTGAGAAACGCACTGTCTTGGCGAAAGAAAGCGTTTTTGTACAACTTCATAGAAATAGCTGTAACTTTTGATAGAAGACTCGGATACACATGTTTATGGCTTTATCTTATAGAACTCAAGGTTCCCGTGCTGGGAAAACAGGTTTTGCAGCTGTTTGAGCTAAGATTTCCAAGTTATTCACATAATGAAAACCTATACTTTGTTTCGGTCGAGTTCCCCATTCAAATGCATGTAACAGTGAGAAACGCACTGTCTTGGCGAAAGAAAGCGTTTTTGTACAACTTCATAGAAATAGCTGTAACTTTTGATAGAAGACTCGGATACACATGTTTATGGCTTTATCTTATAGAACTCAAGGTTCCCGTGCTGGGAAAACAGGTTTTGCAGCTGTTTGAGCTAAGATTTCCAAGTTATTCACATAATGAAAACCTATACTTTGTTTCGGTCGAGTTCCCCATTCAAATGCATGTAACAGTGAGAAACGCACTGTCTTGGCGAAAGAAAGCGTTTTTGTACAACTTCATATAAATAGCTGTAACTTTTGATAGAAGACTCGGATACACATGTTTATGGCTTTATCTTATAGAACTCAAGGTTCCCGTGCTGGGAAAACAGGTTTTGCAGCTGTTTGAGCTAAGATTTCCAAGTTATTCACATAATGAAAACCTATACTTTGTTTCAGTCGAGTTCCCCATTCAAATGCATGTAACAGTGAGAAACGCACTGTCTTGGCGAAAGAAAGCGTTTTTGTACAACTTCATAGAAATAGCTGTAACTTTTGATAGAAGACTCGGATACACATGTTTATGGCTTTATCTTATACAACTCAAGGTTCCCGTGCTGGGAAAACAGGTTTTGCAGCTGTTTGAGCTAAGATTTCCAAGTTATTCACATAATGAAAACCTATACTTTGTTTCGGTCGAGTTCCCCATTCAAATGCATGTAACAGTGAGAAACGCACTGTCTTGGCGAAAGAAAGCGTTTTTGTACAACTTCATAGAAATAGCTGTAACTTTTGATAGAAGACTCGGATACACATGTTTATGGCTTTATCTTATAGAACTCAAGGTTCCCGTGCTGGGAAAACAGGTTTTGCAGCTGTTTGAGCTAAGATTTCCAAGTTATTCACATAATGAAAACCTATACTTTGTTTCGGTCGAGTTTCCCCATTCAAATGCATGTAACAGTGAGAAACGCACTGTCTTGGCGAAAGAAAGCGTTTTTGTACAACTTCATAGAAATAGCTGTAACTTTTGATAGAAGACTCGGATACACATGTTTATGGCTTTATCTTATAGAACTCAAGGTTCCCGTGCTGGGAAAACAGGTTTTGCAGCTGTTTGAGCTAAGATTTCCAAGTTATTCACATAATGAAAACCTATACTTTGTTTCGGTCGAGTTCCCCATTCAAATGCATGTAACAGTGAGAAACGCACTGTCTTGGCGAAAGAAAGCGTTTTTGTACAACTTCATAGAAATAGCTGTAACTTTTGATAGAAGACTCGGATACACATGTTTATGGCTTTATCTTATAGAACTCAAGGTTCCCGTGCTGGGAAAACAGGTTTTGCAGCTGTTTGAGCTAAGATTTCCAAGTTATTCACATAATGAAAACCTATACTTTGTTTCGGTCGAGTTCCCCATTCAAATGCATGTAACAGTGAGAAACGCACTGTCTTGGCGAAAGAAAGCGTTTTTGTACAACTTCATAGAAATAGCTGTAACTTTTGATAGAAGACTCGGATACACATGTTTATGGCTTTATCTTATAGAACTCAAGGTTCCCGTGCTGGGAAAACAGGTTTTGCAGCTGTTTGAGCTAAGATTTCCAAGTTATTCACATAATGAAAACCTATACTTTGTTTCGGTCGAGTTCCCCATTCAAATGCATGTAACAGTGAGAAACGCACTGTCTTGGCGAAAGAAAGCGTTTTTGTACAACTTCATAGAAATAGCTGTAACTTTTGATAGAAGACTCGGATACACATGTTTATGGCTTTATCTTATAGAACTCAAGGTTCCCGTGCTGGGAAAACAGGTTTTGCAGCTGTTTGAGCTAAGATTTCCAAGTTATTCACATAATGAAAACCTATACTTTGTTTCGGTCGAGTTCCCCATTCAATGCATGTAACAGTGAGAAACGCACTGTCTTGGCGAAAGAAAGCGTTTTTGTACAACTTCATATAAATAGCTGTAACTTTTGATAGAAGACTCGGATACACATGTTTATGGCTTTATCTTATAGAACTCAAGGTTCCCGTGCTGGGAAAACAGGTTTTGCAGCTGTTTGAGCTAAGATTTCCAAGTTATTCACATAATGAAAACCTATACTTTGTTTCGGTCGAGTTCCCCATTCAAATGCATGTAACAGTGAGAAACGCACTGTCTTGGCGAAAGAAAGCGTTTTTGTACAACTTCATAGAAATAGCTGTAACTTTTGATAGAAGACTCGGATACACATGTTTATGGCTTTATCTTATAGAACTCAAGGTTCCCGTGCTGGGAAAACAGGTTTTGCAGCTGTTTGAGCTAAGATTTCCAAGTTATTCACATAATGAAAACCTATACTTTGTTTCGGTCGAGTTCCCCATTCAAATGCATGTAACAGTGAGAAACGCACTGTCTTGGCGAAAGAAAGCGTTTTTGTACAACTTCATAGAAATAGCTGTAACTTTTGATAGAAGACTCGGATACACATGTTTATGGCTTTATCTTATAGAACTCAAGGTTCCCGTGCTGGGAAAACAGGTTTTGCAGCTGTTTGAGCTAAGATTTCCAAGTTATTCACATAATGAAAACCTATACTTTGTTTCGGTCGAGTTCCCCATTCAAATGCATGTAACAGTGAGAAACGCACTGTCTTGGCGAAAGAAAGCGTTTTTGTACAACTTCATAGAAATAGCTGTAACTTTTGATAGAAGACTCGGATACACATGTTTATGGCTTTATCTTATAGAACTCAAGGTTCCCGTGCTGGGAAAACAGGTTTTGCAGCTGTTTGAGCTAAGATTTCCAAGTTATTCACATAATGAAAACCTATACTTTGTTTCGGTCGAGTTCCCCATTCAAATGCATGTAACAGTGAGAAACGCACTGTCTTGGCGAAAGAAAGCGTTTTTGTACAACTTCATAGAAATAGCTGTAACTTTTGATAGAAGACTCGGATACACATGTTTATGGCTTTATCTTATAGAACTCAAGGTCTCCGTGCTGGGAAAACAGGTTTTGCAGCTGTTTGAGCTAAGATTTCCAAGTTATTCACATAATGAAAACCTATACTTTGTTTCGGTCGAGTTCCCCATTCAAATGCATGTAACAGTGAGAAACGCACTGTCTTGGCGAAAGAAAGCGTTTTTGTACAACTTCATAGAAATAGCTGTAACTTTTGATAGAAGACTCGGATACACATGTTTATGGCTTTATCTTATAGAACTCAAGGTTCCCGTGCTGGGAAAACAGGTTTTGCAGCTGTTTGAGCTAAGATTTCCAAGTTATTCACATAATGAAAACCTATACTTTGTTTCGGTCGAGTTCCCCATTCAAATGCATGTAACAGTGAGAAACGCACTGTCTTGGCGAAAGAAAGCGTTTTTGTACAACTTCATAGAAATAGCTGTAACTTTTGATAGAAGACTCGGATACACATGTTTATGGCTTTATCTTATAGAACTCAAGGTTCCCGTGCTGGGAAAACAGGTTTTGCAGCTGTTTGAGCTAAGATTTCCAAGTTATTCACATAATGAAAACCTATACTTTGTTTCGGTCGAGTTCCCCATTCAAATGCATGTAACAGTGAGAAACGCACTGTCTTGGCGAAAGAAAGCGTTTTTGTACAACTTCATAGAAATAGCTGTAACTTTTGATAGAAGACTCGGATACACATGTTTATGGCTTTATCTTATAGAACTCAAGGTTCCCGTGCTGGGAAAACAGGTTTTGCAGCTGTTTGAGCTAAGATTTCCAAGTTATTCACATAATGAAAACCTATACTTTGTTTCGGTCGAGTTCCCCATTCAAATGCATGTAACAGTGAGAAACGCACTGTCTTGGCGAAAGAAAGCGTTTTTGTACAACTTCATAGAAATAGCTGTAACTTTTGATAGAAGACTCGGATACACATGTTTATGGCTTTATCTTATAGAACTCAAGGTTCCCGTGCTGGGAAAACAGGTTTTGCAGCTGTTTGAGCTAAGATTTCCAAGTTATTCACATAATGAAAACCTATACTTTGTTTCGGTCGAGTTCCCCATTCAATGCATGTAACAGTGAGAAACGCACTGTCTTGGCGAAAGAAAGCGTTTTTGTACAACTTCATAGAAATAGCTGTAACTTTTGATAGAAGACTCGGATACACATGTTTATGGCTTTATCTTATAGAACTCAAGGTTCCCGTGCTGGGAAAACAGGTTTTGCAGCTGTTTGAGCTAAGATTTCCAAGTTATTCACATAATGAAAACCTATACTTTGTTTCGGTCGAGTTCCCCATTCAAATGCATGTAACAGTGAGAAACGCACTGTCTTGGCGAAAGAAAGCGTTTTGTACAACTTCATAGAAATAGCTGTAACTTTTGATAGAAGACTCGGATACACATGTTTATGGCTTTATCTTATAGAACTCAAGGTTCCCGTGCTGGGAAAACAGGTTTTGCAGCTGTTTGAGCTAAGATTTCCAAGTTATTCACATAATGAAAACCTATACTTTGTTTCGGTCGAGTTCCCCATTCAAATGCATGTAACAGTGAGAAACGCACTGTCTTGGCGAAAGAAAGCGTTTTTGTACAACTTCATAGAAATAGCTGTAACTTTTGATAGAAGACTCGGATACACATGTTTATGGCTTTATCTTATAGAACTCAAGGTTCCCGTGCTGGGAAAACAGGTTTTGCAGCTGTTTGAGCTAAGATTTCCAAGTTATTCACATAATGAAAACCTATACTTTGTTTCGGTCGAGTTCCCCATTCAAATGCATGTAACAGTGAGAAACGCACTGTCTTGGCGAAAGAAAGCGTTTTTGTACAACTTCATAGAAATAGCTGTAACTTTTGATAGAAGACTCGGATACACATGTTTATGGCTTTATCTTATAGAACTCAAGGTCTCCGTGCTGGGAAAACAGGTTTTGCAGCTGTTTGAGCTAAGATTTCCAAGTTATTCACATAATGAAAACCTATACTTTGTTTCGGTCGAGTTCCCCATTCAAATGCATGTAACAGTGAGAAACGCACTGTCTTGGCGAAAGAAAGCGTTTTTGTACAACTTCATAGAAATAGCTGTAACTTTTGATAGAAGACTCGGATACACATGTTTATGGCTTTATCTTATAGAACTCAAGGTTCCCGTGCTGGGAAAACAGGTTTTGCAGCTGTTTGAGCTAAGATTTCCAAGTTATTCACATAATGAAAACCTATACTTTGTTTCGGTCGAGTTCCCCATTCAAATGCATGTAACAGTGAGAAACGCACTGTCTTGGCGAAAGAAAGCGTTTTTGTACAACTTCATAGAAATAGCTGTAACTTTTGATAGAAGACTCGGATACACATGTTTATGGCTTTATCTTATAGAACTCAAGGTTCCCGTGCTGGGAAAACAGGTTTTGCAGCTGTTTGAGCTAAGATTTCCAAGTTATTCACATAATGAAAACCTATACTTTGTTTCGGTCGAGTTCCCCATTCAAATGCATGTAACAGTGAGAAACGCACTGTCTTGGCGAAAGAAAGCGTTTTTGTACAACTTCATAGAAATAGCTGTAACTTTTGATAGAAGACTCGGATACACATGTTTATGGCTTTATCTTATAGAACTCAAGGTTCCCGTGCTGGGAAAACAGGTTTTGCAGCTGTTTGAGCTAAGATTTCCAAGTTATTCACATAATGAAAACCTATACTTTGTTTCGGTCGAGTTCCCCATTCAAATGCATGTAACAGTGAGAAACGCACTGTCTTGGCGAAAGAAAGCGTTTTTGTACAACTTCATAGAAATAGCTGTAACTTTTGATAGAAGACTCGGATACACATGTTTATGGCTTTATCTTATAGAACTCAAGGTCTCCGTAATGGGAAAACAGGTTTTGCAGCTGTTTGAGCTAAGATTTCCAAGTTATTCACATAATGAAAACCTATACTTTGTTTCGGTCGAGTTCCCCATTCAAATGCATGTAACAGTGAGAAACGCACTGTCTTGGCGAAAGAAAGCGTTTTTGTACAACTTCATAGAAATAGCTGTAACCTTTGATAGAAGACTCGGATACACATGTTTATGGCTTTATCTTATAGAACTCAAGGTTCCCGTGCTGGGAAAAAAGGTTTTGCAGCTGTTTGAGCTAAGATTTCCAAGTTATTCACATAATGAAAACCTATACTTTGTTTCGGTCGAGTTCCCCATTCAAATGCATGTAACAGTGAGAAACGCACTGTCTTGGCGAAAGAAAGCGTTTTTGTACAACTTCATAGAAATAGCTGTAACTTTTGATAGAAGACTCGGATACACATGTTTATGGCTTTATCTTGTAGAACTCAAGGTCTCCGTGCTGGGAAAACAGGTTTTGCAGCTGTTTGAGCTAAGATTTCCAAGTTATTCACATAATGAAAACCTATACTTTGTTTCGGTCGAGTTCCCCATTCAAATGCATGTAACAGTGAGAAACGCACTGTCTTGGCGAAAGAAAGCGTTTTTGTACAACTTCATAGAAATAGCTGTAACTTTTGATAGAAGACTCGGATACACATGTTTATGGCTTTATCTTGTAGAACTCAAGGTCTCCGTGCTGGGAAAACAGGTTTTGCAGCTGTTTGAGCTAAGATTTCCAAGTTATTCACATAATGAAAACCTATACTTTGTTTCGGTCGAGTTCCCCATTCAAATGCATGTAACAGTGAGAAACGCACTGTCTTGGCGAAAGAAAGCGTTTTTGTACAACTTCATAGAAATAGCTGTAACTTTTGATAGAAGACTCGGATACACATGTTTATGGCTTTATCTTGTAGAACTCAAGGTCTCCGTGCTGGGAAAACAGGTTTTGCAGCTGTTTGAGCTAAGATTTCCAAGTTATTCACATAATGAAAACCTATACTTTGTTTCGGTCGAGTTCCCCATTCAAATGCATGTAACAGTGAGAAACGCACTGTCTTGGCGAAAGAAAGCGTTTTTGTACAACTTCATAGAAATAGCTGTAACTTTTGATAGAAGACTCGGATACACATGTTTATGGCTTTATCTTATAGAACTCAAGGTTCCCGTGCTGGGAAAACAGGTTTTGCAGCTGTTTGAGCTAAGATTTCCAAGTTATTCACATAATGAAAACCTATACTTTGTTTCGGTCGAGTTCCCCATTCAAATGCATGTAACAGTGAGAAACGCACTGTCTTGGCGAAAGAAAGCGTTTTTGTACAACTTCATAGAAATAGCTGTAACTTTTGATAGAAGACTCGGATACACATGTTTATGGCTTTATCTTATAGAACTCAAGGTCTCCGTGCTGGGAAAACAGGTTTTGCAGCTGTTTGAGCTAAGATTTCCAAGTTATTCACATAATGAAAACCTATACTTTGTTTCGGTCGAGTTCCCCATTCAAATGCATGTAACAGTGAGAAACGCACTGTCTTGGCGAAAGAAAGCGTTTTTGTACAACTTCATAGAAATAGCTGTAACTTTTGATAGAAGACTCGGATACACATGTTTATGGCTTTATCTTATAGAACTCAAGGTTCCCGTGCTGGGAAAACAGGTTTTGCAGCTGTTTGAGCTAAGATTTCCAAGTTATTCACATAATGAAAACCTATACTTTGTTTCGGTCGAGTTCCCCATTCAAATGCATGTAACAGTGAGAAACGCACTGTCTTGGCGAAAGAAAGCGTTTTTGTACAACTTCATAGAAATAGCTGTAACTTTTGATAGAAGACTCGGATACACATGTTTATGGCTTTATCTTATAGAACTCAAGGTCTCCGTAATGGGAAAACAGGTTTTGCAGCTGTTTGAGCTAAGATTTCCAAGTTATTCACATAATGAAAACCTATACTTTGTTTCGGTCGAGTTCCCCATTCAAATGCATGTAACAGTGAGAAACGCACTGTCTTGGCGAAAGAAAGCGTTTTTGTACAACTTCATAGAAATAGCTGTAACTTTTGATAGAAGACTCGGATACACATGTTTATGGCTTTATCTTATAGAACTCAAGGTTCCCGTGCTGGGAAAAAAGGTTTTGCAGCTGTTTGAGCTAAGATTTCCAAGTTATTCACATAATGAAAACCTATACTTTGTTTCGGTCGAGTTCCCCATTCAAATGCATGTAACAGTGAGAAACGCACTGTCTTGGCGAAAGAAAGCGTTTTTGTACAACTTCATAGAAATAGCTGTAACTTTTGATAGAAGACTCGGATACACATGTTTATGGCTTTATCTTATAGAACTCAAGGTTCCCGTGCTGGGAAAACAGGTTTTGCAGCTGTTTGAGCTAAGATTTCCAAGTTATTCACATAATGAAAACCTATACTTTGTTTCGGTCGAGTTCCCCATTCAAATGCATGTAACAGTGAGAAACGCACTGTCTTGGCGAAAGAAAGCGTTTTTGTACAACTTCATAGAAATAGCTGTAACTTTTGATAGAAGACTCGGATACACATGTTTATGGCTTTATCTTGTAGAACTCAAGGTCTCCGTGCTGGGAAAACAGGTTTTGCAGCTGTTTGAGCTAAGATTTCCAAGTTATTCACATAATGAAAACCTATACTTTGTTTCGGTCGAGTTCCCCATTCAAATGCATGTAACAGTGAGAAACGCACTGTCTTGGCGAAAGAAAGCGTTTTTGTACAACTTCATAGAAATAGCTGTAACTTTTGATAGAAGACTCGGATACACATGTTTATGGCTTTATCTTATAGAACTCAAGGTCTCCGTGCTGGGAAAACAGGTTTTGCAGCTGTTTGAGCTAAGATTTCCAAGTTATTCACATAATGAAAACCTATACTTTGTTTTGGTCGAGTTCCCCATTCAATGCATGTAACAGTGAGAAACGCACTGTCTTGGCGAAAGAAAGCGTTTTTGTACAACTTCATATAAATAGCTGTAACTTTTGATAGAAGACTCGGATACACATGTTTATGGCTTTATCTTATAGAACTCAAGGTCTCCGTGCTGGGAAAACAGGTTTTGCAGCTGTTTGAGCTAAGATTTCCAAGTTATTCACATAATGAAAACCTATACTTTGTTTCGGTCGAGTTCCCCATTCAAATGCATGTAACAGTGAGAAACGCACTGTCTTGGCGAAAGAAAGCGTTTTTGTACAACTTCATAGAAATAGCTGTAACTTTTGATAGAAGACTCGGATACACATGTTTATGGCTTTATCTTATAGAACTCAAGGTTCCCGTGCTGGGAAAACAGGTTTTGCAGCTGTTTGAGCTAAGATTTCCAAGTTATTCACATAATGAAAACCTATACTTTGTTTCGGTCGAGTTCCCCATTCAAATGCATGTAACAGTGAGAAACGCACTGTCTTGGCGAAAGAAAGCGTTTTTGTACAACTTCATAGAAATAGCTGTAACTTTTGATAGAAGACTCGGATACACATGTTTATGGCTTTATCTTATAGAACTCAAGGTTCCCGTGCTGGGAAAACAGGTTTTGCAGCTGTTTGAGCTAAGATTTCCAAGTTATTCACATAATGAAAACCTATACTTTGTTTCGGTCGAGTTCCCCATTCAAATGCATGTAACAGTGAGAAACGCACTGTCTTGGCGAAAGAAAGCGTTTTTGTACAACTTCATAGAAATAGCTGTAACTTTTGATAGAAGACTCGGATACACATGTTTATGGCTTTATCTTATAGAACTCAAGGTTCCCGTGCTGGGAAAACAGGTTTTGCAGCTGTTTGAGCTAAGATTTCCAAGTTATTCACATAATGAAAACCTATACTTTGTTTCGGTCGAGTTCCCCATTCAAATGCATGTAACAGTGAGAAACGCACTGTCTTGGCGAAAGAAAGCGTTTTTGTACAACTTCATAGAAATAGCTGTAACTTTTGATAGAAGACTCGGATACACATGTTTATGGCTTTATCTTATAGAACTCAAGGTCTCCGTGCTGGGAAAACAGGTTTTGCAGCTGTTTGAGCTAAGATTTCCAAGTTATTCACATAATGAAAACCTATACTTTGTTTCGGTCGAGTTCCCCATTCAATGCATGTAACAGTGAGAAACGCACTGTCTTGGCGAAAGAAAGCGTTTTTGTACAACTTCATAGAAATAGCTGTAACTTTTGATAGAAGACTCGGATACACATGTTTATGGCTTTATCTTATAGAACTCAAGGTTCCCGTGCTGGGAAAACAGGTTTTGCAGCTGTTTGAGCTAAGATTTCCAAGTTATTCACATAATGAAAACCTATACTTTGTTTCGGTCGAGTTCCCCATTCAAATGCATGTAACAGTGAGAAACGCACTGTCTTGGCGAAAGAAAGCGTTTTTGTACAACTTCATAGAAATAGCTGTAACTTTTGATAGAAGACTCGGATACACATGTTTATGGCTTTATCTTATAGAACTCAAGGTTCCCGTGCTGGGAAAACAGGTTTTGCAGCTGTTTGAGCTAAGATTTCCAAGTTATTCACATAATGAAAACCTATACTTTGTTTCGGTCGAGTTCCCCATTCAAATGCATGTAACAGTGAGAAACGCACTGTCTTGGCGAAAGAAAGCGTTTTTGTACAACTTCATAGAAATAGCTGTAACTTTTGATAGAAGACTCGGATACACATGTTTATGGCTTTATCTTATAGAACTCAAGGTTCCCGTGCTGGGAAAACAGGTTTTGCAGCTGTTTGAGCTAAGATTTCCAAGTTATTCACATAATGAAAACCTATACTTTGTTTCGGTCGAGTTCCCCATTCAATGCATGTAACAGTGAGAAACGCACTGTCTTGGCGAAAGAAAGCGTTTTTGTACAACTTCATATAAATAGCTGTAACTTTTGATAGAAGACTCGGATACACATGTTTATGGCTTTATCTTATAGAACTCAAGGTTCCCGTGCTGGGAAAACAGGTTTTGCAGCTGTTTGAGCTAAGATTTCCAAGTTATTCACATAATGAAAACCTATACTTTGTTTCGGTCGAGTTCCCCATTCAAATGCATGTAACAGTGAGAAACGCACTGTCTTGGCGAAAGAAAGCGTTTTTGTACAACTTCATAGAAATAGCTGTAACTTTTGATAGAAGACTCGGATACACATGTTTATGGCTTTATCTTATAGAACTCAAGGTTCCCGTGCTGGGAAAACAGGTTTTGCAGCTGTTTGAGCTAAGATTTCCAAGTTATTCACATAATGAAAACCTATACTTTGTTTCGGTCGAGTTCCCCATTCAAATGCATGTAACAATGAGAAACGCACTGTCTTGGCGAAAGAAAGCGTTTTTGTACAACTTCATAGAAATAGCTGTAACTTTTGATAGAAGACTCGGATACACATGTTTATGGCTTTATCTTATAGAACTCAAGGTTCCCGTGCTGGGAAAACAGGTTTTGCAGCTGTTTGAGCTAAGATTTCCAAGTTATTCACATAATGAAAACCTATACTTTGTTTCGGTCGAGTTCCCCATTCAAATGCATGTAACAGTGAGAAACGCACTGTCTTGGCGAAAGAAAGCGTTTTTGTACAACTTCATAGAAATAGCTGTAACTTTTGATAGAAGACTCGGATACACATGTTTATGGCTTTATCTTATAGAACTCAAGGTTCCCGTGCTGGGAAAACAGGTTTTGCAGCTGTTTGAGCTAAGATTTCCAAGTTATTCACATAATGAAAACCTATACTTTGTTTCGGTCGAGTTCCCCATTCAAATGCATGTAACAGTGAGAAACGCACTGTCTTGGCGAAAGAAAGCGTTTTTGTACAACTTCATAGAAATAGCTGTAACTTTTGATAGAAGACTCGGATACACATGTTTATGGCTTTATCTTATAGAACTCAAGGTTCCCGTGCTGGGAAAACAGGTTTTGCAGCTGTTTGAGCTAAGATTTCCAAGTTATTCACATAATGAAAACCTATACTTTGTTTCGGTCGAGTTCCCCATTCAAATGCATGTAACAGTGAGAAACGCACTGTCTTGGCGAAAGAAAGCGTTTTTGTACAACTTCATAGAAATAGCTGTAACTTTTGATAGAAGACTCGGATACACATGTTTATGGCTTTATCTTATAGAACTCAAGGTTCCCGTGCTGGGAAAACAGGTTTTGCAGCTGTTTGAGCTAAGATTTCCAAGTTATTCACATAATGAAAACCTATACTTTGTTTCGGTCGAGTTCCCCATTCAAATGCATGTAACAGTGAGAAACGCACTGTCTTGGCGAAAGAAAGCGTTTTTGTACAACTTCATATAAATAGCTGTAACTTTTGATAGAAGACTCGGATACACATGTTTATGGCTTTATCTTATAGAACTCAAGGTTCCCGTGCTGGGAAAACAGGTTTTGCAGCTGTTTGAGCTAAGATTTCCAAGTTATTCACATAATGAAAACCTATACTTTGTTTCAGTCGAGTTCCCCATTCAAATGCATGTAACAGTGAGAAACGCACTGTCTTGGCGAAAGAAAGCGTTTTTGTACAACTTCATAGAAATAGCTGTAACTTTTGATAGAAGACTCGGATACACATGTTTATGGCTTTATCTTATAGAACTCAAGGTTCCCGTGCTGGGAAAACAGGTTTTGCAGCTGTTTGAGCTAAGATTTCCAAGTTATTCACATAATGAAAACCTATACTTTGTTTCGGTCGAGTTCCCCATTCAAATGCATGTAACAGTGAGAAACGCACTGTCTTGGCGAAAGAAAGCGTTTTTGTACAACTTCATAGAAATAGCTGTAACTTTTGATAGAAGACTCGGATACACATGTTTATGGCTTTATCTTATAGAACTCAAGGTTCCCGTGCTGGGAAAACAGGTTTTGCAGCTGTTTGAGCTAAGATTTCCAAGTTATTCACATAATGAAAACCTATACTTTGTTTCGGTCGAGTTCCCCATTCAAATGCATGTAACAGTGAGAAACGCACTGTCTTGGCGAAAGAAAGCGTTTTTGTACAACTTCATAGAAATAGCTGTAACTTTTGATAGAAGACTCGGATACACATGTTTATGGCTTTATCTTATAGAACTCAAGGTTCCCGTGCTGGGAAAACAGGTTTTGCAGCTGTTTGAGCTAAGATTTCCAAGTTATTCACATAATGAAAACCTATACTTTGTTTCGGTCGAGTTCCCCATTCAAATGCATGTAACAGTGAGAAACGCACTGTCTTGGCGAAAGAAAGCGTTTTTGTACAACTTCATAGAAATAGCTGTAACTTTTGATAGAAGACTCGGATACACATGTTTATGGCTTTATCTTATAGAACTCAAGGTTCCCGTGCTGGGAAAACAGGTTTTGCAGCTGTTTGAGCTAAGATTTCCAAGTTATTCACATAATGAAAACCTATACTTTGTTTCGGTCGAGTTCCCCATTCAAATGCATGTAACAGTGAGAAACGCACTGTCTTGGCGAAAGAAAGCGTTTTTGTACAACTTCATAGAAATAGCTGTAACTTTTGATAGAAGACTCGGATACACATGTTTATGGCTTTATCTTATAGAACTCAAGGTTCCCGTGCTGGGAAAACAGGTTTTGCAGCTGTTTGAGCTAAGATTTCCAAGTTATTCACATAATGAAAACCTATACTTTGTTTCGGTCGAGTTCCCCATTCAAATGCATGTAACAGTGAGAAACGCACTGTCTTGGCGAAAGAAAGCGTTTTTGTACAACTTCATAGAAATAGCTGTAACTTTTGATAGAAGACTCGGATACACATGTTTATGGCTTTATCTTATAGAACTCAAGGTTCCCGTGCTGGGAAAACAGGTTTTGCAGCTGTTTGAGCTAAGATTTCCAAGTTATTCACATAATGAAAACCTATACTTTGTTTCGGTCGAGTTCCCCATTCAAATGCATGTAACAGTGAGAAACGCACTGTCTTGGCGAAAGAAAGCGTTTTTGTACAACTTCATAGAAATAGCTGTAACTTTTGATAGAAGACTCGGATACACATGTTTATGGCTTTATCTTATAGAACTCAAGGTTCCCGTGCTGGGAAAACAGGTTTTGCAGCTGTTTGAGCTAAGATTTCCAAGTTATTCACATAATGAAAACCTATACTTTGTTTCGGTCGAGTTCCCCATTCAAATGCATGTAACAGTGAGAAACGCACTGTCTTGGCGAAAGAAAGCGTTTTTGTACAACTTCATAGAAATAGCTGTAACTTTTGATAGAAGACTCGGATACACATGTTTATGGCTTTATCTTATAGAACTCAAGGTTCCCGTGCTGGGAAAACAGGTTTTGCAGCTGTTTGAGCTAAGATTTCCAAGTTATTCACATAATGAAAACCTATACTTTGTTTCGGTCGAGTTCCCCATTCAAATGCATGTAACAGTGAGAAACGCACTGTCTTGGCGAAAGAAAGCGTTTTTGTACAACTTCATAGAAATAGCTGTAACTTTTGATAGAAGACTCGGATACACATGTTTATGGCTTTATCTTATAGAACTCAAGGTTCCCGTGCTGGGAAAACAGGTTTTGCAGCTGTTTGAGCTAAGATTTCCAAGTTATTCACATAATGAAAACCTATACTTTGTTTCGGTCGAGTTCCCCATTCAAATGCATGTAACAGTGAGAAACGCACTGTCTTGGCGAAAGAAAGCGTTTTTGTACAACTTCATAGAAATAGCTGTAACTTTTGATAGAAGACTCGGATACACATGTTTATGGCTTTATCTTATAGAACTCAAGGTTCCCGTGCTGGGAAAACAGGTTTTGCAGCTGTTTGAGCTAAGATTTCCAAGTTATTCACATAATGAAAACCTATACTTTGTTTCGGTCGAGTTCCCCATTCAAATGCATGTAACAGTGAGAAACGCACTGTCTTGGCGAAAGAAAGCGTTTTTGTACAACTTCATAGAAATAGCTGTAACTTTTGATAGAAGACTCGGATACACATGTTTATGGCTTTATCTTATAGAACTCAAGGTTCCCGTGCTGGGAAAACAGGTTTTGCAGCTGTTTGAGCTAAGATTTCCAAGTTATTCACATAATGAAAACCTATACTTTGTTTCGGTCGAGTTCCCCATTCAATGCATGTAACAGTGAGAAACGCACTGTCTTGGCGAAAGAAAGCGTTTTTGTACAACTTCATATAAATAGCTGTAACTTTTGATAGAAGACTCGGATACACATGTTTATGGCTTTATCTTATAGAACTCAAGGTTCCCGTGCTGGGAAAACAGGTTTTGCAGCTGTTTGAGCTAAGATTTCCAAGTTATTCACATAATGAAAACCTATACTTTGTTTCGGTCGAGTTCCCCATTCAAATGCATGTAACAGTGAGAAACGCACTGTCTTGGCGAAAGAAAGCGTTTTTGTACAACTTCATAGAAATAGCTGTAACTTTTGATAGAAGACTCGGATACACATGTTTATGGCTTTATCTTATAGAACTCAAGGTTCCCGTGCTGGGAAAACAGGTTTTGCAGCTGTTTGAGCTAAGATTTCCAAGTTATTCACATAATGAAAACCTATACTTTGTTTCGGTCGAGTTCCCCATTCAAATGCATGTAACAGTGAGAAACGCACTGTCTTGGCGAAAGAAAGCGTTTTTGTACAACTTCATAGAAATAGCTGTAACTTTTGATAGAAGACTCGGATACACATGTTTATGGCTTTATCTTATAGAACTCAAGGTTCCCGTGCTGGGAAAACAGGTTTTGCAGCTGTTTGAGCTAAGATTTCCAAGTTATTCACATAATGAAAACCTATACTTTGTTTCGGTCGAGTTCCCCATTCAAATGCATGTAACAGTGAGAAACGCACTGTCTTGGCGAAAGAAAGCGTTTTTGTACAACTTCATAGAAATAGCTGTAACTTTTGATAGAAGACTCGGATACACATGTTTATGGCTTTATCTTATAGAACTCAAGGTTCCCGTGCTGGGAAAACAGGTTTTGCAGCTGTTTGAGCTAAGATTTCCAAGTTATTCACATAATGAAAACCTATACTTTGTTTCGGTCGAGTTCCCCATTCAAATGCATGTAACAGTGAGAAACGCACTGTCTTGGCGAAAGAAAGCGTTTTTGTACAACTTCATAGAAATAGCTGTAACTTTTGATAGAAGACTCGGATACACATGTTTATGGCTTTATCTTATAGAACTCAAGGTCTCCGTGCTGGGAAAACAGGTTTTGCAGCTGTTTGAGCTAAGATTTCCAAGTTATTCACATAATGAAAACCTATACTTTGTTTCGGTCGAGTTCCCCATTCAAATGCATGTAACAGTGAGAAACGCACTGTCTTGGCGAAAGAAAGCGTTTTTGTACAACTTCATAGAAATAGCTGTAACTTTTGATAGAAGACTCGGATACACATGTTTATGGCTTTATCTTATAGAACTCAAGGTTCCCGTGCTGGGAAAACAGGTTTTGCAGCTGTTTGAGCTAAGATTTCCAAGTTATTCACATAATGAAAACCTATACTTTGTTTCGGTCGAGTTCCCCATTCAAATGCATGTAACAGTGAGAAACGCACTGTCTTGGCGAAAGAAAGCGTTTTTGTACAACTTCATAGAAATAGCTGTAACTTTTGATAGAAGACTCGGATACACATGTTTATGGCTTTATCTTATAGAACTCAAGGTTCCCGTGCTGGGAAAACAGGTTTTGCAGCTGTTTGAGCTAAGATTTCCAAGTTATTCACATAATGAAAACCTATACTTTGTTTCGGTCGAGTTCCCCATTCAAATGCATGTAACAGTGAGAAACGCACTGTCTTGGCGAAAGAAAGCGTTTTTGTACAACTTCATAGAAATAGCTGTAACTTTTGATAGAAGACTCGGATACACATGTTTATGGCTTTATCTTATAGAACTCAAGGTTCCCGTGCTGGGAAAACAGGTTTTGCAGCTGTTTGAGCTAAGATTTCCAAGTTATTCACATAATGAAAACCTATACTTTGTTTCGGTCGAGTTCCCCATTCAATGCATGTAACAGTGAGAAACGCACTGTCTTGGCGAAAGAAAGCGTTTTTGTACAACTTCATAGAAATAGCTGTAACTTTTGATAGAAGACTCGGATACACATGTTTATGGCTTTATCTTATAGAACTCAAGGTTCCCGTGCTGGGAAAACAGGTTTTGCAGCTGTTTGAGCTAAGATTTCCAAGTTATTCACATAATGAAAACCTATACTTTGTTTCGGTCGAGTTCCCCATTCAAATGCATGTAACAGTGAGAAACGCACTGTCTTGGCGAAAGAAAGCGTTTTTGTACAACTTCATAGAAATAGCTGTAACTTTTGATAGAAGACTCGGATACACATGTTTATGGCTTTATCTTATAGAACTCAAGGTTCCCGTGCTGGGAAAACAGGTTTTGCAGCTGTTTGAGCTAAGATTTCCAAGTTATTCACATAATGAAAACCTATACTTTGTTTCGGTCGAGTTCCCCATTCAAATGCATGTAACAGTGAGAAACGCACTGTCTTGGCGAAAGAAAGCGTTTTTGTACAACTTCATAGAAATAGCTGTAACTTTTGATAGAAGACTCGGATACACATGTTTATGGCTTTATCTTATAGAACTCAAGGTTCCCGTGCTGGGAAAACAGGTTTTGCAGCTGTTTGAGCTAAGATTTCCAAGTTATTCACATAATGAAAACCTATACTTTGTTTCGGTCGAGTTCCCCATTCAAATGCATGTAACAGTGAGAAACGCACTGTCTTGGCGAAAGAAAGCGTTTTTGTACAACTTCATAGAAATAGCTGTAACTTTTGATAGAAGACTCGGATACACATGTTTATGGCTTTATCTTATAGAACTCAAGGTCTCCGTGCTGGGAAAACAGGTTTTGCAGCTGTTTGAGCTAAGATTTCCAAGTTATTCACATAATGAAAACCTATACTTTGTTTCGGTCGAGTTCCCCATTCAAATGCATGTAACAGTGAGAAACGCACTGTCTTGGCGAAAGAAAGCGTTTTTGTACAACTTCATAGAAATAGCTGTAACTTTTGATAGAAGACTCGGATACACATGTTTATGGCTTTATCTTATAGAACTCAAGGTTCCCGTGCTGGGAAAACAGGTTTTGCAGCTGTTTGAGCTAAGATTTCCAAGTTATTCACATAATGAAAACCTATACTTTGTTTCGGTCGAGTTCCCCATTCAAATGCATGTAACAGTGAGAAACGCACTGTCTTGGCGAAAGAAAGCGTTTTTGTACAACTTCATAGAAATAGCTGTAACTTTTGATAGAAGACTCGGATACACATGTTTATGGCTTTATCTTATAGAACTCAAGGTTCCCGTGCTGGGAAAACAGGTTTTGCAGCTGTTTGAGCTAAGATTTCCAAGTTATTCACATAATGAAAACCTATACTTTGTTTCGGTCGAGTTCCCCATTCAAATGCATGTAACAGTGAGAAACGCACTGTCTTGGCGAAAGAAAGCGTTTTTGTACAACTTCATAGAAATAGCTGTAACTTTTGATAGAAGACTCGGATACACATGTTTATGGCTTTATCTTATAGAACTCAAGGTTCCCGTGCTGGGAAAACAGGTTTTGCAGCTGTTTGAGCTAAGATTTCCAAGTTATTCACATAATGAAAACCTATACTTTGTTTCGGTCGAGTTCCCCATTCAAATGCATGTAACAGTGAGAAACGCACTGTCTTGGCGAAAGAAAGCGTTTTTGTACAACTTCATAGAAATAGCTGTAACTTTTGATAGAAGACTCGGATACACATGTTTATGGCTTTATCTTATAGAACTCAAGGTCTCCGTAATGGGAAAACAGGTTTTGCAGCTGTTTGAGCTAAGATTTCCAAGTTATTCACATAATGAAAACCTATACTTTGTTTCGGTCGAGTTCCCCATTCAAATGCATGTAACAGTGAGAAACGCACTGTCTTGGCGAAAGAAAGCGTTTTTGTACAACTTCATAGAAATAGCTGTAACCTTTGATAGAAGACTCGGATACACATGTTTATGGCTTTATCTTATAGAACTCAAGGTTCCCGTGCTGGGAAAAAAGGTTTTGCAGCTGTTTGAGCTAAGATTTCCAAGTTATTCACATAATGAAAACCTATACTTTGTTTCGGTCGAGTTCCCCATTCAAATGCATGTAACAGTGAGAAACGCACTGTCTTGGCGAAAGAAAGCGTTTTTGTACAACTTCATAGAAATAGCTGTAACTTTTGATAGAAGACTCGGATACACATGTTTATGGCTTTATCTTGTAGAACTCAAGGTCTCCGTGCTGGGAAAACAGGTTTTGCAGCTGTTTGAGCTAAGATTTCCAAGTTATTCACATAATGAAAACCTATACTTTGTTTCGGTCGAGTTCCCCATTCAAATGCATGTAACAGTGAGAAACGCACTGTCTTGGCGAAAGAAAGCGTTTTTGTACAACTTCATAGAAATAGCTGTAACTTTTGATAGAAGACTCGGATACACATGTTTATGGCTTTATCTTGTAGAACTCAAGGTCTCCGTGCTGGGAAAACAGGTTTTGCAGCTGTTTGAGCTAAGATTTCCAAGTTATTCACATAATGAAAACCTATACTTTGTTTCGGTCGAGTTCCCCATTCAAATGCATGTAACAGTGAGAAACGCACTGTCTTGGCGAAAGAAAGCGTTTTTGTACAACTTCATAGAAATAGCTGTAACTTTTGATAGAAGACTCGGATACACATGTTTATGGCTTTATCTTGTAGAACTCAAGGTCTCCGTGCTGGGAAAACAGGTTTTGCAGCTGTTTGAGCTAAGATTTCCAAGTTATTCACATAATGAAAACCTATACTTTGTTTCGGTCGAGTTCCCCATTCAAATGCATGTAACAGTGAGAAACGCACTGTCTTGGCGAAAGAAAGCGTTTTTGTACAACTTCATAGAAATAGCTGTAACTTTTGATAGAAGACTCGGATACACATGTTTATGGCTTTATCTTATAGAACTCAAGGTTCCCGTGCTGGGAAAACAGGTTTTGCAGCTGTTTGAGCTAAGATTTCCAAGTTATTCACATAATGAAAACCTATACTTTGTTTCGGTCGAGTTCCCCATTCAAATGCATGTAACAGTGAGAAACGCACTGTCTTGGCGAAAGAAAGCGTTTTTGTACAACTTCATAGAAATAGCTGTAACTTTTGATAGAAGACTCGGATACACATGTTTATGGCTTTATCTTATAGAACTCAAGGTTCCCGTGCTGGGAAAACAGGTTTTGCAGCTGTTTGAGCTAAGATTTCCAAGTTATTCACATAATGAAAACCTATACTTTGTTTCGGTCGAGTTCCCCATTCAAATGCATGTAACAGTGAGAAACGCACTGTCTTGGCGAAAGAAAGCGTTTTTGTACAACTTCATAGAAATAGCTGTAACTTTTGATAGAAGACTCGGATACACATGTTTATGGCTTTATCTTATAGAACTCAAGGTCTCCGTAATGGGAAAACAGGTTTTGCAGCTGTTTGAGCTAAGATTTCCAAGTTATTCACATAATGAAAACCTATACTTTGTTTCGGTCGAGTTCCCCATTCAAATGCATGTAACAGTGAGAAACGCACTGTCTTGGCGAAAGAAAGCGTTTTTGTACAACTTCATAGAAATAGCTGTAACTTTTGATAGAAGACTCGGATACACATGTTTATGGCTTTATCTTATAGAACTCAAGGTTCCCGTGCTGGGAAAAAAGGTTTTGCAGCTGTTTGAGCTAAGATTTCCAAGTTATTCACATAATGAAAACCTATACTTTGTTTCGGTCGAGTTCCCCATTCAAATGCATGTAACAGTGAGAAACGCACTGTCTTGGCGAAAGAAAGCGTTTTTGTACAACTTCATAGAAATAGCTGTAACTTTTGATAGAAGACTCGGATACACATGTTTATGGCTTTATCTTATAGAACTCAAGGTTCCCGTGCTGGGAAAACAGGTTTTGCAGCTGTTTGAGCTAAGATTTCCAAGTTATTCACATAATGAAAACCTATACTTTGTTTCGGTCGAGTTCCCCATTCAAATGCATGTAACAGTGAGAAACGCACTGTCTTGGCGAAAGAAAGCGTTTTTGTACAACTTCATAGAAATAGCTGTAACTTTTGATAGAAGACTCGGATACACATGTTTATGGCTTTATCTTGTAGAACTCAAGGTCTCCGTGCTGGGAAAACAGGTTTTGCAGCTGTTTGAGCTAAGATTTCCAAGTTATTCACATAATGAAAACCTATACTTTGTTTCGGTCGAGTTCCCCATTCAAATGCATGTAACAGTGAGAAACGCACTGTCTTGGCGAAAGAAAGCGTTTTTGTACAACTTCATAGAAATAGCTGTAACTTTTGATAGAAGACTCGGATACACATGTTTATGGCTTTATCTTATAGAACTCAAGGTCTCCGTGCTGGGAAAACAGGTTTTGCAGCTGTTTGAGCTAAGATTTCCAAGTTATTCACATAATGAAAACCTATACTTTGTTTTGGTCGAGTTCCCCATTCAATGCATGTAACAGTGAGAAACGCACTGTCTTGGCGAAAGAAAGCGTTTTTGTACAACTTCATATAAATAGCTGTAACTTTTGATAGAAGACTCGGATACACATGTTTATGGCTTTATCTTATAGAACTCAAGGTCTCCATGCTGGGAAAACAGGTTTTGCAGCTGTTTGAGCTAAGATTTCCAAGTTATTCACATAATGAAAACCTATACTTTGTTTCGGTCGAGTTCCCCATTCAAATGCATGTAACAGTGAGAAACGCACTGTCTTGGCGAAAGAAAGCGTTTTTGTACAACTTCATAGAAATAGCTGTAACTTTTGATAGAAGACTCGGATACACATGTTTATGGCTTTATCTTATAGAACTCAAGGTTCCCGTGCTGGGAAAACAGGTTTTGCAGCTGTTTGAGCTAAGATTTCCAAGTTATTCACATAATGAAAACCTATACTTTGTTTCGGTCGAGTTCCCCATTCAAATGCATGTAACAGTGAGAAACGCACTGTCTTGGCGAAAGAAAGCGTTTTTGTACAACTTCATAGAAATAGCTGTAACTTTTGATAGAAGACTCGGATACACATGTTTATGGCTTTATCTTATAGAACTCAAGGTTCCCGTGCTGGGAAAACAGGTTTTGCAGCTGTTTGAGCTAAGATTTCCAAGTTATTCACATAATGAAAACCTATACTTTGTTTCGGTCGAGTTCCCCATTCAAATGCATGTAACAGTGAGAAACGCACTGTCTTGGCGAAAGAAAGCGTTTTTGTACAACTTCATAGAAATAGCTGTAACTTTTGATAGAAGACTCGGATACACATGTTTATGGCTTTATCTTATAGAACTCAAGGTTCCCGTGCTGGGAAAACAGGTTTTGCAGCTGTTTGAGCTAAGATTTCCAAGTTATTCACATAATGAAAACCTATACTTTGTTTCGGTCGAGTTCCCCATTCAAATGCATGTAACAGTGAGAAACGCACTGTCTTGGCGAAAGAAAGCGTTTTTGTACAACTTCATAGAAATAGCTGTAACTTTTGATAGAAGACTCGGATACACATGTTTATGGCTTTATCTTATAGAACTCAAGGTCTCCGTGCTGGGAAAACAGGTTTTGCAGCTGTTTGAGCTAAGATTTCCAAGTTATTCACATAATGAAAACCTATACTTTGTTTCGGTCGAGTTCCCCATTCAATGCATGTAACAGTGAGAAACGCACTGTCTTGGCGAAAGAAAGCGTTTTTGTACAACTTCATAGAAATAGCTGTAACTTTTGATAGAAGACTCGGATACACATGTTTATGGCTTTATCTTATAGAACTCAAGGTTCCCGTGCTGGGAAAACAGGTTTTGCAGCTGTTTGAGCTAAGATTTCCAAGTTATTCACATAATGAAAACCTATACTTTGTTTCGGTCGAGTTCCCCATTCAAATGCATGTAACAGTGAGAAACGCACTGTCTTGGCGAAAGAAAGCGTTTTTGTACAACTTCATAGAAATAGCTGTAACTTTTGATAGAAGACTCGGATACACATGTTTATGGCTTTATCTTATAGAACTCAAGGTTCCCGTGCTGGGAAAACAGGTTTTGCAGCTGTTTGAGCTAAGATTTCCAAGTTATTCACATAATGAAAACCTATACTTTGTTTCGGTCGAGTTCCCCATTCAAATGCATGTAACAGTGAGAAACGCACTGTCTTGGCGAAAGAAAGCGTTTTTGTACAACTTCATAGAAATAGCTGTAACTTTTGATAGAAGACTCGGATACACATGTTTATGGCTTTATCTTATAGAACTCAAGGTTCCCGTGCTGGGAAAACAGGTTTTGCAGCTGTTTGAGCTAAGATTTCCAAGTTATTCACATAATGAAAACCTATACTTTGTTTCGGTCGAGTTCCCCATTCAAATGCATGTAACAGTGAGAAACGCACTGTCTTGGCGAAAGAAAGCGTTTTTGTACAACTTCATAGAAATAGCTGTAACTTTTGATAGAAGACTCGGATACACATGTTTATGGCTTTATCTTATAGAACTCAAGGTCTCCGTGCTGGGAAAACAGGTTTTGCAGCTGTTTGAGCTAAGATTTCCAAGTTATTCACATAATGAAAACCTATACTTTGTTTTGGTCGAGTTCCCCATTCAATGCATGTAACAGTGAGAAACGCACTGTCTTGGCGAAAGAAAGCGTTTTTGTACAACTTCATATAAATAGCTGTAACTTTTGATAGAAGACTCGGATACACATGTTTATGGCTTTATCTTATAGAACTCAAGGTCTCCGTGCTGGGAAAACAGGTTTTGCAGCTGTTTGAGCTAAGATTTCCAAGTTATTCACATAATGAAAACCTATACTTTGTTTCGGTCGAGTTCCCCATTCAAATGCATGTAACAGTGAGAAACGCACTGTCTTGGCGAAAGAAAGCGTTTTTGTACAACTTCATAGAAATAGCTGTAACTTTTGATAGAAGACTCGGATACACATGTTTATGGCTTTATCTTATAGAACTCAAGGTTCCCGTGCTGGGAAAACAGGTTTTGCAGCTGTTTGAGCTAAGATTTCCAAGTTATTCACATAATGAAAACCTATACTTTGTTTCGGTCGAGTTCCCCATTCAAATGCATGTAACAGTGAGAAACGCACTGTCTTGGCGAAAGAAAGCGTTTTTGTACAACTTCATAGAAATAGCTGTAACTTTTGATAGAAGACTCGGATACACATGTTTATGGCTTTATCTTATAGAACTCAAGGTTCCCGTGCTGGGAAAACAGGTTTTGCAGCTGTTTGAGCTAAGATTTCCAAGTTATTCACATAATGAAAACCTATACTTTGTTTCGGTCGAGTTCCCCATTCAAATGCATGTAACAGTGAGAAACGCACTGTCTTGGCGAAAGAAAGCGTTTTTGTACAACTTCATAGAAATAGCTGTAACTTTTGATAGAAGACTCGGATACACATGTTTATGGCTTTATCTTATAGAACTCAAGGTCTCCGTGCTGGGAAAACAGGTTTTGCAGCTGTTTGAGCTAAGATTTCCAAGTTATTCACATAATGAAAACCTATACTTTGTTTTGGTCGAGTTCCCCATTCAATGCATGTAACAGTGAGAAACGCACTGTCTTGGCGAAAGAAAGCGTTTTTGTACAACTTCATATAAATAGCTGTAACTTTTGATAGAAGACTCGGATACACATGTTTATGGCTTTATCTTATAGAACTCAAGGTCTCCGTGCTGGGAAAACAGGTTTTGCAGCTGTTTGAGCTAAGATTTCCAAGTTATTCACATAATGAAAACCTATACTTTGTTTCGGTCGAGTTCCCCATTCAAATGCATGTAACAGTGAGAAACGCACTGTCTTGGCGAAAGAAAGCGTTTTTGTACAACTTCATAGAAATAGCTGTAACTTTTGATAGAAGACTCGGATACACATGTTTATGGCTTTATCTTATAGAACTCAAGGTTCCCGTGCTGGGAAAACAGGTTTTGCAGCTGTTTGAGCTAAGATTTCCAAGTTATTCACATAATGAAAACCTATACTTTGTTTCGGTCGAGTTCCCCATTCAAATGCATGTAACAGTGAGAAACGCACTGTCTTGGCGAAAGAAAGCGTTTTTGTACAACTTCATAGAAATAGCTGTAACTTTTGATAGAAGACTCGGATACACATGTTTATGGCTTTATCTTATAGAACTCAAGGTTCCCGTGCTGGGAAAACAGGTTTTGCAGCTGTTTGAGCTAAGATTTCCAAGTTATTCACATAATGAAAACCTATACTTTGTTTCGGTCGAGTTCCCCATTCAAATGCATGTAACAGTGAGAAACGCACTGTCTTGGCGAAAGAAAGCGTTTTTGTACAACTTCATAGAAATAGCTGTAACTTTTGATAGAAGACTCGGATACACATGTTTATGGCTTTATCTTATAGAACTCAAGGTTCCCGTGCTGGGAAAACAGGTTTTGCAGCTGTTTGAGCTAAGATTTCCAAGTTATTCACATAATGAAAACCTATACTTTGTTTCAGTCGAGTTCCCCATTCAAATGCATGTAACAGTGAGAAACGCACTGTCTTGGCGAAAGAAAGCGTTTTTGTACAACTTCATAGAAATAGCTGTAACTTTTGATAGAAGACTCGGATACACATGTTTATGGCTTTATCTTATAGAACTCAAGGTTCCCGTGCTGGGAAAACAGGTTTTGCAGCTGTTTGAGCTAAGATTTCCAAGTTATTCACATAATGAAAACCTATACTTTGTTTCGGTCGAGTTCCCCATTCAAATTCATGTAACAGTGAGAAACGCACTGTCTTGGCGAAAGAAAGCGTTTTTGTACAACTTCATATAAATAGCTGTAACTTTTGATAGAAGACTCGGATACACATGTTTATGGCTTTATCTTATAGAACTCAAGGTTCCCGTGCTGGGAAAACAGGTTTTGCAGCTGTTTGAGCTAAGATTTCCAAGTTATTCACATAATGAAAACCTATACTTTGTTTCGGTCGAGTTCCCCATTCAAATGCATGTAACAGTGAGAAACGCACTGTCTTGGCGAAAGAAAGCGTTTTTGTACAACTTCATAGAAATAGCTGTAACTTTTGATAGAAGACTCGGATACACATGTTTATGGCTTTATCTTATAGAACTCAAGGTTCCCGTGCTGGGAAAACAGGTTTTGCAGCTGTTTGAGCTAAGATTTCCAAGTTATTCACATAATGAAAACCTATACTTTGTTTCGGTCGAGTTCCCCATTCAAATGCATGTAACAGTGAGAAACGCACTGTCTTGGCGAAAGAAAGCGTTTTTGTACAACTTCATAGAAATAGCTGTAACTTTTGATAGAAGACTCGGATACACATGTTTATGGCTTTATCTTATAGAACTCAAGGTTCCCGTGCTGGGAAAACAGGTTTTGCAGCTGTTTGAGCTAAGATTTCCAAGTTATTCACATAATGAAAACCTATACTTTGTTTCGGTCGAGTTCCCCATTCAAATGCATGTAACAGTGAGAAACGCACTGTCTTGGCGAAAGAAAGCGTTTTTGTACAACTTCATAGAAATAGCTGTAACTTTTGATAGAAGACTCGGATACACATGTTTATGGCTTTATCTTATAGAACTCAAGGTTCCCGTGCTGGGAAAACAGGTTTTGCAGCTGTTTGAGCTAAGATTTCCAAGTTATTCACATAATGAAAACCTATACTTTGTTTCGGTCGAGTTCCCCATTCAAATGCATGTAACAGTGAGAAACGCACTGTCTTGGCGAAAGAAAGCGTTTTTGTACAACTTCATAGAAATAGCTGTAACTTTTGATAGAAGACTCGGATACACATGTTTATGGCTTTATCTTATAGAACTCAAGGTTCCCGTGCTGGGAAAACAGGTTTTGCAGCTGTTTGAGCTAAGATTTCCAAGTTATTCACATAATGAAAACCTATACTTTGTTTCGGTCGAGTTCCCCATTCAAATGCATGTAACAGTGAGAAACGCACTGTCTTGGCGAAAGAAAGCGTTTTTGTACAACTTCATAGAAATAGCTGTAACTTTTGATAGAAGACTCGGATACACATGTTTATGGCTTTATCTTATAGAACTCAAGGTTCCCGTGCTGGGAAAACAGGTTTTGCAGCTGTTTGAGCTAAGATTTCCAAGTTATTCACATAATGAAAACCTATACTTTGTTTCGGTCGAGTTCCCCATTCAAATGCATGTAACAGTGAGAAACGCACTGTCTTGGCGAAAGAAAGCGTTTTTGTACAACTTCATAGAAATAGCTGTAACTTTTGATAGAAGACTCGGATACACATGTTTATGGCTTTATCTTATAGAACTCAAGGTCTCCGTGCTGGGAAAACAGGTTTTGCAGCTGTTTGAGCTAAGATTTCCAAGTTATTCACATAATGAAAACCTATACTTTGTTTTGGTCGAGTTCCCCATTCAATGCATGTAACAGTGAGAAACGCACTGTCTTGGCGAAAGAAAGCGTTTTTGTACAACTTCATATAAATAGCTGTAACTTTTGATAGAAGACTCGGATACACATGTTTATGGCTTTATCTTATAGAACTCAAGGTCTCCGTGCTGGGAAAACAGGTTTTGCAGCTGTTTGAGCTAAGATTTCCAAGTTATTCACATAATGAAAACCTATACTTTGTTTCGGTCGAGTTCCCCATTCAAATGCATGTAACAGTGAGAAACGCACTGTCTTGGCGAAAGAAAGCGTTTTTGTACAACTTCATAGAAATAGCTGTAACTTTTGATAGAAGACTCGGATACACATGTTTATGGCTTTATCTTATAGAACTCAAGGTTCCCGTGCTGGGAAAACAGGTTTTGCAGCTGTTTGAGCTAAGATTTCCAAGTTATTCACATAATGAAAACCTATACTTTGTTTCGGTCGAGTTCCCCATTCAAATGCATGTAACAGTGAGAAACGCACTGTCTTGGCGAAAGAAAGCGTTTTTGTACAACTTCATAGAAATAGCTGTAACTTTTGATAGAAGACTCGGATACACATGTTTATGGCTTTATCTTATAGAACTCAAGGTTCCCGTGCTGGGAAAACAGGTTTTGCAGCTGTTTGAGCTAAGATTTCCAAGTTATTCACATAATGAAAACCTATACTTTGTTTCGGTCGAGTTCCCCATTCAAATGCATGTAACAGTGAGAAACGCACTGTCTTGGCGAAAGAAAGCGTTTTTGTACAACTTCATAGAAATAGCTGTAACTTTTGATAGAAGACTCGGATACACATGTTTATGGCTTTATCTTATAGAACTCAAGGTCTCCGTGCTGGGAAAACAGGTTTTGCAGCTGTTTGAGCTAAGATTTCCAAGTTATTCACATAATGAAAACCTATACTTTGTTTTGGTCGAGTTCCCCATTCAATGCATGTAACAGTGAGAAACGCACTGTCTTGGCGAAAGAAAGCGTTTTTGTACAACTTCATATAAATAGCTGTAACTTTTGATAGAAGACTCGGATACACATGTTTATGGCTTTATCTTATAGAACTCAAGGTCTCCGTGCTGGGAAAACAGGTTTTGCAGCTGTTTGAGCTAAGATTTCCAAGTTATTCACATAATGAAAACCTATACTTTGTTTCGGTCGAGTTCCCCATTCAAATGCATGTAACAGTGAGAAACGCACTGTCTTGGCGAAAGAAAGCGTTTTTGTACAACTTCATAGAAATAGCTGTAACTTTTGATAGAAGACTCGGATACACATGTTTATGGCTTTATCTTATAGAACTCAAGGTCTCCGTGCTGGGAAAACAGGTTTTGCAGCTGTTTGAGCTAAGATTTCCAAGTTATTCACATAATGAAAACCTATACTTTGTTTCGGTCGAGTTCCCCATTCAAATGCATGTAACAGTGAGAAACGCACTGTCTTGGCGAAAGAAAGCGTTTTTGTACAACTTCATAGAAATAGCTGTAACTTTTGATAGAAGACTCGGATACACATGTTTATGGCTTTATCTTATAGAACTCAAGGTTCCCGTGCTGGGAAAACAGGTTTTGCAGCTGTTTGAGCTAAGATTTCCAAGTTATTCACATAATGAAAACCTATACTTTGTTTCGGTCGAGTTCCCCATTCAAATGCATGTAACAGTGAGAAACGCACTGTCTTGGCGAAAGAAAGCGTTTTTGTACAACTTCATAGAAATAGCTGTAACTTTTGATAGAAGACTCGGATACACATGTTTATGGCTTTATCTTATAGAACTCAAGGTTCCCGTGCTGGGAAAACAGGTTTTGCAGCTGTTTGAGCTAAGATTTCCAAGTTATTCACATAATGAAAACCTATACTTTGTTTCGGTCGAGTTCCCCATTCAAATGCATGTAACAGTGAGAAACGCACTGTCTTGGCGAAAGAAAGCGTTTTTGTACAACTTCATAGAAATAGCTGTAACTTTTGATAGAAGACTCGGATACACATGTTTATGGCTTTATCTTATAGAACTCAAGGTCTCCGTGCTGGGAAAACAGGTTTTGCAGCTGTTTGAGCTAAGATTTCCAAGTTATTCACATAATGAAAACCTATACTTTGTTTCGGTCGAGTTCCCCATTCAAATGCATGTAACAGTGAGAAACGCACTGTCTTGGCGAAAGAAAGCGTTTTTGTACAACTTCATAGAAATAGCTGTAACTTTTGATAGAAGACTCGGATACACATGTTTATGGCTTTATCTTATAGAACTCAAGGTTCCCGTGCTGGGAAAACAGGTTTTGCAGCTGTTTGAGCTAAGATTTCCAAGTTATTCACATAATGAAAACCTATACTTTGTTTCGGTCGAGTTCCCCATTCAAATGCATGTAACAGTGAGAAACGCACTGTCTTGGCGAAAGAAAGCGTTTTTGTACAACTTCATAGAAATAGCTGTAACTTTTGATAGAAGACTCGGATACACATGTTTATGGCTTTATCTTATAGAACTCAAGGTTCCCGTGCTGGGAAAACAGGTTTTGCAGCTGTTTGAGCTAAGATTTCCAAGTTATTCACATAATGAAAACCTATACTTTGTTTCGGTCGAGTTCCCCATTCAAATGCATGTAACAGTGAGAAACGCACTGTCTTGGCGAAAGAAAGCGTTTTTGTACAACTTCATAGAAATAGCTGTAACTTTTGATAGAAGACTCGGATACACATGTTTATGGCTTTATCTTATAGAACTCAAGGTTCCCGTGCTGGGAAAACAGGTTTTGCAGCTGTTTGAGCTAAGATTTCCAAGTTATTCACATAATGAAAACCTATACTTTGTTTCGGTCGAGTTCCCCATTCAAATGCATGTAACAGTGAGAAACGCACTGTCTTGGCGAAAGAAAGCGTTTTTGTACAACTTCATAGAAATAGCTGTAACTTTTGATAGAAGACTCGGATACACATGTTTATGGCTTTATCTTATAGAACTCAAGGTCTCCGTAATGGGAAAACAGGTTTTGCAGCTGTTTGAGCTAAGATTTCCAAGTTATTCACATAATGAAAACCTATACTTTGTTTCGGTCGAGTTCCCCATTCAAATGCATGTAACAGTGAGAAACGCACTGTCTTGGCGAAAGAAAGCGTTTTTGTACAACTTCATAGAAATAGCTGTAACCTTTGATAGAAGACTCGGATACACATGTTTATGGCTTTATCTTATAGAACTCAAGGTTCCCGTGCTGGGAAAAAAGGTTTTGCAGCTGTTTGAGCTAAGATTTCCAAGTTATTCACATAATGAAAACCTATACTTTGTTTCGGTCGAGTTCCCCATTCAAATGCATGTAACAGTGAGAAACGCACTGTCTTGGCGAAAGAAAGCGTTTTTGTACAACTTCATAGAAATAGCTGTAACTTTTGATAGAAGACTCGGATACACATGTTTATGGCTTTATCTTGTAGAACTCAAGGTCTCCGTGCTGGGAAAACAGGTTTTGCAGCTGTTTGAGCTAAGATTTCCAAGTTATTCACATAATGAAAACCTATACTTTGTTTCGGTCGAGTTCCCCATTCAAATGCATGTAACAGTGAGAAACGCACTGTCTTGGCGAAAGAAAGCGTTTTTGTACAACTTCATAGAAATAGCTGTAACTTTTGATAGAAGACTCGGATACACATGTTTATGGCTTTATCTTGTAGAACTCAAGGTCTCCGTGCTGGGAAAACAGGTTTTGCAGCTGTTTGAGCTAAGATTTCCAAGTTATTCACATAATGAAAACCTATACTTTGTTTCGGTCGAGTTCCCCATTCAAATGCATGTAACAGTGAGAAACGCACTGTCTTGGCGAAAGAAAGCGTTTTTGTACAACTTCATAGAAATAGCTGTAACTTTTGATAGAAGACTCGGATACACATGTTTATGGCTTTATCTTGTAGAACTCAAGGTCTCCGTGCTGGGAAAACAGGTTTTGCAGCTGTTTGAGCTAAGATTTCCAAGTTATTCACATAATGAAAACCTATACTTTGTTTCGGTCGAGTTCCCCATTCAAATGCATGTAACAGTGAGAAACGCACTGTCTTGGCGAAAGAAAGCGTTTTTGTACAACTTCATAGAAATAGCTGTAACTTTTGATAGAAGACTCGGATACACATGTTTATGGCTTTATCTTATAGAACTCAAGGTTCCCGTGCTGGGAAAACAGGTTTTGCAGCTGTTTGAGCTAAGATTTCCAAGTTATTCACATAATGAAAACCTATACTTTGTTTCGGTCGAGTTCCCCATTCAAATGCATGTAACAGTGAGAAACGCACTGTCTTGGCGAAAGAAAGCGTTTTTGTACAACTTCATAGAAATAGCTGTAACTTTTGATAGAAGACTCGGATACACATGTTTATGGCTTTATCTTATAGAACTCAAGGTTCCCGTGCTGGGAAAACAGGTTTTGCAGCTGTTTGAGCTAAGATTTCCAAGTTATTCACATAATGAAAACCTATACTTTGTTTCGGTCGAGTTCCCCATTCAAATGCATGTAACAGTGAGAAACGCACTGTCTTGGCGAAAGAAAGCGTTTTTGTACAACTTCATAGAAATAGCTGTAACTTTTGATAGAAGACTCGGATACACATGTTTATGGCTTTATCTTATAGAACTCAAGGTCTCCGTAATGGGAAAACAGGTTTTGCAGCTGTTTGAGCTAAGATTTCCAAGTTATTCACATAATGAAAACCTATACTTTGTTTCGGTCGAGTTCCCCATTCAAATGCATGTAACAGTGAGAAACGCACTGTCTTGGCGAAAGAAAGCGTTTTTGTACAACTTCATAGAAATAGCTGTAACTTTTGATAGAAGACTCGGATACACATGTTTATGGCTTTATCTTATAGAACTCAAGGTTCCCGTGCTGGGAAAAAAGGTTTTGCAGCTGTTTGAGCTAAGATTTCCAAGTTATTCACATAATGAAAACCTATACTTTGTTTCGGTCGAGTTCCCCATTCAAATGCATGTAACAGTGAGAAACGCACTGTCTTGGCGAAAGAAAGCGTTTTTGTACAACTTCATAGAAATAGCTGTAACTTTTGATAGAAGACTCGGATACACATGTTTATGGCTTTATCTTATAGAACTCAAGGTTCCCGTGCTGGGAAAACAGGTTTTGCAGCTGTTTGAGCTAAGATTTCCAAGTTATTCACATAATGAAAACCTATACTTTGTTTCGGTCGAGTTCCCCATTCAAATGCATGTAACAGTGAGAAACGCACTGTCTTGGCGAAAGAAAGCGTTTTTGTACAACTTCATAGAAATAGCTGTAACTTTTGATAGAAGACTCGGATACACATGTTTATGGCTTTATCTTGTAGAACTCAAGGTCTCCGTGCTGGGAAAACAGGTTTTGCAGCTGTTTGAGCTAAGATTTCCAAGTTATTCACATAATGAAAACCTATACTTTGTTTCGGTCGAGTTCCCCATTCAAATGCATGTAACAGTGAGAAACGCACTGTCTTGGCGAAAGAAAGCGTTTTTGTACAACTTCATAGAAATAGCTGTAACTTTTGATAGAAGACTCGGATACACATGTTTATGGCTTTATCTTATAGAACTCAAGGTCTCCGTGCTGGGAAAACAGGTTTTGCAGCTGTTTGAGCTAAGATTTCCAAGTTATTCACATAATGAAAACCTATACTTTGTTTTGGTCGAGTTCCCCATTCAATGCATGTAACAGTGAGAAACGCACTGTCTTGGCGAAAGAAAGCGTTTTTGTACAACTTCATATAAATAGCTGTAACTTTTGATAGAAGACTCGGATACACATGTTTATGGCTTTATCTTATAGAACTCAAGGTCTCCGTGCTGGGAAAACAGGTTTTGCAGCTGTTTGAGCTAAGATTTCCAAGTTATTCACATAATGAAAACCTATACTTTGTTTCGGTCGAGTTCCCCATTCAAATGCATGTAACAGTGAGAAACGCACTGTCTTGGCGAAAGAAAGCGTTTTTGTACAACTTCATAGAAATAGCTGTAACTTTTGATAGAAGACTCGGATACACATGTTTATGGCTTTATCTTATAGAACTCAAGGTTCCCGTGCTGGGAAAAAAGGTTTTGCAGCTGTTTGAGCTAAGATTTCCAAGTTATTCACATAATGAAAACCTATACTTTGTTTCGGTCGAGTTCCCCATTCAAATGCATGTAACAGTGAGAAACGCACTGTCTTGGCGAAAGAAAGCGTTTTTGTACAACTTCATAGAAATAGCTGTAACTTTTGATAGAAGACTCGGATACACATGTTTATGGCTTTATCTTATAGAACTCAAGGTTCCCGTGCTGGGAAAACAGGTTTTGCAGCTGTTTGAGCTAAGATTTCCAAGTTATTCACATAATGAAAACCTATACTTTGTTTCGGTCGAGTTCCCCATTCAAATGCATGTAACAGTGAGAAACGCACTGTCTTGGCGAAAGAAAGCGTTTTTGTACAACTTCATAGAAATAGCTGTAACTTTTGATAGAAGACTCGGATACACATGTTTATGGCTTTATCTTGTAGAACTCAAGGTCTCCGTGCTGGGAAAACAGGTTTTGCAGCTGTTTGAGCTAAGATTTCCAAGTTATTCACATAATGAAAACCTATACTTTGTTTCGGTCGAGTTCCCCATTCAAATGCATGTAACAGTGAGAAACGCACTGTCTTGGCGAAAGAAAGCGTTTTTGTACAACTTCATAGAAATAGCTGTAACTTTTGATAGAAGACTCGGATACACATGTTTATGGCTTTATCTTATAGAACTCAAGGTCTCCGTGCTGGGAAAACAGGTTTTGCAGCTGTTTGAGCTAAGATTTCCAAGTTATTCACATAATGAAAACCTATACTTTGTTTTGGTCGAGTTCCCCATTCAATGCATGTAACAGTGAGAAACGCACTGTCTTGGCGAAAGAAAGCGTTTTTGTACAACTTCATATAAATAGCTGTAACTTTTGATAGAAGACTCGGATACACATGTTTATGGCTTTATCTTATAGAACTCAAGGTCTCCGTGCTGGGAAAACAGGTTTTGCAGCTGTTTGAGCTAAGATTTCCAAGTTATTCACATAATGAAAACCTATACTTTGTTTCGGTCGAGTTCCCCATTCAAATGCATGTAACAGTGAGAAACGCACTGTCTTGGCGAAAGAAAGCGTTTTTGTACAACTTCATAGAAATAGCTGTAACTTTTGATAGAAGACTCGGATACACATGTTTATGGCTTTATCTTATAGAACTCAAGGTTCCCGTGCTGGGAAAACAGGTTTTGCAGCTGTTTGAGCTAAGATTTCCAAGTTATTCACATAATGAAAACCTATACTTTGTTTCGGTCGAGTTCCCCATTCAAATGCATGTAACAGTGAGAAACGCACTGTCTTGGCGAAAGAAAGCGTTTTTGTACAACTTCATAGAAATAGCTGTAACTTTTGATAGAAGACTCGGATACACATGTTTATGGCTTTATCTTATAGAACTCAAGGTTCCCGTGCTGGGAAAACAGGTTTTGCAGCTGTTTGAGCTAAGATTTCCAAGTTATTCACATAATGAAAACCTATACTTTGTTTCGGTCGAGTTCCCCATTCAAATGCATGTAACAGTGAGAAACGCACTGTCTTGGCGAAAGAAAGCGTTTTTGTACAACTTCATAGAAATAGCTGTAACTTTTGATAGAAGACTCGGATACACATGTTTATGGCTTTATCTTATAGAACTCAAGGTTCCCGTGCTGGGAAAACAGGTTTTGCAGCTGTTTGAGCTAAGATTTCCAAGTTATTAACATAATGAAAACCTATACTTTGTTTCGGTCGAGTTCCCCATTCAAATGCATGTAACAGTGAGAAACGCACTGTCTTGGCGAAAGAAAGCGTTTTTGTACAACTTCATAGAAATAGCTGTAACTTTTGATAGAAGACTCGGATACACATGTTTATGGCTTTATCTTATAGAACTCAAGGTCTCCGTGCTGGGAAAACAGGTTTTGCAGCTGTTTGAGCTAAGATTTCCAAGTTATTCACATAATGAAAACCTATACTTTGTTTCGGTCGAGTTCCCCATTCAATGCATGTAACAGTGAGAAACGCACTGTCTTGGCGAAAGAAAGCGTTTTTGTACAACTTCATAGAAATAGCTGTAACTTTTGATAGAAGACTCGGATACACATGTTTATGGCTTTATCTTATAGAACTCAAGGTTCCCGTGCTGGGAAAACAGGTTTTGCAGCTGTTTGAGCTAAGATTTCCAAGTTATTCACATAATGAAAACCTATACTTTGTTTCGGTCGAGTTCCCCATTCAAATGCATGTAACAGTGAGAAACGCACTGTCTTGGCGAAAGAAAGCGTTTTTGTACAACTTCATAGAAATAGCTGTAACTTTTGATAGAAGACTCGGATACACATGTTTATGGCTTTATCTTATAGAACTCAAGGTTCCCGTGCTGGGAAAACAGGTTTTGCAGCTGTTTGAGCTAAGATTTCCAAGTTATTCACATAATGAAAACCTATACTTTGTTTCGGTCGAGTTCCCCATTCAAATGCATGTAACAGTGAGAAACGCACTGTCTTGGCGAAAGAAAGCGTTTTTGTACAACTTCATAGAAATAGCTGTAACTTTTGATAGAAGACTCGGATACACATGTTTATGGCTTTATCTTATAGAACTCAAGGTTCCCGTGCTGGGAAAACAGGTTTTGCAGCTGTTTGAGCTAAGATTTCCAAGTTATTCACATAATGAAAACCTATACTTTGTTTCGGTCGAGTTCCCCATTCAAATGCATGTAACAGTGAGAAACGCACTGTCTTGGCGAAAGAAAGCGTTTTTGTACAACTTCATAGAAATAGCTGTAACTTTTGATAGAAGACTCGGATACACATGTTTATGGCTTTATCTTATAGAACTCAAGGTCTCCGTGCTGGGAAAACAGGTTTTGCAGCTGTTTGAGCTAAGATTTCCAAGTTATTCACATAATGAAAACCTATACTTTGTTTTGGTCGAGTTCCCCATTCAATGCATGTAACAGTGAGAAACGCACTGTCTTGGCGAAAGAAAGCGTTTTTGTACAACTTCATATAAATAGCTGTAACTTTTGATAGAAGACTCGGATACACATGTTTATGGCTTTATCTTATAGAACTCAAGGTCTCCGTGCTGGGAAAACAGGTTTTGCAGCTGTTTGAGCTAAGATTTCCAAGTTATTCACATAATGAAAACCTATACTTTGTTTCGGTCGAGTTCCCCATTCAAATGCATGTAACAGTGAGAAACGCACTGTCTTGGCGAAAGAAAGCGTTTTTGTACAACTTCATAGAAATAGCTGTAACTTTTGATAGAAGACTCGGATACACATGTTTATGGCTTTATCTTATAGAACTCAAGGTTCCCGTGCTGGGAAAACAGGTTTTGCAGCTGTTTGAGCTAAGATTTCCAAGTTATTCACATAATGAAAACCTATACTTTGTTTCGGTCGAGTTCCCCATTCAAATGCATGTAACAGTGAGAAACGCACTGTCTTGGCGAAAGAAAGCGTTTTTGTACAACTTCATAGAAATAGCTGTAACTTTTGATAGAAGACTCGGATACACATGTTTATGGCTTTATCTTATAGAACTCAAGGTTCCCGTGCTGGGAAAACAGGTTTTGCAGCTGTTTGAGCTAAGATTTCCAAGTTATTCACATAATGAAAACCTATACTTTGTTTCGGTCGAGTTCCCCATTCAAATGCATGTAACAGTGAGAAACGCACTGTCTTGGCGAAAGAAAGCGTTTTTGTACAACTTCATAGAAATAGCTGTAACTTTTGATAGAAGACTCGGATACACATGTTTATGGCTTTATCTTATAGAACTCAAGGTCTCCGTGCTGGGAAAACAGGTTTTGCAGCTGTTTGAGCTAAGATTTCCAAGTTATTCACATAATGAAAACCTATACTTTGTTTTGGTCGAGTTCCCCATTCAATGCATGTAACAGTGAGAAACGCACTGTCTTGGCGAAAGAAAGCGTTTTTGTACAACTTCATATAAATAGCTGTAACTTTTGATAGAAGACTCGGATACACATGTTTATGGCTTTATCTTATAGAACTCAAGGTCTCCGTGCTGGGAAAACAGGTTTTGCAGCTGTTTGAGCTAAGATTTCCAAGTTATTCACATAATGAAAACCTATACTTTGTTTCGGTCGAGTTCCCCATTCAAATGCATGTAACAGTGAGAAACGCACTGTCTTGGCGAAAGAAAGCGTTTTTGTACAACTTCATAGAAATAGCTGTAACTTTTGATAGAAGACTCGGATACACATGTTTATGGCTTTATCTTATAGAACTCAAGGTTCCCGTGCTGGGAAAACAGGTTTTGCAGCTGTTTGAGCTAAGATTTCCAAGTTATTCACATAATGAAAACCTATACTTTGTTTCGGTCGAGTTCCCCATTCAAATGCATGTAACAGTGAGAAACGCACTGTCTTGGCGAAAGAAAGCGTTTTTGTACAACTTCATAGAAATAGCTGTAACTTTTGATAGAAGACTCGGATACACATGTTTATGGCTTTATCTTATAGAACTCAAGGTTCCCGTGCTGGGAAAACAGGTTTTGCAGCTGTTTGAGCTAAGATTTCCAAGTTATTCACATAATGAAAACCTATACTTTGTTTCGGTCGAGTTCCCCATTCAAATGCATGTAACAGTGAGAAACGCACTGTCTTGGCGAAAGAAAGCGTTTTTGTACAACTTCATAGAAATAGCTGTAACTTTTGATAGAAGACTCGGATACACATGTTTATGGCTTTATCTTATAGAACTCAAGGTTCCCGTGCTGGGAAAACAGGTTTTGCAGCTGTTTGAGCTAAGATTTCCAAGTTATTCACATAATGAAAACCTATACTTTGTTTCAGTCGAGTTCCCCATTCAAATGCATGTAACAGTGAGAAACGCACTGTCTTGGCGAAAGAAAGCGTTTTTGTACAACTTCATAGAAATAGCTGTAACTTTTGATAGAAGACTCGGATACACATGTTTATGGCTTTATCTTATAGAACTCAAGGTTCCCGTGCTGGGAAAACAGGTTTTGCAGCTGTTTGAGCTAAGATTTCCAAGTTATTCACATAATGAAAACCTATACTTTGTTTCGGTCGAGTTCCCCATTCAAATTCATGTAACAGTGAGAAACGCACTGTCTTGGCGAAAGAAAGCGTTTTTGTACAACTTCATATAAATAGCTGTAACTTTTGATAGAAGACTCGGATACACATGTTTATGGCTTTATCTTATAGAACTCAAGGTTCCCGTGCTGGGAAAACAGGTTTTGCAGCTGTTTGAGCTAAGATTTCCAAGTTATTCACATAATGAAAACCTATACTTTGTTTCGGTCGAGTTCCCCATTCAAATGCATGTAACAGTGAGAAACGCACTGTCTTGGCGAAAGAAAGCGTTTTTGTACAACTTCATAGAAATAGCTGTAACTTTTGATAGAAGACTCGGATACACATGTTTATGGCTTTATCTTATAGAACTCAAGGTTCCCGTGCTGGGAAAACAGGTTTTGCAGCTGTTTGAGCTAAGATTTCCAAGTTATTCACATAATGAAAACCTATACTTTGTTTCGGTCGAGTTCCCCATTCAAATGCATGTAACAGTGAGAAACGCACTGTCTTGGCGAAAGAAAGCGTTTTTGTACAACTTCATAGAAATAGCTGTAACTTTTGATAGAAGACTCGGATACACATGTTTATGGCTTTATCTTATAGAACTCAAGGTTCCCGTGCTGGGAAAACAGGTTTTGCAGCTGTTTGAGCTAAGATTTCCAAGTTATTCACATAATGAAAACCTATACTTTGTTTCGGTCGAGTTCCCCATTCAAATGCATGTAACAGTGAGAAACGCACTGTCTTGGCGAAAGAAAGCGTTTTTGTACAACTTCATAGAAATAGCTGTAACTTTTGATAGAAGACTCGGATACACATGTTTATGGCTTTATCTTATAGAACTCAAGGTTCCCGTGCTGGGAAAACAGGTTTTGCAGCTGTTTGAGCTAAGATTTCCAAGTTATTCACATAATGAAAACCTATACTTTGTTTCGGTCGAGTTCCCCATTCAATGCATGTAACAGTGAGAAACGCACTGTCTTGGCGAAAGAAAGCGTTTTTGTACAACTTCATAGAAATAGCTGTAACTTTTGATAGAAGACTCGGATACACATGTTTATGGCTTTATCTTATAGAACTCAAGGTTCCCGTGCTGGGAAAACAGGTTTTGCAGCTGTTTGAGCTAAGATTTCCAAGTTATTCACATAATGAAAACCTATACTTTGTTTCGGTCGAGTTCCCCATTCAAATGCATGTAACAGTGAGAAACGCACTGTCTTGGCGAAAGAAAGCGTTTTTGTACAACTTCATAGAAATAGCTGTAACTTTTGATAGAAGACTCGGATACACATGTTTATGGCTTTATCTTATAGAACTCAAGGTTCCCGTGCTGGGAAAACAGGTTTTGCAGCTGTTTGAGCTAAGATTTCCAAGTTATTCACATAATGAAAACCTATACTTTGTTTCGGTCGAGTTCCCCATTCAAATGCATGTAACAGTGAGAAACGCACTGTCTTGGCGAAAGAAAGCGTTTTTGTACAACTTCATAGAAATAGCTGTAACTTTTGATAGAAGACTCGGATACACATGTTTATGGCTTTATCTTATAGAACTCAAGGTTCCCGTGCTGGGAAAACAGGTTTTGCAGCTGTTTGAGCTAAGATTTCCAAGTTATTCACATAATGAAAACCTATACTTTGTTTCGGTCGAGTTCCCCATTCAAATGCATGTAACAGTGAGAAACGCACTGTCTTGGCGAAAGAAAGCGTTTTTGTACAACTTCATAGAAATAGCTGTAACTTTTGATAGAAGACTCGGATACACATGTTTATGGCTTTATCTTATAGAACTCAAGGTCTCCGTGCTGGGAAAACAGGTTTTGCAGCTGTTTGAGCTAAGATTTCCAAGTTATTCACATAATGAAAACCTATACTTTGTTTTGGTCGAGTTCCCCATTCAATGCATGTAACAGTGAGAAACGCACTGTCTTGGCGAAAGAAAGCGTTTTTGTACAACTTCATATAAATAGCTGTAACTTTTGATAGAAGACTCGGATACACATGTTTATGGCTTTATCTTATAGAACTCAAGGTCTCCGTGCTGGGAAAACAGGTTTTGCAGCTGTTTGAGCTAAGATTTCCAAGTTATTCACATAATGAAAACCTATACTTTGTTTCGGTCGAGTTCCCCATTCAAATGCATGTAACAGTGAGAAACGCACTGTCTTGGCGAAAGAAAGCGTTTTTGTACAACTTCATAGAAATAGCTGTAACTTTTGATAGAAGACTCGGATACACATGTTTATGGCTTTATCTTATAGAACTCAAGGTTCCCGTGCTGGGAAAACAGGTTTTGCAGCTGTTTGAGCTAAGATTTCCAAGTTATTCACATAATGAAAACCTATACTTTGTTTCGGTCGAGTTCCCCATTCAAATGCATGTAACAGTGAGAAACGCACTGTCTTGGCGAAAGAAAGCGTTTTTGTACAACTTCATAGAAATAGCTGTAACTTTTGATAGAAGACTCGGATACACATGTTTATGGCTTTATCTTATAGAACTCAAGGTTCCCGTGCTGGGAAAACAGGTTTTGCAGCTGTTTGAGCTAAGATTTCCAAGTTATTCACATAATGAAAACCTATACTTTGTTTCGGTCGAGTTCCCCATTCAAATGCATGTAACAGTGAGAAACGCACTGTCTTGGCGAAAGAAAGCGTTTTTGTACAACTTCATAGAAATAGCTGTAACTTTTGATAGAAGACTCGGATACACATGTTTATGGCTTTATCTTATAGAACTCAAGGTCTCCGTGCTGGGAAAACAGGTTTTGCAGCTGTTTGAGCTAAGATTTCCAAGTTATTCACATAATGAAAACCTATACTTTGTTTTGGTCGAGTTCCCCATTCAATGCATGTAACAGTGAGAAACGCACTGTCTTGGCGAAAGAAAGCGTTTTTGTACAACTTCATATAAATAGCTGTAACTTTTGATAGAAGACTCGGATACACATGTTTATGGCTTTATCTTATAGAACTCAAGGTCTCCGTGCTGGGAAAACAGGTTTTGCAGCTGTTTGAGCTAAGATTTCCAAGTTATTCACATAATGAAAACCTATACTTTGTTTCGGTCGAGTTCCCCATTCAAATGCATGTAACAGTGAGAAACGCACTGTCTTGGCGAAAGAAAGCGTTTTTGTACAACTTCATAGAAATAGCTGTAACTTTTGATAGAAGACTCGGATACACATGTTTATGGCTTTATCTTATAGAACTCAAGGTCTCCGTGCTGGGAAAACAGGTTTTGCAGCTGTTTGAGCTAAGATTTCCAAGTTATTCACATAATGAAAACCTATACTTTGTTTCGGTCGAGTTCCCCATTCAAATGCATGTAACAGTGAGAAACGCACTGTCTTGGCGAAAGAAAGCGTTTTTGTACAACTTCATAGAAATAGCTGTAACTTTTGATAGAAGACTCGGATACACATGTTTATGGCTTTATCTTATAGAACTCAAGGTTCCCGTGCTGGGAAAACAGGTTTTGCAGCTGTTTGAGCTAAGATTTCCAAGTTATTCACATAATGAAAACCTATACTTTGTTTCGGTCGAGTTCCCCATTCAAATGCATGTAACAGTGAGAAACGCACTGTCTTGGCGAAAGAAAGCGTTTTTGTACAACTTCATAGAAATAGCTGTAACTTTTGATAGAAGACTCGGATACACATGTTTATGGCTTTATCTTATAGAACTCAAGGTTCCCGTGCTGGGAAAACAGGTTTTGCAGCTGTTTGAGCTAAGATTTCCAAGTTATTCACATAATGAAAACCTATACTTTGTTTCGGTCGAGTTCCCCATTCAAATGCATGTAACAGTGAGAAACGCACTGTCTTGGCGAAAGAAAGCGTTTTTGTACAACTTCATAGAAATAGCTGTAACTTTTGATAGAAGACTCGGATACACATGTTTATGGCTTTATCTTATAGAACTCAAGGTTCCCGTGCTGGGAAAACAGGTTTTGCAGCTGTTTGAGCTAAGATTTCCAAGTTATTCACATAATGAAAACCTATACTTTGTTTCAGTCGAGTTCCCCATTCAAATGCATGTAACAGTGAGAAACGCACTGTCTTGGCGAAAGAAAGCGTTTTTGTACAACTTCATAGAAATAGCTGTAACTTTTGATAGAAGACTCGGATACACATGTTTATGGCTTTATCTTATAGAACTCAAGGTTCCCGTGCTGGGAAAACAGGTTTTGCAGCTGTTTGAGCTAAGATTTCCAAGTTATTCACATAATGAAAACCTATACTTTGTTTCGGTCGAGTTCCCCATTCAAATGCATGTAACAGTGAGAAACGCACTGTCTTGGCGAAAGAAAGCGTTTTTGTACAACTTCATAGAAATTGCTGTAACTTTTGATAGAAGACTCGGATACACATGTTTATGGCTTTATCTTATAGAACTCAAGGTCTCCGTGCTGGGAAAACAGGTTTTGCAGCTGTTTGAGCTAAGATTTCCAAGTTATTCACATAATGAAAACCTATACTTTGTTTCGGTCGAGTTCCCCATTCAAATGCATGTAACAGTGAGAAACGCACTGTCTTGGCGAAAGAAAGCGTTTTTGTACAACTTCATAGAAATAGCTGTAACTTTTGATAGAAGACTCGGATACACATGTTTATGGCTTTATCTTATAGAACTCAAGGTTCCCGTGCTGGGAAAACAGGTTTTGCAGCTGTTTGAGCTAAGATTTCCAAGTTATTCACATAATGAAAACCTATACTTTGTTTCGGTCGAGTTCCCCATTCAAATGCATGTAACAGTGAGAAACGCACTGTCTTGGCGAAAGAAAGCGTTTTTGTACAACTTCATAGAAATAGCTGTAACTTTTGATAGAAGACTCGGATACACATGTTTATGGCTTTATCTTATAGAACTCAAGGTCTCCGTGCTGGGAAAACAGGTTTTGCAGCTGTTTGAGCTAAGATTTCCAAGTTATTCACATAATGAAAACCTATACTTTGTTTCGGTCGAGTTCCCCATTCAAATGCATGTAACAGTGAGAAACGCACTGTCTTGGCGAAAGAAAGCGTTTTTGTACAACTTCATAGAAATAGCTGTAACTTTTGATAGAAGACTCGGATACACATGTTTATGGCTTTATCTTATAGAACTCAAGGTTCCCGTGCTGGGAAAACAGGTTTTGCAGCTGTTTGAGCTAAGATTTCCAAGTTATTCACATAATGAAAACCTATACTTTGTTTCGGTCGAGTTCCCCATTCAAATGCATGTAACAGTGAGAAACGCACTGTCTTGGCGAAAGAAAGCGTTTTTGTACAACTTCATAGAAATAGCTGTAACTTTTGATAGAAGACTCGGATACACATGTTTATGGCTTTATCTTATAGAACTCAAGGTTCCCGTGCTGGGAAAACAGGTTTTGCAGCTGTTTGAGCTAAGATTTCCAAGTTATTCACATAATGAAAACCTATACTTTGTTTCGGTCGAGTTCCCCATTCAAATGCATGTAACAGTGAGAAACGCACTGTCTTGGCGAAAGAAAGCGTTTTTGTACAACTTCATATAAATAGCTGTAACTTTTGATAGAAGACTCGGATACACATGTTTATGGCTTTATCTTATAGAACTCAAGGTTCCCGTGCTGGGAAAACAGGTTTTGCAGCTGTTTGAGCTAAGATTTCCAAGTTATTCACATAATGAAAACCTATACTTTGTTTCAGTCGAGTTCCCCATTCAAATGCATGTAACAGTGAGAAACGCACTGTCTTGGCGAAAGAAAGCGTTTTTGTACAACTTCATAGAAATAGCTGTAACTTTTGATAGAAGACTCGGATACACATGTTTATGGCTTTATCTTATAGAACTCAAGGTTCCCGTGCTGGGAAAACAGGTTTTGCAGCTGTTTGAGCTAAGATTTCCAAGTTATTCACATAATGAAAACCTATACTTTGTTTCGGTCGAGTTCCCCATTCAAATTCATGTAACAGTGAGAAACGCACTGTCTTGGCGAAAGAAAGCGTTTTTGTACAACTTCATATAAATAGCTGTAACTTTTGATAGAAGACTCGGATACACATGTTTATGGCTTTATCTTATAGAACTCAAGGTTCCCGTGCTGGGAAAACAGGTTTTGCAGCTGTTTGAGCTAAGATTTCCAAGTTATTCACATAATGAAAACCTATACTTTGTTTCGGTCGAGTTCCCCATTCAAATGCATGTAACAGTGAGAAACGCACTGTCTTGGCGAAAGAAAGCGTTTTTGTACAACTTCATAGAAATAGCTGTAACTTTTGATAGAAGACTCGGATACACATGTTTATGGCTTTATCTTATAGAACTCAAGGTTCCCGTGCTGGGAAAACAGGTTTTGCAGCTGTTTGAGCTAAGATTTCCAAGTTATTCACATAATGAAAACCTATACTTTGTTTCGGTCGAGTTCCCCATTCAAATGCATGTAACAGTGAGAAACGCACTGTCTTGGCGAAAGAAAGCGTTTTTGTACAACTTCATAGAAATAGCTGTAACTTTTGATAGAAGACTCGGATACACATGTTTATGGCTTTATCTTATAGAACTCAAGGTTCCCGTGCTGGGAAAACAGGTTTTGCAGCTGTTTGAGCTAAGATTTCCAAGTTATTCACATAATGAAAACCTATACTTTGTTTCGGTCGAGTTCCCCATTCAAATGCATGTAACAGTGAGAAACGCACTGTCTTGGCGAAAGAAAGCGTTTTTGTACAACTTCATAGAAATAGCTGTAACTTTTGATAGAAGACTCGGATACACATGTTTATGGCTTTATCTTATAGAACTCAAGGTTCCCGTGCTGGGAAAACAGGTTTTGCAGCTGTTTGAGCTAAGATTTCCAAGTTATTCACATAATGAAAACCTATACTTTGTTTCGGTCGAGTTCCCCATTCAAATGCATGTAACAGTGAGAAACGCACTGTCTTGGCGAAAGAAAGCGTTTTTGTACAACTTCATAGAAATAGCTGTAACTTTTGATAGAAGACTCGGATACACATGTTTATGGCTTTATCTTATAGAACTCAAGGTTCCCGTGCTGGGAAAACAGGTTTTGCAGCTGTTTGAGCTAAGATTTCCAAGTTATTCACATAATGAAAACCTATACTTTGTTTCGGTCGAGTTCCCCATTCAAATGCATGTAACAGTGAGAAACGCACTGTCTTGGCGAAAGAAAGCGTTTTTGTACAACTTCATAGAAATAGCTGTAACTTTTGATAGAAGACTCGGATACACATGTTTATGGCTTTATCTTATAGAACTCAAGGTTCCCGTGCTGGGAAAACAGGTTTTGCAGCTGTTTGAGCTAAGATTTCCAAGTTATTCACATAATGAAAACCTATACTTTGTTTCGGTCGAGTTCCCCATTCAAATGCATGTAACAGTGAGAAACGCACTGTCTTGGCGAAAGAAAGCGTTTTTGTACAACTTCATAGAAATAGCTGTAACTTTTGATAGAAGACTCGGATACACATGTTTATGGCTTTATCTTATAGAACTCAAGGTCTCCGTGCTGGGAAAACAGGTTTTGCAGCTGTTTGAGCTAAGATTTCCAAGTTATTCACATAATGAAAACCTATACTTTGTTTTGGTCGAGTTCCCCATTCAATGCATGTAACAGTGAGAAACGCACTGTCTTGGCGAAAGAAAGCGTTTTTGTACAACTTCATAGAAATAGCTGTAACTTTTGATAGAAGACTCGGATACACATGTTTATGGCTTTATCTTATAGAACTCAAGGTTCCCGTGCTGGGAAAACAGGTTTTGCAGCTGTTTGAGCTAAGATTTCCAAGTTATTCACATAATGAAAACCTATACTTTGTTTCGGTCGAGTTCCCCATTCAAATGCATGTAACAGTGAGAAACGCACTGTCTTGGCGAAAGAAAGCGTTTTTGTACAACTTCATAGAAATAGCTGTAACTTTTGATAGAAGACTCGGATACACATGTTTATGGCTTTATCTTATAGAACTCAAGGTTCCCGTGCTGGGAAAACAGGTTTTGCAGCTGTTTGAGCTAAGATTTCCAAGTTATTCACATAATGAAAACCTATACTTTGTTTCGGTCGAGTTCCCCATTCAAATGCATGTAACAGTGAGAAACGCACTGTCTTGGCGAAAGAAAGCGTTTTTGTACAACTTCATAGAAATAGCTGTAACTTTTGATAGAAGACTCGGATACACATGTTTATGGCTTTATCTTATAGAACTCAAGGTCTCCGTGCTGGGAAAACAGGTTTTGCAGCTGTTTGAGCTAAGATTTCCAAGTTATTCACATAATGAAAACCTATACTTTGTTTCGGTCGAGTTCCCCATTCAATGCATGTAACAGTGAGAAACGCACTGTCTTGGCGAAAGAAAGCGTTTTTGTACAACTTCATAGAAATAGCTGTAACTTTTGATAGAAGACTCGGATACACATGTTTATGGCTTTATCTTATAGAACTCAAGGTTCCCGTGCTGGGAAAACAGGTTTTGCAGCTGTTTGAGCTAAGATTTCCAAGTTATTCACATAATGAAAACCTATACTTTGTTTCGGTCGAGTTCCCCATTCAAATGCATGTAACAGTGAGAAACGCACTGTCTTGGCGAAAGAAAGCGTTTTTGTACAACTTCATATAAATAGCTGTAACTTTTGATAGAAGACTCGGATACACATGTTTATGGCTTTATCTTATAGAACTCAAGGTTCCCGTGCTGGGAAAACAGGTTTTGCAGCTGTTTGAGCTAAGATTTCCAAGTTATTCACATAATGAAAACCTATACTTTGTTTCAGTCGAGTTCCCCATTCAAATGCATGTAACAGTGAGAAACGCACTGTCTTGGCGAAAGAAAGCGTTTTTGTACAACTTCATAGAAATAGCTGTAACTTTTGATAGAAGACTCGGATACACATGTTTATGGCTTTATCTTATAGAACTCAAGGTTCCCGTGCTGGGAAAACAGGTTTTGCAGCTGTTTGAGCTAAGATTTCCAAGTTATTCACATAATGAAAACCTATACTTTGTTTCGGTCGAGTTCCCCATTCAAATTCATGTAACAGTGAGAAACGCACTGTCTTGGCGAAAGAAAGCGTTTTTGTACAACTTCATATAAATAGCTGTAACTTTTGATAGAAGACTCGGACACACATGTTTATGGCTTTATCTTATAGAACTCAAGGTTCCCGTGCTGGGAAAACAGGTTTTGCAGCTGTTTGAGCTAAGATTTCCAAGTTATTCACATAATGAAAACCTATACTTTGTTTCGGTCGAGTTCCCCATTCAAATGCATGTAACAGTGAGAAACGCACTGTCTTGGCGAAAGAAAGCGTTTTTGTACAACTTCATAGAAATAGCTGTAACTTTTGATAGAAGACTCGGATACACATGTTTATGGCTTTATCTTATAGAACTCAAGGTTCCCGTGCTGGGAAAACAGGTTTTGCAGCTGTTTGAGCTAAGATTTCCAAGTTATTCACATAATGAAAACCTATACTTTGTTTCGGTCGAGTTCCCCATTCAAATGCATGTAACAGTGAGAAACGCACTGTCTTGGCGAAAGAAAGCGTTTTTGTACAACTTCATAGAAATAGCTGTAACTTTTGATAGAAGACTCGGATACACATGTTTATGGCTTTATCTTATAGAACTCAAGGTTCCCGTGCTGGGAAAACAGGTTTTGCAGCTGTTTGAGCTAAGATTTCCAAGTTATTCACATAATGAAAACCTATACTTTGTTTCGGTCGAGTTCCCCATTCAAATGCATGTAACAGTGAGAAACGCACTGTCTTGGCGAAAGAAAGCGTTTTTGTACAACTTCATAGAAATAGCTGTAACTTTTGATAGAAGACTCGGATACACATGTTTATGGCTTTATCTTATAGAACTCAAGGTTCCCGTGCTGGGAAAACAGGTTTTGCAGCTGTTTGAGCTAAGATTTCCAAGTTATTCACATAATGAAAACCTATACTTTGTTTCGGTCGAGTTCCCCATTCAAATGCATGTAACAGTGAGAAACGCACTGTCTTGGCGAAAGAAAGCGTTTTTGTACAACTTCATAGAAATAGCTGTAACTTTTGATAGAAGACTCGGATACACATGTTTATGGCTTTATCTTATAGAACTCAAGGTTCCCGTGCTGGGAAAACAGGTTTTGCAGCTGTTTGAGCTAAGATTTCCAAGTTATTCACATAATGAAAACCTATACTTTGTTTCGGTCGAGTTCCCCATTCAAATGCATGTAACAGTGAGAAACGCACTGTCTTGGCGAAAGAAAGCGTTTTTGTACAACTTCATAGAAATAGCTGTAACTTTTGATAGAAGACTCGGATACACATGTTTATGGCTTTATCTTATAGAACTCAAGGTCTCCGTGCTGGGAAAACAGGTTTTGCAGCTGTTTGAGCTAAGATTTCCAAGTTATTCACATAATGAAAACCTATACTTTGTTTTGGTCGAGTTCCCCATTCAATGCATGTAACAGTGAGAAACGCACTGTCTTGGCGAAAGAAAGCGTTTTTGTACAACTTCATAGAAATAGCTGTAACTTTTGATAGAAGACTCGGATACACATGTTTATGGCTTTATCTTATAGAACTCAAGGTTCCCGTGCTGGGAAAACAGGTTTTGCAGCTGTTTGAGCTAAGATTTCCAAGTTATTCACATAATGAAAACCTATACTTTGTTTCGGTCGAGTTCCCCATTCAAATGCATGTAACAGTGAGAAACGCACTGTCTTGGCGAAAGAAAGCGTTTTTGTACAACTTCATAGAAATAGCTGTAACTTTTGATAGAAGACTCGGATACACATGTTTATGGCTTTATCTTATAGAACTCAAGGTTCCCGTGCTGGGAAAACAGGTTTTGCAGCTGTTTGAGCTAAGATTTCCAAGTTATTCACATAATGAAAACCTATACTTTGTTTCGGTCGAGTTCCCCATTCAAATGCATGTAACAGTGAGAAACGCACTGTCTTGGCGAAAGAAAGCGTTTTTGTACAACTTCATAGAAATAGCTGTAACTTTTGATAGAAGACTCGGATACACATGTTTATGGCTTTATCTTATAGAACTCAAGGTCTCCGTGCTGGGAAAACAGGTTTTGCAGCTGTTTGAGCTAAGATTTCCAAGTTATTCACATAATGAAAACCTATACTTTGTTTCGGTCGAGTTCCCCATTCAATGCATGTAACAGTGAGAAACGCACTGTCTTGGCGAAAGAAAGCGTTTTTGTACAACTTCATAGAAATAGCTGTAACTTTTGATAGAAGACTCGGATACACATGTTTATGGCTTTATCTTATAGAACTCAAGGTTCCCGTGCTGGGAAAACAGGTTTTGCAGCTGTTTGAGCTAAGATTTCCAAGTTATTCACATAATGAAAACCTATACTTTGTTTCAGTCGAGTTCCCCATTCAAATGCATGTAACAGTGAGAAACGCACTGTCTTGGCGAAAGAAAGCGTTTTTGTACAACTTCATAGAAATAGCTGTAACTTTTGATAGAAGACTCGGATACACATGTTTATGGCTTTATCTTATAGAACTCAAGGTTCCCGTGCTGGGAAAACAGGTTTTGCAGCTGTTTGAGCTAAGATTTCCAAGTTATTCACATAATGAAAACCTATACTTTGTTTCGGTCGAGTTCCCCATTCAAATTCATGTAACAGTGAGAAACGCACTGTCTTGGCGAAAGAAAGCGTTTTTGTACAACTTCATATAAATAGCTGTAACTTTTGATAGAAGACTCGGATACACATGTTTATGGCTTTATCTTATAGAACTCAAGGTTCCCGTGCTGGGAAAACAGGTTTTGCAGCTGTTTGAGCTAAGATTTCCAAGTTATTCACATAATGAAAACCTATACTTTGTTTCGGTCGAGTTCCCCATTCAAATGCATGTAACAGTGAGAAACGCACTGTCTTGGCGAAAGAAAGCGTTTTTGTACAACTTCATAGAAATAGCTGTAACTTTTGATAGAAGACTCGGATACACATGTTTATGGCTTTATCTTATAGAACTCAAGGTTCCCGTGCTGGGAAAACAGGTTTTGCAGCTGTTTGAGCTAAGATTTCCAAGTTATTCACATAATGAAAACCTATACTTTGTTTCGGTCGAGTTCCCCATTCAAATGCATGTAACAGTGAGAAACGCACTGTCTTGGCGAAAGAAAGCGTTTTTGTACAACTTCATAGAAATAGCTGTAACTTTTGATAGAAGACTCGGATACACATGTTTATGGCTTTATCTTATAGAACTCAAGGTTCCCGTGCTGGGAAAACAGGTTTTGCAGCTGTTTGAGCTAAGATTTCCAAGTTATTCACATAATGAAAACCTATACTTTGTTTCGGTCGAGTTCCCCATTCAAATGCATGTAACAGTGAGAAACGCACTGTCTTGGCGAAAGAAAGCGTTTTTGTACAACTTCATAGAAATAGCTGTAACTTTTGATAGAAGACTCGGATACACATGTTTATGGCTTTATCTTATAGAACTCAAGGTTCCCGTGCTGGGAAAACAGGTTTTGCAGCTGTTTGAGCTAAGATTTCCAAGTTATTCACATAATGAAAACCTATACTTTGTTTCGGTCGAGTTCCCCATTCAAATGCATGTAACAGTGAGAAACGCACTGTCTTGGCGAAAGAAAGCGTTTTTGTACAACTTCATAGAAATAGCTGTAACTTTTGATAGAAGACTCGGATACACATGTTTATGGCTTTATCTTATAGAACTCAAGGTTCCCGTGCTGGGAAAACAGGTTTTGCAGCTGTTTGAGCTAAGATTTCCAAGTTATTCACATAATGAAAACCTATACTTTGTTTCGGTCGAGTTCCCCATTCAAATGCATGTAACAGTGAGAAACGCACTGTCTTGGCGAAAGAAAGCGTTTTTGTACAACTTCATAGAAATAGCTGTAACTTTTGATAGAAGACTCGGATACACATGTTTATGGCTTTATCTTATAGAACTCAAGGTTCCCGTGCTGGGAAAACAGGTTTTGCAGCTGTTTGAGCTAAGATTTCCAAGTTATTCACATAATGAAAACCTATACTTTGTTTCGGTCGAGTTCCCCATTCAAATTCATGTAACAGTGAGAAACGCACTGTCTTGGCGAAAGAAAGCGTTTTTGTACAACTTCATATAAATAGCTGTAACTTTTGATAGAAGACTCGGATACACATGTTTATGGCTTTATCTTATAGAACTCAAGGTTCCCGTGCTGGGAAAACAGGTTTTGCAGCTGTTTGAGCTAAGATTTCCAAGTTATTCACATAATGAAAACCTATACTTTGTTTCGGTCGAGTTCCCCATTCAAATGCATGTAACAGTGAGAAACGCACTGTCTTGGCGAAAGAAAGCGTTTTTGTACAACTTCATAGAAATAGCTGTAACTTTTGATAGAAGACTCGGATACACATGTTTATGGCTTTATCTTATAGAACTCAAGGTTCCCGTGCTGGGAAAACAGGTTTTGCAGCTGTTTGAGCTAAGATTTCCAAGTTATTCACATAATGAAAACCTATACTTTGTTTCGGTCGAGTTCCCCATTCAAATGCATGTAACAGTGAGAAACGCACTGTCTTGGCGAAAGAAAGCGTTTTTGTACAACTTCATAGAAATAGCTGTAACTTTTGATAGAAGACTCGGATACACATGTTTATGGCTTTATCTTATAGAACTCAAGGTTCCCGTGCTGGGAAAACAGGTTTTGCAGCTGTTTGAGCTAAGATTTCCAAGTTATTCACATAATGAAAACCTATACTTTGTTTCGGTCGAGTTCCCCATTCAAATGCATGTAACAGTGAGAAACGCACTGTCTTGGCGAAAGAAAGCGTTTTTGTACAACTTCATAGAAATAGCTGTAACTTTTGATAGAAGACTCGGATACACATGTTTATGGCTTTATCTTATAGAACTCAAGGTCTCCGTGCTGGGAAAACAGGTTTTGCAGCTGTTTGAGCTAAGATTTCCAAGTTATTCACATAATGAAAACCTATACTTTGTTTCGGTCGAGTTCCCCATTCAATGCATGTAACAGTGAGAAACGCACTGTCTTGGCGAAAGAAAGCGTTTTTGTACAACTTCATAGAAATAGCTGTAACTTTTGATAGAAGACTCGGATACACATGTTTATGGCTTTATCTTATAGAACTCAAGGTTCCCGTGCTGGGAAAACAGGTTTTGCAGCTGTTTGAGCTAAGATTTCCAAGTTATTCACATAATGAAAACCTATACTTTGTTTCGGTCGAGTTCCCCATTCAAATGCATGTAACAGTGAGAAACGCACTGTCTTGGCGAAAGAAAGCGTTTTTGTACAACTTCATAGAAATAGCTGTAACTTTTGATAGAAGACTCGGATACACATGTTTATGGCTTTATCTTATAGAACTCAAGGTTCCCGTGCTGGGAAAACAGGTTTTGCAGCTGTTTGAGCTAAGATTTCCAAGTTATTCACATAATGAAAACCTATACTTTGTTTCGGTCGAGTTCCCCATTCAAATGCATGTAACAGTGAGAAACGCACTGTCTTGGCGAAAGAAAGCGTTTTTGTACAACTTCATAGAAATAGCTGTAACTTTTGATAGAAGACTCGGATACACATGTTTATGGCTTTATCTTATAGAACTCAAGGTTCCCGTGCTGGGAAAACAGGTTTTGCAGCTGTTTGAGCTAAGATTTCCAAGTTATTCACATAATGAAAACCTATACTTTGTTTCGGTCGAGTTCCCCATTCAAATGCATGTAACAGTGAGAAACGCACTGTCTTGGCGAAAGAAAGCGTTTTTGTACAACTTCATAGAAATAGCTGTAACTTTTGATAGAAGACTCGGATACACATGTTTATGGCTTTATCTTATAGAACTCAAGGTTCCCGTGCTGGGAAAACAGGTTTTGCAGCTGTTTGAGCTAAGATTTCCAAGTTATTCACATAATGAAAACCTATACTTTGTTTCGGTCGAGTTCCCCATTCAAATGCATGTAACAGTGAGAAACGCACTGTCTTGGCGAAAGAAAGCGTTTTTGTACAACTTCATAGAAATAGCTGTAACTTTTGATAGAAGACTCGGATACACATGTTTATGGCTTTATCTTATAGAACTCAAGGTTCCCGTGCTGGGAAAACAGGTTTTGCAGCTGTTTGAGCTAAGATTTCCAAGTTATTCACATAATGAAAACCTATACTTTGTTTCGGTCGAGTTCCCCATTCAAATGCATGTAACAGTGAGAAACGCACTGTCTTGGCGAAAGAAAGCGTTTTTGTACAACTTCATAGAAATAGCTGTAACTTTTGATAGAAGACTCGGATACACATGTTTATGGCTTTATCTTATAGAACTCAAGGTCTCCGTGCTGGGAAAACAGGTTTTGCAGCTGTTTGAGCTAAGATTTCCAAGTTATTCACATAATGAAAACCTATACTTTGTTTCGGTCGAGTTCCCCATTCAAATGCATGTAACAGTGAGAAACGCACTGTCTTGGCGAAAGAAAGCGTTTTTGTACAACTTCATAGAAATAGCTGTAACTTTTGATAGAAGACTCGGATACACATGTTTATGGCTTTATCTTATAGAACTCAAGGTTCCCGTGCTGGGAAAACAGGTTTTGCAGCTGTTTGAGCTAAGATTTCCAAGTTATTCACATAATGAAAACCTATACTTTGTTTCGGTCGAGTTCCCCATTCAAATGCATGTAACAGTGAGAAACGCACTGTCTTGGCGAAAGAAAGCGTTTTTGTACAACTTCATATAAATAGCTGTAACTTTTGATAGAAGACTCGGATACACATGTTTATGGCTTTATCTTATAGAACTCAAGGTTCCCGTGCTGGGAAAACAGGTTTTGCAGCTGTTTGAGCTAAGATTTCCAAGTTATTCACATAATGAAAACCTATACTTTGTTTCAGTCGAGTTCCCCATTCAAATGCATGTAACAGTGAGAAACGCACTGTCTTGGCGAAAGAAAGCGTTTTTGTACAACTTCATAGAAATAGCTGTAACTTTTGATAGAAGACTCGGATACACATGTTTATGGCTTTATCTTATAGAACTCAAGGTTCCCGTGCTGGGAAAACAGGTTTTGCAGCTGTTTGAGCTAAGATTTCCAAGTTATTCACATAATGAAAACCTATACTTTGTTTCGGTCGAGTTCCCCATTCAAATGCATGTAACAGTGAGAAACGCACTGTCTTGGCGAAAGAAAGCGTTTTTGTACAACTTCATAGAAATAGCTGTAACTTTTGATAGAAGACTCGGATACACATGTTTATGGCTTTATCTTATAGAACTCAAGGTCTCCGTGCTGGGAAAACAGGTTTTGCAGCTGTTTGAGCTAAGATTTCCAAGTTATTCACATAATGAAAACCTATACTTTGTTTCGGTCGAGTTCCCCATTCAAATGCATGTAACAGTGAGAAACGCACTGTCTTGGCGAAAGAAAGCGTTTTTGTACAACTTCATAGAAATAGCTGTAACTTTTGATAGAAGACTCGGATACACATGTTTATGGCTTTATCTTATAGAACTCAAGGTTCCCGTGCTGGGAAAACAGGTTTTGCAGCTGTTTGAGCTAAGATTTCCAAGTTATTCACATAATGAAAACCTATACTTTGTTTCGGTCGAGTTCCCCATTCAAATGCATGTAACAGTGAGAAACGCACTGTCTTGGCGAAAGAAAGCGTTTTTGTACAACTTCATAGAAATAGCTTTAACTTTTGATAGAAGACTCGGATACACATGTTTATGGCTTTATCTTATAGAACTCAAGGTTCCCGTGCTGGGAAAACAGGTTTTGCAGCTGTTTGAGCTAAGATTTCCAAGTTATTCACATAATGAAAACCTATACTTTGTTTCGGTCGAGTTCCCCATTCAAATCCATGTAACAGTGAGAAACGCACTGTCTTGGCGAAAGAAAGCGTTTTTGTACAACTTCATAGAAATAGCTGTAACTTTTGATAGAAGACTCGGATACACATGTTTATGGCTTTATCTTATAGAACTCAAGGTTCCCGTGCTGGGAAAACAGGTTTTGCAGCTGTTTGAGCTAAGATTTCCAAGTTATTCACATAATGAAAACCTATACTTTGTTTCGGTCGAGTTCCCCATTCAAATTCATGTAACAGTGAGAAACGCACTGTCTTGGCGAAAGAAAGCGTTTTTGTACAACTTCATATAAATAGCTGTAACTTTTGATAGAAGACTCGGATACACATGTTTATGGCTTTATCTTATAGAACTCAAGGTTCCCGTGCTGGGAAAACAGGTTTTGCAGCTGTTTGAGCTAAGATTTCCAAGTTATTCACATAATGAAAACCTATACTTTGTTTCGGTCGAGTTCCCCATTCAAATGCATGTAACAGTGAGAAACGCACTGTCTTGGCGAAAGAAAGCGTTTTTGTACAACTTCATAGAAATAGCTGTAACTTTTGATAGAAGACTCGGATACACATGTTTATGGCTTTATCTTATAGAACTCAAGGTTCCCGTGCTGGGAAAACAGGTTTTGCAGCTGTTTGAGCTAAGATTTCCAAGTTATTCACATAATGAAAACCTATACTTTGTTTCGGTCGAGTTCCCCATTCAAATGCATGTAACAGTGAGAAACGCACTGTCTTGGCGAAAGAAAGCGTTTTTGTACAACTTCATAGAAATAGCTGTAACTTTTGATAGAAGACTCGGATACACATGTTTATGGCTTTATCTTATAGAACTCAAGGTCTCCGTGCTGGGAAAACAGGTTTTGCAGCTGTTTGAGCTAAGATTTCCAAGTTATTCACATAATGAAAACCTATACTTTGTTTCGGTCGAGTTCCCCATTCAATGCATGTAACAGTGAGAAACGCACTGTCTTGGCGAAAGAAAGCGTTTTTGTACAACTTCATAGAAATAGCTGTAACTTTTGATAGAAGACTCGGATACACATGTTTATGGCTTTATCTTATAGAACTCAAGGTTCCCGTGCTGGGAAAACAGGTTTTGCAGCTGTTTGAGCTAAGATTTCCAAGTTATTCACATAATGAAAACCTATACTTTGTTTCGGTCGAGTTCCCCATTCAAATGCATGTAACAGTGAGAAACGCACTGTCTTGGCGAAAGAAAGCGTTTTTGTACAACTTCATAGAAATAGCTGTAACTTTTGATAGAAGACTCGGATACACATGTTTATGGCTTTATCTTATAGAACTCAAGGTTCCCGTGCTGGGAAAACAGGTTTTGCAGCTGTTTGAGCTAAGATTTCCAAGTTATTCACATAATGAAAACCTATACTTTGTTTCGGTCGAGTTCCCCATTCAAATGCATGTAACAGTGAGAAACGCACTGTCTTGGCGAAAGAAAGCGTTTTTGTACAACTTCATAGAAATAGCTGTAACTTTTGATAGAAGACTCGGATACACATGTTTATGGCTTTATCTTATAGAACTCAAGGTTCCCGTGCTGGGAAAACAGGTTTTGCAGCTGTTTGAGCTAAGATTTCCAAGTTATTCACATAATGAAAACCTATACTTTGTTTCGGTCGAGTTCCCCATTCAAATGCATGTAACAGTGAGAAACGCACTGTCTTGGCGAAAGAAAGCGTTTTTGTACAACTTCATAGAAATAGCTGTAACTTTTGATAGAAGACTCGGATACACATGTTTATGGCTTTATCTTATAGAACTCAAGGTTCCCGTGCTGGGAAAACAGGTTTTGCAGCTGTTTGAGCTAAGATTTCCAAGTTATTCACATAATGAAAACCTATACTTTGTTTCGGTCGAGTTCCCCATTCAAATGCATGTAACAGTGAGAAACGCACTGTCTTGGCGAAAGAAAGCGTTTTTGTACAACTTCATAGAAATAGCTGTAACTTTTGATAGAAGACTCGGATACACATGTTTATGGCTTTATCTTATAGAACTCAAGGTTCCCGTGCTGGGAAAACAGGTTTTGCAGCTGTTTGAGCTAAGATTTCCAAGTTATTCACATAATGAAAACCTATACTTTGTTTCGGTCGAGTTCCCCATTCAAATGCATGTAACAGTGAGAAACGCACTGTCTTGGCGAAAGAAAGCGTTTTTGTACAACTTCATAGAAATAGCTGTAACTTTTGATAGAAGACTCGGATACACATGTTTATGGCTTTATCTTATAGAACTCAAGGTTCCCGTGCTGGGAAAACAGGTTTTGCAGCTGTTTGAGCTAAGATTTCCAAGTTATTCACATAATGAAAACCTATACTTTGTTTCGGTCGAGTTCCCCATTCAAATGCATGTAACAGTGAGAAACGCACTGTCTTGGCGAAAGAAAGCGTTTTTGTACAACTTCATAGAAATAGCTGTAACTTTTGATAGAAGACTCGGATACACATGTTTATGGCTTTATCTTATAGAACTCAAGGTTCCCGTGCTGGGAAAACAGGTTTTGCAGCTGTTTGAGCTAAGATTTCCAAGTTATTCACATAATGAAAACCTATACTTTGTTTCGGTCGAGTTCCCCATTCAAATGCATGTAACAGTGAGAAACGCACTGTCTTGGCGAAAGAAAGCGTTTTTGTACAACTTCATAGAAATAGCTGTAACTTTTGATAGAAGACTCGGATACACATGTTTATGGCTTTATCTTATAGAACTCAAGGTCTCCGTGCTGGGAAAACAGGTTTTGCAGCTGTTTGAGCTAAGATTTCCAAGTTATTCACATAATGAAAACCTATACTTTGTTTCGGTCGAGTTCCCCATTCAAATGCATGTAACAGTGAGAAACGCACTGTCTTGGCGAAAGAAAGCGTTTTTGTACAACTTCATAGAAATAGCTGTAACTTTTGATAGAAGACTCGGATACACATGTTTATGGCTTTATCTTATAGAACTCAAGGTTCCCGTGCTGGGAAAACAGGTTTTGCAGCTGTTTGAGCTAAGATTTCCAAGTTATTCACATAATGAAAACCTATACTTTGTTTCGGTCGAGTTCCCCATTCAAATGCATGTAACAGTGAGAAACGCACTGTCTTGGCGAAAGAAAGCGTTTTTGTACAACTTCATATAAATAGCTGTAACTTTTGATAGAAGACTCGGATACACATGTTTATGGCTTTATCTTATAGAACTCAAGGTTCCCGTGCTGGGAAAACAGGTTTTGCAGCTGTTTGAGCTAAGATTTCCAAGTTATTCACATAATGAAAACCTATACTTTGTTTCAGTCGAGTTCCCCATTCAAATGCATGTAACAGTGAGAAACGCACTGTCTTGGCGAAAGAAAGCGTTTTTGTACAACTTCATAGAAATAGCTGTAACTTTTGATAGAAGACTCGGATACACATGTTTATGGCTTTATCTTATAGAACTCAAGGTTCCCGTGCTGGGAAAACAGGTTTTGCAGCTGTTTGAGCTAAGATTTCCAAGTTATTCACATAATGAAAACCTATACTTTGTTTCGGTCGAGTTCCCCATTCAAATGCATGTAACAGTGAGAAACGCACTGTCTTGGCGAAAGAAAGCGTTTTTGTACAACTTCATAGAAATAGCTGTAACTTTTGATAGAAGACTCGGATACACATGTTTATGGCTTTATCTTATAGAACTCAAGGTCTCCGTGCTGGGAAAACAGGTTTTGCAGCTGTTTGAGCTAAGATTTCCAAGTTATTCACATAATGAAAACCTATACTTTGTTTCGGTCGAGTTCCCCATTCAAATGCATGTAACAGTGAGAAACGCACTGTCTTGGCGAAAGAAAGCGTTTTTGTACAACTTCATAGAAATAGCTGTAACTTTTGATAGAAGACTCGGATACACATGTTTATGGCTTTATCTTATAGAACTCAAGGTTCCCGTGCTGGGAAAACAGGTTTTGCAGCTGTTTGAGCTAAGATTTCCAAGTTATTCACATAATGAAAACCTATACTTTGTTTCGGTCGAGTTCCCCATTCAAATGCATGTAACAGTGAGAAACGCACTGTCTTGGCGAAAGAAAGCGTTTTTGTACAACTTCATAGAAATAGCTGTAACTTTTGATAGAAGACTCGGATACACATGTTTATGGCTTTATCTTATAGAACTCAAGGTTCCCGTGCTGGGAAAACAGGTTTTGCAGCTGTTTGAGCTAAGATTTCCAAGTTATTCACATAATGAAAACCTATACTTTGTTTCGGTCGAGTTCCCCATTCAAATGCATGTAACAGTGAGAAACGCACTGTCTTGGCGAAAGAAAGCGTTTTTGTACAACTTCATAGAAATAGCTGTAACTTTTGATAGAAGACTCGGATACACATGTTTATGGCTTTATCTTATAGAACTCAAGGTTCCCGTGCTGGGAAAACAGGTTTTGCAGCTGTTTGAGCTAAGATTTCCAAGTTATTCACATAATGAAAACCTATACTTTGTTTCGGTCGAGTTCCCCATTCAAATGCATGTAACAGTGAGAAACGCACTGTCTTGGCGAAAGAAAGCGTTTTTGTACAACTTCATAGAAATAGCTGTAACTTTTGATAGAAGACTCGGATACACATGTTTATGGCTTTATCTTATAGAACTCAAGGTTCCCGTGCTGGGAAAACAGGTTTTGCAGCTGTTTGAGCTAAGATTTCCAAGTTATTCACATAATGAAAACCTATACTTTGTTTCGGTCGAGTTCCCCATTCAAATGCATGTAACAGTGAGAAACGCACTGTCTTGGCGAAAGAAAGCGTTTTTGTACAACTTCATAGAAATAGCTGTAACTTTTGATAGAAGACTCGGATACACATGTTTATGGCTTTATCTTATAGAACTCAAGGTTCCCGTGCTGGGAAAACAGGTTTTGCAGCTGTTTGAGCTAAGATTTCCAAGTTATTCACATAATGAAAACCTATACTTTGTTTCGGTCGAGTTCCCCATTCAAATGCATGTAACAGTGAGAAACGCACTGTCTTGGCGAAAGAAAGCGTTTTTGTACAACTTCATAGAAATAGCTGTAACTTTTGATAGAAGACTCGGATACACATGTTTATGGCTTTATCTTATAGAACTCAAGGTCTCCGTGCTGGGAAAACAGGTTTTGCAGCTGTTTGAGCTAAGATTTCCAAGTTATTCACATAATGAAAACCTATACTTTGTTTCGGTCGAGTTCCCCATTCAAATGCATGTAACAGTGAGAAACGCACTGTCTTGGCGAAAGAAAGCGTTTTTGTACAACTTCATAGAAATAGCTGTAACTTTTGATAGAAGACTCGGATACACATGTTTATGGCTTTATCTTATAGAACTCAAGGTTCCCGTGCTGGGAAAACAGGTTTTGCAGCTGTTTGAGCTAAGATTTCCAAGTTATTCACATAATGAAAACCTATACTTTGTTTCGGTCGAGTTCCCCATTCAAATGCATGTAACAGTGAGAAACGCACTGTCTTGGCGAAAGAAAGCGTTTTTGTACAACTTCATAGAAATAGCTGTAACTTTTGATAGAAGACTCGGATACACATGTTTATGGCTTTATCTTATAGAACTCAAGGTTCCCGTGCTGGGAAAACAGGTTTTGCAGCTGTTTGAGCTAAGATTTCCAAGTTATTCACATAATGAAAACCTATACTTTGTTTCGGTCGAGTTCCCCATTCAAATGCATGTAACAGTGAGAAACGCACTGTCTTGGCGAAAGAAAGCGTTTTTGTACAACTTCATAGAAATAGCTGTAACTTTTGATAGAAGACTCGGATACACATGTTTATGGCTTTATCTTATAGAACTCAAGGTTCCCGTGCTGGGAAAACAGGTTTTGCAGCTGTTTGAGCTAAGATTTCCAAGTTATTCACATAATGAAAACCTATACTTTGTTTCGGTCGAGTTCCCCATTCAAATGCATGTAACAGTGAGAAACGCACTGTCTTGGCGAAAGAAAGCGTTTTTGTACAACTTCATAGAAATAGCTGTAACTTTTGATAGAAGACTCGGATACACATGTTTATGGCTTTATCTTATAGAACTCAAGGTTCCCGTGCTGGGAAAACAGGTTTTGCAGCTGTTTGAGCTAAGATTTCCAAGTTATTCACATAATGAAAACCTATACTTTGTTTCGGTCGAGTTCCCCATTCAAATGCATGTAACAGTGAGAAACGCACTGTCTTGGCGAAAGAAAGCGTTTTTGTACAACTTCATAGAAATAGCTGTAACTTTTGATAGAAGACTCGGATACACATGTTTATGGCTTTATCTTATAGAACTCAAGGTTCCCGTGCTGGGAAAACAGGTTTTGCAGCTGTTTGAGCTAAGATTTCCAAGTTATTCACATAATGAAAACCTATACTTTGTTTCGGTCGAGTTCCCCATTCAAATGCATGTAACAGTGAGAAACGCACTGTCTTGGCGAAAGAAAGCGTTTTTGTACAACTTCATAGAAATAGCTGTAACTTTTGATAGAAGACTCGGATACACATGTTTATGGCTTTATCTTATAGAACTCAAGGTTCCCGTGCTGGGAAAACAGGTTTTGCAGCTGTTTGAGCTAAGATTTCCAAGTTATTCACATAATGAAAACCTATACTTTGTTTCGGTCGAGTTCCCCATTCAAATGCATGTAACAGTGAGAAACGCACTGTCTTGGCGAAAGAAAGCGTTTTTGTACAACTTCATAGAAATAGCTGTAACTTTTGATAGAAGACTCGGATACACATGTTTATGGCTTTATCTTATAGAACTCAAGGTTCCCGTGCTGGGAAAACAGGTTTTGCAGCTGTTTGAGCTAAGATTTCCAAGTTATTCACATAATGAAAACCTATACTTTGTTTCGGTCGAGTTCCCCATTCAAATGCATGTAACAGTGAGAAACGCACTGTCTTGGCGAAAGAAAGCGTTTTTGTACAACTTCATAGAAATAGCTGTAACTTTTGATAGAAGACTCGGATACACATGTTTATGGCTTTATCTTATAGAACTCAAGGTTCCCGTGCTGGGAAAACAGGTTTTGCAGCTGTTTGAGCTAAGATTTCCAAGTTATTCACATAATGAAAACCTATACTTTGTTTCGGTCGAGTTCCCCATTCAAATGCATGTAACAGTGAGAAACGCACTGTCTTGGCGAAAGAAAGCGTTTTTGTACAACTTCATAGAAATAGCTGTAACTTTTGATAGAAGACTCGGATACACATGTTTATGGCTTTATCTTATAGAACTCAAGGTTCCCGTGCTGGGAAAACAGGTTTTGCAGCTGTTTGAGCTAAGATTTCCAAGTTATTCACATAATGAAAACCTATACTTTGTTTCGGTCGAGTTCCCCATTCAAATGCATGTAACAGTGAGAAACGCACTGTCTTGGCGAAAGAAAGCGTTTTTGTACAACTTCATAGAAATAGCTGTAACTTTTGATAGAAGACTCGGATACACATGTTTATGGCTTTATCTTATAGAACTCAAGGTTCCCGTGCTGGGAAAACAGGTTTTGCAGCTGTTTGAGCTAAGATTTCCAAGTTATTCACATAATGAAAACCTATACTTTGTTTCGGTCGAGTTCCCCATTCAAATGCATGTAACAGTGAGAAACGCACTGTCTTGGCGAAAGAAAGCGTTTTTGTACAACTTCATAGAAATAGCTGTAACTTTTGATAGAAGACTCGGATACACATGTTTATGGCTTTATCTTATAGAACTCAAGGTTCCCGTGCTGGGAAAACAGGTTTTGCAGCTGTTTGAGCTAAGATTTCCAAGTTATTCACATAATGAAAACCTATACTTTGTTTCGGTCGAGTTCCCCATTCAAATGCATGTAACAGTGAGAAACGCACTGTCTTGGCGAAAGAAAGCGTTTTTGTACAACTTCATAGAAATAGCTGTAACTTTTGATAGAAGACTCGGATACACATGTTTATGGCTTTATCTTATAGAACTCAAGGTTCCCGTGCTGGGAAAACAGGTTTTGCAGCTGTTTGAGCTAAGATTTCCAAGTTATTCACATAATGAAAACCTATACTTTGTTTCGGTCGAGTTCCCCATTCAAATGCATGTAACAGTGAGAAACGCACTGTCTTGGCGAAAGAAAGCGTTTTTGTACAACTTCATAGAAATAGCTGTAACTTTTGATAGAAGACTCGGATACACATGTTTATGGCTTTATCTTATAGAACTCAAGGTTCCCGTGCTGGGAAAACAGGTTTTGCAGCTGTTTGAGCTAAGATTTCCAAGTTATTCACATAATGAAAACCTATACTTTGTTTCGGTCGAGTTCCCCATTCAAATGCATGTAACAGTGAGAAACGCACTGTCTTGGCGAAAGAAAGCGTTTTTGTACAACTTCATAGAAATAGCTGTAACTTTTGATAGAAGACTCGGATACACATGTTTATGGCTTTATCTTATAGAACTCAAGGTTCCCGTGCTGGGAAAACAGGTTTTGCAGCTGTTTGAGCTAAGATTTCCAAGTTATTCACATAATGAAAACCTATACTTTGTTTCGGTCGAGTTCCCCATTCAAATGCATGTAACAGTGAGAAACGCACTGTCTTGGCGAAAGAAAGCGTTTTTGTACAACTTCATAGAAATAGCTGTAACTTTTGATAGAAGACTCGGATACACATGTTTATGGCTTTATCTTATAGAACTCAAGGTTCCCGTGCTGGGAAAACAGGTTTTGCAGCTGTTTGAGCTAAGATTTCCAAGTTATTCACATAATGAAAACCTATACTTTGTTTCGGTCGAGTTCCCCATTCAAATGCATGTAACAGTGAGAAACGCACTGTCTTGGCGAAAGAAAGCGTTTTTGTACAACTTCATATAAATAGCTGTAACTTTTGATAGAAGACTCGGATACACATGTTTATGGCTTTATCTTATAGAACTCAAGGTTCCCGTGCTGGGAAAACAGGTTTTGCAGCTGTTTGAGCTAAGATTTCCAAGTTATTCACATAATGAAAACCTATACTTTGTTTCAGTCGAGTTCCCCATTCAAATGCATGTAACAGTGAGAAACGCACTGTCTTGGCGAAAGAAAGCGTTTTTGTACAACTTCATAGAAATAGCTGTAACTTTTGATAGAAGACTCGGATACACATGTTTATGGCTTTATCTTATAGAACTCAAGGTTCCCGTGCTGGGAAAACAGGTTTTGCAGCTGTTTGAGCTAAGATTTCCAAGTTATTCACATAATGAAAACCTATACTTTGTTTCGGTCGAGTTCCCCATTCAAATGCATGTAACAGTGAGAAACGCACTGTCTTGGCGAAAGAAAGCGTTTTTGTACAACTTCATAGAAATAGCTGTAACTTTTGATAGAAGACTCGGATACACATGTTTATGGCTTTATCTTATAGAACTCAAGGTTCCCGTGCTGGGAAAACAGGTTTTGCAGCTGTTTGAGCTAAGATTTCCAAGTTATTCACATAATGAAAACCTATACTTTGTTTCGGTCGAGTTCCCCATTCAAATGCATGTAACAGTGAGAAACGCACTGTCTTGGCGAAAGAAAGCGTTTTTGTACAACTTCATAGAAATAGCTGTAACTTTTGATAGAAGACTCGGATACACATGTTTATGGCTTTATCTTATAGAACTCAAGGTTCCCGTGCTGGGAAAACAGGTTTTGCAGCTGTTTGAGCTAAGATTTCCAAGTTATTCACATAATGAAAACCTATACTTTGTTTCGGTCGAGTTCCCCATTCAAATGCATGTAACAGTGAGAAACGCACTGTCTTGGCGAAAGAAAGCGTTTTTGTACAACTTCATAGAAATAGCTGTAACTTTTGATAGAAGACTCGGATACACATGTTTATGGCTTTATCTTATAGAACTCAAGGTTCCCGTGCTGGGAAAACAGGTTTTGCAGCTGTTTGAGCTAAGATTTCCAAGTTATTCACATAATGAAAACCTATACTTTGTTTCGGTCGAGTTCCCCATTCAAATGCATGTAACAGTGAGAAACGCACTGTCTTGGCGAAAGAAAGCGTTTTTGTACAACTTCATAGAAATAGCTGTAACTTTTGATAGAAGACTCGGATACACATGTTTATGGCTTTATCTTATAGAACTCAAGGTTCCCGTGCTGGGAAAACAGGTTTTGCAGCTGTTTGAGCTAAGATTTCCAAGTTATTCACATAATGAAAACCTATACTTTGTTTCGGTCGAGTTCCCCATTCAAATGCATGTAACAGTGAGAAACGCACTGTCTTGGCGAAAGAAAGCGTTTTTGTACAACTTCATAGAAATAGCTGTAACTTTTGATAGAAGACTCGGATACACATGTTTATGGCTTTATCTTATAGAACTCAAGGTTCCCGTGCTGGGAAAACAGGTTTTGCAGCTGTTTGAGCTAAGATTTCCAAGTTATTCACATAATGAAAACCTATACTTTGTTTCGGTCGAGTTCCCCATTCAAATGCATGTAACAGTGAGAAACGCACTGTCTTGGCGAAAGAAAGCGTTTTTGTACAACTTCATAGAAATAGCTGTAACTTTTGATAGAAGACTCGGATACACATGTTTATGGCTTTATCTTATAGAACTCAAGGTTCCCGTGCTGGGAAAACAGGTTTTGCAGCTGTTTGAGCTAAGATTTCCAAGTTATTCACATAATGAAAACCTATACTTTGTTTCGGTCGAGTTCCCCATTCAATGCATGTAACAGTGAGAAACGCACTGTCTTGGCGAAAGAAAGCGTTTTTGTACAACTTCATATAAATAGCTGTAACTTTTGATAGAAGACTCGGATACACATGTTTATGGCTTTATCTTATAGAACTCAAGGTTCCCGTGCTGGGAAAACAGGTTTTGCAGCTGTTTGAGCTAAGATTTCCAAGTTATTCACATAATGAAAACCTATACTTTGTTTCGGTCGAGTTCCCCATTCAAATGCATGTAACAGTGAGAAACGCACTGTCTTGGCGAAAGAAAGCGTTTTTGTACAACTTCATAGAAATAGCTGTAACTTTTGATAGAAGACTCGGATACACATGTTTATGGCTTTATCTTATAGAACTCAAGGTTCCCGTGCTGGGAAAACAGGTTTTGCAGCTGTTTGAGCTAAGATTTCCAAGTTATTCACATAATGAAAACCTATACTTTGTTTCGGTCGAGTTCCCCATTCAAATGCATGTAACAGTGAGAAACGCACTGTCTTGGCGAAAGAAAGCGTTTTTGTACAACTTCATAGAAATAGCTGTAACTTTTGATAGAAGACTCGGATACACATGTTTATGGCTTTATCTTATAGAACTCAAGGTTCCCGTGCTGGGAAAACAGGTTTTGCAGCTGTTTGAGCTAAGATTTCCAAGTTATTCACATAATGAAAACCTATACTTTGTTTCGGTCGAGTTCCCCATTCAAATGCATGTAACAGTGAGAAACGCACTGTCTTGGCGAAAGAAAGCGTTTTTGTACAACTTCATAGAAATAGCTGTAACTTTTGATAGAAGACTCGGATACACATGTTTATGGCTTTATCTTATAGAACTCAAGGTTCCCGTGCTGGGAAAACAGGTTTTGCAGCTGTTTGAGCTAAGATTTCCAAGTTATTCACATAATGAAAACCTATACTTTGTTTCGGTCGAGTTCCCCATTCAAATGCATGTAACAGTGAGAAACGCACTGTCTTGGCGAAAGAAAGCGTTTTTGTACAACTTCATAGAAATAGCTGTAACTTTTGATAGAAGACTCGGATACACATGTTTATGGCTTTATCTTATAGAACTCAAGGTTCCCGTGCTGGGAAAACAGGTTTTGCAGCTGTTTGAGCTAAGATTTCCAAGTTATTCACATAATGAAAACCTATACTTTGTTTCGGTCGAGTTCCCCATTCAAATGCATGTAACAGTGAGAAACGCACTGTCTTGGCGAAAGAAAGCGTTTTTGTACAACTTCATAGAAATAGCTGTAACTTTTGATAGAAGACTCGGATACACATGTTTATGGCTTTATCTTATAGAACTCAAGGTTCCCGTGCTGGGAAAACAGGTTTTGCAGCTGTTTGAGCTAAGATTTCCAAGTTATTCACATAATGAAAACCTATACTTTGTTTCGGTCGAGTTCCCCATTCAAATGCATGTAACAGTGAGAAACGCACTGTCTTGGCGAAAGAAAGCGTTTTTGTACAACTTCATATAAATAGCTGTAACTTTTGATAGAAGACTCGGATACACATGTTTATGGCTTTATCTTATAGAACTCAAGGTTCCCGTGCTGGGAAAACAGGTTTTGCAGCTGTTTGAGCTAAGATTTCCAAGTTATTCACATAATGAAAACCTATACTTTGTTTCAGTCGAGTTCCCCATTCAAATGCATGTAACAGTGAGAAACGCACTGTCTTGGCGAAAGAAAGCGTTTTTGTACAACTTCATAGAAATAGCTGTAACTTTTGATAGAAGACTCGGATACACATGTTTATGGCTTTATCTTATAGAACTCAAGGTTCCCGTGCTGGGAAAACAGGTTTTGCAGCTGTTTGAGCTAAGATTTCCAAGTTATTCACATAATGAAAACCTATACTTTGTTTCGGTCGAGTTCCCCATTCAAATGCATGTAACAGTGAGAAACGCACTGTCTTGGCGAAAGAAAGCGTTTTTGTACAACTTCATATAAATAGCTGTAACTTTTGATAGAAGACTCGGATACACATGTTTATGGCTTTATCTTATAGAACTCAAGGTTCCCGTGCTGGGAAAACAGGTTTTGCAGCTGTTTGAGCTAAGATTTCCAAGTTATTCACATAATGAAAACCTATACTTTGTTTCGGTCGAGTTCCCCATTCAAATGCATGTAACAGTGAGAAACGCACTGTCTTGGCGAAAGAAAGCGTTTTTGTACAACTTCATAGAAATAGCTGTAACTTTTGATAGAAGACTCGGATACACATGTTTATGGCTTTATCTTATAGAACTCAAGGTTCCCGTGCTGGGAAAACAGGTTTTGCAGCTGTTTGAGCTAAGATTTCCAAGTTATTCACATAATGAAAACCTATACTTTGTTTCGGTCGAGTTCCCCATTCAAATGCATGTAACAGTGAGAAACGCACTGTCTTGGCGAAAGAAAGCGTTTTTGTACAACTTCATAGAAATAGCTGTAACTTTTGATAGAAGACTCGGATACACATGTTTATGGCTTTATCTTATAGAACTCAAGGTTCCCGTGCTGGGAAAACAGGTTTTGCAGCTGTTTGAGCTAAGATTTCCAAGTTATTCACATAATGAAAACCTATACTTTGTTTCGGTCGAGTTCCCCATTCAAATGCATGTAACAGTGAGAAACGCACTGTCTTGGCGAAAGAAAGCGTTTTTGTACAACTTCATAGAAATAGCTGTAACTTTTGATAGAAGACTCGGATACACATGTTTATGGCTTTATCTTATAGAACTCAAGGTTCCCGTGCTGGGAAAACAGGTTTTGCAGCTGTTTGAGCTAAGATTTCCAAGTTATTCACATAATGAAAACCTATACTTTGTTTCGGTCGAGTTCCCCATTCAAATGCATGTAACAGTGAGAAACGCACTGTCTTGGCGAAAGAAAGCGTTTTTGTACAACTTCATAGAAATAGCTGTAACTTTTGATAGAAGACTCGGATACACATGTTTATGGCTTTATCTTATAGAACTCAAGGTTCCCGTGCTGGGAAAACAGGTTTTGCAGCTGTTTGAGCTAAGATTTCCAAGTTATTCACATAATGAAAACCTATACTTTGTTTCGGTCGAGTTCCCCATTCAAATGCATGTAACAGTGAGAAACGCACTGTCTTGGCGAAAGAAAGCGTTTTTGTACAACTTCATAGAAATAGCTGTAACTTTTGATAGAAGACTCGGATACACATGTTTATGGCTTTATCTTATAGAACTCAAGGTTCCCGTGCTGGGAAAACAGGTTTTGCAGCTGTTTGAGCTAAGATTTCCAAGTTATTCACATAATGAAAACCTATACTTTGTTTCGGTCGAGTTCCCCATTCAAATGCATGTAACAGTGAGAAACGCACTGTCTTGGCGAAAGAAAGCGTTTTTGTACAACTTCATAGAAATAGCTGTAACTTTTGATAGAAGACTCGGATACACATGTTTATGGCTTTATCTTATAGAACTCAAGGTTCCCGTGCTGGGAAAACAGGTTTTGCAGCTGTTTGAGCTAAGATTTCCAAGTTATTCACATAATGAAAACCTATACTTTGTTTCGGTCGAGTTCCCCATTCAAATGCATGTAACAGTGAGAAACGCACTGTCTTGGCGAAAGAAAGCGTTTTTGTACAACTTCATATAAATAGCTGTAACTTTTGATAGAAGACTCGGATACACATGTTTATGGCTTTATCTTATAGAACTCAAGGTTCCCGTGCTGGGAAAACAGGTTTTGCAGCTGTTTGAGCTAAGATTTCCAAGTTATTCACATAATGAAAACCTATACTTTGTTTCAGTCGAGTTCCCCATTCAAATGCATGTAACAGTGAGAAACGCACTGTCTTGGCGAAAGAAAGCGTTTTTGTACAACTTCATAGAAATAGCTGTAACTTTTGATAGAAGACTCGGATACACATGTTTATGGCTTTATCTTATAGAACTCAAGGTTCCCGTGCTGGGAAAACAGGTTTTGCAGCTGTTTGAGCTAAGATTTCCAAGTTATTCACATAATGAAAACCTATACTTTGTTTCGGTCGAGTTCCCCATTCAAATGCATGTAACAGTGAGAAACGCACTGTCTTGGCGAAAGAAAGCGTTTTTGTACAACTTCATATAAATAGCTGTAACTTTTGATAGAAGACTCGGATACACATGTTTATGGCTTTATCTTATAGAACTCAAGGTTCCCGTGCTGGGAAAACAGGTTTTGCAGCTGTTTGAGCTAAGATTTCCAAGTTATTCACATAATGAAAACCTATACTTTGTTTCGGTCGAGTTCCCCATTCAAATGCATGTAACAGTGAGAAACGCACTGTCTTGGCGAAAGAAAGCGTTTTTGTACAACTTCATAGAAATAGCTGTAACTTTTGATAGAAGACTCGGATACACATGTTTATGGCTTTATCTTATAGAACTCAAGGTTCCCGTGCTGGGAAAACAGGTTTTGCAGCTGTTTGAGCTAAGATTTCCAAGTTATTCACATAATGAAAACCTATACTTTGTTTCGGTCGAGTTCCCCATTCAAATGCATGTAACAGTGAGAAACGCACTGTCTTGGCGAAAGAAAGCGTTTTTGTACAACTTCATAGAAATAGCTGTAACTTTTGATAGAAGACTCGGATACACATGTTTATGGCTTTATCTTATAGAACTCAAGGTTCCCGTGCTGGGAAAACAGGTTTTGCAGCTGTTTGAGCTAAGATTTCCAAGTTATTCACATAATGAAAACCTATACTTTGTTTCGGTCGAGTTCCCCATTCAAATGCATGTAACAGTGAGAAACGCACTGTCTTGGCGAAAGAAAGCGTTTTTGTACAACTTCATAGAAATAGCTGTAACTTTTGATAGAAGACTCGGATACACATGTTTATGGCTTTATCTTATAGAACTCAAGGTTCCCGTGCTGGGAAAACAGGTTTTGCAGCTGTTTGAGCTAAGATTTCCAAGTTATTCACATAATGAAAACCTATACTTTGTTTCGGTCGAGTTCCCCATTCAAATGCATGTAACAGTGAGAAACGCACTGTCTTGGCGAAAGAAAGCGTTTTTGTACAACTTCATAGAAATAGCTGTAACTTTTGATAGAAGACTCGGATACACATGTTTATGGCTTTATCTTATAGAACTCAAGGTTCCCGTGCTGGGAAAACAGGTTTTGCAGCTGTTTGAGCTAAGATTTCCAAGTTATTCACATAATGAAAACCTATACTTTGTTTCGGTCGAGTTCCCCATTCAATGCATGTAACAGTGAGAAACGCACTGTCTTGGCGAAAGAAAGCGTTTTTGTACAACTTCATATAAATAGCTGTAACTTTTGATAGAAGACTCGGATACACATGTTTATGGCTTTATCTTATAGAACTCAAGGTTCCCGTGCTGGGAAAACAGGTTTTGCAGCTGTTTGAGCTAAGATTTCCAAGTTATTCACATAATGAAAACCTATACTTTGTTTCGGTCGAGTTCCCCATTCAAATGCATGTAACAGTGAGAAACGCACTGTCTTGGCGAAAGAAAGCGTTTTTGTACAACTTCATAGAAATAGCTGTAACTTTTGATAGAAGACTCGGATACACATGTTTATGGCTTTATCTTATAGAACTCAAGGTTCCCGTGCTGGGAAAACAGGTTTTGCAGCTGTTTGAGCTAAGATTTCCAAGTTATTCACATAATGAAAACCTATACTTTGTTTCGGTCGAGTTCCCCATTCAAATGCATGTAACAGTGAGAAACGCACTGTCTTGGCGAAAGAAAGCGTTTTTGTACAACTTCATAGAAATAGCTGTAACTTTTGATAGAAGACTCGGATACACATGTTTATGGCTTTATCTTATAGAACTCAAGGTTCCCGTGCTGGGAAAACAGGTTTTGCAGCTGTTTGAGCTAAGATTTCCAAGTTATTCACATAATGAAAACCTATACTTTGTTTCGGTCGAGTTCCCCATTCAAATGCATGTAACAGTGAGAAACGCACTGTCTTGGCGAAAGAAAGCGTTTTTGTACAACTTCATAGAAATAGCTGTAACTTTTGATAGAAGACTCGGATACACATGTTTATGGCTTTATCTTATAGAACTCAAGGTTCCCGTGCTGGGAAAACAGGTTTTGCAGCTGTTTGAGCTAAGATTTCCAAGTTATTCACATAATGAAAACCTATACTTTGTTTCGGTCGAGTTCCCCATTCAAATGCATGTAACAGTGAGAAACGCACTGTCTTGGCGAAAGAAAGCGTTTTTGTACAACTTCATAGAAATAGCTGTAACTTTTGATAGAAGACTCGGATACACATGTTTATGGCTTTATCTTATAGAACTCAAGGTCTCCGTGCTGGGAAAACAGGTTTTGCAGCTGTTTGAGCTAAGATTTCCAAGTTATTCACATAATGAAAACCTATACTTTGTTTCGGTCGAGTTCCCCATTCAAATGCATGTAACAGTGAGAAACGCACTGTCTTGGCGAAAGAAAGCGTTTTTGTACAACTTCATAGAAATAGCTGTAACTTTTGATAGAAGACTCGGATACACATGTTTATGGCTTTATCTTATAGAACTCAAGGTTCCCGTGCTGGGAAAACAGGTTTTGCAGCTGTTTGAGCTAAGATTTCCAAGTTATTCACATAATGAAAACCTATACTTTGTTTCGGTCGAGTTCCCCATTCAAATGCATGTAACAGTGAGAAACGCACTGTCTTGGCGAAAGAAAGCGTTTTTGTACAACTTCATATAAATAGCTGTAACTTTTGATAGAAGACTCGGATACACATGTTTATGGCTTTATCTTATAGAACTCAAGGTTCCCGTGCTGGGAAAACAGGTTTTGCAGCTGTTTGAGCTAAGATTTCCAAGTTATTCACATAATGAAAACCTATACTTTGTTTCGGTCGAGTTCCCCATTCAAATGCATGTAACAGTGAGAAACGCACTGTCTTGGCGAAAGAAAGCGTTTTTGTACAACTTCATAGAAATAGCTGTAACTTTTGATAGAAGACTCGGATACACATGTTTATGGCTTTATCTTATAGAACTCAAGGTTCCCGTGCTGGGAAAACAGGTTTTGCAGCTGTTTGAGCTAAGATTTCCAAGTTATTCACATAATGAAAACCTATACTTTGTTTCGGTCGAGTTCCCCATTCAAATGCATGTAACAGTGAGAAACGCACTGTCTTGGCGAAAGAAAGCGTTTTTGTACAACTTCATAGAAATAGCTGTAACTTTTGATAGAAGACTCGGATACACATGTTTATGGCTTTATCTTATAGAACTCAAGGTTCCCGTGCTGGGAAAACAGGTTTTGCAGCTGTTTGAGCTAAGATTTCCAAGTTATTCACATAATGAAAACCTATACTTTGTTTCGGTCGAGTTCCCCATTCAAATGCATGTAACAGTGAGAAACGCACTGTCTTGGCGAAAGAAAGCGTTTTTGTACAACTTCATAGAAATAGCTGTAACTTTTGATAGAAGACTCGGATACACATGTTTATGGCTTTATCTTATAGAACTCAAGGTTCCCGTGCTGGGAAAACAGGTTTTGCAGCTGTTTGAGCTAAGATTTCCAAGTTATTCACATAATGAAAACCTATACTTTGTTTCGGTCGAGTTCCCCATTCAATGCATGTAACAGTGAGAAACGCACTGTCTTGGCGAAAGAAAGCGTTTTTGTACAACTTCATATAAATAGCTGTAACTTTTGATAGAAGACTCGGATACACATGTTTATGGCTTTATCTTATAGAACTCAAGGTTCCCGTGCTGGGAAAACAGGTTTTGCAGCTGTTTGAGCTAAGATTTCCAAGTTATTCACATAATGAAAACCTATACTTTGTTTCGGTCGAGTTCCCCATTCAAATGCATGTAACAGTGAGAAACGCACTGTCTTGGCGAAAGAAAGCGTTTTTGTACAACTTCATAGAAATAGCTGTAACTTTTGATAGAAGACTCGGATACACATGTTTATGGCTTTATCTTATAGAACTCAAGGTTCCCGTGCTGGGAAAACAGGTTTTGCAGCTGTTTGAGCTAAGATTTCCAAGTTATTCACATAATGAAAACCTATACTTTGTTTCGGTCGAGTTCCCCATTCAAATGCATGTAACAGTGAGAAACGCACTGTCTTGGCGAAAGAAAGCGTTTTTGTACAACTTCATAGAAATAGCTGTAACTTTTGATAGAAGACTCGGATACACATGTTTATGGCTTTATCTTATAGAACTCAAGGTTCCCGTGCTGGGAAAACAGGTTTTGCAGCTGTTTGAGCTAAGATTTCCAAGTTATTCACATAATGAAAACCTATACTTTGTTTCGGTCGAGTTCCCCATTCAAATGCATGTAACAGTGAGAAACGCACTGTCTTGGCGAAAGAAAGCGTTTTTGTACAACTTCATAGAAATAGCTGTAACTTTTGATAGAAGACTCGGATACACATGTTTATGGCTTTATCTTATAGAACTCAAGGTTCCCGTGCTGGGAAAACAGGTTTTGCAGCTGTTTGAGCTAAGATTTCCAAGTTATTCACATAATGAAAACCTATACTTTGTTTCGGTCGAGTTCCCCATTCAAATGCATGTAACAGTGAGAAACGCACTGTCTTGGCGAAAGAAAGCGTTTTTGTACAACTTCATAGAAATAGCTGTAACTTTTGATAGAAGACTCGGATACACATGTTTATGGCTTTATCTTATAGAACTCAAGGTCTCCGTGCTGGGAAAACAGGTTTTGCAGCTGTTTGAGCTAAGATTTCCAAGTTATTCACATAATGAAAACCTATACTTTGTTTCGGTCGAGTTCCCCATTCAAATGCATGTAACAGTGAGAAACGCACTGTCTTGGCGAAAGAAAGCGTTTTTGTACAACTTCATAGAAATAGCTGTAACTTTTGATAGAAGACTCGGATACACATGTTTATGGCTTTATCTTATAGAACTCAAGGTTCCCGTGCTGGGAAAACAGGTTTTGCAGCTGTTTGAGCTAAGATTTCCAAGTTATTCACATAATGAAAACCTATACTTTGTTTCGGTCGAGTTCCCCATTCAAATGCATGTAACAGTGAGAAACGCACTGTCTTGGCGAAAGAAAGCGTTTTTGTACAACTTCATATAAATAGCTGTAACTTTTGATAGAAGACTCGGATACACATGTTTATGGCTTTATCTTATAGAACTCAAGGTTCCCGTGCTGGGAAAACAGGTTTTGCAGCTGTTTGAGCTAAGATTTCCAAGTTATTCACATAATGAAAACCTATACTTTGTTTCGGTCGAGTTCCCCATTCAAATGCATGTAACAGTGAGAAACGCACTGTCTTGGCGAAAGAAAGCGTTTTTGTACAACTTCATAGAAATAGCTGTAACTTTTGATAGAAGACTCGGATACACATGTTTATGGCTTTATCTTATAGAACTCAAGGTTCCCGTGCTGGGAAAACAGGTTTTGCAGCTGTTTGAGCTAAGATTTCCAAGTTATTCACATAATGAAAACCTATACTTTGTTTCGGTCGAGTTCCCCATTCAAATGCATGTAACAGTGAGAAACGCACTGTCTTGGCGAAAGAAAGCGTTTTTGTACAACTTCATATAAATAGCTGTAACTTTTGATAGAAGACTCGGATACACATGTTTATGGCTTTATCTTATAGAACTCAAGGTTCCCGTGCTGGGAAAACAGGTTTTGCAGCTGTTTGAGCTAAGATTTCCAAGTTATTCACATAATGAAAACCTATACTTTGTTTCGGTCGAGTTCCCCATTCAATGCATGTAACAGTGAGAAACGCACTGTCTTGGCGAAAGAAAGCGTTTTTGTACAACTTCATAGAAATAGCTGTAACTTTTGATAGAAGACTCGGATACACATGTTTATGGCTTTATCTTATAGAACTCAAGGTTCCCGTGCTGGGAAAACAGGTTTTGCAGCTGTTTGAGCTAAGATTTCCAAGTTATTCACATAATGAAAACCTATACTTTGTTTCGGTCGAGTTCCCCATTCAAATGCATGTAACAGTGAGAAACGCACTGTCTTGGCGAAAGAAAGCGTTTTTGTACAACTTCATAGAAATAGCTGTAACTTTTGATAGAAGACTCGGATACACATGTTTATGGCTTTATCTTATAGAACTCAAGGTTCCCGTGCTGGGAAAACAGGTTTTGCAGCTGTTTGAGCTAAGATTTCCAAGTTATTCACATAATGAAAACCTATACTTTGTTTCGGTCGAGTTCCCCATTCAAATGCATGTAACAGTGAGAAACGCACTGTCTTGGCGAAAGAAAGCGTTTTTGTACAACTTCATAGAAATAGCTGTAACTTTTGATAGAAGACTCGGATACACATGTTTATGGCTTTATCTTATAGAACTCAAGGTTCCCGTGCTGGGAAAACAGGTTTTGCAGCTGTTTGAGCTAAGATTTCCAAGTTATTCACATAATGAAAACCTATACTTTGTTTCGGTCGAGTTCCCCATTCAAATGCATGTAACAGTGAGAAACGCACTGTCTTGGCGAAAGAAAGCGTTTTTGTACAACTTCATAGAAATAGCTGTAACTTTTGATAGAAGACTCGGATACACATGTTTATGGCTTTATCTTATAGAACTCAAGGTCTCCGTGCTGGGAAAACAGGTTTTGCAGCTGTTTGAGCTAAGATTTCCAAGTTATTCACATAATGAAAACCTATACTTTGTTTCGGTCGAGTTCCCCATTCAAATGCATGTAACAGTGAGAAACGCACTGTCTTGGCGAAAGAAAGCGTTTTTGTACAACTTCATAGAAATAGCTGTAACTTTTGATAGAAGACTCGGATACACATGTTTATGGCTTTATCTTATAGAACTCAAGGTTCCCGTGCTGGGAAAACAGGTTTTGCAGCTGTTTGAGCTAAGATTTCCAAGTTATTCACATAATGAAAACCTATACTTTGTTTCGGTCGAGTTCCCCATTCAAATGCATGTAACAGTGAGAAACGCACTGTCTTGGCGAAAGAAAGCGTTTTTGTACAACTTCATAGAAATAGCTGTAACTTTTGATAGAAGACTCGGATACACATGTTTATGGCTTTATCTTATAGAACTCAAGGTTCCCGTGCTGGGAAAACAGGTTTTGCAGCTGTTTGAGCTAAGATTTCCAAGTTATTCACATAATGAAAACCTATACTTTGTTTCGGTCGAGTTCCCCATTCAAATGCATGTAACAGTGAGAAACGCACTGTCTTGGCGAAAGAAAGCGTTTTTGTACAACTTCATATAAATAGCTGTAACTTTTGATAGAAGACTCGGATACACATGTTTATGGCTTTATCTTATAGAACTCAAGGTTCCCGTGCTGGGAAAACAGGTTTTGCAGCTGTTTGAGCTAAGATTTCCAAGTTATTCACATAATGAAAACCTATACTTTGTTTCGGTCGAGTTCCCCATTCAAATGCATGTAACAGTGAGAAACGCACTGTCTTGGCGAAAGAAAGCGTTTTTGTACAACTTCATAGAAATAGCTGTAACTTTTGATAGAAGACTCGGATACACATGTTTATGGCTTTATCTTATAGAACTCAAGGTTCCCGTGCTGGGAAAACAGGTTTTGCAGCTGTTTGAGCTAAGATTTCCAAGTTATTCACATAATGAAAACCTATACTTTGTTTCGGTCGAGTTCCCCATTCAAATGCATGTAACAGTGAGAAACGCACTGTCTTGGCGAAAGAAAGCGTTTTTGTACAACTTCATAGAAATAGCTGTAACTTTTGATAGAAGACTCGGATACACATGTTTATGGCTTTATCTTATAGAACTCAAGGTTCCCGTGCTGGGAAAACAGGTTTTGCAGCTGTTTGAGCTAAGATTTCCAAGTTATTCACATAATGAAAACCTATACTTTGTTTCGGTCGAGTTCCCCATTCAATGCATGTAACAGTGAGAAACGCACTGTCTTGGCGAAAGAAAGCGTTTTTGTACAACTTCATAGAAATAGCTGTAACTTTTGATAGAAGACTCGGATACACATGTTTATGGCTTTATCTTATAGAACTCAAGGTTCCCGTGCTGGGAAAACAGGTTTTGCAGCTGTTTGAGCTAAGATTTCCAAGTTATTCACATAATGAAAACCTATACTTTGTTTCGGTCGAGTTCCCCATTCAAATGCATGTAACAGTGAGAAACGCACTGTCTTGGCGAAAGAAAGCGTTTTTGTACAACTTCATAGAAATAGCTGTAACTTTTGATAGAAGACTCGGATACACATGTTTATGGCTTTATCTTATAGAACTCAAGGTTCCCGTGCTGGGAAAACAGGTTTTGCAGCTGTTTGAGCTAAGATTTCCAAGTTATTCACATAATGAAAACCTATACTTTGTTTCGGTCGAGTTCCCCATTCAAATGCATGTAACAGTGAGAAACGCACTGTCTTGGCGAAAGAAAGCGTTTTTGTACAACTTCATAGAAATAGCTGTAACTTTTGATAGAAGACTCGGATACACATGTTTATGGCTTTATCTTATAGAACTCAAGGTTCCCGTGCTGGGAAAACAGGTTTTGCAGCTGTTTGAGCTAAGATTTCCAAGTTATTCACATAATGAAAACCTATACTTTGTTTCGGTCGAGTTCCCCATTCAAATGCATGTAACAGTGAGAAACGCACTGTCTTGGCGAAAGAAAGCGTTTTTGTACAACTTCATAGAAATAGCTGTAACTTTTGATAGAAGACTCGGATACACATGTTTATGGCTTTATCTTATAGAACTCAAGGTTCCCGTGCTGGGAAAACAGGTTTTGCAGCTGTTTGAGCTAAGATTTCCAAGTTATTCACATAATGAAAACCTATACTTTGTTTCGGTCGAGTTCCCCATTCAAATGCATGTAACAGTGAGAAACGCACTGTCTTGGCGAAAGAAAGCGTTTTTGTACAACTTCATAGAAATAGCTGTAACTTTTGATAGAAGACTCGGATACACATGTTTATGGCTTTATCTTATAGAACTCAAGGTTCCCGTGCTGGGAAAACAGGTTTTGCAGCTGTTTGAGCTAAGATTTCCAAGTTATTCACATAATGAAAACCTATACTTTGTTTCGGTCGAGTTCCCCATTCAAATGCATGTAACAGTGAGAAACGCACTGTCTTGGCGAAAGAAAGCGTTTTTGTACAACTTCATAGAAATAGCTGTAACTTTTGATAGAAGACTCGGATACACATGTTTATGGCTTTATCTTATAGAACTCAAGGTTCCCGTGCTGGGAAAACAGGTTTTGCAGCTGTTTGAGCTAAGATTTCCAAGTTATTCACATAATGAAAACCTATACTTTGTTTCGGTCGAGTTCCCCATTCAAATGCATGTAACAGTGAGAAACGCACTGTCTTGGCGAAAGAAAGCGTTTTTGTACAACTTCATAGAAATAGCTGTAACTTTTGATAGAAGACTCGGATACACATGTTTATGGCTTTATCTTATAGAACTCAAGGTTCCCGTGCTGGGAAAACAGGTTTTGCAGCTGTTTGAGCTAAGATTTCCAAGTTATTCACATAATGAAAACCTATACTTTGTTTCGGTCGAGTTCCCCATTCAAATGCATGTAACAGTGAGAAACGCACTGTCTTGGCGAAAGAAAGCGTTTTTGTACAACTTCATATAAATAGCTGTAACTTTTGATAGAAGACTCGGATACACATGTTTATGGCTTTATCTTATAGAACTCAAGGTTCCCGTGCTGGGAAAACAGGTTTTGCAGCTGTTTGAGCTAAGATTTCCAAGTTATTCACATAATGAAAACCTATACTTTGTTTCAGTCGAGTTCCCCATTCAAATGCATGTAACAGTGAGAAACGCACTGTCTTGGCGAAAGAAAGCGTTTTTGTACAACTTCATAGAAATAGCTGTAACTTTTGATAGAAGACTCGGATACACATGTTTATGGCTTTATCTTATAGAACTCAAGGTTCCCGTGCTGGGAAAACAGGTTTTGCAGCTGTTTGAGCTAAGATTTCCAAGTTATTCACATAATGAAAACCTATACTTTGTTTCGGTCGAGTTCCCCATTCAAATGCATGTAACAGTGAGAAACGCACTGTCTTGGCGAAAGAAAGCGTTTTTGTACAACTTCATATAAATAGCTGTAACTTTTGATAGAAGACTCGGATACACATGTTTATGGCTTTATCTTATAGAACTCAAGGTTCCCGTGCTGGGAAAACAGGTTTTGCAGCTGTTTGAGCTAAGATTTCCAAGTTATTCACATAATGAAAACCTATACTTTGTTTCGGTCGAGTTCCCCATTCAAATGCATGTAACAGTGAGAAACGCACTGTCTTGGCGAAAGAAAGCGTTTTTGTACAACTTCATAGAAATAGCTGTAACTTTTGATAGAAGACTCGGATACACATGTTTATGGCTTTATCTTATAGAACTCAAGGTTCCCGTGCTGGGAAAACAGGTTTTGCAGCTGTTTGAGCTAAGATTTCCAAGTTATTCACATAATGAAAACCTATACTTTGTTTCGGTCGAGTTCCCCATTCAAATGCATGTAACAGTGAGAAACGCACTGTCTTGGCGAAAGAAAGCGTTTTTGTACAACTTCATAGAAATAGCTGTAACTTTTGATAGAAGACTCGGATACACATGTTTATGGCTTTATCTTATAGAACTCAAGGTTCCCGTGCTGGGAAAACAGGTTTTGCAGCTGTTTGAGCTAAGATTTCCAAGTTATTCACATAATGAAAACCTATACTTTGTTTCGGTCGAGTTCCCCATTCAAATGCATGTAACAGTGAGAAACGCACTGTCTTGGCGAAAGAAAGCGTTTTTGTACAACTTCATAGAAATAGCTGTAACTTTTGATAGAAGACTCGGATACACATGTTTATGGCTTTATCTTATAGAACTCAAGGTTCCCGTGCTGGGAAAACAGGTTTTGCAGCTGTTTGAGCTAAGATTTCCAAGTTATTCACATAATGAAAACCTATACTTTGTTTCGGTCGAGTTCCCCATTCAAATGCATGTAACAGTGAGAAACGCACTGTCTTGGCGAAAGAAAGCGTTTTTGTACAACTTCATAGAAATAGCTGTAACTTTTGATAGAAGACTCGGATACACATGTTTATGGCTTTATCTTATAGAACTCAAGGTTCCCGTGCTGGGAAAACAGGTTTTGCAGCTGTTTGAGCTAAGATTTCCAAGTTATTCACATAATGAAAACCTATACTTTGTTTCGGTCGAGTTCCCCATTCAATGCATGTAACAGTGAGAAACGCACTGTCTTGGCGAAAGAAAGCGTTTTTGTACAACTTCATATAAATAGCTGTAACTTTTGATAGAAGACTCGGATACACATGTTTATGGCTTTATCTTATAGAACTCAAGGTTCCCGTGCTGGGAAAACAGGTTTTGCAGCTGTTTGAGCTAAGATTTCCAAGTTATTCACATAATGAAAACCTATACTTTGTTTCGGTCGAGTTCCCCATTCAAATGCATGTAACAGTGAGAAACGCACTGTCTTGGCGAAAGAAAGCGTTTTTGTACAACTTCATATAAATAGCTGTAACTTTTGATAGAAGACTCGGATACACATGTTTATGGCTTTATCTTATAGAACTCAAGGTTCCCGTGCTGGGAAAACAGGTTTTGCAGCTGTTTGAGCTAAGATTTCCAAGTTATTCACATAATGAAAACCTATACTTTGTTTCGGTCGAGTTCCCCATTCAAATGCATGTAACAGTGAGAAACGCACTGTCTTGGCGAAAGAAAGCGTTTTTGTACAACTTCATAGAAATAGCTGTAACTTTTGATAGAAGACTCGGATACACATGTTTATGGCTTTATCTTATAGAACTCAAGGTTCCCGTGCTGGGAAAACAGGTTTTGCAGCTGTTTGAGCTAAGATTTCCAAGTTATTCACATAATGAAAACCTATACTTTGTTTCGGTCGAGTTCCCCATTCAAATGCATGTAACAGTGAGAAACGCACTGTCTTGGCGAAAGAAAGCGTTTTTGTACAACTTCATAGAAATAGCTGTAACTTTTGATAGAAGACTCGGATACACATGTTTATGGCTTTATCTTATAGAACTCAAGGTTCCCGTGCTGGGAAAACAGGTTTTGCAGCTGTTTGAGCTAAGATTTCCAAGTTATTCACATAATGAAAACCTATACTTTGTTTCGGTCGAGTTCCCCATTCAAATGCATGTAACAGTGAGAAACGCACTGTCTTGGCGAAAGAAAGCGTTTTTGTACAACTTCATAGAAATAGCTGTAACTTTTGATAGAAGACTCGGATACACATGTTTATGGCTTTATCTTATAGAACTCAAGGTCTCCGTGCTGGGAAAACAGGTTTTGCAGCTGTTTGAGCTAAGATTTCCAAGTTATTCACATAATGAAAACCTATACTTTGTTTCGGTCGAGTTCCCCATTCAAATGCATGTAACAGTGAGAAACGCACTGTCTTGGCGAAAGAAAGCGTTTTTGTACAACTTCATAGAAATAGCTGTAACTTTTGATAGAAGACTCGGATACACATGTTTATGGCTTTATCTTATAGAACTCAAGGTTCCCGTGCTGGGAAAACAGGTTTTGCAGCTGTTTGAGCTAAGATTTCCAAGTTATTCACATAATGAAAACCTATACTTTGTTTCGGTCGAGTTCCCCATTCAAATGCATGTAACAGTGAGAAACGCACTGTCTTGGCGAAAGAAAGCGTTTTTGTACAACTTCATATAAATAGCTGTAACTTTTGATAGAAGACTCGGATACACATGTTTATGGCTTTATCTTATAGAACTCAAGGTTCCCGTGCTGGGAAAACAGGTTTTGCAGCTGTTTGAGCTAAGATTTCCAAGTTATTCACATAATGAAAACCTATACTTTGTTTCGGTCGAGTTCCCCATTCAAATGCATGTAACAGTGAGAAACGCACTGTCTTGGCGAAAGAAAGCGTTTTTGTACAACTTCATAGAAATAGCTGTAACTTTTGATAGAAGACTCGGATACACATGTTTATGGCTTTATCTTATAGAACTCAAGGTTCCCGTGCTGGGAAAACAGGTTTTGCAGCTGTTTGAGCTAAGATTTCCAAGTTATTCACATAATGAAAACCTATACTTTGTTTCGGTCGAGTTCCCCATTCAAATGCATGTAACAGTGAGAAACGCACTGTCTTGGCGAAAGAAAGCGTTTTTGTACAACTTCATAGAAATAGCTGTAACTTTTGATAGAAGACTCGGATACACATGTTTATGGCTTTATCTTATAGAACTCAAGGTTCCCGTGCTGGGAAAACAGGTTTTGCAGCTGTTTGAGCTAAGATTTCCAAGTTATTCACATAATGAAAACCTATACTTTGTTTCGGTCGAGTTCCCCATTCAAATGCATGTAACAGTGAGAAACGCACTGTCTTGGCGAAAGAAAGCGTTTTTGTACAACTTCATAGAAATAGCTGTAACTTTTGATAGAAGACTCGGATACACATGTTTATGGCTTTATCTTATAGAACTCAAGGTTCCCGTGCTGGGAAAACAGGTTTTGCAGCTGTTTGAGCTAAGATTTCCAAGTTATTCACATAATGAAAACCTATACTTTGTTTCGGTCGAGTTCCCCATTCAATGCATGTAACAGTGAGAAACGCACTGTCTTGGCGAAAGAAAGCGTTTTTGTACAACTTCATAGAAATAGCTGTAACTTTTGATAGAAGACTCGGATACACATGTTTATGGCTTTATCTTATAGAACTCAAGGTTCCCGTGCTGGGAAAACAGGTTTTGCAGCTGTTTGAGCTAAGATTTCCAAGTTATTCACATAATGAAAACCTATACTTTGTTTCGGTCGAGTTCCCCATTCAAATGCATGTAACAGTGAGAAACGCACTGTCTTGGCGAAAGAAAGCGTTTTTGTACAACTTCATAGAAATAGCTGTAACTTTTGATAGAAGACTCGGATACACATGTTTATGGCTTTATCTTATAGAACTCAAGGTTCCCGTGCTGGGAAAACAGGTTTTGCAGCTGTTTGAGCTAAGATTTCCAAGTTATTCACATAATGAAAACCTATACTTTGTTTCGGTCGAGTTCCCCATTCAAATGCATGTAACAGTGAGAAACGCACTGTCTTGGCGAAAGAAAGCGTTTTTGTACAACTTCATAGAAATAGCTGTAACTTTTGATAGAAGACTCGGATACACATGTTTATGGCTTTATCTTATAGAACTCAAGGTTCCCGTGCTGGGAAAACAGGTTTTGCAGCTGTTTGAGCTAAGATTTCCAAGTTATTCACATAATGAAAACCTATACTTTGTTTCGGTCGAGTTCCCCATTCAAATGCATGTAACAGTGAGAAACGCACTGTCTTGGCGAAAGAAAGCGTTTTTGTACAACTTCATAGAAATAGCTGTAACTTTTGATAGAAGACTCGGATACACATGTTTATGGCTTTATCTTATAGAACTCAAGGTTCCCGTGCTGGGAAAACAGGTTTTGCAGCTGTTTGAGCTAAGATTTCCAAGTTATTCACATAATGAAAACCTATACTTTGTTTCGGTCGAGTTCCCCATTCAAATGCATGTAACAGTGAGAAACGCACTGTCTTGGCGAAAGAAAGCGTTTTTGTACAACTTCATAGAAATAGCTGTAACTTTTGATAGAAGACTCGGATACACATGTTTATGGCTTTATCTTATAGAACTCAAGGTCTCCGTGCTGGGAAAACAGGTTTTGCAGCTGTTTGAGCTAAGATTTCCAAGTTATTCACATAATGAAAACCTATACTTTGTTTCGGTCGAGTTCCCCATTCAAATGCATGTAACAGTGAGAAACGCACTGTCTTGGCGAAAGAAAGCGTTTTTGTACAACTTCATAGAAATAGCTGTAACTTTTGATAGAAGACTCGGATACACATGTTTATGGCTTTATCTTATAGAACTCAAGGTTCCCGTGCTGGGAAAACAGGTTTTGCAGCTGTTTGAGCTAAGATTTCCAAGTTATTCACATAATGAAAACCTATACTTTGTTTCGGTCGAGTTCCCCATTCAAATGCATGTAACAGTGAGAAACGCACTGTCTTGGCGAAAGAAAGCGTTTTTGTACAACTTCATATAAATAGCTGTAACTTTTGATAGAAGACTCGGATACACATGTTTATGGCTTTATCTTATAGAACTCAAGGTTCCCGTGCTGGGAAAACAGGTTTTGCAGCTGTTTGAGCTAAGATTTCCAAGTTATTCACATAATGAAAACCTATACTTTGTTTCGGTCGAGTTCCCCATTCAAATGCATGTAACAGTGAGAAACGCACTGTCTTGGCGAAAGAAAGCGTTTTTGTACAACTTCATAGAAATAGCTGTAACTTTTGATAGAAGACTCGGATACACATGTTTATGGCTTTATCTTATAGAACTCAAGGTTCCCGTGCTGGGAAAACAGGTTTTGCAGCTGTTTGAGCTAAGATTTCCAAGTTATTCACATAATGAAAACCTATACTTTGTTTCGGTCGAGTTCCCCATTCAAATGCATGTAACAGTGAGAAACGCACTGTCTTGGCGAAAGAAAGCGTTTTTGTACAACTTCATAGAAATAGCTGTAACTTTTGATAGAAGACTCGGATACACATGTTTATGGCTTTATCTTATAGAACTCAAGGTTCCCGTGCTGGGAAAACAGGTTTTGCAGCTGTTTGAGCTAAGATTTCCAAGTTATTCACATAATGAAAACCTATACTTTGTTTCGGTCGAGTTCCCCATTCAATGCATGTAACAGTGAGAAACGCACTGTCTTGGCGAAAGAAAGCGTTTTTGTACAACTTCATAGAAATAGCTGTAACTTTTGATAGAAGACTCGGATACACATGTTTATGGCTTTATCTTATAGAACTCAAGGTTCCCGTGCTGGGAAAACAGGTTTTGCAGCTGTTTGAGCTAAGATTTCCAAGTTATTCACATAATGAAAACCTATACTTTGTTTCGGTCGAGTTCCCCATTCAAATGCATGTAACAGTGAGAAACGCACTGTCTTGGCGAAAGAAAGCGTTTTTGTACAACTTCATAGAAATAGCTGTAACTTTTGATAGAAGACTCGGATACACATGTTTATGGCTTTATCTTATAGAACTCAAGGTTCCCGTGCTGGGAAAACAGGTTTTGCAGCTGTTTGAGCTAAGATTTCCAAGTTATTCACATAATGAAAACCTATACTTTGTTTCGGTCGAGTTCCCCATTCAAATGCATGTAACAGTGAGAAACGCACTGTCTTGGCGAAAGAAAGCGTTTTTGTACAACTTCATAGAAATAGCTGTAACTTTTGATAGAAGACTCGGATACACATGTTTATGGCTTTATCTTATAGAACTCAAGGTTCCCGTGCTGGGAAAACAGGTTTTGCAGCTGTTTGAGCTAAGATTTCCAAGTTATTCACATAATGAAAACCTATACTTTGTTTCGGTCGAGTTCCCCATTCAAATGCATGTAACAGTGAGAAACGCACTGTCTTGGCGAAAGAAAGCGTTTTTGTACAACTTCATAGAAATAGCTGTAACTTTTGATAGAAGACTCGGATACACATGTTTATGGCTTTATCTTATAGAACTCAAGGTCTCCGTGCTGGGAAAACAGGTTTTGCAGCTGTTTGAGCTAAGATTTCCAAGTTATTCACATAATGAAAACCTATACTTTGTTTCGGTCGAGTTCCCCATTCAAATGCATGTAACAGTGAGAAACGCACTGTCTTGGCGAAAGAAAGCGTTTTTGTACAACTTCATAGAAATAGCTGTAACTTTTGATAGAAGACTCGGATACACATGTTTATGGCTTTATCTTATAGAACTCAAGGTTCCCGTGCTGGGAAAACAGGTTTTGCAGCTGTTTGAGCTAAGATTTCCAAGTTATTCACATAATGAAAACCTATACTTTGTTTCGGTCGAGTTCCCCATTCAAATGCATGTAACAGTGAGAAACGCACTGTCTTGGCGAAAGAAAGCGTTTTTGTACAACTTCATAGAAATAGCTGTAACTTTTGATAGAAGACTCGGATACACATGTTTATGGCTTTATCTTATAGAACTCAAGGTTCCCGTGCTGGGAAAACAGGTTTTGCAGCTGTTTGAGCTAAGATTTCCAAGTTATTCACATAATGAAAACCTATACTTTGTTTCGGTCGAGTTCCCCATTCAAATGCATGTAACAGTGAGAAACGCACTGTCTTGGCGAAAGAAAGCGTTTTTGTACAACTTCATATAAATAGCTGTAACTTTTGATAGAAGACTCGGATACACATGTTTATGGCTTTATCTTATAGAACTCAAGGTTCCCGTGCTGGGAAAACAGGTTTTGCAGCTGTTTGAGCTAAGATTTCCAAGTTATTCACATAATGAAAACCTATACTTTGTTTCGGTCGAGTTCCCCATTCAAATGCATGTAACAGTGAGAAACGCACTGTCTTGGCGAAAGAAAGCGTTTTTGTACAACTTCATAGAAATAGCTGTAACTTTTGATAGAAGACTCGGATACACATGTTTATGGCTTTATCTTATAGAACTCAAGGTTCCCGTGCTGGGAAAACAGGTTTTGCAGCTGTTTGAGCTAAGATTTCCAAGTTATTCACATAATGAAAACCTATACTTTGTTTCGGTCGAGTTCCCCATTCAAATGCATGTAACAGTGAGAAACGCACTGTCTTGGCGAAAGAAAGCGTTTTTGTACAACTTCATAGAAATAGCTGTAACTTTTGATAGAAGACTCGGATACACATGTTTATGGCTTTATCTTATAGAACTCAAGGTTCCCGTGCTGGGAAAACAGGTTTTGCAGCTGTTTGAGCTAAGATTTCCAAGTTATTCACATAATGAAAACCTATACTTTGTTTCGGTCGAGTTCCCCATTCAATGCATGTAACAGTGAGAAACGCACTGTCTTGGCGAAAGAAAGCGTTTTTGTACAACTTCATAGAAATAGCTGTAACTTTTGATAGAAGACTCGGATACACATGTTTATGGCTTTATCTTATAGAACTCAAGGTTCCCGTGCTGGGAAAACAGGTTTTGCAGCTGTTTGAGCTAAGATTTCCAAGTTATTCACATAATGAAAACCTATACTTTGTTTCGGTCGAGTTCCCCATTCAAATGCATGTAACAGTGAGAAACGCACTGTCTTGGCGAAAGAAAGCGTTTTTGTACAACTTCATAGAAATAGCTGTAACTTTTGATAGAAGACTCGGATACACATGTTTATGGCTTTATCTTATAGAACTCAAGGTTCCCGTGCTGGGAAAACAGGTTTTGCAGCTGTTTGAGCTAAGATTTCCAAGTTATTCACATAATGAAAACCTATACTTTGTTTCGGTCGAGTTCCCCATTCAAATGCATGTAACAGTGAGAAACGCACTGTCTTGGCGAAAGAAAGCGTTTTTGTACAACTTCATAGAAATAGCTGTAACTTTTGATAGAAGACTCGGATACACATGTTTATGGCTTTATCTTATAGAACTCAAGGTTCCCGTGCTGGGAAAACAGGTTTTGCAGCTGTTTGAGCTAAGATTTCCAAGTTATTCACATAATGAAAACCTATACTTTGTTTCGGTCGAGTTCCCCATTCAAATGCATGTAACAGTGAGAAACGCACTGTCTTGGCGAAAGAAAGCGTTTTTGTACAACTTCATAGAAATAGCTGTAACTTTTGATAGAAGACTCGGATACACATGTTTATGGCTTTATCTTATAGAACTCAAGGTCTCCGTGCTGGGAAAACAGGTTTTGCAGCTGTTTGAGCTAAGATTTCCAAGTTATTCACATAATGAAAACCTATACTTTGTTTCGGTCGAGTTCCCCATTCAAATGCATGTAACAGTGAGAAACGCACTGTCTTGGCGAAAGAAAGCGTTTTTGTACAACTTCATAGAAATAGCTGTAACTTTTGATAGAAGACTCGGATACACATGTTTATGGCTTTATCTTATAGAACTCAAGGTTCCCGTGCTGGGAAAACAGGTTTTGCAGCTGTTTGAGCTAAGATTTCCAAGTTATTCACATAATGAAAACCTATACTTTGTTTCGGTCGAGTTCCCCATTCAAATGCATGTAACAGTGAGAAACGCACTGTCTTGGCGAAAGAAAGCGTTTTTGTACAACTTCATAGAAATAGCTGTAACTTTTGATAGAAGACTCGGATACACATGTTTATGGCTTTATCTTATAGAACTCAAGGTTCCCGTGCTGGGAAAACAGGTTTTGCAGCTGTTTGAGCTAAGATTTCCAAGTTATTCACATAATGAAAACCTATACTTTGTTTCGGTCGAGTTCCCCATTCAAATGCATGTAACAGTGAGAAACGCACTGTCTTGGCGAAAGAAAGCGTTTTTGTACAACTTCATAGAAATAGCTGTAACTTTTGATAGAAGACTCGGATACACATGTTTATGGCTTTATCTTATAGAACTCAAGGTTCCCGTGCTGGGAAAACAGGTTTTGCAGCTGTTTGAGCTAAGATTTCCAAGTTATTCACATAATGAAAACCTATACTTTGTTTCGGTCGAGTTCCCCATTCAAATGCATGTAACAGTGAGAAACGCACTGTCTTGGCGAAAGAAAGCGTTTTTGTACAACTTCATAGAAATAGCTGTAACTTTTGATAGAAGACTCGGATACACATGTTTATGGCTTTATCTTATAGAACTCAAGGTTCCCGTGCTGGGAAAACAGGTTTTGCAGCTGTTTGAGCTAAGATTTCCAAGTTATTCACATAATGAAAACCTATACTTTGTTTCGGTCGAGTTCCCCATTCAAATGCATGTAACAGTGAGAAACGCACTGTCTTGGCGAAAGAAAGCGTTTTTGTACAACTTCATAGAAATAGCTGTAACTTTTGATAGAAGACTCGGATACACATGTTTATGGCTTTATCTTATAGAACTCAAGGTCTCCGTGCTGGGAAAACAGGTTTTGCAGCTGTTTGAGCTAAGATTTCCAAGTTATTCACATAATGAAAACCTATACTTTGTTTCGGTCGAGTTCCCCATTCAAATGCATGTAACAGTGAGAAACGCACTGTCTTGGCGAAAGAAAGCGTTTTTGTACAACTTCATAGAAATAGCTGTAACTTTTGATAGAAGACTCGGATACACATGTTTATGGCTTTATCTTATAGAACTCAAGGTTCCCGTGCTGGGAAAACAGGTTTTGCAGCTGTTTGAGCTAAGATTTCCAAGTTATTCACATAATGAAAACCTATACTTTGTTTCGGTCGAGTTCCCCATTCAAATGCATGTAACAGTGAGAAACGCACTGTCTTGGCGAAAGAAAGCGTTTTTGTACAACTTCATATAAATAGCTGTAACTTTTGATAGAAGACTCGGATACACATGTTTATGGCTTTATCTTATAGAACTCAAGGTTCCCGTGCTGGGAAAACAGGTTTTGCAGCTGTTTGAGCTAAGATTTCCAAGTTATTCACATAATGAAAACCTATACTTTGTTTCGGTCGAGTTCCCCATTCAAATGCATGTAACAGTGAGAAACGCACTGTCTTGGCGAAAGAAAGCGTTTTTGTACAACTTCATAGAAATAGCTGTAACTTTTGATAGAAGACTCGGATACACATGTTTATGGCTTTATCTTATAGAACTCAAGGTTCCCGTGCTGGGAAAACAGGTTTTGCAGCTGTTTGAGCTAAGATTTCCAAGTTATTCACATAATGAAAACCTATACTTTGTTTCGGTCGAGTTCCCCATTCAAATGCATGTAACAGTGAGAAACGCACTGTCTTGGCGAAAGAAAGCGTTTTTGTACAACTTCATAGAAATAGCTGTAACTTTTGATAGAAGACTCGGATACACATGTTTATGGCTTTATCTTATAGAACTCAAGGTTCCCGTGCTGGGAAAACAGGTTTTGCAGCTGTTTGAGCTAAGATTTCCAAGTTATTCACATAATGAAAACCTATACTTTGTTTCGGTCGAGTTCCCCATTCAATGCATGTAACAGTGAGAAACGCACTGTCTTGGCGAAAGAAAGCGTTTTTGTACAACTTCATAGAAATAGCTGTAACTTTTGATAGAAGACTCGGATACACATGTTTATGGCTTTATCTTATAGAACTCAAGGTTCCCGTGCTGGGAAAACAGGTTTTGCAGCTGTTTGAGCTAAGATTTCCAAGTTATTCACATAATGAAAACCTATACTTTGTTTCGGTCGAGTTCCCCATTCAAATGCATGTAACAGTGAGAAACGCACTGTCTTGGCGAAAGAAAGCGTTTTTGTACAACTTCATAGAAATAGCTGTAACTTTTGATAGAAGACTCGGATACACATGTTTATGGCTTTATCTTATAGAACTCAAGGTTCCCGTGCTGGGAAAACAGGTTTTGCAGCTGTTTGAGCTAAGATTTCCAAGTTATTCACATAATGAAAACCTATACTTTGTTTCGGTCGAGTTCCCCATTCAAATGCATGTAACAGTGAGAAACGCACTGTCTTGGCGAAAGAAAGCGTTTTTGTACAACTTCATAGAAATAGCTGTAACTTTTGATAGAAGACTCGGATACACATGTTTATGGCTTTATCTTATAGAACTCAAGGTTCCCGTGCTGGGAAAACAGGTTTTGCAGCTGTTTGAGCTAAGATTTCCAAGTTATTCACATAATGAAAACCTATACTTTGTTTCGGTCGAGTTCCCCATTCAAATGCATGTAACAGTGAGAAACGCACTGTCTTGGCGAAAGAAAGCGTTTTTGTACAACTTCATAGAAATAGCTGTAACTTTTGATAGAAGACTCGGATACACATGTTTATGGCTTTATCTTATAGAACTCAAGGTCTCCGTGCTGGGAAAACAGGTTTTGCAGCTGTTTGAGCTAAGATTTCCAAGTTATTCACATAATGAAAACCTATACTTTGTTTCGGTCGAGTTCCCCATTCAAATGCATGTAACAGTGAGAAACGCACTGTCTTGGCGAAAGAAAGCGTTTTTGTACAACTTCATAGAAATAGCTGTAACTTTTGATAGAAGACTCGGATACACATGTTTATGGCTTTATCTTATAGAACTCAAGGTTCCCGTGCTGGGAAAACAGGTTTTGCAGCTGTTTGAGCTAAGATTTCCAAGTTATTCACATAATGAAAACCTATACTTTGTTTCGGTCGAGTTCCCCATTCAAATGCATGTAACAGTGAGAAACGCACTGTCTTGGCGAAAGAAAGCGTTTTTGTACAACTTCATAGAAATAGCTGTAACTTTTGATAGAAGACTCGGATACACATGTTTATGGCTTTATCTTATAGAACTCAAGGTTCCCGTGCTGGGAAAACAGGTTTTGCAGCTGTTTGAGCTAAGATTTCCAAGTTATTCACATAATGAAAACCTATACTTTGTTTCGGTCGAGTTCCCCATTCAAATGCATGTAACAGTGAGAAACGCACTGTCTTGGCGAAAGAAAGCGTTTTTGTACAACTTCATATAAATAGCTGTAACTTTTGATAGAAGACTCGGATACACATGTTTATGGCTTTATCTTATAGAACTCAAGGTTCCCGTGCTGGGAAAACAGGTTTTGCAGCTGTTTGAGCTAAGATTTCCAAGTTATTCACATAATGAAAACCTATACTTTGTTTCGGTCGAGTTCCCCATTCAAATGCATGTAACAGTGAGAAACGCACTGTCTTGGCAAAAGAAAGCGTTTTTGTACAACTTCATAGAAATAGCTGTAACTTTTGATAGAAGACTCGGATACACATGTTTATGGCTTTATCTTATAGAACTCAAGGTTCCCGTGCTGGGAAAACAGGTTTTGCAGCTGTTTGAGCTAAGATTTCCAAGTTATTCACATAATGAAAACCTATACTTTGTTTCGGTCGAGTTCCCCATTCAAATGCATGTAACAGTGAGAAACGCACTGTCTTGGCGAAAGAAAGCGTTTTTGTACAACTTCATAGAAATAGCTGTAACTTTTGATAGAAGACTCGGATACACATGTTTATGGCTTTATCTTATAGAACTCAAGGTTCCCGTGCTGGGAAAACAGGTTTTGCAGCTGTTTGAGCTAAGATTTCCAAGTTATTCACATAATGAAAACCTATACTTTGTTTCGGTCGAGTTCCCCATTCAATGCATGTAACAGTGAGAAACGCACTGTCTTGGCGAAAGAAAGCGTTTTTGTACAACTTCATAGAAATAGCTGTAACTTTTGATAGAAGACTCGGATACACATGTTTATGGCTTTATCTTATAGAACTCAAGGTTCCCGTGCTGGGAAAACAGGTTTTGCAGCTGTTTGAGCTAAGATTTCCAAGTTATTCACATAATGAAAACCTATACTTTGTTTCGGTCGAGTTCCCCATTCAAATGCATGTAACAGTGAGAAACGCACTGTCTTGGCGAAAGAAAGCGTTTTTGTACAACTTCATAGAAATAGCTGTAACTTTTGATAGAAGACTCGGATACACATGTTTATGGCTTTATCTTATAGAACTCAAGGTTCCCGTGCTGGGAAAACAGGTTTTGCAGCTGTTTGAGCTAAGATTTCCAAGTTATTCACATAATGAAAACCTATACTTTGTTTCGGTCGAGTTCCCCATTCAAATGCATGTAACAGTGAGAAACGCACTGTCTTGGCGAAAGAAAGCGTTTTTGTACAACTTCATAGAAATAGCTGTAACTTTTGATAGAAGACTCGGATACACATGTTTATGGCTTTATCTTATAGAACTCAAGGTTCCCGTGCTGGGAAAACAGGTTTTGCAGCTGTTTGAGCTAAGATTTCCAAGTTATTCACATAATGAAAACCTATACTTTGTTTCGGTCGAGTTCCCCATTCAAATGCATGTAACAGTGAGAAACGCACTGTCTTGGCGAAAGAAAGCGTTTTTGTACAACTTCATAGAAATAGCTGTAACTTTTGATAGAAGACTCGGATACACATGTTTATGGCTTTATCTTATAGAACTCAAGGTCTCCGTGCTGGGAAAACAGGTTTTGCAGCTGTTTGAGCTAAGATTTCCAAGTTATTCACATAATGAAAACCTATACTTTGTTTCGGTCGAGTTCCCCATTCAAATGCATGTAACAGTGAGAAACGCACTGTCTTGGCGAAAGAAAGCGTTTTTGTACAACTTCATAGAAATAGCTGTAACTTTTGATAGAAGACTCGGATACACATGTTTATGGCTTTATCTTATAGAACTCAAGGTTCCCGTGCTGGGAAAACAGGTTTTGCAGCTGTTTGAGCTAAGATTTCCAAGTTATTCACATAATGAAAACCTATACTTTGTTTCGGTCGAGTTCCCCATTCAAATGCATGTAACAGTGAGAAACGCACTGTCTTGGCGAAAGAAAGCGTTTTTGTACAACTTCATAGAAATAGCTGTAACTTTTGATAGAAGACTCGGATACACATGTTTATGGCTTTATCTTATAGAACTCAAGGTTCCCGTGCTGGGAAAACAGGTTTTGCAGCTGTTTGAGCTAAGATTTCCAAGTTATTCACATAATGAAAACCTATACTTTGTTTCGGTCGAGTTCCCCATTCAAATGCATGTAACAGTGAGAAACGCACTGTCTTGGCGAAAGAAAGCGTTTTTGTACAACTTCATAGAAATAGCTGTAACTTTTGATAGAAGACTCGGATACACATGTTTATGGCTTTATCTTATAGAACTCAAGGTTCCCGTGCTGGGAAAACAGGTTTTGCAGCTGTTTGAGCTAAGATTTCCAAGTTATTCACATAATGAAAACCTATACTTTGTTTCGGTCGAGTTCCCCATTCAAATGCATGTAACAGTGAGAAACGCACTGTCTTGGCGAAAGAAAGCGTTTTTGTACAACTTCATAGAAATAGCTGTAACTTTTGATAGAAGACTCGGATACACATGTTTATGGCTTTATCTTATAGAACTCAAGGTCTCCGTAATGGGAAAACAGGTTTTGCAGCTGTTTGAGCTAAGATTTCCAAGTTATTCACATAATGAAAACCTATACTTTGTTTCGGTCGAGTTCCCCATTCAAATGCATGTAACAGTGAGAAACGCACTGTCTTGGCGAAAGAAAGCGTTTTTGTACAACTTCATAGAAATAGCTGTAACTTTTGATAGAAGACTCGGATACACATGTTTATGGCTTTATCTTATAGAACTCAAGGTTCCCGTGCTGGGAAAAAAGGTTTTGCAGCTGTTTGAGCTAAGATTTCCAAGTTATTCACATAATGAAAACCTATACTTTGTTTCGGTCGAGTTCCCCATTCAAATGCATGTAACAGTGAGAAACGCACTGTCTTGGCGAAAGAAAGCGTTTTTGTACAACTTCATAGAAATAGCTGTAACTTTTGATAGAAGACTCGGATACACATGTTTATGGCTTTATCTTGTAGAACTCAAGGTCTCCGTGCTGGGAAAACAGGTTTTGCAGCTGTTTGAGCTAAGATTTCCAAGTTATTCACATAATGAAAACCTATACTTTGTTTCGGTCGAGTTCCCCATTCAAATGCATGTAACAGTGAGAAACGCACTGTCTTGGCGAAAGAAAGCGTTTTTGTACAACTTCATAGAAATAGCTGTAACTTTTGATAGAAGACTCGGATACACATGTTTATGGCTTTATCTTGTAGAACTCAAGGTCTCCGTGCTGGGAAAACAGGTTTTGCAGCTGTTTGAGCTAAGATTTCCAAGTTATTCACATAATGAAAACCTATACTTTGTTTCGGTCGAGTTCCCCATTCAAATGCATGTAACAGTGAGAAACGCACTGTCTTGGCGAAAGAAAGCGTTTTTGTACAACTTCATAGAAATAGCTGTAACTTTTGATAGAAGACTCGGATACACATGTTTATGGCTTTATCTTATAGAACTCAAGGTTCCCGTGCTGGGAAAACAGGTTTTGCAGCTGTTTGAGCTAAGATTTCCAAGTTATTCACATAATGAAAACCTATACTTTGTTTCGGTCGAGTTCCCCATTCAAATGCATGTAACAGTGAGAAACGCACTGTCTTGGCGAAAGAAAGCGTTTTTGTACAACTTCATAGAAATAGCTGTAACTTTTGATAGAAGACTCGGATACACATGTTTATGGCTTTATCTTATAGAACTCAAGGTTCCCGTGCTGGGAAAACAGGTTTTGCAGCTGTTTGAGCTAAGATTTCCAAGTTATTCACATAATGAAAACCTATACTTTGTTTCGGTCGAGTTCCCCATTCAATGCATGTAACAGTGAGAAACGCACTGTCTTGGCGAAAGAAAGCGTTTTTGTACAACTTCATAGAAATAGCTGTAACTTTTGATAGAAGACTCGGATACACATGTTTATGGCTTTATCTTATAGAACTCAAGGTTCCCGTGCTGGGAAAACAGGTTTTGCAGCTGTTTGAGCTAAGATTTCCAAGTTATTCACATAATGAAAACCTATACTTTGTTTCGGTCGAGTTCCCCATTCAAATGCATGTAACAGTGAGAAACGCACTGTCTTGGCGAAAGAAAGCGTTTTTGTACAACTTCATAGAAATAGCTGTAACTTTTGATAGAAGACTCGGATACACATGTTTATGGCTTTATCTTATAGAACTCAAGGTTCCCGTGCTGGGAAAACAGGTTTTGCAGCTGTTTGAGCTAAGATTTCCAAGTTATTCACATAATGAAAACCTATACTTTGTTTCGGTCGAGTTCCCCATTCAAATGCATGTAACAGTGAGAAACGCACTGTCTTGGCGAAAGAAAGCGTTTTTGTACAACTTCATAGAAATAGCTGTAACTTTTGATAGAAGACTCGGATACACATGTTTATGGCTTTATCTTATAGAACTCAAGGTTCCCGTGCTGGGAAAACAGGTTTTGCAGCTGTTTGAGCTAAGATTTCCAAGTTATTCACATAATGAAAACCTATACTTTGTTTCGGTCGAGTTCCCCATTCAAATGCATGTAACAGTGAGAAACGCACTGTCTTGGCGAAAGAAAGCGTTTTTGTACAACTTCATAGAAATAGCTGTAACTTTTGATAGAAGACTCGGATACACATGTTTATGGCTTTATCTTATAGAACTCAAGGTCTCCGTGCTGGGAAAACAGGTTTTGCAGCTGTTTGAGCTAAGATTTCCAAGTTATTCACATAATGAAAACCTATACTTTGTTTCGGTCGAGTTCCCCATTCAAATGCATGTAACAGTGAGAAACGCACTGTCTTGGCGAAAGAAAGCGTTTTTGTACAACTTCATAGAAATAGCTGTAACTTTTGATAGAAGACTCGGATACACATGTTTATGGCTTTATCTTATAGAACTCAAGGTTCCCGTGCTGGGAAAACAGGTTTTGCAGCTGTTTGAGCTAAGATTTCCAAGTTATTCACATAATGAAAACCTATACTTTGTTTCGGTCGAGTTCCCCATTCAAATGCATGTAACAGTGAGAAACGCACTGTCTTGGCGAAAGAAAGCGTTTTTGTACAACTTCATAGAAATAGCTGTAACTTTTGATAGAAGACTCGGATACACATGTTTATGGCTTTATCTTATAGAACTCAAGGTTCCCGTGCTGGGAAAACAGGTTTTGCAGCTGTTTGAGCTAAGATTTCCAAGTTATTCACATAATGAAAACCTATACTTTGTTTCGGTCGAGTTCCCCATTCAAATGCATGTAACAGTGAGAAACGCACTGTCTTGGCGAAAGAAAGCGTTTTTGTACAACTTCATAGAAATAGCTGTAACTTTTGATAGAAGACTCGGATACACATGTTTATGGCTTTATCTTATAGAACTCAAGGTTCCCGTGCTGGGAAAACAGGTTTTGCAGCTGTTTGAGCTAAGATTTCCAAGTTATTCACATAATGAAAACCTATACTTTGTTTCGGTCGAGTTCCCCATTCAAATGCATGTAACAGTGAGAAACGCACTGTCTTGGCGAAAGAAAGCGTTTTTGTACAACTTCATAGAAATAGCTGTAACTTTTGATAGAAGACTCGGATACACATGTTTATGGCTTTATCTTATAGAACTCAAGGTCTCCGTAATGGGAAAACAGGTTTTGCAGCTGTTTGAGCTAAGATTTCCAAGTTATTCACATAATGAAAACCTATACTTTGTTTCGGTCGAGTTCCCCATTCAAATGCATGTAACAGTGAGAAACGCACTGTCTTGGCGAAAGAAAGCGTTTTTGTACAACTTCATAGAAATAGCTGTAACTTTTGATAGAAGACTCGGATACACATGTTTATGGCTTTATCTTATAGAACTCAAGGTTCCCGTGCTGGGAAAAAAGGTTTTGCAGCTGTTTGAGCTAAGATTTCCAAGTTATTCACATAATGAAAACCTATACTTTGTTTCGGTCGAGTTCCCCATTCAAATGCATGTAACAGTGAGAAACGCACTGTCTTGGCGAAAGAAAGCGTTTTTGTACAACTTCATAGAAATAGCTGTAACTTTTGATAGAAGACTCGGATACACATGTTTATGGCTTTATCTTGTAGAACTCAAGGTCTCCGTGCTGGGAAAACAGGTTTTGCAGCTGTTTGAGCTAAGATTTCCAAGTTATTCACATAATGAAAACCTATACTTTGTTTCGGTCGAGTTCCCCATTCAAATGCATGTAACAGTGAGAAACGCACTGTCTTGGCGAAAGAAAGCGTTTTTGTACAACTTCATAGAAATAGCTGTAACTTTTGATAGAAGACTCGGATACACATGTTTATGGCTTTATCTTGTAGAACTCAAGGTCTCCGTGCTGGGAAAACAGGTTTTGCAGCTGTTTGAGCTAAGATTTCCAAGTTATTCACATAATGAAAACCTATACTTTGTTTCGGTCGAGTTCCCCATTCAAATGCATGTAACAGTGAGAAACGCACTGTCTTGGCGAAAGAAAGCGTTTTTGTACAACTTCATAGAAATAGCTGTAACTTTTGATAGAAGACTCGGATACACATGTTTATGGCTTTATCTTGTAGAACTCAAGGTCTCCGTGCTGGGAAAACAGGTTTTGCAGCTGTTTGAGCTAAGATTTCCAAGTTATTCACATAATGAAAACCTATACTTTGTTTCGGTCGAGTTCCCCATTCAAATGCATGTAACAGTGAGAAACGCACTGTCTTGGCGAAAGAAAGCGTTTTTGTACAACTTCATAGAAATAGCTGTAACTTTTGATAGAAGACTCGGATACACATGTTTATGGCTTTATCTTATAGAACTCAAGGTTCCCGTGCTGGGAAAACAGGTTTTGCAGCTGTTTGAGCTAAGATTTCCAAGTTATTCACATAATGAAAACCTATACTTTGTTTCGGTCGAGTTCCCCATTCAAATGCATGTAACAGTGAGAAACGCACTGTCTTGGCGAAAGAAAGCGTTTTTGTACAACTTCATAGAAATAGCTGTAACTTTTGATAGAAGACTCGGATACACATGTTTATGGCTTTATCTTATAGAACTCAAGGTTCCCGTGCTGGGAAAACAGGTTTTGCAGCTGTTTGAGCTAAGATTTCCAAGTTATTCACATAATGAAAACCTATACTTTGTTTCGGTCGAGTTCCCCATTCAAATGCATGTAACAGTGAGAAACGCACTGTCTTGGCGAAAGAAAGCGTTTTTGTACAACTTCATAGAAATAGCTGTAACTTTTGATAGAAGACTCGGATACACATGTTTATGGCTTTATCTTATAGAACTCAAGGTTCCCGTGCTGGGAAAACAGGTTTTGCAGCTGTTTGAGCTAAGATTTCCAAGTTATTCACATAATGAAAACCTATACTTTGTTTCGGTCGAGTTCCCCATTCAAATGCATGTAACAGTGAGAAACGCACTGTCTTGGCGAAAGAAAGCGTTTTTGTACAACTTCATAGAAATAGCTGTAACTTTTGATAGAAGACTCGGATACACATGTTTATGGCTTTATCTTATAGAACTCAAGGTCTCCGTAATGAGAAAACAGGTTTTGCAGCTGTTTGAGCTAAGATTTCCAAGTTATTCACATAATGAAAACCTATACTTTGTTTCGGTCGAGTTCCCCATTCAAATGCATGTAACAGTGAGAAACGCACTGTCTTGGCGAAAGAAAGCGTTTTTGTACAACTTCATAGAAATAGCTGTAACTTTTGATAGAAGACTCGGATACACATGTTTATGGCTTTATCTTATAGAACTCAAGGTTCCCGTGCTGGGAAAAAAGGTTTTGCAGCTGTTTGAGCTAAGATTTCCAAGTTATTCACATAATGAAAACCTATACTTTGTTTCGGTCGAGTTCCCCATTCAAATGCATGTAACAGTGAGAAACGCACTGTCTTGGCGAAAGAAAGCGTTTTTGTACAACTTCATAGAAATAGCTGTAACTTTTGATAGAAGACTCGGATACACATGTTTATGGCTTTATCTTATAGAACTCAAGGTTCCCGTGCTGGGAAAACAGGTTTTGCAGCTGTTTGAGCTAAGATTTCCAAGTTATTCACATAATGAAAACCTATACTTTGTTTCGGTCGAGTTCCCCATTCAAATGCATGTAACAGTGAGAAACGCACTGTCTTGGCGAAAGAAAGCGTTTTTGTACAACTTCATAGAAATAGCTGTAACTTTTGATAGAAGACTCGGATACACATGTTTATGGCTTTATCTTGTAGAACTCAAGGTCTCCGTGCTGGGAAAACAGGTTTTGCAGCTGTTTGAGCTAAGATTTCCAAGTTATTCACATAATGAAAACCTATACTTTGTTTCGGTCGAGTTCCCCATTCAAATGCATGTAACAGTGAGAAACGCACTGTCTTGGCGAAAGAAAGCGTTTTTGTACAACTTCATAGAAATAGCTGTAACTTTTGATAGAAGACTCGGATACACATGTTTATGGCTTTATCTTGTAGAACTCAAGGTCTCCGTGCTGGGAAAACAGGTTTTGCAGCTGTTTGAGCTAAGATTTCCAAGTTATTCACATAATGAAAACCTATACTTTGTTTCGGTCGAGTTCCCCATTCAAATGCATGTAACAGTGAGAAACGCACTGTCTTGGCGAAAGAAAGCGTTTTTGTACAACTTCATAGAAATAGCTGTAACTTTTGATAGAAGACTCGGATACACATGTTTATGGCTTTATCTTATAGAACTCAAGGTTCCCGTGCTGGGAAAACAGGTTTTGCAGCTGTTTGAGCTAAGATTTCCAAGTTATTCACATAATGAAAACCTATACTTTGTTTCGGTCGAGTTCCCCATTCAAATGCATGTAACAGTGAGAAACGCACTGTCTTGGCGAAAGAAAGCGTTTTTGTACAACTTCATAGAAATAGCTGTAACTTTTGATAGAAGACTCAGATACACATGTTTATGGCTTTATCTTATAGAACTCAAGGTCTCCGTGCTGGGAAAACAGGTTTTGCAGCTGTTTGAGCTAAGATTTCCAAGTTATTCACATAATGAAAACCTATACTTTGTTTCGGTCGAGTTCCCCATTCAAATGCATGTAACAGTGAGAAACGCACTGTCTTGGCGAAAGAAAGCGTTTTTGTACAACTTCATAGAAATAGCTGTAACTTTTGATAGAAGACTCGGATACACATGTTTATGGCTTTATCTTATAGAACTCAAGGTTCCCGTGCTGGGAAAACAGGTTTTGCAGCTGTTTGAGCTAAGATTTCCAAGTTATTCACATAATGAAAACCTATACTTTGTTTCGGTCGAGTTCCCCATTCAAATGCATGTAACAGTGAGAAACGCACTGTCTTGGCGAAAGAAAGCGTTTTTGTACAACTTCATAGAAATAGCTGTAACTTTTGATAGAAGACTCGGATACACATGTTTATGGCTTTATCTTATAGAACTCAAGGTTCCCGTGCTGGGAAAACAGGTTTTGCAGCTGTTTGAGCTAAGATTTCCAAGTTATTCACATAATGAAAACCTATACTTTGTTTCGGTCGAGTTCCCCATTCAAATGCATGTAACAGTGAGAAACGCACTGTCTTGGCGAAAGAAAGCGTTTTTGTACAACTTCATAGAAATAGCTGTAACTTTTGATAGAAGACTCGGATACACATGTTTATGGCTTTATCTTATAGAACTCAAGGTTCCCGTGCTGGGAAAACAGGTTTTGCAGCTGTTTGAGCTAAGATTTCCAAGTTATTCACATAATGAAAACCTATACTTTGTTTCGGTCGAGTTCCCCATTCAAATGCATGTAACAGTGAGAAACGCACTGTCTTGGCGAAAGAAAGCGTTTTTGTACAACTTCATAGAAATAGCTGTAACTTTTGATAGAAGACTCGGATACACATGTTTATGGCTTTATCTTATAGAACTCAAGGTTCCCGTGCTGGGAAAACAGGTTTTGCAGCTGTTTGAGCTAAGATTTCCAAGTTATTCACATAATGAAAACCTATACTTTGTTTCGGTCGAGTTCCCCATTCAAATGCATGTAACAGTGAGAAACGCACTGTCTTGGCGAAAGAAAGCGTTTTTGTACAACTTCATAGAAATAGCTGTAACTTTTGATAGAAGACTCAGATACACATGTTTATGGCTTTATCTTATAGAACTCAAGGTCTCCGTGCTGGGAAAACAGGTTTTGCAGCTGTTGGAGCTAAGATTTCCAAGTTATTCACATAATGAAAACCTATACTTTGTTTCGGTCGAGTTCCCCATTCAAATGCATGTAACAGTGAGAAACGCACTGTCTTGGCGAAAGAAAGCGTTTTTGTACAACTTCATAGAAATAGCTGTAACTTTTGATAGAAGACTCGGATACACATGTTTATGGCTTTATCTTATAGAACTCAAGGTTCCCGTGCTGGGAAAACAGGTTTTGCAGCTGTTTGAGCTAAGATTTCCAAGTTATTCACATAATGAAAACCTATACTTTGTTTCGGTCGAGTTCCCCATTCAAATGCATGTAACAGTGAGAAACGCACTGTCTTGGCGAAAGAAAGCGTTTTTGTACAACTTCATAGAAATAGCTGTAACTTTTGATAGAAGACTCGGATACACATGTTTATGGCTTTATCTTATAGAACTCAAGGTTCCCGTGCTGGGAAAACAGGTTTTGCAGCTGTTTGAGCTAAGATTTCCAAGTTATTCACATAATGAAAACCTATACTTTGTTTCGGTCGAGTTCCCCATTCAAATGCATGTAACAGTGAGAAACGCACTGTCTTGGCGAAAGAAAGCGTTTTTGTACAACTTCATAGAAATAGCTGTAACTTTTGATAGAAGACTCGGATACACATGTTTATGGCTTTATCTTATAGAACTCAAGGTTCCCGTGCTGGGAAAACAGGTTTTGCAGCTGTTTGAGCTAAGATTTCCAAGTTATTCACATAATGAAAACCTATACTTTGTTTCGGTCGAGTTCCCCATTCAAATGCATGTAACAGTGAGAAACGCACTGTCTTGGCGAAAGAAAGCGTTTTTGTACAACTTCATAGAAATAGCTGTAACTTTTGATAGAAGACTCGGATACACATGTTTATGGCTTTATCTTATAGAACTCAAGGTTCCCGTGCTGGGAAAACAGGTTTTGCAGCTGTTTGAGCTAAGATTTCCAAGTTATTCACATAATGAAAACCTATACTTTGTTTCGGTCGAGTTCCCCATTCAAATGCATGTAACAGTGAGAAACGCACTGTCTTGGCGAAAGAAAGCGTTTTTGTACAACTTCATAGAAATAGCTGTAACTTTTGATAGAAGACTCGGATACACATGTTTATGGCTTTATCTTATAGAACTCAAGGTTCCCGTGCTGGGAAAACAGGTTTTGCAGCTGTTTGAGCTAAGATTTCCAAGTTATTCACATAATGAAAACCTATACTTTGTTTCGGTCGAGTTCCCCATTCAAATGCATGTAACAGTGAGAAACGCACTGTCTTGGCGAAAGAAAGCGTTTTTGTACAACTTCATAGAAATAGCTGTAACTTTTGATAGAAGACTCGGATACACATGTTTATGGCTTTATCTTATAGAACTCAAGGTTCCCGTGCTGGGAAAACAGGTTTTGCAGCTGTTTGAGCTAAGATTTCCAAGTTATTCACATAATGAAAACCTATACTTTGTTTCGGTCGAGTTCCCCATTCAAATGCATGTAACAGTGAGAAACGCACTGTCTTGGCGAAAGAAAGCGTTTTTGTACAACTTCATAGAAATAGCTGTAACTTTTGATAGAAGACTCGGATACACATGTTTATGGCTTTATCTTATAGAACTCAAGGTCTCCGTGCTGGGAAAACAGGTTTTGCAGCTGTTTGAGCTAAGATTTCCAAGTTATTCACATAATGAAAACCTATACTTTGTTTCGGTCGAGTTCCCCATTCAAATGCATGTAACAGTGAGAAACGCACTGTCTTGGCGAAAGAAAGCGTTTTTGTACAACTTCATAGAAATAGCTGTAACTTTTGATAGAAGACTCGGATACACATGTTTATGGCTTTATCTTATAGAACTCAAGGTCTCCGTGCTGGGAAAACAGGTTTTGCAGCTGTTTGAGCTAAGATTTCCAAGTTATTCACATAATGAAAACCTATACTTTGTTTCGGTCGAGTTCCCCATTCAAATGCATGTAACAGTGAGAAACGCACTGTCTTGGCGAAAGAAAGCGTTTTTGTACAACTTCATAGAAATAGCTGTAACTTTTGATAGAAGACTCGGATACACATGTTTATGGCTTTATCTTATAGAACTCAAGGTCTCCGTGCTGGGAAAACAGGTTTTGCAGCTGTTTGAGCTAAGATTTCCAAGTTATTCACATAATGAAAACCTATACTTTGTTTCGGTCGAGTTCCCCATTCAAATGCATGTAACAGTGAGAAACGCACTGTCTTGGCGAAAGAAAGCGTTTTTGTACAACTTCATAGAAATAGCTGTAACTTTTGATAGAAGACTCGGATACACATGTTTATGGCTTTATCTTATAGAACTCAAGGTTCCCGTGCTGGGAAAACAGGTTTTGCAGCTGTTTGAGCTAAGATTTCCAAGTTATTCACATAATGAAAACCTATACTTTGTTTCGGTCGAGTTCCCCATTCAAATGCATGTAACAGTGAGAAACGCACTGTCTTGGCGAAAGAAAGCGTTTTTGTACAACTTCATAGAAATAGCTGTAACTTTTGATAGAAGACTCGGATACACATGTTTATGGCTTTATCTTATAGAACTCAAGGTTCCCGTGCTGGGAAAACAGGTTTTGCAGCTGTTTGAGCTAAGATTTCCAAGTTATTCACATAATGAAAACCTATACTTTGTTTCGGTCGAGTTCCCCATTCAAATGCATGTAACAGTGAGAAACGCACTGTCTTGGCGAAAGAAAGCGTTTTTGTACAACTTCATAGAAATAGCTGTAACTTTTGATAGAAGACTCGGATACACATGTTTATGGCTTTATCTTATAGAACTCAAGGTCTCCGTGCTGGGAAAACAGGTTTTGCAGCTGTTTGAGCTAAGATTTCCAAGTTATTCACATAATGAAAACCTATACTTTGTTTCGGTCGAGTTCCCCATTCAAATGCATGTAACAGTGAGAAACGCACTGTCTTGGCGAAAGAAAGCGTTTTTGTACAACTTCATAGAAATAGCTGTAACTTTTGATAGAAGACTCGGATACACATGTTTATGGCTTTATCTTATAGAACTCAAGGTTCCCGTGCTGGGAAAACAGGTTTTGCAGCTGTTTGAGCTAAGATTTCCAAGTTATTCACATAATGAAAACCTATACTTTGTTTCGGTCGAGTTCCCCATTCAAATGCATGTAACAGTGAGAAACGCACTGTCTTGGCGAAAGAAAGCGTTTTTGTACAACTTCATAGAAATAGCTGTAACTTTTGATAGAAGACTCGGATACACATGTTTATGGCTTTATCTTATAGAACTCAAGGTTCCCGTGCTGGGAAAACAGGTTTTGCAGCTGTTTGAGCTAAGATTTCCAAGTTATTCACATAATGAAAACCTATACTTTGTTTCGGTCGAGTTCCCCATTCAAATGCATGTAACAGTGAGAAACGCACTGTCTTGGCGAAAGAAAGCGTTTTTGTACAACTTCATAGAAATAGCTGTAACTTTTGATAGAAGACTCGGATACACATGTTTATGGCTTTATCTTATAGAACTCAAGGTCTCCGTGCTGGGAAAACAGGTTTTGCAGCTGTTTGAGCTAAGATTTCCAAGTTATTCACATAATGAAAACCTATACTTTGTTTCGGTCGAGTTCCCCATTCAAATGCATGTAACAGTGAGAAACGCACTGTCTTGGCGAAAGAAAGCGTTTTTGTACAACTTCATAGAAATAGCTGTAACTTTTGATAGAAGACTCGGATACACATGTTTATGGCTTTATCTTATAGAACTCAAGGTTCCCGTGCTGGGAAAACAGGTTTTGCAGCTGTTTGAGCTAAGATTTCCAAGTTATTCACATAATGAAAACCTATACTTTGTTTCGGTCGAGTTCCCCATTCAAATGCATGTAACAGTGAGAAACGCACTGTCTTGGCGAAAGAAAGCGTTTTTGTACAACTTCATAGAAATAGCTGTAACTTTTGATAGAAGACTCGGATACACATGTTTATGGCTTTATCTTATAGAACTCAAGGTTCCCGTGCTGGGAAAACAGGTTTTGCAGCTGTTTGAGCTAAGATTTCCAAGTTATTCACATAATGAAAACCTATACTTTGTTTCGGTCGAGTTCCCCATTCAAATGCATGTAACAGTGAGAAACGCACTGTCTTGGCGAAAGAAAGCGTTTTTGTACAACTTCATAGAAATAGCTGTAACTTTTGATAGAAGACTCGGATACACATGTTTATGGCTTTATCTTATAGAACTCAAGGTTCCCGTGCTGGGAAAACAGGTTTTGCAGCTGTTTGAGCTAAGATTTCCAAGTTATTCACATAATGAAAACCTATACTTTGTTTCGGTCGAGTTCCCCATTCAAATGCATGTAACAGTGAGAAACGCACTGTCTTGGCGAAAGAAAGCGTTTTTGTACAACTTCATAGAAATAGCTGTAACTTTTGATAGAAGACTCGGATACACATGTTTATGGCTTTATCTTATAGAACTCAAGGTCTCCGTGCTGGGAAAACAGGTTTTGCAGCTGTTTGAGCTAAGATTTCCAAGTTATTCACATAATGAAAACCTATACTTTGTTTCGGTCGAGTTCCCCATTCAAATGCATGTAACAGTGAGAAACGCACTGTCTTGGCGAAAGAAAGCGTTTTTGTACAACTTCATAGAAATAGCTGTAACTTTTGATAGAAGACTCGGATACACATGTTTATGGCTTTATCTTATAGAACTCAAGGTCTCCGTGCTGGGAAAACAGGTTTTGCAGCTGTTTGAGCTAAGATTTCCAAGTTATTCACATAATGAAAACCTATACTTTGTTTCGGTCGAGTTCCCCATTCAAATGCATGTAACAGTGAGAAACGCACTGTCTTGGCGAAAGAAAGCGTTTTTGTACAACTTCATAGAAATAGCTGTAACTTTTGATAGAAGACTCGGATACACATGTTTATGGCTTTATCTTATAGAACTCAAGGTTCCCGTGCTGGGAAAACAGGTTTTGCAGCTGTTTGAGCTAAGATTTCCAAGTTATTCACATAATGAAAACCTATACTTTGTTTCGGTCGAGTTCCCCATTCAAATGCATGTAACAGTGAGAAACGCACTGTCTTGGCGAAAGAAAGCGTTTTTGTACAACTTCATAGAAATAGCTGTAACTTTTGATAGAAGACTCGGATACACATGTTTATGGCTTTATCTTATAGAACTCAAGGTTCCCGTGCTGGGAAAACAGGTTTTGCAGCTGTTTGAGCTAAGATTTCCAAGTTATTCACATAATGAAAACCTATACTTTGTTTCGGTCGAGTTCCCCATTCAAATGCATGTAACAGTGAGAAACGCACTGTCTTGGCGAAAGAAAGCGTTTTTGTACAACTTCATAGAAATAGCTGTAACTTTTGATAGAAGACTCGGATACACATGTTTATGGCTTTATCTTATAGAACTCAAGGTCTCCGTGCTGGGAAAACAGGTTTTGCAGCTGTTTGAGCTAAGATTTCCAAGTTATTCACATAATGAAAACCTATACTTTGTTTCGGTCGAGTTCCCCATTCAAATGCATGTAACAGTGAGAAACGCACTGTCTTGGCGAAAGAAAGCGTTTTTGTACAACTTCATAGAAATAGCTGTAACTTTTGATAGAAGACTCGGATACACATGTTTATGGCTTTATCTTATAGAACTCAAGGTCTCCGTGCTGGGAAAACAGGTTTTGCAGCTGTTTGAGCTAAGATTTCCAAGTTATTCACATAATGAAAACCTATACTTTGTTTCGGTCGAGTTCCCCATTCAAATGCATGTAACAGTGAGAAACGCACTGTCTTGGCGAAAGAAAGCGTTTTTGTACAACTTCATAGAAATAGCTGTAACTTTTGATAGAAGACTCGGATACACATGTTTATGGCTTTATCTTATAGAACTCAAGGTCTCCGTGCTGGGAAAACAGGTTTTGCAGCTGTTTGAGCTAAGATTTCCAAGTTATTCACATAATGAAAACCTATACTTTGTTTCGGTCGAGTTCCCCATTCAAATGCATGTAACAGTGAGAAACGCACTGTCTTGGCGAAAGAAAGCGTTTTTGTACAACTTCATAGAAATAGCTGTAACTTTTGATAGAAGACTCGGATACACATGTTTATGGCTTTATCTTATAGAACTCAAGGTTCCCGTGCTGGGAAAACAGGTTTTGCAGCTGTTTGAGCTAAGATTTCCAAGTTATTCACATAATGAAAACCTATACTTTGTTTCGGTCGAGTTCCCCATTCAAATGCATGTAACAGTGAGAAACGCACTGTCTTGGCGAAAGAAAGCGTTTTTGTACAACTTCATAGAAATAGCTGTAACTTTTGATAGAAGACTCGGATACACATGTTTATGGCTTTATCTTATAGAACTCAAGGTTCCCGTGCTGGGAAAACAGGTTTTGCAGCTGTTTGAGCTAAGATTTCCAAGTTATTCACATAATGAAAACCTATACTTTGTTTCGGTCGAGTTCCCCATTCAAATGCATGTAACAGTGAGAAACGCACTGTCTTGGCGAAAGAAAGCGTTTTTGTACAACTTCATAGAAATAGCTGTAACTTTTGATAGAAGACTCGGATACACATGTTTATGGCTTTATCTTATAGAACTCAAGGTTCCCGTGCTGGGAAAACAGGTTTTGCAGCTGTTTGAGCTAAGATTTCCAAGTTATTCACATAATGAAAACCTATACTTTGTTTCGGTCGAGTTCCCCATTCAAATGCATGTAACAGTGAGAAACGCACTGTCTTGGCGAAAGAAAGCGTTTTTGTACAACTTCATAGAAATAGCTGTAACTTTTGATAGAAGACTCGGATACACATGTTTATGGCTTTATCTTATAGAACTCAAGGTTCCCGTGCTGGGAAAACAGGTTTTGCAGCTGTTTGAGCTAAGATTTCCAAGTTATTCACATAATGAAAACCTATACTTTGTTTCGGTCGAGTTCCCCATTCAAATGCATGTAACAGTGAGAAACGCACTGTCTTGGCGAAAGAAAGCGTTTTTGTACAACTTCATAGAAATAGCTGTAACTTTTGATAGAAGACTCGGATACACATGTTTATGGCTTTATCTTATAGAACTCAAGGTTCCCGTGCTGGGAAAACAGGTTTTGCAGCTGTTTGAGCTAAGATTTCCAAGTTATTCACATAATGAAAACCTATACTTTGTTTCGGTCGAGTTCCCCATTCAAATGCATGTAACAGTGAGAAACGCACTGTCTTGGCGAAAGAAAGCGTTTTTGTACAACTTCATAGAAATAGCTGTAACTTTTGATAGAAGACTCGGATACACATGTTTATGGCTTTATCTTATAGAACTCAAGGTTCCCGTGCTGGGAAAACAGGTTTTGCAGCTGTTTGAGCTAAGATTTCCAAGTTATTCACATAATGAAAACCTATACTTTGTTTCGGTCGAGTTCCCCATTCAAATGCATGTAACAGTGAGAAACGCACTGTCTTGGCGAAAGAAAGCGTTTTTGTACAACTTCATAGAAATAGCTGTAACTTTTGATAGAAGACTCGGATACACATGTTTATGGCTTTATCTTATAGAACTCAAGGTTCCCGTGCTGGGAAAACAGGTTTTGCAGCTGTTTGAGCTAAGATTTCCAAGTTATTCACATAATGAAAACCTATACTTTGTTTCGGTCGAGTTCCCCATTCAAATGCATGTAACAGTGAGAAACGCACTGTCTTGGCGAAAGAAAGCGTTTTTGTACAACTTCATAGAAATAGCTGTAACTTTTGATAGAAGACTCGGATACACATGTTTATGGCTTTATCTTATAGAACTCAAGGTCTCCGTGCTGGGAAAACAGGTTTTGCAGCTGTTTGAGCTAAGATTTCCAAGTTATTCACATAATGAAAACCTATACTTTGTTTCGGTCGAGTTCCCCATTCAAATGCATGTAACAGTGAGAAACGCACTGTCTTGGCGAAAGAAAGCGTTTTTGTACAACTTCATAGAAATAGCTGTAACTTTTGATAGAAGACTCGGATACACATGTTTATGGCTTTATCTTATAGAACTCAAGGTTCCCGTGCTGGGAAAACAGGTTTTGCAGCTGTTTGAGCTAAGATTTCCAAGTTATTCACATAATGAAAACCTATACTTTGTTTCGGTCGAGTTCCCCATTCAAATGCATGTAACAGTGAGAAACGCACTGTCTTGGCGAAAGAAAGCGTTTTTGTACAACTTCATAGAAATAGCTGTAACTTTTGATAGAAGACTCGGATACACATGTTTATGGCTTTATCTTATAGAACTCAAGGTTCCCGTGCTGGGAAAACAGGTTTTGCAGCTGTTTGAGCTAAGATTTCCAAGTTATTCACATAATGAAAACCTATACTTTGTTTCGGTCGAGTTCCCCATTCAAATGCATGTAACAGTGAGAAACGCACTGTCTTGGCGAAAGAAAGCGTTTTTGTACAACTTCATAGAAATAGCTGTAACTTTTGATAGAAGACTCGGATACACATGTTTATGGCTTTATCTTATAGAACTCAAGGTCTCCGTGCTGGGAAAACAGGTTTTGCAGCTGTTTGAGCTAAGATTTCCAAGTTATTCACATAATGAAAACCTATACTTTGTTTCGGTCGAGTTCCCCATTCAAATGCATGTAACAGTGAGAAACGCACTGTCTTGGCGAAAGAAAGCGTTTTTGTACAACTTCATAGAAATAGCTGTAACTTTTGATAGAAGACTCGGATACACATGTTTATGGCTTTATCTTATAGAACTCAAGGTCTCCGTGCTGGGAAAACAGGTTTTGCAGCTGTTTGAGCTAAGATTTCCAAGTTATTCACATAATGAAAACCTATACTTTGTTTCGGTCGAGTTCCCCATTCAAATGCATGTAACAGTGAGAAACGCACTGTCTTGGCGAAAGAAAGCGTTTTTGTACAACTTCATAGAAATAGCTGTAACTTTTGATAGAAGACTCGGATACACATGTTTATGGCTTTATCTTATAGAACTCAAGGTTCCCGTGCTGGGAAAACAGGTTTTGCAGCTGTTTGAGCTAAGATTTCCAAGTTATTCACATAATGAAAACCTATACTTTGTTTCGGTCGAGTTCCCCATTCAAATGCATGTAACAGTGAGAAACGCACTGTCTTGGCGAAAGAAAGCGTTTTTGTACAACTTCATAGAAATAGCTGTAACTTTTGATAGAAGACTCGGATACACATGTTTATGGCTTTATCTTATAGAACTCAAGGTCTCCGTGCTGGGAAAACAGGTTTTGCAGCTGTTTGAGCTAAGATTTCCAAGTTATTCACATAATGAAAACCTATACTTTGTTTCGGTCGAGTTCCCCATTCAAATGCATGTAACAGTGAGAAACGCACTGTCTTGGCGAAAGAAAGCGTTTTTGTACAACTTCATAGAAATAGCTGTAACTTTTGATAGAAGACTCGGATACACATGTTTATGGCTTTATCTTATAGAACTCAAGGTCTCCGTGCTGGGAAAACAGGTTTTGCAGCTGTTTGAGCTAAGATTTCCAAGTTATTCACATAATGAAAACCTATACTTTGTTTCGGTCGAGTTCCCCATTCAAATGCATGTAACAGTGAGAAACGCACTGTCTTGGCGAAAGAAAGCGTTTTTGTACAACTTCATAGAAATAGCTGTAACTTTTGATAGAAGACTCGGATACACATGTTTATGGCTTTATCTTATAGAACTCAAGGTCTCCGTGCTGGGAAAACAGGTTTTGCAGCTGTTTGAGCTAAGATTTCCAAGTTATTCACATAATGAAAACCTATACTTTGTTTCGGTCGAGTTCCCCATTCAAATGCATGTAACAGTGAGAAACGCACTGTCTTGGCGAAAGAAAGCGTTTTTGTACAACTTCATAGAAATAGCTGTAACTTTTGATAGAAGACTCGGATACACATGTTTATGGCTTTATCTTATAGAACTCAAGGTTCCCGTGCTGGGAAAACAGGTTTTGCAGCTGTTTGAGCTAAGATTTCCAAGTTATTCACATAATGAAAACCTATACTTTGTTTCGGTCGAGTTCCCCATTCAAATGCATGTAACAGTGAGAAACGCACTGTCTTGGCGAAAGAAAGCGTTTTTGTACAACTTCATAGAAATAGCTGTAACTTTTGATAGAAGACTCGGATACACATGTTTATGGCTTTATCTTATAGAACTCAAGGTCTCCGTGCTGGGAAAACAGGTTTTGCAGCTGTTTGAGCTAAGATTTCCAAGTTATTCACATAATGAAAACCTATACTTTGTTTCGGTCGAGTTCCCCATTCAAATGCATGTAACAGTGAGAAACGCACTGTCTTGGCGAAAGAAAGCGTTTTTGTACAACTTCATAGAAATAGCTGTAACTTTTGATAGAAGACTCGGATACACATGTTTATGGCTTTATCTTATAGAACTCAAGGTTCCCGTGCTGGGAAAACAGGTTTTGCAGCTGTTTGAGCTAAGATTTCCAAGTTATTCACATAATGAAAACCTATACTTTGTTTCGGTCGAGTTCCCCATTCAAATGCATGTAACAGTGAGAAACGCACTGTCTTGGCGAAAGAAAGCGTTTTTGTACAACTTCATAGAAATAGCTGTAACTTTTGATAGAAGACTCGGATACACATGTTTATGGCTTTATCTTATAGAACTCAAGGTTCCCGTGCTGGGAAAACAGGTTTTGCAGCTGTTTGAGCTAAGATTTCCAAGTTATTCACATAATGAAAACCTATACTTTGTTTCGGTCGAGTTCCCCATTCAAATGCATGTAACAGTGAGAAACGCACTGTCTTGGCGAAAGAAAGCGTTTTTGTACAACTTCATAGAAATAGCTGTAACTTTTGATAGAAGACTCGGATACACATGTTTATGGCTTTATCTTATAGAACTCAAGGTCTCCGTGCTGGGAAAACAGGTTTTGCAGCTGTTTGAGCTAAGATTTCCAAGTTATTCACATAATGAAAACCTATACTTTGTTTCGGTCGAGTTCCCCATTCAAATGCATGTAACAGTGAGAAACGCACTGTCTTGGCGAAAGAAAGCGTTTTTGTACAACTTCATAGAAATAGCTGTAACTTTTGATAGAAGACTCGGATACACATGTTTATGGCTTTATCTTATAGAACTCAAGGTTCCCGTGCTGGGAAAACAGGTTTTGCAGCTGTTTGAGCTAAGATTTCCAAGTTATTCACATAATGAAAACCTATACTTTGTTTCGGTCGAGTTCCCCATTCAAATGCATGTAACAGTGAGAAACGCACTGTCTTGGCGAAAGAAAGCGTTTTTGTACAACTTCATAGAAATAGCTGTAACTTTTGATAGAAGACTCGGATACACATGTTTATGGCTTTATCTTATAGAACTCAAGGTTCCCGTGCTGGGAAAACAGGTTTTGCAGCTGTTTGAGCTAAGATTTCCAAGTTATTCACATAATGAAAACCTATACTTTGTTTCGGTCGAGTTCCCCATTCAAATGCATGTAACAGTGAGAAACGCACTGTCTTGGCGAAAGAAAGCGTTTTTGTACAACTTCATAGAAATAGCTGTAACTTTTGATAGAAGACTCGGATACACATGTTTATGGCTTTATCTTATAGAACTCAAGGTTCCCGTGCTGGGAAAACAGGTTTTGCAGCTGTTTGAGCTAAGATTTCCAAGTTATTCACATAATGAAAACCTATACTTTGTTTCGGTCGAGTTCCCCATTCAAATGCATGTAACAGTGAGAAACGCACTGTCTTGGCGAAAGAAAGCGTTTTTGTACAACTTCATAGAAATAGCTGTAACTTTTGATAGAAGACTCGGATACACATGTTTATGGCTTTATCTTATAGAACTCAAGGTTCCCGTGCTGGGAAAACAGGTTTTGCAGCTGTTTGAGCTAAGATTTCCAAGTTATTCACATAATGAAAACCTATACTTTGTTTCGGTCGAGTTCCCCATTCAAATGCATGTAACAGTGAGAAACGCACTGTCTTGGCGAAAGAAAGCGTTTTTGTACAACTTCATAGAAATAGCTGTAACTTTTGATAGAAGACTCGGATACACATGTTTATGGCTTTATCTTATAGAACTCAAGGTTCCCGTGCTGGGAAAACAGGTTTTGCAGCTGTTTGAGCTAAGATTTCCAAGTTATTCACATAATGAAAACCTATACTTTGTTTCGGTCGAGTTCCCCATTCAAATGCATGTAACAGTGAGAAACGCACTGTCTTGGCGAAAGAAAGCGTTTTTGTACAACTTCATAGAAATAGCTGTAACTTTTGATAGAAGACTCGGATACACATGTTTATGGCTTTATCTTATAGAACTCAAGGTCTCCGTGCTGGGAAAACAGGTTTTGCAGCTGTTTGAGCTAAGATTTCCAAGTTATTCACATAATGAAAACCTATACTTTGTTTCGGTCGAGTTCCCCATTCAAATGCATGTAACAGTGAGAAACGCACTGTCTTGGCGAAAGAAAGCGTTTTTGTACAACTTCATAGAAATAGCTGTAACTTTTGATAGAAGACTCGGATACACATGTTTATGGCTTTATCTTATAGAACTCAAGGTTCCCGTGCTGGGAAAACAGGTTTTGCAGCTGTTTGAGCTAAGATTTCCAAGTTATTCACATAATGAAAACCTATACTTTGTTTCGGTCGAGTTCCCCATTCAAATGCATGTAACAGTGAGAAACGCACTGTCTTGGCGAAAGAAAGCGTTTTTGTACAACTTCATAGAAATAGCTGTAACTTTTGATAGAAGACTCGGATACACATGTTTATGGCTTTATCTTATAGAACTCAAGGTTCCCGTGCTGGGAAAACAGGTTTTGCAGCTGTTTGAGCTAAGATTTCCAAGTTATTCACATAATGAAAACCTATACTTTGTTTCGGTCGAGTTCCCCATTCAAATGCATGTAACAGTGAGAAACGCACTGTCTTGGCGAAAGAAAGCGTTTTTGTACAACTTCATAGAAATAGCTGTAACTTTTGATAGAAGACTCGGATACACATGTTTATGGCTTTATCTTATAGAACTCAAGGTTCCCGTGCTGGGAAAACAGGTTTTGCAGCTGTTTGAGCTAAGATTTCCAAGTTATTCACATAATGAAAACCTATACTTTGTTTCGGTCGAGTTCCCCATTCAAATGCATGTAACAGTGAGAAACGCACTGTCTTGGCGAAAGAAAGCGTTTTTGTACAACTTCATAGAAATAGCTGTAACTTTTGATAGAAGACTCGGATACACATGTTTATGGCTTTATCTTATAGAACTCAAGGTCTCCGTGCTGGGAAAACAGGTTTTGCAGCTGTTTGAGCTAAGATTTCCAAGTTATTCACATAATGAAAACCTATACTTTGTTTCGGTCGAGTTCCCCATTCAAATGCATGTAACAGTGAGAAACGCACTGTCTTGGCGAAAGAAAGCGTTTTTGTACAACTTCATAGAAATAGCTGTAACTTTTGATAGAAGACTCGGATACACATGTTTATGGCTTTATCTTATAGAACTCAAGGTCTCCGTGCTGGGAAAACAGGTTTTGCAGCTGTTTGAGCTAAGATTTCCAAGTTATTCACATAATGAAAACCTATACTTTGTTTCGGTCGAGTTCCCCATTCAAATGCATGTAACAGTGAGAAACGCACTGTCTTGGCGAAAGAAAGCGTTTTTGTACAACTTCATAGAAATAGCTGTAACTTTTGATAGAAGACTCGGATACACATGTTTATGGCTTTATCTTATAGAACTCAAGGTTCCCGTGCTGGGAAAACAGGTTTTGCAGCTGTTTGAGCTAAGATTTCCAAGTTATTCACATAATGAAAACCTATACTTTGTTTCGGTCGAGTTCCCCATTCAAATGCATGTAACAGTGAGAAACGCACTGTCTTGGCGAAAGAAAGCGTTTTTGTACAACTTCATAGAAATAGCTGTAACTTTTGATAGAAGACTCGGATACACATGTTTATGGCTTTATCTTATAGAACTCAAGGTCTCCGTGCTGGGAAAACAGGTTTTGCAGCTGTTTGAGCTAAGATTTCCAAGTTATTCACATAATGAAAACCTATACTTTGTTTCGGTCGAGTTCCCCATTCAAATGCATGTAACAGTGAGAAACGCACTGTCTTGGCGAAAGAAAGCGTTTTTGTACAACTTCATAGAAATAGCTGTAACTTTTGATAGAAGACTCGGATACACATGTTTATGGCTTTATCTTATAGAACTCAAGGTCTCCGTGCTGGGAAAACAGGTTTTGCAGCTGTTTGAGCTAAGATTTCCAAGTTATTCACATAATGAAAACCTATACTTTGTTTCGGTCGAGTTCCCCATTCAAATGCATGTAACAGTGAGAAACGCACTGTCTTGGCGAAAGAAAGCGTTTTTGTACAACTTCATAGAAATAGCTGTAACTTTTGATAGAAGACTCGGATACACATGTTTATGGCTTTATCTTATAGAACTCAAGGTTCCCGTGCTGGGAAAACAGGTTTTGCAGCTGTTTGAGCTAAGATTTCCAAGTTATTCACATAATGAAAACCTATACTTTGTTTCGGTCGAGTTCCCCATTCAAATGCATGTAACAGTGAGAAACGCACTGTCTTGGCGAAAGAAAGCGTTTTTGTACAACTTCATAGAAATAGCTGTAACTTTTGATAGAAGACTCGGATACACATGTTTATGGCTTTATCTTATAGAACTCAAGGTCTCCGTGCTGGGAAAACAGGTTTTGCAGCTGTTTGAGCTAAGATTTCCAAGTTATTCACATAATGAAAACCTATACTTTGTTTCGGTCGAGTTCCCCATTCAAATGCATGTAACAGTGAGAAACGCACTGTCTTGGCGAAAGAAAGCGTTTTTGTACAACTTCATAGAAATAGCTGTAACTTTTGATAGAAGACTCGGATACACATGTTTATGGCTTTATCTTATAGAACTCAAGGTTCCCGTGCTGGGAAAACAGGTTTTGCAGCTGTTTGAGCTAAGATTTCCAAGTTATTCACATAATGAAAACCTATACTTTGTTTCGGTCGAGTTCCCCATTCAAATGCATGTAACAGTGAGAAACGCACTGTCTTGGCGAAAGAAAGCGTTTTTGTACAACTTCATAGAAATAGCTGTAACTTTTGATAGAAGACTCGGATACACATGTTTATGGCTTTATCTTATAGAACTCAAGGTTCCCGTGCTGGGAAAACAGGTTTTGCAGCTGTTTGAGCTAAGATTTCCAAGTTATTCACATAATGAAAACCTATACTTTGTTTCGGTCGAGTTCCCCATTCAAATGCATGTAACAGTGAGAAACGCACTGTCTTGGCGAAAGAAAGCGTTTTTGTACAACTTCATAGAAATAGCTGTAACTTTTGATAGAAGACTCGGATACACATGTTTATGGCTTTATCTTATAGAACTCAAGGTTCCCGTGCTGGGAAAACAGGTTTTGCAGCTGTTTGAGCTAAGATTTCCAAGTTATTCACATAATGAAAACCTATACTTTGTTTCGGTCGAGTTCCCCATTCAAATGCATGTAACAGTGAGAAACGCACTGTCTTGGCGAAAGAAAGCGTTTTTGTACAACTTCATAGAAATAGCTGTAACTTTTGATAGAAGACTCGGATACACATGTTTATGGCTTTATCTTATAGAACTCAAGGTCTCCGTGCTGGGAAAACAGGTTTTGCAGCTGTTTGAGCTAAGATTTCCAAGTTATTCACATAATGAAAACCTATACTTTGTTTCGGTCGAGTTCCCCATTCAAATGCATGTAACAGTGAGAAACGCACTGTCTTGGCGAAAGAAAGCGTTTTTGTACAACTTCATAGAAATAGCTGTAACTTTTGATAGAAGACTCGGATACACATGTTTATGGCTTTATCTTATAGAACTCAAGGTTCCCGTGCTGGGAAAACAGGTTTTGCAGCTGTTTGAGCTAAGATTTCCAAGTTATTCACATAATGAAAACCTATACTTTGTTTCGGTCGAGTTCCCCATTCAAATGCATGTAACAGTGAGAAACGCACTGTCTTGGCGAAAGAAAGCGTTTTTGTACAACTTCATAGAAATAGCTGTAACTTTTGATAGAAGACTCGGATACACATGTTTATGGCTTTATCTTATAGAACTCAAGGTCTCCGTGCTGGGAAAACAGGTTTTGCAGCTGTTTGAGCTAAGATTTCCAAGTTATTCACATAATGAAAACCTATACTTTGTTTCGGTCGAGTTCCCCATTCAAATGCATGTAACAGTGAGAAACGCACTGTCTTGGCGAAAGAAAGCGTTTTTGTACAACTTCATAGAAATAGCTGTAACTTTTGATAGAAGACTCGGATACACATGTTTATGGCTTTATCTTATAGAACTCAAGGTCTCCGTGCTGGGAAAACAGGTTTTGCAGCTGTTTGAGCTAAGATTTCCAAGTTATTCACATAATGAAAACCTATACTTTGTTTCGGTCGAGTTCCCCATTCAAATGCATGTAACAGTGAGAAACGCACTGTCTTGGCGAAAGAAAGCGTTTTTGTACAACTTCATAGAAATAGCTGTAACTTTTGATAGAAGACTCGGATACACATGTTTATGGCTTTATCTTATAGAACTCAAGGTTCCCGTGCTGGGAAAACAGGTTTTGCAGCTGTTTGAGCTAAGATTTCCAAGTTATTCACATAATGAAAACCTATACTTTGTTTCGGTCGAGTTCCCCATTCAAATGCATGTAACAGTGAGAAACGCACTGTCTTGGCGAAAGAAAGCGTTTTTGTACAACTTCATAGAAATAGCTGTAACTTTTGATAGAAGACTCAGATACACATGTTTATGGCTTTATCTTATAGAACTCAAGGTCTCCGTGCTGGGAAAACAGGTTTTGCAGCTGTTTGAGCTAAGATTTCCAAGTTATTCACATAATGAAAACCTATACTTTGTTTCGGTCGAGTTCCCCATTCAAATGCATGTAACAGTGAGAAACGCACTGTCTTGGCGAAAGAAAGCGTTTTTGTACAACTTCATAGAAATAGCTGTAACTTTTGATAGAAGACTCAGATACACATGTTTATGGCTTTATCTTATAGAACTCAAGGTCTCCGTGCTGGGAAAACAGGTTTTGCAGCTGTTTGAGCTAAGATTTCCAAGTTATTCACATAATGAAAACCTATACTTTGTTTCGGTCGAGTTCCCCATTCAAATGCATGTAACAGTGAGAAACGCACTGTCTTGGCGAAAGAAAGCGTTTTTGTACAACTTCATAGAAATAGCTGTAACTTTTGATAGAAGACTCGGATACACATGTTTATGGCTTTATCTTATAGAACTCAAGGTCTCCGTGCTGGCAAAACAGGTTTTGCAGCTGTTTGAGCTAAGATTTCCAAGTTATTCACATAATGAAAACCTATACTTTGTTTCGGTCGAGTTCCCCATTCAAATGCATGTAACAGTGAGAAACGCACTGTCTTGGCGAAAGAAAGCGTTTTTGTACAACTTCATAGAAATAGCTGTAACTTTTGATAGAAGACTCGGATACACATGTTTATGGCTTTATCTTATAGAACTCAAGGTCTCCGTGCTGGGAAAACAGGTTTTGCAGCTGTTTGAGCTAAGATTTCCAAGTTATTCACATAATGAAAACCTATACTTTGTTTCGGTCGAGTTCCCCATTCAAATGCATGTAACAGTGAGAAACGCACTGTCTTGGCGAAAGAAAGCGTTTTTGTACAACTTCATAGAAATAGCTGTAACTTTTGATAGAAGACTCGGATACACATGTTTATGGCTTTATCTTATAGAACTCAAGGTCTCCGTGCTGGCAAAACAGGTTTTGCAGCTGTTTGAGCTAAGATTTCCAAGTTATTCACATAATGAAAACCTATACTTTGTTTCGGTCGAGTTCCCCATTCAAATGCATGTAACAGTGAGAAACGCACTGTCTTGGCGAAAGAAAGCGTTTTTGTACAACTTCATAGAAATAGCTGTAACTTTTGATAGAAGACTCGGATACACATGTTTATGGCTTTATCTTATAGAACTCAAGGTTCCCGTGCTGGGAAAACAGGTTTTGCAGCTGTTTGAGCTAAGATTTCCAAGTTATTCACATAATGAAAACCTATACTTTGTTTCGGTCGAGTTCCCCATTCAAATGCATGTAACAGTGAGAAACGCACTGTCTTGGCGAAAGAAAGCGTTTTTGTACAACTTCATAGAAATAGCTGTAACTTTTGATAGAAGACTCGGATACACATGTTTATGGCTTTATCTTATAGAACTCAAGGTCTCCGTGCTGGCAAAACAGGTTTTGCAGCTGTTTGAGCTAAGATTTCCAAGTTATTCACATAATGAAAACCTATACTTTGTTTCGGTCGAGTTCCCCATTCAAATGCATGTAACAGTGAGAAACGCACTGTCTTGGCGAAAGAAAGCGTTTTTGTACAACTTCATAGAAATAGCTGTAACTTTTGATAGAAGACTCGGATACACATGTTTATGGCTTTATCTTATAGAACTCAAGGTCTCCGTGCTGGGAAAACAGGTTTTGCAGCTGTTTGAGCTAAGATTTCCAAGTTATTCACATAATGAAAACCTATACTTTGTTTCGGTCGAGTTCCCCATTCAAATGCATGTAACAGTGAGAAACGCACTGTCTTGGCGAAAGAAAGCGTTTTTGTACAACTTCATAGAAATAGCTGTAACTTTTGATAGAAGACTCGGATACACATGTTTATGGCTTTATCTTATAGAACTCAAGGTCTCCGTGCTGGCAAAACAGGTTTTGCAGCTGTTTGAGCTAAGATTTCCAAGTTATTCACATAATGAAAACCTATACTTTGTTTCGGTCGAGTTCCCCATTCAAATGCATGTAACAGTGAGAAACGCACTGTCTTGGCGAAAGAAAGCGTTTTTGTACAACTTCATAGAAATAGCTGTAACTTTTGATAGAAGACTCGGATACACATGTTTATGGCTTTATCTTATAGAACTCAAGGTTCCCGTGCTGGGAAAACAGGTTTTGCAGCTGTTGGAGCTAAGATTTCCAAGTTATTCACATAATGAAAACCTATACTTTGTTTCGGTCGAGTTCCCCATTCAAATGCATGTAACAGTGAGAAACGCACTGTCTTGGCGAAAGAAAGCGTTTTTGTACAACTTCATAGAAATAGCTGTAACTTTTGATAGAAGACTCGGATACACATGTTTATGGCTTTATCTTATAGAACTCAAGGTTCCCGTGCTGGGAAAACAGGTTTTGCAGCTGTTTGAGCTAAGATTTCCAAGTTATTCACATAATGAAAACCTATACTTTGTTTCGGTCGAGTTCCCCATTCAAATGCATGTAACAGTGAGAAACGCACTGTCTTGGCGAAAGAAAGCGTTTTTGTACAACTTCATAGAAATAGCTGTAACTTTTGATAGAAGACTCGGATACACATGTTTATGGCTTTATCTTATAGAACTCAAGGTTCCCGTGCTGGGAAAACAGGTTTTGCAGCTGTTTGAGCTAAGATTTCCAAGTTATTCACATAATGAAAACCTATACTTTGTTTCGGTCGAGTTCCCCATTCAAATGCATGTAACAGTGAGAAACGCACTGTCTTGGCGAAAGAAAGCGTTTTTGTACAACTTCATAGAAATAGCTGTAACTTTTGATAGAAGACTCGGATACACATGTTTATGGCTTTATCTTATAGAACTCAAGGTTCCCGTGCTGGGAAAACAGGTTTTGCAGCTGTTTGAGCTAAGATTTCCAAGTTATTCACATAATGAAAACCTATACTTTGTTTCGGTCGAGTTCCCCATTCAAATGCATGTAACAGTGAGAAACGCACTGTCTTGGCGAAAGAAAGCGGTTTTGTACAACTTCATAGAAATAGCTGTAACTTTTGATAGAAGACTCGGATACACATGTTTATGGCTTTATCTTATAGAACTCAAGGTTCCCGTGCTGGGAAAACAGGTTTTGCAGCTGTTTGAGCTAAGATTTCCAAGTTATTCACATAATGAAAACCTATACTTTGTTTCGGTCGAGTTCCCCATTCAAATGCATGTAACAGTGAGAAACGCACTGTCTTGGCGAAAGAAAGCGGTTTTGTACAACTTCATAGAAATAGCTGTAACTTTTGATAGAAGACTCGGATACACATGTTTATGGCTTTATCTTATAGAACTCAAGGTTCCCGTGCTGGGAAAACAGGTTTTGCAGCTGTTTGAGCTAAGATTTCCAAGTTATTCACATAATGAAAACCTATACTTTGTTTCGGTCGAGTTCCCCATTCAAATGCATGTAACAGTGAGAAACGCACTGTCTTGGCGAAAGAAAGCGTTTTTGTACAACTTCATAGAAATAGCTGTAACTTTTGATAGAAGACTCGGATACACATGTTTATGGCTTTATCTTATAGAACTCAAGGTTCCCGTGCTGGGAAAACAGGTTTTGCAGCTGTTTGAGCTAAGATTTCCAAGTTATTCACATAATGAAAACCTATACTTTGTTTCGGTCGAGTTCCCCATTCAAATGCATGTAACAGTGAGAAACGCACTGTCTTGGCGAAAGAAAGCGGTTTTGTACAACTTCATAGAAATAGCTGTAACTTTTGATAGAAGACTCGGATACACATGTTTATGGCTTTATCTTATAGAACTCAAGGTTCCCGTGCTGGGAAAACAGGTTTTGCAGCTGTTTGAGCTAAGATTTCCAAGTTATTCACATAATGAAAACCTATACTTTGTTTCGGTCGAGTTCCCCATTCAAATGCATGTAACAGTGAGAAACGCACTGTCTTGGCGAAAGAAAGCGTTTTTGTACAACTTCATAGAAATAGCTGTAACTTTTGATAGAAGACTCGGATACACATGTTTATGGCTTTATCTTATAGAACTCAAGGTTCCCGTGCTGGGAAAACAGGTTTTGCAGCTGTTTGAGCTAAGATTTCCAAGTTATTCACATAATGAAAACCTATACTTTGTTTCGGTCGAGTTCCCCATTCAAATGCATGTAACAGTGAGAAACGCACTGTCTTGGCGAAAGAAAGCGTTTTTGTACAACTTCATAGAAATAGCTGTAACTTTTGATAGAAGACTCGGATACACATGTTTATGGCTTTATCTTATAGAACTCAAGGTTCCCGTGCTGGGAAAACAGGTTTTGCAGCTGTTTGAGCTAAGATTTCCAAGTTATTCACATAATGAAAACCTATACTTTGTTTCGGTCGAGTTCCCCATTCAAATGCATGTAACAGTGAGAAACGCACTGTCTTGGCGAAAGAAAGCGTTTTTGTACAACTTCATAGAAATAGCTGTAACTTTTGATAGAAGACTCGGATACACATGTTTATGGCTTTATCTTATAGAACTCAAGGTTCCCGTGCTGGGAAAACAGGTTTTGCAGCTGTTTGAGCTAAGATTTCCAAGTTATTCACATAATGAAAACCTATACTTTGTTTCGGTCGAGTTCCCCATTCAAATGCATGTAACAGTGAGAAACGCACTGTCTTGGCGAAAGAAAGCGTTTTTGTACAACTTCATAGAAATAGCTGTAACTTTTGATAGAAGACTCGGATACACATGTTTATGGCTTTATCTTATAGAACTCAAGGTCTCCGTGCTGGGAAAACAGGTTTTGCAGCTGTTTGAGCTAAGATTTCCAAGTTATTCACATAATGAAAACCTATACTTTGTTTCGGTCGAGTTCCCCATTCAAATGCATGTAACAGTGAGAAACGCACTGTCTTGGCGAAAGAAAGCGTTTTTGTACAACTTCATAGAAATAGCTGTAACTTTTGATAGAAGACTCGGATACACATGTTTATGGCTTTATCTTATAGAACTCAAGGTTCCCGTGCTGGGAAAACAGGTTTTGCAGCTGTTTGAGCTAAGATTTCCAAGTTATTCACATAATGAAAACCTATACTTTGTTTCGGTCGAGTTCCCCATTCAAATGCATGTAACAGTGAGAAACGCACTGTCTTGGCGAAAGAAAGCGTTTTTGTACAACTTCATAGAAATAGCTGTAACTTTTGATAGAAGACTCGGATACACATGTTTATGGCTTTATCTTATAGAACTCAAGGTCTCCGTGCTGGGAAAACAGGTTTTGCAGCTGTTTGAGCTAAGATTTCCAAGTTATTCACATAATGAAAACCTATACTTTGTTTCGGTCGAGTTCCCCATTCAAATGCATGTAACAGTGAGAAACGCACTGTCTTGGCGAAAGAAAGCGTTTTTGTACAACTTCATAGAAATAGCTGTAACTTTTGATAGAAGACTCGGATACACATGTTTATGGCTTTATCTTATAGAACTCAAGGTTCCCGTGCTGGGAAAACAGGTTTTGCAGCTGTTTGAGCTAAGATTTCCAAGTTATTCACATAATGAAAACCTATACTTTGTTTCGGTCGAGTTCCCCATTCAAATGCATGTAACAGTGAGAAACGCACTGTCTTGGCGAAAGAAAGCGTTTTTGTACAACTTCATAGAAATAGCTGTAACTTTTGATAGAAGACTCGGATACACATGTTTATGGCTTTATCTTATAGAACTCAAGGTTCCCGTGCTGGGAAAACAGGTTTTGCAGCTGTTTGAGCTAAGATTTCCAAGTTATTCACATAATGAAAACCTATACTTTGTTTCGGTCGAGTTCCCCATTCAAATGCATGTAACAGTGAGAAACGCACTGTCTTGGCGAAAGAAAGCGTTTTTGTACAACTTCATAGAAATAGCTGTAACTTTTGATAGAAGACTCGGATACACATGTTTATGGCTTTATCTTATAGAACTCAAGGTTCCCGTGCTGGGAAAACAGGTTTTGCAGCTGTTTGAGCTAAGATTTCCAAGTTATTCACATAATGAAAACCTATACTTTGTTTCGGTCGAGTTCCCCATTCAAATGCATGTAACAGTGAGAAACGCACTGTCTTGGCGAAAGAAAGCGTTTTTGTACAACTTCATAGAAATAGCTGTAACTTTTGATAGAAGACTCGGATACACATGTTTATGGCTTTATCTTATAGAACTCAAGGTTCCCGTGCTGGGAAAACAGGTTTTGCAGCTGTTTGAGCTAAGATTTCCAAGTTATTCACATAATGAAAACCTATACTTTGTTTCGGTCGAGTTCCCCATTCAAATGCATGTAACAGTGAGAAACGCACTGTCTTGGCGAAAGAAAGCGTTTTTGTACAACTTCATAGAAATAGCTGTAACTTTTGATAGAAGACTCGGATACACATGTTTATGGCTTTATCTTATAGAACTCAAGGTTCCCGTGCTGGGAAAACAGGTTTTGCAGCTGTTTGAGCTAAGATTTCCAAGTTATTCACATAATGAAAACCTATACTTTGTTTCGGTCGAGTTCCCCATTCAAATGCATGTAACAGTGAGAAACGCACTGTCTTGGCGAAAGAAAGCGTTTTTGTACAACTTCATAGAAATAGCTGTAACTTTTGATAGAAGACTTGGATACACATGTTTATGGCTTTATCTTATAGAACTCAAGGTCTCCGTGCTGGGAAAACAGGTTTTGCAGCTGTTTGAGCTAAGATTTCCAAGTTATTCACATAATGAAAACCTATACTTTGTTTCGGTCGAGTTCCCCATTCAAATGCATGTAACAGTGAGAAACGCACTGTCTTGGCGAAAGAAAGCGTTTTTGTACAACTTCATAGAAATAGCTGTAACTTTTGATAGAAGACTCGGATACACATGTTTATGGCTTTATCTTATAGAACTCAAGGTTCCCGTGCTGGGAAAACAGGTTTTGCAGCTGTTTGAGCTAAGATTTCCAAGTTATTCACATAATGAAAACCTATACTTTGTTTCGGTCGAGTTCCCCATTCAAATGCATGTAACAGTGAGAAACGCACTGTCTTGGCGAAAGAAAGCGTTTTTGTACAACTTCATAGAAATAGCTGTAACTTTTGATAGAAGACTCGGATACACATGTTTATGGCTTTATCTTATAGAACTCAAGGTTCCCGTGCTGGGAAAACAGGTTTTGCAGCTGTTGGAGCTAAGATTTCCAAGTTATTCACATAATGAAAACCTATACTTTGTTTCGGTCGAGTTCCCCATTCAAATGCATGTAACAGTGAGAAACGCACTGTCTTGGCGAAAGAAAGCGTTTTTGTACAACTTCATAGAAATAGCTGTAACTTTTGATAGAAGACTCGGATACACATGTTTATGGCTTTATCTTATAGAACTCAAGGTTCCCGTGCTGGGAAAACAGGTTTTGCAGCTGTTTGAGCTAAGATTTCCAAGTTATTCACATAATGAAAACCTATACTTTGTTTCGGTCGAGTTCCCCATTCAAATGCATGTAACAGTGAGAAACGCACTGTCTTGGCGAAAGAAAGCGTTTTTGTACAACTTCATAGAAATAGCTGTAACTTTTGATAGAAGACTCGGATACACATGTTTATGGCTTTATCTTATAGAACTCAAGGTTCCCGTGCTGGGAAAACAGGTTTTGCAGCTGTTTGAGCTAAGATTTCCAAGTTATTCACATAATGAAAACCTATACTTTGTTTCGGTCGAGTTCCCCATTCAAATGCATGTAACAGTGAGAAACGCACTGTCTTGGCGAAAGAAAGCGTTTTTGTACAACTTCATAGAAATAGCTGTAACTTTTGATAGAAGACTCGGATACACATGTTTATGGCTTTATCTTATAGAACTCAAGGTTCCCGTGCTGGGAAAACAGGTTTTGCAGCTGTTTGAGCTAAGATTTCCAAGTTATTCACATAATGAAAACCTATACTTTGTTTCGGTCGAGTTCCCCATTCAAATGCATGTAACAGTGAGAAACGCACTGTCTTGGCGAAAGAAAGCGTTTTTGTACAACTTCATAGAAATAGCTGTAACTTTTGATAGAAGACTCGGATACACATGTTTATGGCTTTATCTTATAGAACTCAAGGTTCCCGTGCTGGGAAAACAGGTTTTGCAGCTGTTTGAGCTAAGATTTCCAAGTTATTCACATAATGAAAACCTATACTTTGTTTCGGTCGAGTTCCCCATTCAAATGCATGTAACAGTGAGAAACGCACTGTCTTGGCGAAAGAAAGCGTTTTTGTACAACTTCATAGAAATAGCTGTAACTTTTGATAGAAGACTCGGATACACATGTTTATGGCTTTATCTTATAGAACTCAAGGTTCCCGTGCTGGGAAAACAGGTTTTGCAGCTGTTTGAGCTAAGATTTCCAAGTTATTCACATAATGAAAACCTATACTTTGTTTCGGTCGAGTTCCCCATTCAAATGCATGTAACAGTGAGAAACGCACTGTCTTGGCGAAAGAAAGCGTTTTTGTACAACTTCATAGAAATAGCTGTAACTTTTGATAGAAGACTCGGATACACATGTTTATGGCTTTATCTTATAGAACTCAAGGTCTCCGTGCTGGGAAAACAGGTTTTGCAGCTGTTTGAGCTAAGATTTCCAAGTTATTCACATAATGAAAACCTATACTTTGTTTCGGTCGAGTTCCCCATTCAAATGCATGTAACAGTGAGAAACGCACTGTCTTGGCGAAAGAAAGCGTTTTTGTACAACTTCATAGAAATAGCTGTAACTTTTGATAGAAGACTCGGATACACATGTTTATGGCTTTATCTTATAGAACTCAAGGTTCCCGTGCTGGGAAAACAGGTTTTGCAGCTGTTTGAGCTAAGATTTCCAAGTTATTCACATAATGAAAACCTATACTTTGTTTCGGTCGAGTTCCCCATTCAAATGCATGTAACAGTGAGAAACGCACTGTCTTGGCGAAAGAAAGCGTTTTTGTACAACTTCATAGAAATAGCTGTAACTTTTGATAGAAGACTCGGATACACATGTTTATGGCTTTATCTTATAGAACTCAAGGTCTCCGTGCTGGGAAAACAGGTTTTGCAGCTGTTTGAGCTAAGATTTCCAAGTTATTCACATAATGAAAACCTATACTTTGTTTCGGTCGAGTTCCCCATTCAAATGCATGTAACAGTGAGAAACGCACTGTCTTGGCGAAAGAAAGCGTTTTTGTACAACTTCATAGAAATAGCTGTAACTTTTGATAGAAGACTCGGATACACATGTTTATGGCTTTATCTTATAGAACTCAAGGTTCCCGTGCTGGGAAAACAGGTTTTGCAGCTGTTTGAGCTAAGATTTCCAAGTTATTCACATAATGAAAACCTATACTTTGTTTCGGTCGAGTTCCCCATTCAAATGCATGTAACAGTGAGAAACGCACTGTCTTGGCGAAAGAAAGCGTTTTTGTACAACTTCATAGAAATAGCTGTAACTTTTGATAGAAGACTCGGATACACATGTTTATGGCTTTATCTTATAGAACTCAAGGTTCCCGTGCTGGGAAAACAGGTTTTGCAGCTGTTTGAGCTAAGATTTCCAAGTTATTCACATAATGAAAACCTATACTTTGTTTCGGTCGAGTTCCCCATTCAAATGCATGTAACAGTGAGAAACGCACTGTCTTGGCGAAAGAAAGCGTTTTTGTACAACTTCATAGAAATAGCTGTAACTTTTGATAGAAGACTCGGATACACATGTTTATGGCTTTATCTTATAGAACTCAAGGTTCCCGTGCTGGGAAAACAGGTTTTGCAGCTGTTTGAGCTAAGATTTCCAAGTTATTCACATAATGAAAACCTATACTTTGTTTCGGTCGAGTTCCCCATTCAAATGCATGTAACAGTGAGAAACGCACTGTCTTGGCGAAAGAAAGCGTTTTTGTACAACTTCATAGAAATAGCTGTAACTTTTGATAGAAGACTCGGATACACATGTTTATGGCTTTATCTTATAGAACTCAAGGTTCCCGTGCTGGGAAAACAGGTTTTGCAGCTGTTTGAGCTAAGATTTCCAAGTTATTCACATAATGAAAACCTATACTTTGTTTCGGTCGAGTTCCCCATTCAAATGCATGTAACAGTGAGAAACGCACTGTCTTGGCGAAAGAAAGCGTTTTTGTACAACTTCATAGAAATAGCTGTAACTTTTGATAGAAGACTTGGATACACATGTTTATGGCTTTATCTTATAGAACTCAAGGTCTCCGTGCTGGGAAAACAGGTTTTGCAGCTGTTTGAGCTAAGATTTCCAAGTTATTCACATAATGAAAACCTATACTTTGTTTCGGTCGAGTTCCCCATTCAAATGCATGTAACAGTGAGAAACGCACTGTCTTGGCGAAAGAAAGCGTTTTTGTACAACTTCATAGAAATAGCTGTAACTTTTGATAGAAGACTCGGATACACATGTTTATGGCTTTATCTTATAGAACTCAAGGTTCCCGTGCTGGGAAAACAGGTTTTGCAGCTGTTTGAGCTAAGATTTCCAAGTTATTCACATAATGAAAACCTATACTTTGTTTCGGTCGAGTTCCCCATTCAAATGCATGTAACAGTGAGAAACGCACTGTCTTGGCGAAAGAAAGCGTTTTTGTACAACTTCATAGAAATAGCTGTAACTTTTGATAGAAGACTCGGATACACATGTTTATGGCTTTATCTTATAGAACTCAAGGTTCCCGTGCTGGGAAAACAGGTTTTGCAGCTGTTTGAGCTAAGATTTCCAAGTTATTCACATAATGAAAACCTATACTTTGTTTCGGTCGAGTTCCCCATTCAAATGCATGTAACAGTGAGAAACGCACTGTCTTGGCGAAAGAAAGCGTTTTTGTACAACTTCATAGAAATAGCTGTAACTTTTGATAGAAGACTTGGATACACATGTTTATGGCTTTATCTTATAGAACTCAAGGTTCCCGTGCTGGGAAAACAGGTTTTGCAGCTGTTTGAGCTAAGATTTCCAAGTTATTCACATAATGAAAACCTATACTTTGTTTCGGTCGAGTTCCCCATTCAAATGCATGTAACAGTGAGAAACGCACTGTCTTGGCGAAAGAAAGCGTTTTTGTACAACTTCATAGAAATAGCTGTAACTTTTGATAGAAGACTCGGATACACATGTTTATGGCTTTATCTTATAGAACTCAAGGTTCCCGTGCTGGGAAAACAGGTTTTGCAGCTGTTTGAGCTAAGATTTCCAAGTTATTCACATAATGAAAACCTATACTTTGTTTCGGTCGAGTTCCCCATTCAAATGCATGTAACAGTGAGAAACGCACTGTCTTGGCGAAAGAAAGCGTTTTTGTACAACTTCATAGAAATAGCTGTAACTTTTGATAGAAGACTCGGATACACATGTTTATGGCTTTATCTTATAGAACTCAAGGTCTCCGTGCTGGGAAAACAGGTTTTGCAGCTGTTTGAGCTAAGATTTCCAAGTTATTCACATAATGAAAACCTATACTTTGTTTCGGTCGAGTTCCCCATTCAAATGCATGTAACAGTGAGAAACGCACTGTCTTGGCGAAAGAAAGCGTTTTTGTACAACTTCATAGAAATAGCTGTAACTTTTGATAGAAGACTCGGATACACATGTTTATGGCTTTATCTTATAGAACTCAAGGTCTCCGTGCTGGGAAAACAGGTTTTGCAGCTGTTTGAGCTAAGATTTCCAAGTTATTCACATAATGAAAACCTATACTTTGTTTCGGTCGAGTTCCCCATTCAAATGCATGTAACAGTGAGAAACGCACTGTCTTGGCGAAAGAAAGCGTTTTTGTACAACTTCATAGAAATAGCTGTAACTTTTGATAGAAGACTCGGATACACATGTTTATGGCTTTATCTTATAGAACTCAAGGTTCCCGTGCTGGGAAAACAGGTTTTGCAGCTGTTTGAGCTAAGATTTCCAAGTTATTCACATAATGAAAACCTATACTTTGTTTCGGTCGAGTTCCCCATTCAAATGCATGTAACAGTGAGAAACGCACTGTCTTGGCGAAAGAAAGCGTTTTTGTACAACTTCATAGAAATAGCTGTAACTTTTGATAGAAGACTCGGATACACATGTTTATGGCTTTATCTTATAGAACTCAAGGTTCCCGTGCTGGGAAAACAGGTTTTGCAGCTGTTTGAGCTAAGATTTCCAAGTTATTCACATAATGAAAACCTATACTTTGTTTCGGTCGAGTTCCCCATTCAAATGCATGTAACAGTGAGAAACGCACTGTCTTGGCGAAAGAAAGCGTTTTTGTACAACTTCATAGAAATAGCTGTAACTTTTGATAGAAGACTCGGATACACATGTTTATGGCTTTATCTTATAGAACTCAAGGTTCCCGTGCTGGGAAAACAGGTTTTGCAGCTGTTTGAGCTAAGATTTCCAAGTTATTCACATAATGAAAACCTATACTTTGTTTCGGTCGAGTTCCCCATTCAAATGCATGTAACAGTGAGAAACGCACTGTCTTGGCGAAAGAAAGCGTTTTTGTACAACTTCATAGAAATAGCTGTAACTTTTGATAGAAGACTCAGATACACATGTTTATGGCTTTATCTTATAGAACTCAAGGTCTCCGTGCTGGGAAAACAGGTTTTGCAGCTGTTTGAGCTAAGATTTCCAAGTTATTCACATAATGAAAACCTATACTTTGTTTCGGTCGAGTTCCCCATTCAAATGCATGTAACAGTGAGAAACGCACTGTCTTGGCGAAAGAAAGCGTTTTTGTACAACTTCATAGAAATAGCTGTAACTTTTGATAGAAGACTCGGATACACATGTTTATGGCTTTATCTTATAGAACTCAAGGTCTCCGTGCTGGGAAAACAGGTTTTGCAGCTGTTTGAGCTAAGATTTCCAAGTTATTCACATAATGAAAACCTATACTTTGTTTCGGTCGAGTTCCCCATTCAAATGCATGTAACAGTGAGAAACGCACTGTCTTGGCGAAAGAAAGCGTTTTTGTACAACTTCATAGAAATAGCTGTAACTTTTGATAGAAGACTCGGATACACATGTTTATGGCTTTATCTTATAGAACTCAAGGTTCCCGTGCTGGGAAAACAGGTTTTGCAGCTGTTTGAGCTAAGATTTCCAAGTTATTCACATAATGAAAACCTATACTTTGTTTCGGTCGAGTTCCCCATTCAAATGCATGTAACAGTGAGAAACGCACTGTCTTGGCGAAAGAAAGCGTTTTTGTACAACTTCATAGAAATAGCTGTAACTTTTGATAGAAGACTCGGATACACATGTTTATGGCTTTATCTTATAGAACTCAAGGTCTCCGTGCTGGGAAAACAGGTTTTGCAGCTGTTTGAGCTAAGATTTCCAAGTTATTCACATAATGAAAACCTATACTTTGTTTCGGTCGAGTTCCCCATTCAAATGCATGTAACAGTGAGAAACGCACTGTCTTGGCGAAAGAAAGCGTTTTTGTACAACTTCATAGAAATAGCTGTAACTTTTGATAGAAGACTCGGATACACATGTTTATGGCTTTATCTTATAGAACTCAAGGTTCCCGTGCTGGGAAAACAGGTTTTGCAGCTGTTTGAGCTAAGATTTCCAAGTTATTCACATAATGAAAACCTATACTTTGTTTCGGTCGAGTTCCCCATTCAAATGCATGTAACAGTGAGAAACGCACTGTCTTGGCGAAAGAAAGCGTTTTTGTACAACTTCATAGAAATAGCTGTAACTTTTGATAGAAGACTCGGATACACATGTTTATGGCTTTATCTTATAGAACTCAAGGTCTCCGTGCTGGGAAAACAGGTTTTGCAGCTGTTTGAGCTAAGATTTCCAAGTTATTCACATAATGAAAACCTATACTTTGTTTCGGTCGAGTTCCCCATTCAAATGCATGTAACAGTGAGAAACGCACTGTCTTGGCGAAAGAAAGCGTTTTTGTACAACTTCATAGAAATAGCTGTAACTTTTGATAGAAGACTCGGATACACATGTTTATGGCTTTATCTTATAGAACTCAAGGTTCCCGTGCTGGGAAAACAGGTTTTGCAGCTGTTTGAGCTAAGATTTCCAAGTTATTCACATAATGAAAACCTATACTTTGTTTCGGTCGAGTTCCCCATTCAAATGCATGTAACAGTGAGAAACGCACTGTCTTGGCGAAAGAAAGCGTTTTTGTACAACTTCATAGAAATAGCTGTAACTTTTGATAGAAGACTCGGATACACATGTTTATGGCTTTATCTTATAGAACTCAAGGTCTCCGTGCTGGGAAAACAGGTTTTGCAGCTGTTTGAGCTAAGATTTCCAAGTTATTCACATAATGAAAACCTATACTTTGTTTCGGTCGAGTTCCCCATTCAAATGCATGTAACAGTGAGAAACGCACTGTCTTGGCGAAAGAAAGCGTTTTTGTACAACTTCATAGAAATAGCTGTAACTTTTGATAGAAGACTCGGATACACATGTTTATGGCTTTATCTTATAGAACTCAAGGTCTCCGTGCTGGGAAAACAGGTTTTGCAGCTGTTTGAGCTAAGATTTCCAAGTTATTCACATAATGAAAACCTATACTTTGTTTCGGTCGAGTTCCCCATTCAAATGCATGTAACAGTGAGAAACGCACTGTCTTGGCGAAAGAAAGCGTTTTTGTACAACTTCATAGAAATAGCTGTAACTTTTGATAGAAGACTCGGATACACATGTTTATGGCTTTATCTTATAGAACTCAAGGTCTCCGTGCTGGGAAAACAGGTTTTGCAGCTGTTTGAGCTAAGATTTCCAAGTTATTCACATAATGAAAACCTATACTTTGTTTCGGTCGAGTTCCCCATTCAAATGCATGTAACAGTGAGAAACGCACTGTCTTGGCGAAAGAAAGCGTTTTTGTACAACTTCATAGAAATAGCTGTAACTTTTGATAGAAGACTCGGATACACATGTTTATGGCTTTATCTTATAGAACTCAAGGTTCCCGTGCTGGGAAAACAGGTTTTGCAGCTGTTTGAGCTAAGATTTCCAAGTTATTCACATAATGAAAACCTATACTTTGTTTCGGTCGAGTTCCCCATTCAAATGCATGTAACAGTGAGAAACGCACTGTCTTGGCGAAAGAAAGCGTTTTTGTACAACTTCATAGAAATAGCTGTAACTTTTGATAGAAGACTCGGATACACATGTTTATGGCTTTATCTTATAGAACTCAAGGTTCCCGTGCTGGGAAAACAGGTTTTGCAGCTGTTTGAGCTAAGATTTCCAAGTTATTCACATAATGAAAACCTATACTTTGTTTCGGTCGAGTTCCCCATTCAAATGCATGTAACAGTGAGAAACGCACTGTCTTGGCGAAAGAAAGCGTTTTTGTACAACTTCATAGAAATAGCTGTAACTTTTGATAGAAGACTCGGATACACATGTTTATGGCTTTATCTTATAGAACTCAAGGTTCCCGTGCTGGGAAAACAGGTTTTGCAGCTGTTTGAGCTAAGATTTCCAAGTTATTCACATAATGAAAACCTATACTTTGTTTCGGTCGAGTTCCCCATTCAAATGCATGTAACAGTGAGAAACGCACTGTCTTGGCGAAAGAAAGCGTTTTTGTACAACTTCATAGAAATAGCTGTAACTTTTGATAGAAGACTCGGATACACATGTTTATGGCTTTATCTTATAGAACTCAAGGTTCCCGTGCTGGGAAAACAGGTTTTGCAGCTGTTTGAGCTAAGATTTCCAAGTTATTCACATAATGAAAACCTATACTTTGTTTCGGTCGAGTTCCCCATTCAAATGCATGTAACAGTGAGAAACGCACTGTCTTGGCGAAAGAAAGCGTTTTTGTACAACTTCATAGAAATAGCTGTAACTTTTGATAGAAGACTCGGATACACATGTTTATGGCTTTATCTTATAGAACTCAAGGTTCCCGTGCTGGGAAAACAGGTTTTGCAGCTGTTTGAGCTAAGATTTCCAAGTTATTCACATAATGAAAACCTATACTTTGTTTCGGTCGAGTTCCCCATTCAAATGCATGTAACAGTGAGAAACGCACTGTCTTGGCGAAAGAAAGCGTTTTTGTACAACTTCATAGAAATAGCTGTAACTTTTGATAGAAGACTCGGATACACATGTTTATGGCTTTATCTTATAGAACTCAAGGTTCCCGTGCTGGGAAAACAGGTTTTGCAGCTGTTTGAGCTAAGATTTCCAAGTTATTCACATAATGAAAACCTATACTTTGTTTCGGTCGAGTTCCCCATTCAAATGCATGTAACAGTGAGAAACGCACTGTCTTGGCGAAAGAAAGCGTTTTTGTACAACTTCATAGAAATAGCTGTAACTTTTGATAGAAGACTTGGATACACATGTTTATGGCTTTATCTTATAGAACTCAAGGTCTCCGTGCTGGGAAAACAGGTTTTGCAGCTGTTTGAGCTAAGATTTCCAAGTTATTCACATAATGAAAACCTATACTTTGTTTCGGTCGAGTTCCCCATTCAAATGCATGTAACAGTGAGAAACGCACTGTCTTGGCGAAAGAAAGCGTTTTTGTACAACTTCATAGAAATAGCTGTAACTTTTGATAGAAGACTCGGATACACATGTTTATGGCTTTATCTTATAGAACTCAAGGTTCCCGTGCTGGGAAAACAGGTTTTGCAGCTGTTTGAGCTAAGATTTCCAAGTTATTCACATAATGAAAACCTATACTTTGTTTCGGTCGAGTTCCCCATTCAAATGCATGTAACAGTGAGAAACGCACTGTCTTGGCGAAAGAAAGCGTTTTTGTACAACTTCATAGAAATAGCTGTAACTTTTGATAGAAGACTCGGATACACATGTTTATGGCTTTATCTTATAGAACTCAAGGTTCCCGTGCTGGGAAAACAGGTTTTGCAGCTGTTTGAGCTAAGATTTCCAAGTTATTCACATAATGAAAACCTATACTTTGTTTCGGTCGAGTTCCCCATTCAAATGCATGTAACAGTGAGAAACGCACTGTCTTGGCGAAAGAAAGCGTTTTTGTACAACTTCATAGAAATAGCTGTAACTTTTGATAGAAGACTTGGATACACATGTTTATGGCTTTATCTTATAGAACTCAAGGTTCCCGTGCTGGGAAAACAGGTTTTGCAGCTGTTTGAGCTAAGATTTCCAAGTTATTCACATAATGAAAACCTATACTTTGTTTCGGTCGAGTTCCCCATTCAAATGCATGTAACAGTGAGAAACGCACTGTCTTGGCGAAAGAAAGCGTTTTTGTACAACTTCATAGAAATAGCTGTAACTTTTGATAGAAGACTCGGATACACATGTTTATGGCTTTATCTTATAGAACTCAAGGTTCCCGTGCTGGGAAAACAGGTTTTGCAGCTGTTTGAGCTAAGATTTCCAAGTTATTCACATAATGAAAACCTATACTTTGTTTCGGTCGAGTTCCCCATTCAAATGCATGTAACAGTGAGAAACGCACTGTCTTGGCGAAAGAAAGCGTTTTTGTACAACTTCATAGAAATAGCTGTAACTTTTGATAGAAGACTCGGATACACATGTTTATGGCTTTATCTTATAGAACTCAAGGTCTCCGTGCTGGGAAAACAGGTTTTGCAGCTGTTTGAGCTAAGATTTCCAAGTTATTCACATAATGAAAACCTATACTTTGTTTCGGTCGAGTTCCCCATTCAAATGCATGTAACAGTGAGAAACGCACTGTCTTGGCGAAAGAAAGCGTTTTTGTACAACTTCATAGAAATAGCTGTAACTTTTGATAGAAGACTCGGATACACATGTTTATGGCTTTATCTTATAGAACTCAAGGTCTCCGTGCTGGGAAAACAGGTTTTGCAGCTGTTTGAGCTAAGATTTCCAAGTTATTCACATAATGAAAACCTATACTTTGTTTCGGTCGAGTTCCCCATTCAAATGCATGTAACAGTGAGAAACGCACTGTCTTGGCGAAAGAAAGCGTTTTTGTACAACTTCATAGAAATAGCTGTAACTTTTGATAGAAGACTCGGATACACATGTTTATGGCTTTATCTTATAGAACTCAAGGTTCCCGTGCTGGGAAAACAGGTTTTGCAGCTGTTTGAGCTAAGATTTCCAAGTTATTCACATAATGAAAACCTATACTTTGTTTCGGTCGAGTTCCCCATTCAAATGCATGTAACAGTGAGAAACGCACTGTCTTGGCGAAAGAAAGCGTTTTTGTACAACTTCATAGAAATAGCTGTAACTTTTGATAGAAGACTCGGATACACATGTTTATGGCTTTATCTTATAGAACTCAAGGTTCCCGTGCTGGGAAAACAGGTTTTGCAGCTGTTTGAGCTAAGATTTCCAAGTTATTCACATAATGAAAACCTATACTTTGTTTCGGTCGAGTTCCCCATTCAAATGCATGTAACAGTGAGAAACGCACTGTCTTGGCGAAAGAAAGCGTTTTTGTACAACTTCATAGAAATAGCTGTAACTTTTGATAGAAGACTCAGATACACATGTTTATGGCTTTATCTTATAGAACTCAAGGTCTCCGTGCTGGGAAAACAGGTTTTGCAGCTGTTTGAGCTAAGATTTCCAAGTTATTCACATAATGAAAACCTATACTTTGTTTCGGTCGAGTTCCCCATTCAAATGCATGTAACAGTGAGAAACGCACTGTCTTGGCGAAAGAAAGCGTTTTTGTACAACTTCATAGAAATAGCTGTAACTTTTGATAGAAGACTCGGATACACATGTTTATGGCTTTATCTTATAGAACTCAAGGTCTCCGTGCTGGGAAAACAGGTTTTGCAGCTGTTTGAGCTAAGATTTCCAAGTTATTCACATAATGAAAACCTATACTTTGTTTCGGTCGAGTTCCCCATTCAAATGCATGTAACAGTGAGAAACGCACTGTCTTGGCGAAAGAAAGCGTTTTTGTACAACTTCATAGAAATAGCTGTAACTTTTGATAGAAGACTCGGATACACATGTTTATGGCTTTATCTTATAGAACTCAAGGTTCCCGTGCTGGGAAAACAGGTTTTGCAGCTGTTTGAGCTAAGATTTCCAAGTTATTCACATAATGAAAACCTATACTTTGTTTCGGTCGAGTTCCCCATTCAAATGCATGTAACAGTGAGAAACGCACTGTCTTGGCGAAAGAAAGCGTTTTTGTACAACTTCATAGAAATAGCTGTAACTTTTGATAGAAGACTCGGATACACATGTTTATGGCTTTATCTTATAGAACTCAAGGTCTCCGTGCTGGGAAAACAGGTTTTGCAGCTGTTTGAGCTAAGATTTCCAAGTTATTCACATAATGAAAACCTATACTTTGTTTCGGTCGAGTTCCCCATTCAAATGCATGTAACAGTGAGAAACGCACTGTCTTGGCGAAAGAAAGCGTTTTTGTACAACTTCATAGAAATAGCTGTAACTTTTGATAGAAGACTCGGATACACATGTTTATGGCTTTATCTTATAGAACTCAAGGTTCCCGTGCTGGGAAAACAGGTTTTGCAGCTGTTTGAGCTAAGATTTCCAAGTTATTCACATAATGAAAACCTATACTTTGTTTCGGTCGAGTTCCCCATTCAAATGCATGTAACAGTGAGAAACGCACTGTCTTGGCGAAAGAAAGCGTTTTTGTACAACTTCATAGAAATAGCTGTAACTTTTGATAGAAGACTCGGATACACATGTTTATGGCTTTATCTTATAGAACTCAAGGTCTCCGTGCTGGGAAAACAGGTTTTGCAGCTGTTTGAGCTAAGATTTCCAAGTTATTCACATAATGAAAACCTATACTTTGTTTCGGTCGAGTTCCCCATTCAAATGCATGTAACAGTGAGAAACGCACTGTCTTGGCGAAAGAAAGCGTTTTTGTACAACTTCATAGAAATAGCTGTAACTTTTGATAGAAGACTCGGATACACATGTTTATGGCTTTATCTTATAGAACTCAAGGTTCCCGTGCTGGGAAAACAGGTTTTGCAGCTGTTTGAGCTAAGATTTCCAAGTTATTCACATAATGAAAACCTATACTTTGTTTCGGTCGAGTTCCCCATTCAAATGCATGTAACAGTGAGAAACGCACTGTCTTGGCGAAAGAAAGCGTTTTTGTACAACTTCATAGAAATAGCTGTAACTTTTGATAGAAGACTCGGATACACATGTTTATGGCTTTATCTTATAGAACTCAAGGTCTCCGTGCTGGGAAAACAGGTTTTGCAGCTGTTTGAGCTAAGATTTCCAAGTTATTCACATAATGAAAACCTATACTTTGTTTCGGTCGAGTTCCCCATTCAAATGCATGTAACAGTGAGAAACGCACTGTCTTGGCGAAAGAAAGCGTTTTTGTACAACTTCATAGAAATAGCTGTAACTTTTGATAGAAGACTCGGATACACATGTTTATGGCTTTATCTTATAGAACTCAAGGTCTCCGTGCTGGGAAAACAGGTTTTGCAGCTGTTTGAGCTAAGATTTCCAAGTTATTCACATAATGAAAACCTATACTTTGTTTCGGTCGAGTTCCCCATTCAAATGCATGTAACAGTGAGAAACGCACTGTCTTGGCGAAAGAAAGCGTTTTTGTACAACTTCATAGAAATAGCTGTAACTTTTGATAGAAGACTCGGATACACATGTTTATGGCTTTATCTTATAGAACTCAAGGTCTCCGTGCTGGGAAAACAGGTTTTGCAGCTGTTTGAGCTAAGATTTCCAAGTTATTCACATAATGAAAACCTATACTTTGTTTCGGTCGAGTTCCCCATTCAAATGCATGTAACAGTGAGAAACGCACTGTCTTGGCGAAAGAAAGCGTTTTTGTACAACTTCATAGAAATAGCTGTAACTTTTGATAGAAGACTCGGATACACATGTTTATGGCTTTATCTTATAGAACTCAAGGTTCCCGTGCTGGGAAAACAGGTTTTGCAGCTGTTTGAGCTAAGATTTCCAAGTTATTCACATAATGAAAACCTATACTTTGTTTCGGTCGAGTTCCCCATTCAAATGCATGTAACAGTGAGAAACGCACTGTCTTGGCGAAAGAAAGCGTTTTTGTACAACTTCATAGAAATAGCTGTAACTTTTGATAGAAGACTCGGATACACATGTTTATGGCTTTATCTTATAGAACTCAAGGTTCCCGTGCTGGGAAAACAGGTTTTGCAGCTGTTTGAGCTAAGATTTCCAAGTTATTCACATAATGAAAACCTATACTTTGTTTCGGTCGAGTTCCCCATTCAAATGCATGTAACAGTGAGAAACGCACTGTCTTGGCGAAAGAAAGCGTTTTTGTACAACTTCATAGAAATAGCTGTAACTTTTGATAGAAGACTCGGATACACATGTTTATGGCTTTATCTTATAGAACTCAAGGTTCCCGTGCTGGGAAAACAGGTTTTGCAGCTGTTTGAGCTAAGATTTCCAAGTTATTCACATAATGAAAACCTATACTTTGTTTCGGTCGAGTTCCCCATTCAAATGCATGTAACAGTGAGAAACGCACTGTCTTGGCGAAAGAAAGCGTTTTTGTACAACTTCATAGAAATAGCTGTAACTTTTGATAGAAGACTCAGATACACATGTTTATGGCTTTATCTTATAGAACTCAAGGTCTCCGTGCTGGGAAAACAGGTTTTGCAGCTGTTTGAGCTAAGATTTCCAAGTTATTCACATAATGAAAACCTATACTTTGTTTCGGTCGAGTTCCCCATTCAAATGCATGTAACAGTGAGAAACGCACTGTCTTGGCGAAAGAAAGCGTTTTTGTACAACTTCATATAAATAGCTGTAACTTTTGATAGAAGACTCGGATACACATGTTTATGGCTTTATCTTATAGAACTCAAGGTCTCCGTGCTGGGAAAACAGGTTTTGCAGCTGTTTGAGCTAAGATTTCCAAGTTATTCACATAATGAAAACCTATACTTTGTTTCGGTCGAGTTCCCCATTCAAATGCATGTAACAGTGAGAAACGCACTGTCTTGGCGAAAGAAAGCGTTTTTGTACAACTTCATAGAAATAGCTGTAACTTTTGATAGAAGACTCGGATACACATGTTTATGGCTTTATCTTATAGAACTCAAGGTTCCCGTGCTGGGAAAACAGGTTTTGCAGCTGTTTGAGCTAAGATTTCCAAGTTATTCACATAATGAAAACCTATACTTTGTTTCGGTCGAGTTCCCCATTCAAATGCATGTAACAGTGAGAAACGCACTGTCTTGGCGAAAGAAAGCGTTTTTGTACAACTTCATAGAAATAGCTGTAACTTTTGATAGAAGACTCGGATACACATGTTTATGGCTTTATCTTATAGAACTCAAGGTCTCCGTGCTGGGAAAACAGGTTTTGCAGCTGTTTGAGCTAAGATTTCCAAGTTATTCACATAATGAAAACCTATACTTTGTTTCGGTCGAGTTCCCCATTCAAATGCATGTAACAGTGAGAAACGCACTGTCTTGGCGAAAGAAAGCGTTTTTGTACAACTTCATAGAAATAGCTGTAACTTTTGATAGAAGACTCGGATACACATGTTTATGGCTTTATCTTATAGAACTCAAGGTCTCCGTGCTGGGAAAACAGGTTTTGCAGCTGTTTGAGCTAAGATTTCCAAGTTATTCACATAATGAAAACCTATACTTTGTTTCGGTCGAGTTCCCCATTCAAATGCATGTAACAGTGAGAAACGCACTGTCTTGGCGAAAGAAAGCGTTTTTGTACAACTTCATAGAAATAGCTGTAACTTTTGATAGAAGACTCGGATACACATGTTTATGGCTTTATCTTATAGAACTCAAGGTTCCCGTGCTGGGAAAACAGGTTTTGCAGCTGTTTGAGCTAAGATTTCCAAGTTATTCACATAATGAAAACCTATACTTTGTTTCGGTCGAGTTCCCCATTCAAATGCATGTAACAGTGAGAAACGCACTGTCTTGGCGAAAGAAAGCGTTTTTGTACAACTTCATAGAAATAGCTGTAACTTTTGATAGAAGACTCGGATACACATGTTTATGGCTTTATCTTATAGAACTCAAGGTCTCCGTGCTGGGAAAACAGGTTTTGCAGCTGTTTGAGCTAAGATTTCCAAGTTATTCACATAATGAAAACCTATACTTTGTTTCGGTCGAGTTCCCCATTCAAATGCATGTAACAGTGAGAAACGCACTGTCTTGGCGAAAGAAAGCGTTTTTGTACAACTTCATAGAAATAGCTGTAACTTTTGATAGAAGACTCGGATACACATGTTTATGGCTTTATCTTATAGAACTCAAGGTCTCCGTGCTGGGAAAACAGGTTTTGCAGCTGTTTGAGCTAAGATTTCCAAGTTATTCACATAATGAAAACCTATACTTTGTTTCGGTCGAGTTCCCCATTCAAATGCATGTAACAGTGAGAAACGCACTGTCTTGGCGAAAGAAAGCGTTTTTGTACAACTTCATAGAAATAGCTGTAACTTTTGATAGAAGACTCGGATACACATGTTTATGGCTTTATCTTATAGAACTCAAGGTCTCCGTGCTGGGAAAACAGGTTTTGCAGCTGTTTGAGCTAAGATTTCCAAGTTATTCACATAATGAAAACCTATACTTTGTTTCGGTCGAGTTCCCCATTCAAATGCATGTAACAGTGAGAAACGCACTGTCTTGGCGAAAGAAAGCGTTTTTGTACAACTTCATAGAAATAGCTGTAACTTTTGATAGAAGACTCGGATACACATGTTTATGGCTTTATCTTATAGAACTCAAGGTTCCCGTGCTGGGAAAACAGGTTTTGCAGCTGTTTGAGCTAAGATTTCCAAGTTATTCACATAATGAAAACCTATACTTTGTTTCGGTCGAGTTCCCCATTCAAATGCATGTAACAGTGAGAAACGCACTGTCTTGGCGAAAGAAAGCGTTTTTGTACAACTTCATAGAAATAGCTGTAACTTTTGATAGAAGACTCGGATACACATGTTTATGGCTTTATCTTATAGAACTCAAGGTTCCCGTGCTGGGAAAACAGGTTTTGCAGCTGTTTGAGCTAAGATTTCCAAGTTATTCACATAATGAAAACCTATACTTTGTTTCGGTCGAGTTCCCCATTCAAATGCATGTAACAGTGAGAAACGCACTGTCTTGGCGAAAGAAAGCGTTTTTGTACAACTTCATAGAAATAGCTGTAACTTTTGATAGAAGACTCGGATACACATGTTTATGGCTTTATCTTATAGAACTCAAGGTTCCCGTGCTGGGAAAACAGGTTTTGCAGCTGTTTGAGCTAAGATTTCCAAGTTATTCACATAATGAAAACCTATACTTTGTTTCGGTCGAGTTCCCCATTCAAATGCATGTAACAGTGAGAAACGCACTGTCTTGGCGAAAGAAAGCGTTTTTGTACAACTTCATAGAAATAGCTGTAACTTTTGATAGAAGACTCGGATACACATGTTTATGGCTTTATCTTATAGAACTCAAGGTTCCCGTGCTGGGAAAACAGGTTTTGCAGCTGTTTGAGCTAAGATTTCCAAGTTATTCACATAATGAAAACCTATACTTTGTTTCGGTCGAGTTCCCCATTCAAATGCATGTAACAGTGAGAAACGCACTGTCTTGGCGAAAGAAAGCGTTTTTGTACAACTTCATAGAAATAGCTGTAACTTTTGATAGAAGACTCGGATACACATGTTTATGGCTTTATCTTATAGAACTCAAGGTTCCCGTGCTGGGAAAACAGGTTTTGCAGCTGTTTGAGCTAAGATTTCCAAGTTATTCACATAATGAAAACCTATACTTTGTTTCGGTCGAGTTCCCCATTCAAATGCATGTAACAGTGAGAAACGCACTGTCTTGGCGAAAGAAAGCGTTTTTGTACAACTTCATAGAAATAGCTGTAACTTTTGATAGAAGACTCGGATACACATGTTTATGGCTTTATCTTATAGAACTCAAGGTTCCCGTGCTGGGAAAACAGGTTTTGCAGCTGTTTGAGCTAAGATTTCCAAGTTATTCACATAATGAAAACCTATACTTTGTTTCGGTCGAGTTCCCCATTCAAATGCATGTAACAGTGAGAAACGCACTGTCTTGGCGAAAGAAAGCGTTTTTGTACAACTTCATAGAAATAGCTGTAACTTTTGATAGAAGACTCGGATACACATGTTTATGGCTTTATCTTATAGAACTCAAGGTTCCCGTGCTGGGAAAACAGGTTTTGCAGCTGTTTGAGCTAAGATTTCCAAGTTATTCACATAATGAAAACCTATACTTTGTTTCGGTCGAGTTCCCCATTCAAATGCATGTAACAGTGAGAAACGCACTGTCTTGGCGAAAGAAAGCGTTTTTGTACAACTTCATAGAAATAGCTGTAACTTTTGATAGAAGACTCGGATACACATGTTTATGGCTTTATCTTATAGAACTCAAGGTTCCCGTGCTGGGAAAACAGGTTTTGCAGCTGTTTGAGCTAAGATTTCCAAGTTATTCACATAATGAAAACCTATACTTTGTTTCGGTCGAGTTCCCCATTCAAATGCATGTAACAGTGAGAAACGCACTGTCTTGGCGAAAGAAAGCGTTTTTGTACAACTTCATAGAAATAGCTGTAACTTTTGATAGAAGACTCGGATACACATGTTTATGGCTTTATCTTATAGAACTCAAGGTTCCCGTGCTGGGAAAACAGGTTTTGCAGCTGTTTGAGCTAAGATTTCCAAGTTATTCACATAATGAAAACCTATACTTTGTTTCGGTCGAGTTCCCCATTCAAATGCATGTAACAGTGAGAAACGCACTGTCTTGGCGAAAGAAAGCGTTTTTGTACAACTTCATAGAAATAGCTGTAACTTTTGATAGAAGACTCGGATACACATGTTTATGGCTTTATCTTATAGAACTCAAGGTTCCCGTGCTGGGAAAACAGGTTTTGCAGCTGTTTGAGCTAAGATTTCCAAGTTATTCACATAATGAAAACCTATACTTTGTTTCGGTCGAGTTCCCCATTCAAATGCATGTAACAGTGAGAAACGCACTGTCTTGGCGAAAGAAAGCGTTTTTGTACAACTTCATAGAAATAGCTGTAACTTTTGATAGAAGACTCGGATACACATGTTTATGGCTTTATCTTATAGAACTCAAGGTTCCCGTGCTGGGAAAACAGGTTTTGCAGCTGTTTGAGCTAAGATTTCCAAGTTATTCACATAATGAAAACCTATACTTTGTTTCGGTCGAGTTCCCCATTCAAATGCATGTAACAGTGAGAAACGCACTGTCTTGGCGAAAGAAAGCGTTTTTGTACAACTTCATAGAAATAGCTGTAACTTTTGATAGAAGACTCGGATACACATGTTTATGGCTTTATCTTATAGAACTCAAGGTTCCCGTGCTGGGAAAACAGGTTTTGCAGCTGTTTGAGCTAAGATTTCCAAGTTATTCACATAATGAAAACCTATACTTTGTTTCGGTCGAGTTCCCCATTCAAATGCATGTAACAGTGAGAAACGCACTGTCTTGGCGAAAGAAAGCGTTTTTGTACAACTTCATAGAAATAGCTGTAACTTTTGATAGAAGACTCGGATACACATGTTTATGGCTTTATCTTATAGAACTCAAGGTTCCCGTGCTGGGAAAACAGGTTTTGCAGCTGTTTGAGCTAAGATTTCCAAGTTATTCACATAATGAAAACCTATACTTTGTTTCGGTCGAGTTCCCCATTCAAATGCATGTAACAGTGAGAAACGCACTGTCTTGGCGAAAGAAAGCGTTTTTGTACAACTTCATAGAAATAGCTGTAACTTTTGATAGAAGACTCGGATACACATGTTTATGGCTTTATCTTATAGAACTCAAGGTTCCCGTGCTGGGAAAACAGGTTTTGCAGCTGTTTGAGCTAAGATTTCCAAGTTATTCACATAATGAAAACCTATACTTTGTTTCGGTCGAGTTCCCCATTCAAATGCATGTAACAGTGAGAAACGCACTGTCTTGGCGAAAGAAAGCGTTTTTGTACAACTTCATAGAAATAGCTGTAACTTTTGATAGAAGACTCGGATACACATGTTTATGGCTTTATCTTATAGAACTCAAGGTTCCCGTGCTGGGAAAACAGGTTTTGCAGCTGTTTGAGCTAAGATTTCCAAGTTATTCACATAATGAAAACCTATACTTTGTTTCGGTCGAGTTCCCCATTCAAATGCATGTAACAGTGAGAAACGCACTGTCTTGGCGAAAGAAAGCGTTTTTGTACAACTTCATAGAAATAGCTGTAACTTTTGATAGAAGACTCGGATACACATGTTTATGGCTTTATCTTATAGAACTCAAGGTTCCCGTGCTGGGAAAACAGGTTTTGCAGCTGTTTGAGCTAAGATTTCCAAGTTATTCACATAATGAAAACCTATACTTTGTTTCGGTCGAGTTCCCCATTCAAATGCATGTAACAGTGAGAAACGCACTGTCTTGGCGAAAGAAAGCGTTTTTGTACAACTTCATAGAAATAGCTGTAACTTTTGATAGAAGACTCGGATACACATGTTTATGGCTTTATCTTATAGAACTCAAGGTTCCCGTGCTGGGAAAACAGGTTTTGCAGCTGTTTGAGCTAAGATTTCCAAGTTATTCACATAATGAAAACCTATACTTTGTTTCGGTCGAGTTCCCCATTCAAATGCATGTAACAGTGAGAAACGCACTGTCTTGGCGAAAGAAAGCGTTTTTGTACAACTTCATAGAAATAGCTGTAACTTTTGATAGAAGACTCGGATACACATGTTTATGGCTTTATCTTATAGAACTCAAGGTTCCCGTGCTGGGAAAACAGGTTTTGCAGCTGTTTGAGCTAAGATTTCCAAGTTATTCACATAATGAAAACCTATACTTTGTTTCGGTCGAGTTCCCCATTCAAATGCATGTAACAGTGAGAAACGCACTGTCTTGGCGAAAGAAAGCGTTTTTGTACAACTTCATAGAAATAGCTGTAACTTTTGATAGAAGACTCGGATACACATGTTTATGGCTTTATCTTATAGAACTCAAGGTTCCCGTGCTGGGAAAACAGGTTTTGCAGCTGTTTGAGCTAAGATTTCCAAGTTATTCACATAATGAAAACCTATACTTTGTTTCGGTCGAGTTCCCCATTCAAATGCATGTAACAGTGAGAAACGCACTGTCTTGGCGAAAGAAAGCGTTTTTGTACAACTTCATAGAAATAGCTGTAACTTTTGATAGAAGACTCGGATACACATGTTTATGGCTTTATCTTATAGAACTCAAGGTTCCCGTGCTGGGAAAACAGGTTTTGCAGCTGTTTGAGCTAAGATTTCCAAGTTATTCACATAATGAAAACCTATACTTTGTTTCGGTCGAGTTCCCCATTCAAATGCATGTAACAGTGAGAAACGCACTGTCTTGGCGAAAGAAAGCGTTTTTGTACAACTTCATAGAAATAGCTGTAACTTTTGATAGAAGACTCGGATACACATGTTTATGGCTTTATCTTATAGAACTCAAGGTTCCCGTGCTGGGAAAACAGGTTTTGCAGCTGTTTGAGCTAAGATTTCCAAGTTATTCACATAATGAAAACCTATACTTTGTTTCGGTCGAGTTCCCCATTCAAATGCATGTAACAGTGAGAAACGCACTGTCTTGGCGAAAGAAAGCGTTTTTGTACAACTTCATAGAAATAGCTGTAACTTTTGATAGAAGACTCGGATACACATGTTTATGGCTTTATCTTATAGAACTCAAGGTTCCCGTGCTGGGAAAACAGGTTTTGCAGCTGTTTGAGCTAAGATTTCCAAGTTATTCACATAATGAAAACCTATACTTTGTTTCGGTCGAGTTCCCCATTCAAATGCATGTAACAGTGAGAAACGCACTGTCTTGGCGAAAGAAAGCGTTTTTGTACAACTTCATAGAAATAGCTGTAACTTTTGATAGAAGACTCGGATACACATGTTTATGGCTTTATCTTATAGAACTCAAGGTTCCCGTGCTGGGAAAACAGGTTTTGCAGCTGTTTGAGCTAAGATTTCCAAGTTATTCACATAATGAAAACCTATACTTTGTTTCGGTCGAGTTCCCCATTCAAATGCATGTAACAGTGAGAAACGCACTGTCTTGGCGAAAGAAAGCGTTTTTGTACAACTTCATAGAAATAGCTGTAACTTTTGATAGAAGACTCGGATACACATGTTTATGGCTTTATCTTATAGAACTCAAGGTTCCCGTGCTGGGAAAACAGGTTTTGCAGCTGTTTGAGCTAAGATTTCCAAGTTATTCACATAATGAAAACCTATACTTTGTTTCGGTCGAGTTCCCCATTCAAATGCATGTAACAGTGAGAAACGCACTGTCTTGGCGAAAGAAAGCGTTTTTGTACAACTTCATAGAAATAGCTGTAACTTTTGATAGAAGACTCGGATACACATGTTTATGGCTTTATCTTATAGAACTCAAGGTTCCCGTGCTGGGAAAACAGGTTTTGCAGCTGTTTGAGCTAAGATTTCCAAGTTATTCACATAATGAAAACCTATACTTTGTTTCGGTCGAGTTCCCCATTCAAATGCATGTAACAGTGAGAAACGCACTGTCTTGGCGAAAGAAAGCGTTTTTGTACAACTTCATAGAAATAGCTGTAACTTTTGATAGAAGACTCGGATACACATGTTTATGGCTTTATCTTATAGAACTCAAGGTTCCCGTGCTGGGAAAACAGGTTTTGCAGCTGTTTGAGCTAAGATTTCCAAGTTATTCACATAATGAAAACCTATACTTTGTTTCGGTCGAGTTCCCCATTCAAATGCATGTAACAGTGAGAAACGCACTGTCTTGGCGAAAGAAAGCGTTTTTGTACAACTTCATAGAAATAGCTGTAACTTTTGATAGAAGACTCGGATACACATGTTTATGGCTTTATCTTATAGAACTCAAGGTTCCCGTGCTGGGAAAACAGGTTTTGCAGCTGTTTGAGCTAAGATTTCCAAGTTATTCACATAATGAAAACCTATACTTTGTTTCGGTCGAGTTCCCCATTCAAATGCATGTAACAGTGAGAAACGCACTGTCTTGGCGAAAGAAAGCGTTTTTGTACAACTTCATAGAAATAGCTGTAACTTTTGATAGAAGACTCGGATACACATGTTTATGGCTTTATCTTATAGAACTCAAGGTTCCCGTGCTGGGAAAACAGGTTTTGCAGCTGTTTGAGCTAAGATTTCCAAGTTATTCACATAATGAAAACCTATACTTTGTTTCGGTCGAGTTCCCCATTCAAATGCATGTAACAGTGAGAAACGCACTGTCTTGGCGAAAGAAAGCGTTTTTGTACAACTTCATAGAAATAGCTGTAACTTTTGATAGAAGACTCGGATACACATGTTTATGGCTTTATCTTATAGAACTCAAGGTTCCCGTGCTGGGAAAACAGGTTTTGCAGCTGTTTGAGCTAAGATTTCCAAGTTATTCACATAATGAAAACCTATACTTTGTTTCGGTCGAGTTCCCCATTCAAATGCATGTAACAGTGAGAAACGCACTGTCTTGGCGAAAGAAAGCGTTTTTGTACAACTTCATAGAAATAGCTGTAACTTTTGATAGAAGACTCGGATACACATGTTTATGGCTTTATCTTATAGAACTCAAGGTTCCCGTGCTGGGAAAACAGGTTTTGCAGCTGTTTGAGCTAAGATTTCCAAGTTATTCACATAATGAAAACCTATACTTTGTTTCGGTCGAGTTCCCCATTCAAATGCATGTAACAGTGAGAAACGCACTGTCTTGGCGAAAGAAAGCGTTTTTGTACAACTTCATAGAAATAGCTGTAACTTTTGATAGAAGACTCGGATACACATGTTTATGGCTTTATCTTATAGAACTCAAGGTTCCCGTGCTGGGAAAACAGGTTTTGCAGCTGTTTGAGCTAAGATTTCCAAGTTATTCACATAATGAAAACCTATACTTTGTTTCGGTCGAGTTCCCCATTCAAATGCATGTAACAGTGAGAAACGCACTGTCTTGGCGAAAGAAAGCGTTTTTGTACAACTTCATAGAAATAGCTGTAACTTTTGATAGAAGACTCGGATACACATGTTTATGGCTTTATCTTATAGAACTCAAGGTTCCCGTGCTGGGAAAACAGGTTTTGCAGCTGTTTGAGCTAAGATTTCCAAGTTATTCACATAATGAAAACCTATACTTTGTTTCGGTCGAGTTCCCCATTCAAATGCATGTAACAGTGAGAAACGCACTGTCTTGGCGAAAGAAAGCGTTTTTGTACAACTTCATAGAAATAGCTGTAACTTTTGATAGAAGACTCGGATACACATGTTTATGGCTTTATCTTATAGAACTCAAGGTTCCCGTGCTGGGAAAACAGGTTTTGCAGCTGTTTGAGCTAAGATTTCCAAGTTATTCACATAATGAAAACCTATACTTTGTTTCGGTCGAGTTCCCCATTCAAATGCATGTAACAGTGAGAAACGCACTGTCTTGGCGAAAGAAAGCGTTTTTGTACAACTTCATAGAAATAGCTGTAACTTTTGATAGAAGACTCGGATACACATGTTTATGGCTTTATCTTATAGAACTCAAGGTTCCCGTGCTGGGAAAACAGGTTTTGCAGCTGTTTGAGCTAAGATTTCCAAGTTATTCACATAATGAAAACCTATACTTTGTTTCGGTCGAGTTCCCCATTCAAATGCATGTAACAGTGAGAAACGCACTGTCTTGGCGAAAGAAAGCGTTTTTGTACAACTTCATAGAAATAGCTGTAACTTTTGATAGAAGACTCGGATACACATGTTTATGGCTTTATCTTATAGAACTCAAGGTTCCCGTGCTGGGAAAACAGGTTTTGCAGCTGTTTGAGCTAAGATTTCCAAGTTATTCACATAATGAAAACCTATACTTTGTTTCGGTCGAGTTCCCCATTCAAATGCATGTAACAGTGAGAAACGCACTGTCTTGGCGAAAGAAAGCGTTTTTGTACAACTTCATAGAAATAGCTGTAACTTTTGATAGAAGACTCGGATACACATGTTTATGGCTTTATCTTATAGAACTCAAGGTTCCCGTGCTGGGAAAACAGGTTTTGCAGCTGTTTGAGCTAAGATTTCCAAGTTATTCACATAATGAAAACCTATACTTTGTTTCGGTCGAGTTCCCCATTCAAATGCATGTAACAGTGAGAAACGCACTGTCTTGGCGAAAGAAAGCGTTTTTGTACAACTTCATAGAAATAGCTGTAACTTTTGATAGAAGACTCGGATACACATGTTTATGGCTTTATCTTATAGAACTCAAGGTTCCCGTGCTGGGAAAACAGGTTTTGCAGCTGTTTGAGCTAAGATTTCCAAGTTATTCACATAATGAAAACCTATACTTTGTTTCGGTCGAGTTCCCCATTCAAATGCATGTAACAGTGAGAAACGCACTGTCTTGGCGAAAGAAAGCGTTTTTGTACAACTTCATAGAAATAGCTGTAACTTTTGATAGAAGACTCGGATACACATGTTTATGGCTTTATCTTATAGAACTCAAGGTTCCCGTGCTGGGAAAACAGGTTTTGCAGCTGTTTGAGCTAAGATTTCCAAGTTATTCACATAATGAAAACCTATACTTTGTTTCGGTCGAGTTCCCCATTCAAATGCATGTAACAGTGAGAAACGCACTGTCTTGGCGAAAGAAAGCGTTTTTGTACAACTTCATAGAAATAGCTGTAACTTTTGATAGAAGACTCGGATACACATGTTTATGGCTTTATCTTATAGAACTCAAGGTCTCCGTGCTGGGAAAACAGGTTTTGCAGCTGTTTGAGCTAAGATTTCCAAGTTATTCACATAATGAAAACCTATACTTTGTTTCGGTCGAGTTCCCCATTCAAATGCATGTAACAGTGAGAAACGCACTGTCTTGGCGAAAGAAAGCGTTTTTGTACAACTTCATAGAAATAGCTGTAACTTTTGATAGAAGACTCGGATACACATGTTTATGGCTTTATCTTATAGAACTCAAGGTTCCCGTGCTGGGAAAACAGGTTTTGCAGCTGTTTGAGCTAAGATTTCCAAGTTATTCACATAATGAAAACCTATACTTTGTTTCGGTCGAGTTCCCCATTCAAATGCATGTAACAGTGAGAAACGCACTGTCTTGGCGAAAGAAAGCGTTTTTGTACAACTTCATAGAAATAGCTGTAACTTTTGATAGAAGACTCGGATACACATGTTTATGGCTTTATCTTATAGAACTCAAGGTTCCCGTGCTGGGAAAACAGGTTTTGCAGCTGTTTGAGCTAAGATTTCCAAGTTATTCACATAATGAAAACCTATACTTTGTTTCGGTCGAGTTCCCCATTCAAATGCATGTAACAGTGAGAAACGCACTGTCTTGGCGAAAGAAAGCGTTTTTGTACAACTTCATAGAAATAGCTGTAACTTTTGATAGAAGACTCGGATACACATGTTTATGGCTTTATCTTATAGAACTCAAGGTTCCCGTGCTGGGAAAACAGGTTTTGCAGCTGTTTGAGCTAAGATTTCCAAGTTATTCACATAATGAAAACCTATACTTTGTTTCGGTCGAGTTCCCCATTCAAATGCATGTAACAGTGAGAAACGCACTGTCTTGGCGAAAGAAAGCGTTTTTGTACAACTTCATAGAAATAGCTGTAACTTTTGATAGAAGACTCGGATACACATGTTTATGGCTTTATCTTATAGAACTCAAGGTTCCCGTGCTGGGAAAACAGGTTTTGCAGCTGTTTGAGCTAAGATTTCCAAGTTATTCACATAATGAAAACCTATACTTTGTTTCGGTCGAGTTCCCCATTCAAATGCATGTAACAGTGAGAAACGCACTGTCTTGGCGAAAGAAAGCGTTTTTGTACAACTTCATAGAAATAGCTGTAACTTTTGATAGAAGACTCGGATACACATGTTTATGGCTTTATCTTATAGAACTCAAGGTTCCCGTGCTGGGAAAACAGGTTTTGCAGCTGTTTGAGCTAAGATTTCCAAGTTATTCACATAATGAAAACCTATACTTTGTTTCGGTCGAGTTCCCCATTCAAATGCATGTAACAGTGAGAAACGCACTGTCTTGGCGAAAGAAAGCGTTTTTGTACAACTTCATAGAAATAGCTGTAACTTTTGATAGAAGACTCGGATACACATGTTTATGGCTTTATCTTATAGAACTCAAGGTTCCCGTGCTGGGAAAACAGGTTTTGCAGCTGTTTGAGCTAAGATTTCCAAGTTATTCACATAATGAAAACCTATACTTTGTTTCGGTCGAGTTCCCCATTCAAATGCATGTAACAGTGAGAAACGCACTGTCTTGGCGAAAGAAAGCGTTTTTGTACAACTTCATAGAAATAGCTGTAACTTTTGATAGAAGACTCGGATACACATGTTTATGGCTTTATCTTATAGAACTCAAGGTTCCCGTGCTGGGAAAACAGGTTTTGCAGCTGTTTGAGCTAAGATTTCCAAGTTATTCACATAATGAAAACCTATACTTTGTTTCGGTCGAGTTCCCCATTCAAATGCATGTAACAGTGAGAAACGCACTGTCTTGGCGAAAGAAAGCGTTTTTGTACAACTTCATAGAAATAGCTGTAACTTTTGATAGAAGACTCGGATACACATGTTTATGGCTTTATCTTATAGAACTCAAGGTTCCCGTGCTGGGAAAACAGGTTTTGCAGCTGTTTGAGCTAAGATTTCCAAGTTATTCACATAATGAAAACCTATACTTTGTTTCGGTCGAGTTCCCCATTCAAATGCATGTAACAGTGAGAAACGCACTGTCTTGGCGAAAGAAAGCGTTTTTGTACAACTTCATAGAAATAGCTGTAACTTTTGATAGAAGACTCGGATACACATGTTTATGGCTTTATCTTATAGAACTCAAGGTTCCCGTGCTGGGAAAACAGGTTTTGCAGCTGTTTGAGCTAAGATTTCCAAGTTATTCACATAATGAAAACCTATACTTTGTTTCGGTCGAGTTCCCCATTCAAATGCATGTAACAGTGAGAAACGCACTGTCTTGGCGAAAGAAAGCGTTTTTGTACAACTTCATAGAAATAGCTGTAACTTTTGATAGAAGACTCGGATACACATGTTTATGGCTTTATCTTATAGAACTCAAGGTTCCCGTGCTGGGAAAACAGGTTTTGCAGCTGTTTGAGCTAAGATTTCCAAGTTATTCACATAATGAAAACCTATACTTTGTTTCGGTCGAGTTCCCCATTCAAATGCATGTAACAGTGAGAAACGCACTGTCTTGGCGAAAGAAAGCGTTTTTGTACAACTTCATAGAAATAGCTGTAACTTTTGATAGAAGACTCGGATACACATGTTTATGGCTTTATCTTATAGAACTCAAGGTTCCCGTGCTGGGAAAACAGGTTTTGCAGCTGTTTGAGCTAAGATTTCCAAGTTATTCACATAATGAAAACCTATACTTTGTTTCGGTCGAGTTCCCCATTCAAATGCATGTAACAGTGAGAAACGCACTGTCTTGGCGAAAGAAAGCGTTTTTGTACAACTTCATAGAAATAGCTGTAACTTTTGATAGAAGACTCGGATACACATGTTTATGGCTTTATCTTATAGAACTCAAGGTTCCCGTGCTGGGAAAACAGGTTTTGCAGCTGTTTGAGCTAAGATTTCCAAGTTATTCACATAATGAAAACCTATACTTTGTTTCGGTCGAGTTCCCCATTCAAATGCATGTAACAGTGAGAAACGCACTGTCTTGGCGAAAGAAAGCGTTTTTGTACAACTTCATAGAAATAGCTGTAACTTTTGATAGAAGACTCGGATACACATGTTTATGGCTTTATCTTATAGAACTCAAGGTTCCCGTGCTGGGAAAACAGGTTTTGCAGCTGTTTGAGCTAAGATTTCCAAGTTATTCACATAATGAAAACCTATACTTTGTTTCGGTCGAGTTCCCCATTCAAATGCATGTAACAGTGAGAAACGCACTGTCTTGGCGAAAGAAAGCGTTTTTGTACAACTTCATAGAAATAGCTGTAACTTTTGATAGAAGACTCGGATACACATGTTTATGGCTTTATCTTATAGAACTCAAGGTTCCCGTGCTGGGAAAACAGGTTTTGCAGCTGTTTGAGCTAAGATTTCCAAGTTATTCACATAATGAAAACCTATACTTTGTTTCGGTCGAGTTCCCCATTCAAATGCATGTAACAGTGAGAAACGCACTGTCTTGGCGAAAGAAAGCGTTTTTGTACAACTTCATAGAAATAGCTGTAACTTTTGATAGAAGACTCGGATACACATGTTTATGGCTTTATCTTATAGAACTCAAGGTTCCCGTGCTGGGAAAACAGGTTTTGCAGCTGTTTGAGCTAAGATTTCCAAGTTATTCACATAATGAAAACCTATACTTTGTTTCGGTCGAGTTCCCCATTCAAATGCATGTAACAGTGAGAAACGCACTGTCTTGGCGAAAGAAAGCGTTTTTGTACAACTTCATAGAAATAGCTGTAACTTTTGATAGAAGACTCGGATACACATGTTTATGGCTTTATCTTATAGAACTCAAGGTCTCCGTGCTGGGAAAACAGGTTTTGCAGCTGTTTGAGCTAAGATTTCCAAGTTATTCACATAATGAAAACCTATACTTTGTTTCGGTCGAGTTCCCCATTCAAATGCATGTAACAGTGAGAAACGCACTGTCTTGGCGAAAGAAAGCGTTTTTGTACAACTTCATAGAAATAGCTGTAACTTTTGATAGAAGACTCGGATACACATGTTTATGGCTTTATCTTATAGAACTCAAGGTTCCCGTGCTGGGAAAACAGGTTTTGCAGCTGTTTGAGCTAAGATTTCCAAGTTATTCACATAATGAAAACCTATACTTTGTTTCGGTCGAGTTCCCCATTCAAATGCATGTAACAGTGAGAAACGCACTGTCTTGGCGAAAGAAAGCGTTTTTGTACAACTTCATAGAAATAGCTGTAACTTTTGATAGAAGACTCGGATACACATGTTTATGGCTTTATCTTATAGAACTCAAGGTTCCCGTGCTGGGAAAACAGGTTTTGCAGCTGTTTGAGCTAAGATTTCCAAGTTATTCACATAATGAAAACCTATACTTTGTTTCGGTCGAGTTCCCCATTCAAATGCATGTGACAGTGAGAAACGCACTGTCTTGGCGAAAGAAAGCGTTTTTGTACAACTTCATAGAAATAGCTGTAACTTTTGATAGAAGACTCGGATACACATGTTTATGGCTTTATCTTATAGAACTCAAGGTCTCCGTGCTGGGAAAACAGGTTTTGCAGCTGTTTGAGCTAAGATTTCCAAGTTATTCACATAATGAAAACCTATACTTTGTTTCGGTCGAGTTCCCCATTCAAATGCATGTAACAGTGAGAAACGCACTGTCTTGGCGAAAGAAAGCGTTTTTGTACAACTTCATAGAAATAGCTGTAACTTTTGATAGAAGACTCGGATACACATGTTTATGGCTTTATCTTATAGAACTCAAGGTTCCCGTGCTGGGAAAACAGGTTTTGCAGCTGTTTGAGCTAAGATTTCCAAGTTATTCACATAATGAAAACCTATACTTTGTTTCGGTCGAGTTCCCCATTCAAATGCATGTAACAGTGAGAAACGCACTGTCTTGGCGAAAGAAAGCGTTTTTGTACAACTTCATAGAAATAGCTGTAACTTTTGATAGAAGACTCGGATACACATGTTTATGGCTTTATCTTATAGAACTCAAGGTCTCTGTGCTGGGAAAACAGGTTTTGCAGCTGTTTGAGCTAAGATTTCCAAGTTATTCACATAATGAAAACCTATACTTTGTTTCGGTCGAGTTCCCCATTCAAATGCATGTAACAGTGAGAAACGCACTGTCTTGGCGAAAGAAAGCGTTTTTGTACAACTTCATAGAAATAGCTGTAACTTTTGATAGAAGACTCGGATACACATGTTTATGGCTTTATCTTATAGAACTCAAGGTTCCCGTGCTGGGAAAACAGGTTTTGCAGCTGTTTGAGCTAAGATTTCCAAGTTATTCACATAATGAAAACCTATACTTTGTTTCGGTCGAGTTCCCCATTCAAATGCATGTAACAGTGAGAAACGCACTGTCTTGGCGAAAGAAAGCGTTTTTGTACAACTTCATAGAAATAGCTGTAACTTTTGATAGAAGACTCGGATACACATGTTTATGGCTTTATCTTATAGAACTCAAGGTTCCCGTGCTGGGAAAACAGGTTTTGCAGCTGTTTGAGCTAAGATTTCCAAGTTATTCACATAATGAAAACCTATACTTTGTTTCGGTCGAGTTCCCCATTCAAATGCATGTAACAGTGAGAAACGCACTGTCTTGGCGAAAGAAAGCGTTTTTGTACAACTTCATAGAAATAGCTGTAACTTTTGATAGAAGACTCGGATACACATGTTTATGGCTTTATCTTATAGAACTCAAGGTCTCCGTGCTGGGAAAACAGGTTTTGCAGCTGTTTGAGCTAAGATTTCCAAGTTATTCACATAATGAAAACCTATACTTTGTTTCGGTCGAGTTCCCCATTCAAATGCATGTAACAGTGAGAAACGCACTGTCTTGGCGAAAGAAAGCGTTTTTGTACAACTTCATAGAAATAGCTGTAACTTTTGATAGAAGACTCGGATACACATGTTTATGGCTTTATCTTATAGAACTCAAGGTTCCCGTGCTGGGAAAACAGGTTTTGCAGCTGTTTGAGCTAAGATTTCCAAGTTATTCACATAATGAAAACCTATACTTTGTTTCGGTCGAGTTCCCCATTCAAATGCATGTAACAGTGAGAAACGCACTGTCTTGGCGAAAGAAAGCGTTTTTGTACAACTTCATAGAAATAGCTGTAACTTTTGATAGAAGACTCGGATACACATGTTTATGGCTTTATCTTATAGAACTCAAGGTTCCCGTGCTGGGAAAACAGGTTTTGCAGCTGTTTGAGCTAAGATTTCCAAGTTATTCACATAATGAAAACCTATACTTTGTTTCGGTCGAGTTCCCCATTCAAATGCATGTAACAGTGAGAAACGCACTGTCTTGGCGAAAGAAAGCGTTTTTGTACAACTTCATAGAAATAGCTGTAACTTTTGATAGAAGACTCGGATACACATGTTTATGGCTTTATCTTATAGAACTCAAGGTTCCCGTGCTGGGAAAACAGGTTTTGCAGCTGTTTGAGCTAAGATTTCCAAGTTATTCACATAATGAAAACCTATACTTTGTTTCGGTCGAGTTCCCCATTCAAATGCATGTAACAGTGAGAAACGCACTGTCTTGGCGAAAGAAAGCGTTTTTGTACAACTTCATAGAAATAGCTGTAACTTTTGATAGAAGACTCGGATACACATGTTTATGGCTTTATCTTATAGAACTCAAGGTTCCCGTGCTGGGAAAACAGGTTTTGCAGCTGTTTGAGCTAAGATTTCCAAGTTATTCACATAATGAAAACCTATACTTTGTTTCGGTCAAGTTCCCCATTCAAATGCATGTAACAGTGAGAAACGCACTGTCTTGGCGAAAGAAAGCGTTTTTGTACAACTTCATAGAAATAGCTGTAACTTTTGATAGAAGACTCGGATACACATGTTTATGGCTTTATCTTATAGAACTCAAGGTTCCCGTGCTGGGAAAACAGGTTTTGCAGCTGTTTGAGCTAAGATTTCCAAGTTATTCACATAATGAAAACCTATACTTTGTTTCGGTCGAGTTCCCCATTCAAATGCATGTAACAGTGAGAAACGCACTGTCTTGGCGAAAGAAAGCGTTTTTGTACAACTTCATAGAAATAGCTGTAACTTTTGATAGAAGACTCGGATACACATGTTTATGGCTTTATCTTATAGAACTCAAGGTTCCCGTGCTGGGAAAACAGGTTTTGCAGCTGTTTGAGCTAAGATTTCCAAGTTATTCACATAATGAAAACCTATACTTTGTTTCGGTCGAGTTCCCCATTCAAATGCATGTAACAGTGAGAAACGCACTGTCTTGGCGAAAGAAAGCGTTTTTGTACAACTTCATAGAAATAGCTGTAACTTTTGATAGAAGACTCGGATACACATGTTTATGGCTTTATCTTATAGAACTCAAGGTTCCCGTGCTGGGAAAACAGGTTTTGCAGCTGTTTGAGCTAAGATTTCCAAGTTATTCACATAATGAAAACCTATACTTTGTTTCGGTCGAGTTCCCCATTCAAATGCATGTAACAGTGAGAAACGCACTGTCTTGGCGAAAGAAAGCGTTTTTGTACAACTTCATAGAAATAGCTGTAACTTTTGATAGAAGACTCGGATACACATGTTTATGGCTTTATCTTATAGAACTCAAGGTTCCCGTGCTGGGAAAACAGGTTTTGCAGCTGTTTGAGCTAAGATTTCCAAGTTATTCACATAATGAAAACCTATACTTTGTTTCGGTCGAGTTCCCCATTCAAATGCATGTAACAGTGAGAAACGCACTGTCTTGGCGAAAGAAAGCGTTTTTGTACAACTTCATAGAAATAGCTGTAACTTTTGATAGAAGACTCGGATACACATGTTTATGGCTTTATCTTATAGAACTCAAGGTTCCCGTGCTGGGAAAACAGGTTTTGCAGCTGTTTGAGCTAAGATTTCCAAGTTATTCACATAATGAAAACCTATACTTTGTTTCGGTCGAGTTCCCCATTCAAATGCATGTAACAGTGAGAAACGCACTGTCTTGGCGAAAGAAAGCGTTTTTGTACAACTTCATAGAAATAGCTGTAACTTTTGATAGAAGACTCGGATACACATGTTTATGGCTTTATCTTATAGAACTCAAGGTTCCCGTGCTGGGAAAACAGGTTTTGCAGCTGTTTGAGCTAAGATTTCCAAGTTATTCACATAATGAAAACCTATACTTTGTTTCGGTCGAGTTCCCCATTCAAATGCATGTAACAGTGAGAAACGCACTGTCTTGGCGAAAGAAAGCGTTTTTGTACAACTTCATAGAAATAGCTGTAACTTTTGATAGAAGACTCGGATACACATGTTTATGGCTTTATCTTATAGAACTCAAGGTTCCCGTGCTGGGAAAACAGGTTTTGCAGCTGTTTGAGCTAAGATTTCCAAGTTATTCACATAATGAAAACCTATACTTTGTTTCGGTCGAGTTCCCCATTCAAATGCATGTAACAGTGAGAAACGCACTGTCTTGGCGAAAGAAAGCGTTTTTGTACAACTTCATAGAAATAGCTGTAACTTTTGATAGAAGACTCGGATACACATGTTTATGGCTTTATCTTATAGAACTCAAGGTCTCCGTGCTGGGAAAACAGGTTTTGCAGCTGTTTGAGCTAAGATTTCCAAGTTATTCACATAATGAAAACCTATACTTTGTTTCGGTCGAGTTCCCCATTCAAATGCATGTAACAGTGAGAAACGCACTGTCTTGGCGAAAGAAAGCGTTTTTGTACAACTTCATAGAAATAGCTGTAACTTTTGATAGAAGACTCGGATACACATGTTTATGGCTTTATCTTATAGAACTCAAGGTTCCCGTGCTGGGAAAACAGGTTTTGCAGCTGTTTGAGCTAAGATTTCCAAGTTATTCACATAATGAAAACCTATACTTTGTTTCGGTCGAGTTCCCCATTCAAATGCATGTAACAGTGAGAAACGCACTGTCTTGGCGAAAGAAAGCGTTTTTGTACAACTTCATAGAAATAGCTGTAACTTTTGATAGAAGACTCGGATACACATGTTTATGGCTTTATCTTATAGAACTCAAGGTTCCCGTGCTGGGAAAACAGGTTTTGCAGCTGTTTGAGCTAAGATTTCCAAGTTATTCACATAATGAAAACCTATACTTTGTTTCGGTCGAGTTCCCCATTCAAATGCATGTAACAGTGAGAAACGCACTGTCTTGGCGAAAGAAAGCGTTTTTGTACAACTTCATAGAAATAGCTGTAACTTTTGATAGAAGACTCGGATACACATGTTTATGGCTTTATCTTATAGAACTCAAGGTCTCCGTGCTGGGAAAACAGGTTTTGCAGCTGTTTGAGCTAAGATTTCCAAGTTATTCACATAATGAAAACCTATACTTTGTTTCGGTCGAGTTCCCCATTCAAATGCATGTAACAGTGAGAAACGCACTGTCTTGGCGAAAGAAAGCGTTTTTGTACAACTTCATAGAAATAGCTGTAACTTTTGATAGAAGACTCGGATACACATGTTTATGGCTTTATCTTATAGAACTCAAGGTTCCCGTGCTGGGAAAACAGGTTTTGCAGCTGTTTGAGCTAAGATTTCCAAGTTATTCACATAATGAAAACCTATACTTTGTTTCGGTCGAGTTCCCCATTCAAATGCATGTAACAGTGAGAAACGCACTGTCTTGGCGAAAGAAAGCGTTTTTGTACAACTTCATAGAAATAGCTGTAACTTTTGATAGAAGACTCGGATACACATGTTTATGGCTTTATCTTATAGAACTCAAGGTCTCTGTGCTGGGAAAACAGGTTTTGCAGCTGTTTGAGCTAAGATTTCCAAGTTATTCACATAATGAAAACCTATACTTTGTTTCGGTCGAGTTCCCCATTCAAATGCATGTAACAGTGAGAAACGCACTGTCTTGGCGAAAGAAAGCGTTTTTGTACAACTTCATAGAAATAGCTGTAACTTTTGATAGAAGACTCGGATACACATGTTTATGGCTTTATCTTATAGAACTCAAGGTTCCCGTGCTGGGAAAACAGGTTTTGCAGCTGTTTGAGCTAAGATTTCCAAGTTATTCACATAATGAAAACCTATACTTTGTTTCGGTCGAGTTCCCCATTCAAATGCATGTAACAGTGAGAAACGCACTGTCTTGGCGAAAGAAAGCGTTTTTGTACAACTTCATAGAAATAGCTGTAACTTTTGATAGAAGACTCGGATACACATGTTTATGGCTTTATCTTATAGAACTCAAGGTTCCCGTGCTGGGAAAACAGGTTTTGCAGCTGTTTGAGCTAAGATTTCCAAGTTATTCACATAATGAAAACCTATACTTTGTTTCGGTCGAGTTCCCCATTCAAATGCATGTAACAGTGAGAAACGCACTGTCTTGGCGAAAGAAAGCGTTTTTGTACAACTTCATAGAAATAGCTGTAACTTTTGATAGAAGACTCGGATACACATGTTTATGGCTTTATCTTATAGAACTCAAGGTCTCCGTGCTGGGAAAACAGGTTTTGCAGCTGTTTGAGCTAAGATTTCCAAGTTATTCACATAATGAAAACCTATACTTTGTTTCGGTCGAGTTCCCCATTCAAATGCATGTAACAGTGAGAAACGCACTGTCTTGGCGAAAGAAAGCGTTTTTGTACAACTTCATAGAAATAGCTGTAACTTTTGATAGAAGACTCGGATACACATGTTTATGGCTTTATCTTATAGAACTCAAGGTTCCCGTGCTGGGAAAACAGGTTTTGCAGCTGTTTGAGCTAAGATTTCCAAGTTATTCACATAATGAAAACCTATACTTTGTTTCGGTCGAGTTCCCCATTCAAATGCATGTAACAGTGAGAAACGCACTGTCTTGGCGAAAGAAAGCGTTTTTGTACAACTTCATAGAAATAGCTGTAACTTTTGATAGAAGACTCGGATACACATGTTTATGGCTTTATCTTATAGAACTCAAGGTTCCCGTGCTGGGAAAACAGGTTTTGCAGCTGTTTGAGCTAAGATTTCCAAGTTATTCACATAATGAAAACCTATACTTTGTTTCGGTCGAGTTCCCCATTCAAATGCATGTAACAGTGAGAAACGCACTGTCTTGGCGAAAGAAAGCGTTTTTGTACAACTTCATAGAAATAGCTGTAACTTTTGATAGAAGACTCGGATACACATGTTTATGGCTTTATCTTATAGAACTCAAGGTTCCCGTGCTGGGAAAACAGGTTTTGCAGCTGTTTGAGCTAAGATTTCCAAGTTATTCACATAATGAAAACCTATACTTTGTTTCGGTCGAGTTCCCCATTCAAATGCATGTAACAGTGAGAAACGCACTGTCTTGGCGAAAGAAAGCGTTTTTGTACAACTTCATAGAAATAGCTGTAACTTTTGATAGAAGACTCGGATACACATGTTTATGGCTTTATCTTATAGAACTCAAGGTTCCCGTGCTGGGAAAACAGGTTTTGCAGCTGTTTGAGCTAAGATTTCCAAGTTATTCACATAATGAAAACCTATACTTTGTTTCGGTCAAGTTCCCCATTCAAATGCATGTAACAGTGAGAAACGCACTGTCTTGGCGAAAGAAAGCGTTTTTGTACAACTTCATAGAAATAGCTGTAACTTTTGATAGAAGACTCGGATACACATGTTTATGGCTTTATCTTATAGAACTCAAGGTTCCCGTGCTGGGAAAACAGGTTTTGCAGCTGTTTGAGCTAAGATTTCCAAGTTATTCACATAATGAAAACCTATACTTTGTTTCGGTCGAGTTCCCCATTCAAATGCATGTAACAGTGAGAAACGCACTGTCTTGGCGAAAGAAAGCGTTTTTGTACAACTTCATAGAAATAGCTGTAACTTTTGATAGAAGACTCGGATACACATGTTTATGGCTTTATCTTATAGAACTCAAGGTTCCCGTGCTGGGAAAACAGGTTTTGCAGCTGTTTGAGCTAAGATTTCCAAGTTATTCACATAATGAAAACCTATACTTTGTTTCGGTCGAGTTCCCCATTCAAATGCATGTAACAGTGAGAAACGCACTGTCTTGGCGAAAGAAAGCGTTTTTGTACAACTTCATAGAAATAGCTGTAACTTTTGATAGAAGACTCGGATACACATGTTTATGGCTTTATCTTATAGAACTCAAGGTTCCCGTGCTGGGAAAACAGGTTTTGCAGCTGTGTGAGCTAAGATTTCCAAGTTATTCACATAATGAAAACCTATACTTTGTTTCGGTCGAGTTCCCCATTCAAATGCATGTAACAGTGAGAAACGCACTGTCTTGGCGAAAGAAAGCGTTTTTGTACAACTTCATAGAAATAGCTGTAACTTTTGATAGAAGACTCGGATACACATGTTTATGGCTTTATCTTATAGAACTCAAGGTTCCCGTGCTGGGAAAACAGGTTTTGCAGCTGTTTGAGCTAAGATTTCCAAGTTATTCACATAATGAAAACCTATACTTTGTTTCGGTCGAGTTCCCCATTCAAATGCATGTAACAGTGAGAAACGCACTGTCTTGGCGAAAGAAAGCGTTTTTGTACAACTTCATAGAAATAGCTGTAACTTTTGATAGAAGACTCGGATACACATGTTTATGGCTTTATCTTATAGAACTCAAGGTTCCCGTGCTGGGAAAACAGGTTTTGCAGCTGTTTGAGCTAAGATTTCCAAGTTATTCACATAATGAAAACCTATACTTTGTTTCGGTCGAGTTCCCCATTCAAATGCATGTAACAGTGAGAAACGCACTGTCTTGGCGAAAGAAAGCGTTTTTGTACAACTTCATAGAAATAGCTGTAACTTTTGATAGAAGACTCAGATACACATGTTTATGGCTTTATCTTATAGAACTCAAGGTTCCCGTGCTGGGAAAACAGGTTTTGCAGCTGTTTGAGCTAAGATTTCCAAGTTATTCACATAATGAAAACCTATACTTTGTTTCGGTCGAGTTCCCCATTCAAATGCATGTAACAGTGAGAAACGCACTGTCTTGGCGAAAGAAAGCGTTTTTGTACAACTTCATAGAAATAGCTGTAACTTTTGATAGAAGACTCGGATACACATGTTTATGGCTTTATCTTATAGAACTCAAGGTTCCCGTGCTGGGAAAACAGGTTTTGCAGCTGTTTGAGCTAAGATTTCCAAGTTATTCACATAATGAAAACCTATACTTTGTTTCGGTCGAGTTCCCCATTCAAATGCATGTAACAGTGAGAAACGCACTGTCTTGGCGAAAGAAAGCGTTTTTGTACAACTTCATAGAAATAGCTGTAACTTTTGATAGAAGACTCGGATACACATGTTTATGGCTTTATCTTATAGAACTCAAGGTTCCCGTGCTGGGAAAACAGGTTTTGCAGCTGTTTGAGCTAAGATTTCCAAGTTATTCACATAATGAAAACCTATACTTTGTTTCGGTCGAGTTCCCCATTCAAATGCATGTAACAGTGAGAAACGCACTGTCTTGGCGAAAGAAAGCGTTTTTGTACAACTTCATAGAAATAGCTGTAACTTTTGATAGAAGACTCGGATACACATGTTTATGGCTTTATCTTATAGAACTCAAGGTTCCCGTGCTGGGAAAACAGGTTTTGCAGCTGTTTGAGCTAAGATTTCCAAGTTATTCACATAATGAAAACCTATACTTTGTTTCGGTCGAGTTCCCCATTCAAATGCATGTAACAGTGAGAAACGCACTGTCTTGGCGAAAGAAAGCGTTTTTGTACAACTTCATAGAAATAGCTGTAACTTTTGATAGAAGACTCGGATACACATGTTTATGGCTTTATCTTATAGAACTCAAGGTTCCCGTGCTGGGAAAACAGGTTTTGCAGCTGTTTGAGCTAAGATTTCCAAGTTATTCACATAATGAAAACCTATACTTTGTTTCGGTCGAGTTCCCCATTCAAATGCATGTAACAGTGAGAAACGCACTGTCTTGGCGAAAGAAAGCGTTTTTGTACAACTTCATAGAAATAGCTGTAACTTTTGATAGAAGACTCGGATACACATGTTTATGGCTTTATCTTATAGAACTCAAGGTCTCCGTGCTGGGAAAACAGGTTTTGCAGCTGTTTGAGCTAAGATTTCCAAGTTATTCACATAATGAAAACCTATACTTTGTTTCGGTCGAGTTCCCCATTCAAATGCATGTAACAGTGAGAAACGCACTGTCTTGGCGAAAGAAAGCGTTTTTGTACAACTTCATAGAAATAGCTGTAACTTTTGATAGAAGACTCGGATACACATGTTTATGGCTTTATCTTATAGAACTCAAGGTTCCCGTGCTGGGAAAACAGGTTTTGCAGCTGTTTGAGCTAAGATTTCCAAGTTATTCACATAATGAAAACCTATACTTTGTTTCGGTCGAGTTCCCCATTCAAATGCATGTAACAGTGAGAAACGCACTGTCTTGGCGAAAGAAAGCGTTTTTGTACAACTTCATAGAAATAGCTGTAACTTTTGATAGAAGACTCGGATACACATGTTTATGGCTTTATCTTATAGAACTCAAGGTTCCCGTGCTGGGAAAACAGGTTTTGCAGCTGTTTGAGCTAAGATTTCCAAGTTATTCACATAATGAAAACCTATACTTTGTTTCGGTCGAGTTCCCCATTCAAATGCATGTAACAGTGAGAAACGCACTGTCTTGGCGAAAGAAAGCGTTTTTGTACAACTTCATAGAAATAGCTGTAACTTTTGATAGAAGACTCGGATACACATGTTTATGGCTTTATCTTATAGAACTCAAGGTCTCCGTGCTGGGAAAACAGGTTTTGCAGCTGTTTGAGCTAAGATTTCCAAGTTATTCACATAATGAAAACCTATACTTTGTTTCGGTCGAGTTCCCCATTCAAATGCATGTAACAGTGAGAAACGCACTGTCTTGGCGAAAGAAAGCGTTTTTGTACAACTTCATAGAAATAGCTGTAACTTTTGATAGAAGACTCGGATACACATGTTTATGGCTTTATCTTATAGAACTCAAGGTCTCCGTGCTGGGAAAACAGGTTTTGCAGCTGTTTGAGCTAAGATGTCCAAGTTATTCACATAATGAAAACCTATACTTTGTTTCGGTCGAGTTCCCCATTCAAATGCATGTAACAGTGAGAAACGCACTGTCTTGGCGAAAGAAAGCGTTTTTGTACAACTTCATAGAAATAGCTGTAACTTTTGATAGAAGACTCGGATACACATGTTTATGGCTTTATCTTATAGAACTCAAGGTTCCCGTGCTGGGAAAACAGGTTTTGCAGCTGTTTGAGCTAAGATTTCCAAGTTATTCACATAATGAAAACCTATACTTTGTTTCGGTCGAGTTCCCCATTCAAATGCATGTAACAGTGAGAAACGCACTGTCTTGGCGAAAGAAAGCGTTTTTGTACAACTTCATAGAAATAGCTGTAACTTTTGATAGAAGACTCGGATACACATGTTTATGGCTTTATCTTATAGAACTCAAGGTTCCCGTGCTGGGAAAACAGGTTTTGCAGCTGTTTGAGCTAAGATTTCCAAGTTATTCACATAATGAAAACCTATACTTTGTTTCGGTCGAGTTCCCCATTCAAATGCATGTAACAGTGAGAAACGCACTGTCTTGGCGAAAGAAAGCGTTTTTGTACAACTTCATAGAAATAGCTGTAACTTTTGATAGAAGACTCGGATACACATGTTTATGGCTTTATCTTATAGAACTCAAGGTTCCCGTGCTGGGAAAACAGGTTTTGCAGCTGTTTGAGCTAAGATTTCCAAGTTATTCACATAATGAAAACCTATACTTTGTTTCGGTCGAGTTCCCCATTCAAATGCATGTAACAGTGAGAAACGCACTGTCTTGGCGAAAGAAAGCGTTTTTGTACAACTTCATAGAAATAGCTGTAACTTTTGATAGAAGACTCGGATACACATGTTTATGGCTTTATCTTATAGAACTCAAGGTTCCCGTGCTGGGAAAACAGGTTTTGCAGCTGTTTGAGCTAAGATTTCCAAGTTATTCACATAATGAAAACCTATACTTTGTTTCGGTCGAGTTCCCCATTCAAATGCATGTAACAGTGAGAAACGCACTGTCTTGGCGAAAGAAAGCGTTTTTGTACAACTTCATAGAAATAGCTGTAACTTTTGATAGAAGACTCGGATACACATGTTTATGGCTTTATCTTATAGAACTCAAGGTTCCCGTGCTGGGAAAACAGGTTTTGCAGCTGTTTGAGCTAAGATTTCCAAGTTATTCACATAATGAAAACCTATACTTTGTTTCGGTCGAGTTCCCCATTCAAATGCATGTAACAGTGAGAAACGCACTGTCTTGGCGAAAGAAAGCGTTTTTGTACAACTTCATAGAAATAGCTGTAACTTTTGATAGAAGACTCGGATACACATGTTTATGGCTTTATCTTATAGAACTCAAGGTCTCCGTGCTGGGAAAACAGGTTTTGCAGCTGTTTGAGCTAAGATTTCCAAGTTATTCACATAATGAAAACCTATACTTTGTTTCGGTCGAGTTCCCCATTCAAATGCATGTAACAGTGAGAAACGCACTGTCTTGGCGAAAGAAAGCGTTTTTGTACAACTTCATAGAAATAGCTGTAACTTTTGATAGAAGACTCGGATACACATGTTTATGGCTTTATCTTATAGAACTCAAGGTTCCCGTGCTGGGAAAACAGGTTTTGCAGCTGTTTGAGCTAAGATTTCCAAGTTATTCACATAATGAAAACCTATACTTTGTTTCGGTCGAGTTCCCCATTCAAATGCATGTAACAGTGAGAAACGCACTGTCTTGGCGAAAGAAAGCGTTTTTGTACAACTTCATAGAAATAGCTGTAACTTTTGATAGAAGACTCGGATACACATGTTTATGGCTTTATCTTATAGAACTCAAGGTTCCCGTGCTGGGAAAACAGGTTTTGCAGCTGTTTGAGCTAAGATTTCCAAGTTATTCACATAATGAAAACCTATACTTTGTTTCGGTCGAGTTCCCCATTCAAATGCATGTAACAGTGAGAAACGCACTGTCTTGGCGAAAGAAAGCGTTTTTGTACAACTTCATAGAAATAGCTGTAACTTTTGATAGAAGACTCGGATACACATGTTTATGGCTTTATCTTATAGAACTCAAGGTCTCCGTGCTGGGAAAACAGGTTTTGCAGCTGTTTGAGCTAAGATTTCCAAGTTATTCACATAATGAAAACCTATACTTTGTTTCGGTCGAGTTCCCCATTCAAATGCATGTAACAGTGAGAAACGCACTGTCTTGGCGAAAGAAAGCGTTTTTGTACAACTTCATAGAAATAGCTGTAACTTTTGATAGAAGACTCGGATACACATGTTTATGGCTTTATCTTATAGAACTCAAGGTCTCCGTGCTGGGAAAACAGGTTTTGCAGCTGTTTGAGCTAAGATGTCCAAGTTATTCACATAATGAAAACCTATACTTTGTTTCGGTCGAGTTCCCCATTCAAATGCATGTAACAGTGAGAAACGCACTGTCTTGGCGAAAGAAAGCGTTTTTGTACAACTTCATAGAAATAGCTGTAACTTTTGATAGAAGACTCGGATACACATGTTTATGGCTTTATCTTATAGAACTCAAGGTTCCCGTGCTGGGAAAACAGGTTTTGCAGCTGTTTGAGCTAAGATTTCCAAGTTATTCACATAATGAAAACCTATACTTTGTTTCGGTCGAGTTCCCCATTCAAATGCATGTAACAGTGAGAAACGCACTGTCTTGGCGAAAGAAAGCGTTTTTGTACAACTTCATAGAAATAGCTGTAACTTTTGATAGAAGACTCGGATACACATGTTTATGGCTTTATCTTATAGAACTCAAGGTTCCCGTGCTGGGAAAACAGGTTTTGCAGCTGTTTGAGCTAAGATTTCCAAGTTATTCACATAATGAAAACCTATACTTTGTTTCGGTCGAGTTCCCCATTCAAATGCATGTAACAGTGAGAAACGCACTGTCTTGGCGAAAGAAAGCGTTTTTGTACAACTTCATAGAAATAGCTGTAACTTTTGATAGAAGACTCGGATACACATGTTTATGGCTTTATCTTATAGAACTCAAGGTTCCCGTGCTGGGAAAACAGGTTTTGCAGCTGTTTGAGCTAAGATTTCCAAGTTATTCACATAATGAAAACCTATACTTTGTTTCGGTCGAGTTCCCCATTCAAATGCATGTAACAGTGAGAAACGCACTGTCTTGGCGAAAGAAAGCGTTTTTGTACAACTTCATAGAAATAGCTGTAACTTTTGATAGAAGACTCGGATACACATGTTTATGGCTTTATCTTATAGAACTCAAGGTCTCCGTGCTGGGAAAACAGGTTTTGCAGCTGTTTGAGCTAAGATTTCCAAGTTATTCACATAATGAAAACCTATACTTTGTTTCGGTCGAGTTCCCCATTCAAATGCATGTAACAGTGAGAAACGCACTGTCTTGGCGAAAGAAAGCGTTTTTGTACAACTTCATAGAAATAGCTGTAACTTTTGATAGAAGACTCGGATACACATGTTTATGGCTTTATCTTATAGAACTCAAGGTTCCCGTGCTGGGAAAACAGGTTTTGCAGCTGTTTGAGCTAAGATTTCCAAGTTATTCACATAATGAAAACCTATACTTTGTTTCGGTCGAGTTCCCCATTCAAATGCATGTAACAGTGAGAAACGCACTGTCTTGGCGAAAGAAAGCGTTTTTGTACAACTTCATAGAAATAGCTGTAACTTTTGATAGAAGACTCGGATACACATGTTTATGGCTTTATCTTATAGAACTCAAGGTCTCTGTGCTGGGAAAACAGGTTTTGCAGCTGTTTGAGCTAAGATTTCCAAGTTATTCACATAATGAAAACCTATACTTTGTTTCGGTCGAGTTCCCCATTCAAATGCATGTAACAGTGAGAAACGCACTGTCTTGGCGAAAGAAAGCGTTTTTGTACAACTTCATAGAAATAGCTGTAACTTTTGATAGAAGACTCGGATACACATGTTTATGGCTTTATCTTATAGAACTCAAGGTTCCCGTGCTGGGAAACCAGGTTTTGCAGCTGTTTGAGCTAAGATTTCCAAGTTATTCACATAATGAAAACCTATACTTTGTTTCGGTCGAGTTCCCCATTCAAATGCATGTAACAGTGAGAAACGCACTGTCTTGGCGAAAGAAAGCGTTTTTGTACAACTTCATAGAAATAGCTGTAACTTTTGATAGAAGACTCGGATACACATGTTTATGGCTTTATCTTATAGAACTCAAGGTTCCCGTGCTGGGAAAACAGGTTTTGCAGCTGTTTGAGCTAAGATTTCCAAGTTATTCACATAATGAAAACCTATACTTTGTTTCGGTCGAGTTCCCCATTCAAATGCATGTAACAGTGAGAAACGCACTGTCTTGGCGAAAGAAAGCGTTTTTGTACAACTTCATAGAAATAGCTGTAACTTTTGATAGAAGACTCGGATACACATGTTTATGGCTTTATCTTATAGAACTCAAGGTCTCCGTGCTGGGAAAACAGGTTTTGCAGCTGTTTGAGCTAAGATTTCCAAGTTATTCACATAATGAAAACCTATACTTTGTTTCGGTCGAGTTCCCCATTCAAATGCATGTAACAGTGAGAAACGCACTGTCTTGGCGAAAGAAAGCGTTTTTGTACAACTTCATAGAAATAGCTGTAACTTTTGATAGAAGACTCGGATACACATGTTTATGGCTTTATCTTATAGAACTCAAGGTTCCCGTGCTGGGAAAACAGGTTTTGCAGCTGTTTGAGCTAAGATTTCCAAGTTATTCACATAATGAAAACCTATACTTTGTTTCGGTCGAGTTCCCCATTCAAATGCATGTAACAGTGAGAAACGCACTGTCTTGGCGAAAGAAAGCGTTTTTGTACAACTTCATAGAAATAGCTGTAACTTTTGATAGAAGACTCGGATACACATGTTTATGGCTTTATCTTATAGAACTCAAGGTCTCCGTGCTGGGAAAACAGGTTTTGCAGCTGTTTGAGCTAAGATTTCCAAGTTATTCACATAATGAAAACCTATACTTTGTTTCGGTCGAGTTCCCCATTCAAATGCATGTAACAGTGAGAAACGCACTGTCTTGGCGAAAGAAAGCGTTTTTGTACAACTTCATAGAAATAGCTGTAACTTTTGATAGAAGACTCGGATACACATGTTTATGGCTTTATCTTATAGAACTCAAGGTCTCCGTGCTGGGAAAACAGGTTTTGCAGCTGTTTGAGCTAAGATGTCCAAGTTATTCACATAATGAAAACCTATACTTTGTTTCGGTCGAGTTCCCCATTCAAATGCATGTAACAGTGAGAAACGCACTGTCTTGGCGAAAGAAAGCGTTTTTGTACAACTTCATAGAAATAGCTGTAACTTTTGATAGAAGACTCGGATACACATGTTTATGGCTTTATCTTATAGAACTCAAGGTTCCCGTGCTGGGAAAACAGGTTTTGCAGCTGTTTGAGCTAAGATTTCCAAGTTATTCACATAATGAAAACCTATACTTTGTTTCGGTCGAGTTCCCCATTCAAATGCATGTAACAGTGAGAAACGCACTGTCTTGGCGAAAGAAAGCGTTTTTGTACAACTTCATAGAAATAGCTGTAACTTTTGATAGAAGACTCGGATACACATGTTTATGGCTTTATCTTATAGAACTCAAGGTTCCCGTGCTGGGAAAACAGGTTTTGCAGCTGTTTGAGCTAAGATTTCCAAGTTATTCACATAATGAAAACCTATACTTTGTTTCGGTCGAGTTCCCCATTCAAATGCATGTAACAGTGAGAAACGCACTGTCTTGGCGAAAGAAAGCGTTTTTGTACAACTTCATAGAAATAGCTGTAACTTTTGATAGAAGACTCGGATACACATGTTTATGGCTTTATCTTATAGAACTCAAGGTTCCCGTGCTGGGAAAACAGGTTTTGCAGCTGTTTGAGCTAAGATTTCCAAGTTATTCACATAATGAAAACCTATACTTTGTTTCGGTCGAGTTCCCCATTCAAATGCATGTAACAGTGAGAAACGCACTGTCTTGGCGAAAGAAAGCGTTTTTGTACAACTTCATAGAAATAGCTGTAACTTTTGATAGAAGACTCGGATACACATGTTTATGGCTTTATCTTATAGAACTCAAGGTTCCCGTGCTGGGAAAACAGGTTTTGCAGCTGTTTGAGCTAAGATTTCCAAGTTATTCACATAATGAAAACCTATACTTTGTTTCGGTCGAGTTCCCCATTCAAATGCATGTAACAGTGAGAAACGCACTGTCTTGGCGAAAGAAAGCGTTTTTGTACAACTTCATAGAAATAGCTGTAACTTTTGATAGAAGACTCGGATACACATGTTTATGGCTTTATCTTATAGAACTCAAGGTTCCCGTGCTGGGAAAACAGGTTTTGCAGCTGTTTGAGCTAAGATTTCCAAGTTATTCACATAATGAAAACCTATACTTTGTTTCGGTCGAGTTCCCCATTCAAATGCATGTAACAGTGAGAAACGCACTGTCTTGGCGAAAGAAAGCGTTTTTGTACAACTTCATAGAAATAGCTGTAACTTTTGATAGAAGACTCGGATACACATGTTTATGGCTTTATCTTATAGAACTCAAGGTCTCCGTGCTGGGAAAACAGGTTTTGCAGCTGTTTGAGCTAAGATGTCCAAGTTATTCACATAATGAAAACCTATACTTTGTTTCGGTCGAGTTCCCCATTCAAATGCATGTAACAGTGAGAAACGCACTGTCTTGGCGAAAGAAAGCGTTTTTGTACAACTTCATAGAAATAGCTGTAACTTTTGATAGAAGACTCGGATACACATGTTTATGGCTTTATCTTATAGAACTCAAGGTTCCCGTGCTGGGAAAACAGGTTTTGCAGCTGTTTGAGCTAAGATTTCCAAGTTATTCACATAATGAAAACCTATACTTTGTTTCGGTCGAGTTCCCCATTCAAATGCATGTAACAGTGAGAAACGCACTGTCTTGGCGAAAGAAAGCGTTTTTGTACAACTTCATAGAAATAGCTGTAACTTTTGATAGAAGACTCGGATACACATGTTTATGGCTTTATCTTATAGAACTCAAGGTTCCCGTGCTGGGAAAACAGGTTTTGCAGCTGTTTGAGCTAAGATTTCCAAGTTATTCACATAATGAAAACCTATACTTTGTTTCGGTCGAGTTCCCCATTCAAATGCATGTAACAGTGAGAAACGCACTGTCTTGGCGAAAGAAAGCGTTTTTGTACAACTTCATAGAAATAGCTGTAACTTTTGATAGAAGACTCGGATACACATGTTTATGGCTTTATCTTATAGAACTCAAGGTTCCCGTGCTGGGAAAACAGGTTTTGCAGCTGTTTGAGCTAAGATTTCCAAGTTATTCACATAATGAAAACCTATACTTTGTTTCGGTCGAGTTCCCCATTCAAATGCATGTAACAGTGAGAAACGCACTGTCTTGGCGAAAGAAAGCGTTTTTGTACAACTTCATAGAAATAGCTGTAACTTTTGATAGAAGACTCGGATACACATGTTTATGGCTTTATCTTATAGAACTCAAGGTTCCCGTGCTGGGAAAACAGGTTTTGCAGCTGTTTGAGCTAAGATTTCCAAGTTATTCACATAATGAAAACCTATACTTTGTTTCGGTCGAGTTCCCCATTCAAATGCATGTAACAGTGAGAAACGCACTGTCTTGGCGAAAGAAAGCGTTTTTGTACAACTTCATAGAAATAGCTGTAACTTTTGATAGAAGACTCGGATACACATGTTTATGGCTTTATCTTATAGAACTCAAGGTCTCCGTGCTGGGAAAACAGGTTTTGCAGCTGTTTGAGCTAAGATGTCCAAGTTATTCACATAATGAAAACCTATACTTTGTTTCGGTCGAGTTCCCCATTCAAATGCATGTAACAGTGAGAAACGCACTGTCTTGGCGAAAGAAAGCGTTTTTGTACAACTTCATAGAAATAGCTGTAACTTTTGATAGAAGACTCGGATACACATGTTTATGGCTTTATCTTATAGAACTCAAGGTTCCCGTGCTGGGAAAACAGGTTTTGCAGCTGTTTGAGCTAAGATTTCCAAGTTATTCACATAATGAAAACCTATACTTTGTTTCGGTCGAGTTCCCCATTCAAATGCATGTAACAGTGAGAAACGCACTGTCTTGGCGAAAGAAAGCGTTTTTGTACAACTTCATAGAAATAGCTGTAACTTTTGATAGAAGACTCGGATACACATGTTTATGGCTTTATCTTATAGAACTCAAGGTTCCCGTGCTGGGAAAACAGGTTTTGCAGCTGTTTGAGCTAAGATTTCCAAGTTATTCACATAATGAAAACCTATACTTTGTTTCGGTCGAGTTCCCCATTCAAATGCATGTAACAGTGAGAAACGCACTGTCTTGGCGAAAGAAAGCGTTTTTGTACAACTTCATAGAAATAGCTGTAACTTTTGATAGAAGACTCGGATACACATGTTTATGGCTTTATCTTATAGAACTCAAGGTTCCCGTGCTGGGAAAACAGGTTTTGCAGCTGTTTGAGCTAAGATTTCCAAGTTATTCACATAATGAAAACCTATACTTTGTTTCGGTCGAGTTCCCCATTCAAATGCATGTAACAGTGAGAAACGCACTGTCTTGGCGAAAGAAAGCGTTTTTGTACAACTTCATAGAAATAGCTGTAACTTTTGATAGAAGACTCGGATACACATGTTTATGGCTTTATCTTATAGAACTCAAGGTCTCCGTGCTGGGAAAACAGGTTTTGCAGCTGTTTGAGCTAAGATTTCCAAGTTATTCACATAATGAAAACCTATACTTTGTTTCGGTCGAGTTCCCCATTCAAATGCATGTAACAGTGAGAAACGCACTGTCTTGGCGAAAGAAAGCGTTTTTGTACAACTTCATAGAAATAGCTGTAACTTTTGATAGAAGACTCGGATACACATGTTTATGGCTTTATCTTATAGAACTCAAGGTTCCCGTGCTGGGAAAACAGGTTTTGCAGCTGTTTGAGCTAAGATTTCCAAGTTATTCACATAATGAAAACCTATACTTTGTTTCGGTCGAGTTCCCCATTCAAATGCATGTAACAGTGAGAAACGCACTGTCTTGGCGAAAGAAAGCGTTTTTGTACAACTTCATAGAAATAGCTGTAACTTTTGATAGAAGACTCGGATACACATGTTTATGGCTTTATCTTATAGAACTCAAGGTCTCCGTGCTGGGAAAACAGGTTTTGCAGCTGTTTGAGCTAAGATTTCCAAGTTATTCACATAATGAAAACCTATACTTTGTTTCGGTCGAGTTCCCCATTCAAATGCATGTAACAGTGAGAAACGCACTGTCTTGGCGAAAGAAAGCGTTTTTGTACAACTTCATAGAAATAGCTGTAACTTTTGATAGAAGACTCGGATACACATGTTTATGGCTTTATCTTATAGAACTCAAGGTTCCCGTGCTGGGAAAACAGGTTTTGCAGCTGTTTGAGCTAAGATTTCCAAGTTATTCACATAATGAAAACCTATACTTTGTTTCGGTCGAGTTCCCCATTCAAATGCATGTAACAGTGAGAAACGCACTGTCTTGGCGAAAGAAAGCGTTTTTGTACAACTTCATAGAAATAGCTGTAACTTTTGATAGAAGACTCGGATACACATGTTTATGGCTTTATCTTATAGAACTCAAGGTCTCTGTGCTGGGAAAACAGGTTTTGCAGCTGTTTGAGCTAAGATTTCCAAGTTATTCACATAATGAAAACCTATACTTTGTTTCGGTCGAGTTCCCCATTCAAATGCATGTAACAGTGAGAAACGCACTGTCTTGGCGAAAGAAAGCGTTTTTGTACAACTTCATAGAAATAGCTGTAACTTTTGATAGAAGACTCGGATACACATGTTTATGGCTTTATCTTATAGAACTCAAGGTCTCTGTGCTGGGAAAACAGGTTTTGCAGCTGTTTGAGCTAAGATTTCCAAGTTATTCACATAATGAAAACCTATACTTTGTTTCGGTCGAGTTCCCCATTCAAATGCATGTAACAGTGAGAAACGCACTGTCTTGGCGAAAGAAAGCGTTTTTGTACAACTTCATAGAAATAGCTGTAACTTTTGATAGAAGACTCGGATACACATGTTTATGGCTTTATCTTATAGAACTCAAGGTCTCCGTGCTGGGAAAACAGGTTTTGCAGCTGTTTGAGCTAAGATGTCCAAGTTATTCACATAATGAAAACCTATACTTTGTTTCGGTCGAGTTCCCCATTCAAATGCATGTAACAGTGAGAAACGCACTGTCTTGGCGAAAGAAAGCGTTTTTGTACAACTTCATAGAAATAGCTGTAACTTTTGATAGAAGACTCGGATACACATGTTTATGGCTTTATCTTATAGAACTCAAGGTTCCCGTGCTGGGAAAACAGGTTTTGCAGCTGTTTGAGCTAAGATTTCCAAGTTATTCACATAATGAAAACCTATACTTTGTTTCGGTCGAGTTCCCCATTCAAATGCATGTAACAGTGAGAAACGCACTGTCTTGGCGAAAGAAAGCGTTTTTGTACAACTTCATAGAAATAGCTGTAACTTTTGATAGAAGACTCGGATACACATGTTTATGGCTTTATCTTATAGAACTCAAGGTTCCCGTGCTGGGAAAACAGGTTTTGCAGCTGTTTGAGCTAAGATTTCCAAGTTATTCACATAATGAAAACCTATACTTTGTTTCGGTCGAGTTCCCCATTCAAATGCATGTAACAGTGAGAAACGCACTGTCTTGGCGAAAGAAAGCGTTTTTGTACAACTTCATAGAAATAGCTGTAACTTTTGATAGAAGACTCGGATACACATGTTTATGGCTTTATCTTATAGAACTCAAGGTTCCCGTGCTGGGAAAACAGGTTTTGCAGCTGTTTGAGCTAAGATTTCCAAGTTATTCACATAATGAAAACCTATACTTTGTTTCGGTCGAGTTCCCCATTCAAATGCATGTAACAGTGAGAAACGCACTGTCTTGGCGAAAGAAAGCGTTTTTGTACAACTTCATAGAAATAGCTGTAACTTTTGATAGAAGACTCGGATACACATGTTTATGGCTTTATCTTATAGAACTCAAGGTTCCCGTGCTGGGAAAACAGGTTTTGCAGCTGTTTGAGCTAAGATTTCCAAGTTATTCACATAATGAAAACCTATACTTTGTTTCGGTCGAGTTCCCCATTCAAATGCATGTAACAGTGAGAAACGCACTGTCTTGGCGAAAGAAAGCGTTTTTGTACAACTTCATAGAAATAGCTGTAACTTTTGATAGAAGACTCGGATACACATGTTTATGGCTTTATCTTATAGAACTCAAGGTCTCCGTGCTGGGAAAACAGGTTTTGCAGCTGTTTGAGCTAAGATGTCCAAGTTATTCACATAATGAAAACCTATACTTTGTTTCGGTCGAGTTCCCCATTCAAATGCATGTAACAGTGAGAAACGCACTGTCTTGGCGAAAGAAAGCGTTTTTGTACAACTTCATAGAAATAGCTGTAACTTTTGATAGAAGACTCGGATACACATGTTTATGGCTTTATCTTATAGAACTCAAGGTCTCCGTGCTGGGAAAACAGGTTTTGCAGCTGTTTGAGCTAAGATTTCCAAGTTATTCACATAATGAAAACCTATACTTTGTTTCGGTCGAGTTCCCCATTCAAATGCATGTAACAGTGAGAAACGCACTGTCTTGGCGAAAGAAAGCGTTTTTGTACAACTTCATAGAAATAGCTGTAACTTTTGATAGAAGACTCGGATACACATGTTTATGGCTTTATCTTATAGAACTCAAGGTTCCCGTGCTGGGAAAACAGGTTTTGCAGCTGTTTGAGCTAAGATTTCCAAGTTATTCACATAATGAAAACCTATACTTTGTTTCGGTCGAGTTCCCCATTCAAATGCATGTAACAGTGAGAAACGCACTGTCTTGGCGAAAGAAAGCGTTTTTGTACAACTTCATAGAAATAGCTGTAACTTTTGATAGAAGACTCGGATACACATGTTTATGGCTTTATCTTATAGAACTCAAGGTTCCCGTGCTGGGAAAACAGGTTTTGCAGCTGTTTGAGCTAAGATTTCCAAGTTATTCACATAATGAAAACCTATACTTTGTTTCGGTCGAGTTCCCCATTCAAATGCATGTAACAGTGAGAAACGCACTGTCTTGGCGAAAGAAAGCGTTTTTGTACAACTTCATAGAAATAGCTGTAACTTTTGATAGAAGACTCGGATACACATGTTTATGGCTTTATCTTATAGAACTCAAGGTTCCCGTGCTGGGAAAACAGGTTTTGCAGCTGTTTGAGCTAAGATTTCCAAGTTATTCACATAATGAAAACCTATACTTTGTTTCGGTCGAGTTCCCCATTCAAATGCATGTAACAGTGAGAAACGCACTGTCTTGGCGAAAGAAAGCGTTTTTGTACAACTTCATAGAAATAGCTGTAACTTTTGATAGAAGACTCGGATACACATGTTTATGGCTTTATCTTATAGAACTCAAGGTTCCCGTGCTGGGAAAACAGGTTTTGCAGCTGTTTGAGCTAAGATTTCCAAGTTATTCACATAATGAAAACCTATACTTTGTTTCGGTCGAGTTCCCCATTCAAATGCATGTAACAGTGAGAAACGCACTGTCTTGGCGAAAGAAAGCGTTTTTGTACAACTTCATAGAAATAGCTGTAACTTTTGATAGAAGACTCGGATACACATGTTTATGGCTTTATCTTATAGAACTCAAGGTTCCCGTGCTGGGAAAACAGGTTTTGCAGCTGTTTGAGCTAAGATTTCCAAGTTATTCACATAATGAAAACCTATACTTTGTTTCGGTCGAGTTCCCCATTCAAATGCATGTAACAGTGAGAAACGCACTGTCTTGGCGAAAGAAAGCGTTTTTGTACAACTTCATAGAAATAGCTGTAACTTTTGATAGAAGACTCAGATACACATGTTTATGGCTTTATCTTATAGAACTCAAGGTTCCCGTGCTGGGAAAACAGGTTTTGCAGCTGTTTGAGCTAAGATTTCCAAGTTATTCACATAATGAAAACCTATACTTTGTTTCGGTCGAGTTCCCCATTCAAATGCATGTAACAGTGAGAAACGCACTGTCTTGGCGAAAGAAAGCGTTTTTGTACAACTTCATAGAAATAGCTGTAACTTTTGATAGAAGACTCGGATACACATGTTTATGGCTTTATCTTATAGAACTCAAGGTCTCCGTGCTGGGAAAACAGGTTTTGCAGCTGTTTGAGCTAAGATGTCCAAGTTATTCACATAATGAAAACCTATACTTTGTTTCGGTCGAGTTCCCCATTCAAATGCATGTAACAGTGAGAAACGCACTGTCTTGGCGAAAGAAAGCGTTTTTGTACAACTTCATAGAAATAGCTGTAACTTTTGATAGAAGACTCGGATACACATGTTTATGGCTTTATCTTATAGAACTCAAGGTCTCCGTGCTGGGAAAACAGGTTTTGCAGCTGTTTGAGCTAAGATTTCCAAGTTATTCACATAATGAAAACCTATACTTTGTTTCGGTCGAGTTCCCCATTCAAATGCATGTAACAGTGAGAAACGCACTGTCTTGGCGAAAGAAAGCGTTTTTGTACAACTTCATAGAAATAGCTGTAACTTTTGATAGAAGACTCGGATACACATGTTTATGGCTTTATCTTATAGAACTCAAGGTCTCCGTGCTGGGAAAACAGGTTTTGCAGCTGTTTGAGCTAAGATTTCCAAGTTATTCACATAATGAAAACCTATACTTTGTTTCGGTCGAGTTCCCCATTCAAATGCATGTAACAGTGAGAAACGCACTGTCTTGGCGAAAGAAAGCGTTTTTGTACAACTTCATAGAAATAGCTGTAACTTTTGATAGAAGACTCGGATACACATGTTTATGGCTTTATCTTATAGAACTCAAGGTTCCCGTGCTGGGAAAACAGGTTTTGCAGCTGTTTGAGCTAAGATTTCCAAGTTATTCACATAATGAAAACCTATACTTTGTTTCGGTCGAGTTCCCCATTCAAATGCATGTAACAGTGAGAAACGCACTGTCTTGGCGAAAGAAAGCGTTTTTGTACAACTTCATAGAAATAGCTGTAACTTTTGATAGAAGACTCGGATACACATGTTTATGGCTTTATCTTATAGAACTCAAGGTTCCCGTGCTGGGAAAACAGGTTTTGCAGCTGTTTGAGCTAAGATTTCCAAGTTATTCACATAATGAAAACCTATACTTTGTTTCGGTCGAGTTCCCCATTCAAATGCATGTAACAGTGAGAAACGCACTGTCTTGGCGAAAGAAAGCGTTTTTGTACAACTTCATAGAAATAGCTGTAACTTTTGATAGAAGACTCGGATACACATGTTTATGGCTTTATCTTATAGAACTCAAGGTCTCCGTGCTGGGAAAACAGGTTTTGCAGCTGTTTGAGCTAAGATTTCCAAGTTATTCACATAATGAAAACCTATACTTTGTTTCGGTCGAGTTCCCCATTCAAATGCATGTAACAGTGAGAAACGCACTGTCTTGGCGAAAGAAAGCGTTTTTGTACAACTTCATAGAAATAGCTGTAACTTTTGATAGAAGACTCGGATACACATGTTTATGGCTTTATCTTATAGAACTCAAGGTTCCCGTGCTGGGAAAACAGGTTTTGCAGCTGTTTGAGCTAAGATTTCCAAGTTATTCACATAATGAAAACCTATACTTTGTTTCGGTCGAGTTCCCCATTCAAATGCATGTAACAGTGAGAAACGCACTGTCTTGGCGAAAGAAAGCGTTTTTGTACAACTTCATAGAAATAGCTGTAACTTTTGATAGAAGACTCGGATACACATGTTTATGGCTTTATCTTATAGAACTCAAGGTCTCTGTGCTGGGAAAACAGGTTTTGCAGCTGTTTGAGCTAAGATTTCCAAGTTATTCACATAATGAAAACCTATACTTTGTTTCGGTCGAGTTCCCCATTCAAATGCATGTAACAGTGAGAAACGCACTGTCTTGGCGAAAGAAAGCGTTTTTGTACAACTTCATAGAAATAGCTGTAACTTTTGATAGAAGACTCGGATACACATGTTTATGGCTTTATCTTATAGAACTCAAGGTTCCCGTGCTGGGAAAACAGGTTTTGCAGCTGTTTGAGCTAAGATTTCCAAGTTATTCACATAATGAAAACCTATACTTTGTTTCGGTCGAGTTCCCCATTCAAATGCATGTAACAGTGAGAAACGCACTGTCTTGGCGAAAGAAAGCGTTTTTGTACAACTTCATAGAAATAGCTGTAACTTTTGATAGAAGACTCGGATACACATGTTTATGGCTTTATCTTATAGAACTCAAGGTTCCCGTGCTGGGAAAACAGGTTTTGCAGCTGTTTGAGCTAAGATTTCCAAGTTATTCACATAATGAAAACCTATACTTTGTTTCGGTCGAGTTCCCCATTCAAATGCATGTAACAGTGAGAAACGCACTGTCTTGGCGAAAGAAAGCGTTTTTGTACAACTTCATAGAAATAGCTGTAACTTTTGATAGAAGACTCGGATACACATGTTTATGGCTTTATCTTATAGAACTCAAGGTCTCCGTGCTGGGAAAACAGGTTTTGCAGCTGTTTGAGCTAAGATTTCCAAGTTATTCACATAATGAAAACCTATACTTTGTTTCGGTCGAGTTCCCCATTCAAATGCATGTAACAGTGAGAAACGCACTGTCTTGGCGAAAGAAAGCGTTTTTGTACAACTTCATAGAAATAGCTGTAACTTTTGATAGAAGACTCGGATACACATGTTTATGGCTTTATCTTATAGAACTCAAGGTTCCCGTGCTGGGAAAACAGGTTTTGCAGCTGTTTGAGCTAAGATTTCCAAGTTATTCACATAATGAAAACCTATACTTTGTTTCGGTCGAGTTCCCCATTCAAATGCATGTAACAGTGAGAAACGCACTGTCTTGGCGAAAGAAAGCGTTTTTGTACAACTTCATAGAAATAGCTGTAACTTTTGATAGAAGACTCGGATACACATGTTTATGGCTTTATCTTATAGAACTCAAGGTCTCCGTGCTGGGAAAACAGGTTTTGCAGCTGTTTGAGCTAAGATGTCCAAGTTATTCACATAATGAAAACCTATACTTTGTTTCGGTCGAGTTCCCCATTCAAATGCATGTAACAGTGAGAAACGCACTGTCTTGGCGAAAGAAAGCGTTTTTGTACAACTTCATAGAAATAGCTGTAACTTTTGATAGAAGACTCGGATACACATGTTTATGGCTTTATCTTATAGAACTCAAGGTTCCCGTGCTGGGAAAACAGGTTTTGCAGCTGTTTGAGCTAAGATTTCCAAGTTATTCACATAATGAAAACCTATACTTTGTTTCGGTCGAGTTCCCCATTCAAATGCATGTAACAGTGAGAAACGCACTGTCTTGGCGAAAGAAAGCGTTTTTGTACAACTTCATAGAAATAGCTGTAACTTTTGATAGAAGACTCGGATACACATGTTTATGGCTTTATCTTATAGAACTCAAGGTTCCCGTGCTGGGAAAACAGGTTTTGCAGCTGTTTGAGCTAAGATTTCCAAGTTATTCACATAATGAAAACCTATACTTTGTTTCGGTCGAGTTCCCCATTCAAATGCATGTAACAGTGAGAAACGCACTGTCTTGGCGAAAGAAAGCGTTTTTGTACAACTTCATAGAAATAGCTGTAACTTTTGATAGAAGACTCGGATACACATGTTTATGGCTTTATCTTATAGAACTCAAGGTCTCCGTGCTGGGAAAACAGGTTTTGCAGCTGTTTGAGCTAAGATTTCCAAGTTATTCACATAATGAAAACCTATACTTTGTTTCGGTCGAGTTCCCCATTCAAATGCATGTAACAGTGAGAAACGCACTGTCTTGGCGAAAGAAAGCGTTTTTGTACAACTTCATAGAAATAGCTGTAACTTTTGATAGAAGACTCGGATACACATGTTTATGGCTTTATCTTATAGAACTCAAGGTCTCCGTGCTGGGAAAACAGGTTTTGCAGCTGTTTGAGCTAAGATTTCCAAGTTATTCACATAATGAAAACCTATACTTTGTTTCGGTCGAGTTCCCCATTCAAATGCATGTAACAGTGAGAAACGCACTGTCTTGGCGAAAGAAAGCGTTTTTGTACAACTTCATAGAAATAGCTGTAACTTTTGATAGAAGACTCGGATACACATGTTTATGGCTTTATCTTATAGAACTCAAGGTTCCCGTGCTGGGAAAACAGGTTTTGCAGCTGTTTGAGCTAAGATTTCCAAGTTATTCACATAATGAAAACCTATACTTTGTTTCGGTCGAGTTCCCCATTCAAATGCATGTAACAGTGAGAAACGCACTGTCTTGGCGAAAGAAAGCGTTTTTGTACAACTTCATAGAAATAGCTGTAACTTTTGATAGAAGACTCGGATACACATGTTTATGGCTTTATCTTATAGAACTCAAGGTCTCCGTGCTGGGAAAACAGGTTTTGCAGCTGTTTGAGCTAAGATTTCCAAGTTATTCACATAATGAAAACCTATACTTTGTTTCGGTCGAGTTCCCCATTCAAATGCATGTAACAGTGAGAAACGCACTGTCTTGGCGAAAGAAAGCGTTTTTGTACAACTTCATAGAAATAGCTGTAACTTTTGATAGAAGACTCGGATACACATGTTTATGGCTTTATCTTATAGAACTCAAGGTTCCCGTGCTGGGAAAACAGGTTTTGCAGCTGTTTGAGCTAAGATTTCCAAGTTATTCACATAATGAAAACCTATACTTTGTTTCGGTCGAGTTCCCCATTCAAATGCATGTAACAGTGAGAAACGCACTGTCTTGGCGAAAGAAAGCGTTTTTGTACAACTTCATAGAAATAGCTGTAACTTTTGATAGAAGACTCGGATACACATGTTTATGGCTTTATCTTATAGAACTCAAGGTTCCCGTGCTGGGAAAACAGGTTTTGCAGCTGTTTGAGCTAAGATTTCCAAGTTATTCACATAATGAAAACCTATACTTTGTTTCGGTCGAGTTCCCCATTCAAATGCATGTAACAGTGAGAAACGCACTGTCTTGGCGAAAGAAAGCGTTTTTGTACAACTTCATAGAAATAGCTGTAACTTTTGATAGAAGACTCGGATACACATGTTTATGGCTTTATCTTATAGAACTCAAGGTTCCCGTGCTGGGAAAACAGGTTTTGCAGCTGTTTGAGCTAAGATTTCCAAGTTATTCACATAATGAAAACCTATACTTTGTTTCGGTCGAGTTCCCCATTCAAATGCATGTAACAGTGAGAAACGCACTGTCTTGGCGAAAGAAAGCGTTTTTGTACAACTTCATAGAAATAGCTGTAACTTTTGATAGAAGACTCGGATACACATGTTTATGGCTTTATCTTATAGAACTCAAGGTTCCCGTGCTGGGAAAACAGGTTTTGCAGCTGTTTGAGCTAAGATTTCCAAGTTATTCACATAATGAAAACCTATACTTTGTTTCGGTCGAGTTCCCCATTCAAATGCATGTAACAGTGAGAAACGCACTGTCTTGGCGAAAGAAAGCGTTTTTGTACAACTTCATAGAAATAGCTGTAACTTTTGATAGAAGACTCGGATACACATGTTTATGGCTTTATCTTATAGAACTCAAGGTTCCCGTGCTGGGAAAACAGGTTTTGCAGCTGTTTGAGCTAAGATTTCCAAGTTATTCACATAATGAAAACCTATACTTTGTTTCGGTCGAGTTCCCCATTCAAATGCATGTAACAGTGAGAAACGCACTGTCTTGGCAAAAGAAAGCGTTTTTGTACAACTTCATAGAAATAGCTGTAACTTTTGATAGAAGACTCGGATACACATGTTTATGGCTTTATCTTATAGAACTCAAGGTCTCCGTGCTGGGAAAACAGGTTTTGCAGCTGTTTGAGCTAAGATGTCCAAGTTATTCACATAATGAAAACCTATACTTTGTTTCGGTCGAGTTCCCCATTCAAATGCATGTAACAGTGAGAAACGCACTGTCTTGGCGAAAGAAAGCGTTTTTGTACAACTTCATAGAAATAGCTGTAACTTTTGATAGAAGACTCGGATACACATGTTTATGGCTTTATCTTATAGAACTCAAGGTTCCCGTGCTGGGAAAACAGGTTTTGCAGCTGTTTGAGCTAAGATTTCCAAGTTATTCACATAATGAAAACCTATACTTTGTTTCGGTCGAGTTCCCCATTCAAATGCATGTAACAGTGAGAAACGCACTGTCTTGGCGAAAGAAAGCGTTTTTGTACAACTTCATAGAAATAGCTGTAACTTTTGATAGAAGACTCGGATACACATGTTTATGGCTTTATCTTATAGAACTCAAGGTCTCCGTGCTGGGAAAACAGGTTTTGCAGCTGTTTGAGCTAAGATTTCCAAGTTATTCACATAATGAAAACCTATACTTTGTTTCGGTCGAGTTCCCCATTCAAATGCATGTAACAGTGAGAAACGCACTGTCTTGGCGAAAGAAAGCGTTTTTGTACAACTTCATAGAAATAGCTGTAACTTTTGATAGAAGACTCGGATACACATGTTTATGGCTTTATCTTATAGAACTCAAGGTCTCCGTGCTGGGAAAACAGGTTTTGCAGCTGTTTGAGCTAAGATTTCCAAGTTATTCACATAATGAAAACCTATACTTTGTTTCGGTCGAGTTCCCCATTCAAATGCATGTAACAGTGAGAAACGCACTGTCTTGGCGAAAGAAAGCGTTTTTGTACAACTTCATAGAAATAGCTGTAACTTTTGATAGAAGACTCGGATACACATGTTTATGGCTTTATCTTATAGAACTCAAGGTTCCCGTGCTGGGAAAACAGGTTTTGCAGCTGTTTGAGCTAAGATTTCCAAGTTATTCACATAATGAAAACCTATACTTTGTTTCGGTCGAGTTCCCCATTCAAATGCATGTAACAGTGAGAAACGCACTGTCTTGGCGAAAGAAAGCGTTTTTGTACAACTTCATAGAAATAGCTGTAACTTTTGATAGAAGACTCGGATACACATGTTTATGGCTTTATCTTATAGAACTCAAGGTCTCCGTGCTGGGAAAACAGGTTTTGCAGCTGTTTGAGCTAAGATTTCCAAGTTATTCACATAATGAAAACCTATACTTTGTTTCGGTCGAGTTCCCCATTCAAATGCATGTAACAGTGAGAAACGCACTGTCTTGGCGAAAGAAAGCGTTTTTGTACAACTTCATAGAAATAGCTGTAACTTTTGATAGAAGACTCGGATACACATGTTTATGGCTTTATCTTATAGAACTCAAGGTTCCCGTGCTGGGAAAACAGGTTTTGCAGCTGTTTGAGCTAAGATTTCCAAGTTATTCACATAATGAAAACCTATACTTTGTTTCGGTCGAGTTCCCCATTCAAATGCATGTAACAGTGAGAAACGCACTGTCTTGGCGAAAGAAAGCGTTTTTGTACAACTTCATAGAAATAGCTGTAACTTTTGATAGAAGACTCGGATACACATGTTTATGGCTTTATCTTATAGAACTCAAGGTTCCCGTGCTGGGAAAACAGGTTTTGCAGCTGTTTGAGCTAAGATTTCCAAGTTATTCACATAATGAAAACCTATACTTTGTTTCGGTCGAGTTCCCCATTCAAATGCATGTAACAGTGAGAAACGCACTGTCTTGGCGAAAGAAAGCGTTTTTGTACAACTTCATAGAAATAGCTGTAACTTTTGATAGAAGACTCGGATACACATGTTTATGGCTTTATCTTATAGAACTCAAGGTTCCCGTGCTGGGAAAACAGGTTTTGCAGCTGTTTGAGCTAAGATTTCCAAGTTATTCACATAATGAAAACCTATACTTTGTTTCGGTCGAGTTCCCCATTCAAATGCATGTAACAGTGAGAAACGCACTGTCTTGGCGAAAGAAAGCGTTTTTGTACAACTTCATAGAAATAGCTGTAACTTTTGATAGAAGACTCGGATACACATGTTTATGGCTTTATCTTATAGAACTCAAGGTTCCCGTGCTGGGAAAACAGGTTTTGCAGCTGTTTGAGCTAAGATTTCCAAGTTATTCACATAATGAAAACCTATACTTTGTTTCGGTCGAGTTCCCCATTCAAATGCATGTAACAGTGAGAAACGCACTGTCTTGGCGAAAGAAAGCGTTTTTGTACAACTTCATAGAAATAGCTGTAACTTTTGATAGAAGACTCGGATACACATGTTTATGGCTTTATCTTATAGAACTCAAGGTTCCCGTGCTGGGAAAACAGGTTTTGCAGCTGTTTGAGCTAAGATTTCCAAGTTATTCACATAATGAAAACCTATACTTTGTTTCGGTCGAGTTCCCCATTCAAATGCATGTAACAGTGAGAAACGCACTGTCTTGGCAAAAGAAAGCGTTTTTGTACAACTTCATAGAAATAGCTGTAACTTTTGATAGAAGACTCAGATACACATGTTTATGGCTTTATCTTATAGAACTCAAGGTTCCCGTGCTGGGAAAACAGGTTTTGCAGCTGTTTGAGCTAAGATTTCCAAGTTATTCACATAATGAAAACCTATACTTTGTTTCGGTCGAGTTCCCCATTCAAATGCATGTAACAGTGAGAAACGCACTGTCTTGGCGAAAGAAAGCGTTTTTGTACAACTTCATAGAAATAGCTGTAACTTTTGATAGAAGACTCGGATACACATGTTTATGGCTTTATCTTATAGAACTCAAGGTCTCCGTGCTGGGAAAACAGGTTTTGCAGCTGTTTGAGCTAAGATGTCCAAGTTATTCACATAATGAAAACCTATACTTTGTTTCGGTCGAGTTCCCCATTCAAATGCATGTAACAGTGAGAAACGCACTGTCTTGGCGAAAGAAAGCGTTTTTGTACAACTTCATAGAAATAGCTGTAACTTTTGATAGAAGACTCGGATACACATGTTTATGGCTTTATCTTATAGAACTCAAGGTTCCCGTGCTGGGAAAACAGGTTTTGCAGCTGTTTGAGCTAAGATTTCCAAGTTATTCACATAATGAAAACCTATACTTTGTTTCGGTCGAGTTCCCCATTCAAATGCATGTAACAGTGAGAAACGCACTGTCTTGGCGAAAGAAAGCGTTTTTGTACAACTTCATAGAAATAGCTGTAACTTTTGATAGAAGACTCGGATACACATGTTTATGGCTTTATCTTATAGAACTCAAGGTTCCCGTGCTGGGAAAACAGGTTTTGCAGCTGTTTGAGCTAAGATTTCCAAGTTATTCACATAATGAAAACCTATACTTTGTTTCGGTCGAGTTCCCCATTCAAATGCATGTAACAGTGAGAAACGCACTGTCTTGGCGAAAGAAAGCGTTTTTGTACAACTTCATAGAAATAGCTGTAACTTTTGATAGAAGACTCGGATACACATGTTTATGGCTTTATCTTATAGAACTCAAGGTTCCCGTGCTGGGAAAACAGGTTTTGCAGCTGTTTGAGCTAAGATTTCCAAGTTATTCACATAATGAAAACCTATACTTTGTTTCGGTCGAGTTCCCCATTCAAATGCATGTAACAGTGAGAAACGCACTGTCTTGGCGAAAGAAAGCGTTTTTGTACAACTTCATAGAAATAGCTGTAACTTTTGATAGAAGACTCGGATACACATGTTTATGGCTTTATCTTATAGAACTCAAGGTTCCCGTGCTGGGAAAACAGGTTTTGCAGCTGTTTGAGCTAAGATTTCCAAGTTATTCACATAATGAAAACCTATACTTTGTTTCGGTCGAGTTCCCCATTCAAATGCATGTAACAGTGAGAAACGCACTGTCTTGGCGAAAGAAAGCGTTTTTGTACAACTTCATAGAAATAGCTGTAACTTTTGATAGAAGACTCGGATACACATGTTTATGGCTTTATCTTATAGAACTCAAGGTTCCCGTGCTGGGAAAACAGGTTTTGCAGCTGTTTGAGCTAAGATTTCCAAGTTATTCACATAATGAAAACCTATACTTTGTTTCGGTCGAGTTCCCCATTCAAATGCATGTAACAGTGAGAAACGCACTGTCTTGGCGAAAGAAAGCGTTTTTGTACAACTTCATAGAAATAGCTGTAACTTTTGATAGAAGACTCAGATACACATGTTTATGGCTTTATCTTATAGAACTCAAGGTTCCCGTGCTGGGAAAACAGGTTTTGCAGCTGTTTGAGCTAAGATTTCCAAGTTATTCACATAATGAAAACCTATACTTTGTTTCGGTCGAGTTCCCCATTCAAATGCATGTAACAGTGAGAAACGCACTGTCTTGGCGAAAGAAAGCGTTTTTGTACAACTTCATAGAAATAGCTGTAACTTTTGATAGAAGACTCGGATACACATGTTTATGGCTTTATCTTATAGAACTCAAGGTCTCCGTGCTGGGAAAACAGGTTTTGCAGCTGTTTGAGCTAAGATGTCCAAGTTATTCACATAATGAAAACCTATACTTTGTTTCGGTCGAGTTCCCCATTCAAATGCATGTAACAGTGAGAAACGCACTGTCTTGGCGAAAGAAAGCGTTTTTGTACAACTTCATAGAAATAGCTGTAACTTTTGATAGAAGACTCGGATACACATGTTTATGGCTTTATCTTATAGAACTCAAGGTTCCCGTGCTGGGAAAACAGGTTTTGCAGCTGTTTGAGCTAAGATTTCCAAGTTATTCACATAATGAAAACCTATACTTTGTTTCGGTCGAGTTCCCCATTCAAATGCATGTAACAGTGAGAAACGCACTGTCTTGGCGAAAGAAAGCGTTTTTGTACAACTTCATAGAAATAGCTGTAACTTTTGATAGAAGACTCGGATACACATGTTTATGGCTTTATCTTATAGAACTCAAGGTCTCTGTGCTGGGAAAACAGGTTTTGCAGCTGTTTGAGCTAAGATTTCCAAGTTATTCACATAATGAAAACCTATACTTTGTTTCGGTCGAGTTCCCCATTCAAATGCATGTAACAGTGAGAAACGCACTGTCTTGGCGAAAGAAAGCGTTTTTGTACAACTTCATAGAAATAGCTGTAACTTTTGATAGAAGACTCGGATACACATGTTTATGGCTTTATCTTATAGAACTCAAGGTTCCCGTGCTGGGAAAACAGGTTTTGCAGCTGTTTGAGCTAAGATTTCCAAGTTATTCACATAATGAAAACCTATACTTTGTTTCGGTCGAGTTCCCCATTCAAATGCATGTAACAGTGAGAAACGCACTGTCTTGGCGAAAGAAAGCGTTTTTGTACAACTTCATAGAAATAGCTGTAACTTTTGATAGAAGACTCGGATACACATGTTTATGGCTTTATCTTATAGAACTCAAGGTTCCCGTGCTGGGAAAACAGGTTTTGCAGCTGTTTGAGCTAAGGTTTCCAAGTTATTCACATAATGAAAACCTATACTTTGTTTCGGTCGAGTTCCCCATTCAAATGCATGTAACAGTGAGAAACGCACTGTCTTGGCGAAAGAAAGCGTTTTTGTACAACTTCATAGAAATAGCTGTAACTTTTGATAGAAGACTCGGATACACATGTTTATGGCTTTATCTTATAGAACTCAAGGTCTCCGTGCTGGGAAAACAGGTTTTGCAGCTGTTTGAGCTAAGATTTCCAAGTTATTCACATAATGAAAACCTATACTTTGTTTCGGTCGAGTTCCCCATTCAAATGCATGTAACAGTGAGAAACGCACTGTCTTGGCGAAAGAAAGCGTTTTTGTACAACTTCATAGAAATAGCTGTAACTTTTGATAGAAGACTCGGATACACATGTTTATGGCTTTATCTTATAGAACTCAAGGTTCCCGTGCTGGGAAAACAGGTTTTGCAGCTGTTTGAGCTAAGATTTCCAAGTTATTCACATAATGAAAACCTATACTTTGTTTCGGTCGAGTTCCCCATTCAAATGCATGTAACAGTGAGAAACGCACTGTCTTGGCGAAAGAAAGCGTTTTTGTACAACTTCATAGAAATAGCTGTAACTTTTGATAGAAGACTCGGATACACATGTTTATGGCTTTATCTTATAGAACTCAAGGTCTCTGTGCTGGGAAAACAGGTTTTGCAGCTGTTTGAGCTAAGATTTCCAAGTTATTCACATAATGAAAACCTATACTTTGTTTCGGTCGAGTTCCCCATTCAAATGCATGTAACAGTGAGAAACGCACTGTCTTGGCGAAAGAAAGCGTTTTTGTACAACTTCATAGAAATAGCTGTAACTTTTGATAGAAGACTCGGATACACATGTTTATGGCTTTATCTTATAGAACTCAAGGTTCCCGTGCTGGGAAAACAGGTTTTGCAGCTGTTTGAGCTAAGATTTCCAAGTTATTCACATAATGAAAACCTATACTTTGTTTCGGTCGAGTTCCCCATTCAAATGCATGTAACAGTGAGAAACGCACTGTCTTGGCGAAAGAAAGCGTTTTTGTACAACTTCATAGAAATAGCTGTAACTTTTGATAGAAGACTCGGATACACATGTTTATGGCTTTATCTTATAGAACTCAAGGTCTCCGTGCTGGGAAAACAGGTTTTGCAGCTGTTTGAGCTAAGATTTCCAAGTTATTCACATAATGAAAACCTATACTTTGTTTCGGTCGAGTTCCCCATTCAAATGCATGTAACAGTGAGAAACGCACTGTCTTGGCGAAAGAAAGCGTTTTTGTACAACTTCATAGAAATAGCTGTAACTTTTGATAGAAGACTCGGATACACATGTTTATGGCTTTATCTTATAGAACTCAAGGTTCCCGTGCTGGGAAAACAGGTTTTGCAGCTGTTTGAGCTAAGATTTCCAAGTTATTCACATAATGAAAACCTATACTTTGTTTCGGTCGAGTTCCCCATTCAAATGCATGTAACAGTGAGAAACGCACTGTCTTGGCGAAAGAAAGCGTTTTTGTACAACTTCATAGAAATAGCTGTAACTTTTGATAGAAGACTCGGATACACATGTTTATGGCTTTATCTTATAGAACTCAAGGTTCCCGTGCTGGGAAAACAGGTTTTGCAGCTGTTTGAGCTAAGATTTCCAAGTTATTCACATAATGAAAACCTATACTTTGTTTCGGTCGAGTTCCCCATTCAAATGCATGTAACAGTGAGAAACGCACTGTCTTGGCGAAAGAAAGCGTTTTTGTACAACTTCATAGAAATAGCTGTAACTTTTGATAGAAGACTCGGATACACATGTTTATGGCTTTATCTTATAGAACTCAAGGTCTCCGTGCTGGGAAAACAGGTTTTGCAGCTGTTTGAGCTAAGATTTCCAAGTTATTCACATAATGAAAACCTATACTTTGTTTCGGTCGAGTTCCCCATTCAAATGCATGTAACAGTGAGAAACGCACTGTCTTGGCGAAAGAAAGCGTTTTTGTACAACTTCATAGAAATAGCTGTAACTTTTGATAGAAGACTCGGATACACATGTTTATGGCTTTATCTTATAGAACTCAAGGTCTCCGTGCTGGGAAAACAGGTTTTGCAGCTGTTTGAGCTAAGATTTCCAAGTTATTCACATAATGAAAACCTATACTTTGTTTCGGTCGAGTTCCCCATTCAAATGCATGTAACAGTGAGAAACGCACTGTCTTGGCGAAAGAAAGCGTTTTTGTACAACTTCATAGAAATAGCTGTAACTTTTGATAGAAGACTCGGATACACATGTTTATGGCTTTATCTTATAGAACTCAAGGTTCCCGTGCTGGGAAAACAGGTTTTGCAGCTGTTTGAGCTAAGATTTCCAAGTTATTCACATAATGAAAACCTATACTTTGTTTCGGTCGAGTTCCCCATTCAAATGCATGTAACAGTGAGAAACGCACTGTCTTGGCGAAAGAAAGCGTTTTTGTACAACTTCATAGAAATAGCTGTAACTTTTGATAGAAGACTCGGATACACATGTTTATGGCTTTATCTTATAGAACTCAAGGTTCCCGTGCTGGGAAAACAGGTTTTGCAGCTGTTTGAGCTAAGATTTCCAAGTTATTCACATAATGAAAACCTATACTTTGTTTCGGTCGAGTTCCCCATTCAAATGCATGTAACAGTGAGAAACGCACTGTCTTGGCGAAAGAAAGCGTTTTTGTACAACTTCATAGAAATAGCTGTAACTTTTGATAGAAGACTCGGATACACATGTTTATGGCTTTATCTTATAGAACTCAAGGTCTCCGTGCTGGGAAAACAGGTTTTGCAGCTGTTTGAGCTAAGATGTCCAAGTTATTCACATAATGAAAACCTATACTTTGTTTCGGTCGAGTTCCCCATTCAAATGCATGTAACAGTGAGAAACGCACTGTCTTGGCGAAAGAAAGCGTTTTTGTACAACTTCATAGAAATAGCTGTAACTTTTGATAGAAGACTCGGATACACATGTTTATGGCTTTATCTTATAGAACTCAAGGTTCCCGTGCTGGGAAAACAGGTTTTGCAGCTGTTTGAGCTAAGATTTCCAAGTTATTCACATAATGAAAACCTATACTTTGTTTCGGTCGAGTTCCCCATTCAAATGCATGTAACAGTGAGAAACGCACTGTCTTGGCGAAAGAAAGCGTTTTTGTACAACTTCATAGAAATAGCTGTAACTTTTGATAGAAGACTCGGATACACATGTTTATGGCTTTATCTTATAGAACTCAAGGTCTCTGTGCTGGGAAAACAGGTTTTGCAGCTGTTTGAGCTAAGATTTCCAAGTTATTCACATAATGAAAACCTATACTTTGTTTCGGTCGAGTTCCCCATTCAAATGCATGTAACAGTGAGAAACGCACTGTCTTGGCGAAAGAAAGCGTTTTTGTACAACTTCATAGAAATAGCTGTAACTTTTGATAGAAGACTCGGATACACATGTTTATGGCTTTATCTTATAGAACTCAAGGTTCCCGTGCTGGGAAAACAGGTTTTGCAGCTGTTTGAGCTAAGATTTCCAAGTTATTCACATAATGAAAACCTATACTTTGTTTCGGTCGAGTTCCCCATTCAAATGCATGTAACAGTGAGAAACGCACTGTCTTGGCGAAAGAAAGCGTTTTTGTACAACTTCATAGAAATAGCTGTAACTTTTGATAGAAGACTCGGATACACATGTTTATGGCTTTATCTTATAGAACTCAAGGTTCCCGTGCTGGGAAAACAGGTTTTGCAGCTGTTTGAGCTAAGGTTTCCAAGTTATTCACATAATGAAAACCTATACTTTGTTTCGGTCGAGTTCCCCATTCAAATGCATGTAACAGTGAGAAACGCACTGTCTTGGCGAAAGAAAGCGTTTTTGTACAACTTCATAGAAATAGCTGTAACTTTTGATAGAAGACTCGGATACACATGTTTATGGCTTTATCTTATAGAACTCAAGGTCTCCGTGCTGGGAAAACAGGTTTTGCAGCTGTTTGAGCTAAGATTTCCAAGTTATTCACATAATGAAAACCTATACTTTGTTTCGGTCGAGTTCCCCATTCAAATGCATGTAACAGTGAGAAACGCACTGTCTTGGCGAAAGAAAGCGTTTTTGTACAACTTCATAGAAATAGCTGTAACTTTTGATAGAAGACTCGGATACACATGTTTATGGCTTTATCTTATAGAACTCAAGGTTCCCGTGCTGGGAAAACAGGTTTTGCAGCTGTTTGAGCTAAGATTTCCAAGTTATTCACATAATGAAAACCTATACTTTGTTTCGGTCGAGTTCCCCATTCAAATGCATGTAACAGTGAGAAACGCACTGTCTTGGCGAAAGAAAGCGTTTTTGTACAACTTCATAGAAATAGCTGTAACTTTTGATAGAAGACTCGGATACACATGTTTATGGCTTTATCTTATAGAACTCAAGGTTCCCGTGCTGGGAAAACAGGTTTTGCAGCTGTTTGAGCTAAGATTTCCAAGTTATTCACATAATGAAAACCTATACTTTGTTTCGGTCGAGTTCCCCATTCAAATGCATGTAACAGTGAGAAACGCACTGTCTTGGCGAAAGAAAGCGTTTTTGTACAACTTCATAGAAATAGCTGTAACTTTTGATAGAAGACTCGGATACACATGTTTATGGCTTTATCTTATAGAACTCAAGGTTCCCGTGCTGGGAAAACAGGTTTTGCAGCTGTTTGAGCTAAGATTTCCAAGTTATTCACATAATGAAAACCTATACTTTGTTTCGGTCGAGTTCCCCATTCAAATGCATGTAACAGTGAGAAACGCACTGTCTTGGCGAAAGAAAGCGTTTTTGTACAACTTCATAGAAATAGCTGTAACTTTTGATAGAAGACTCGGATACACATGTTTATGGCTTTATCTTATAGAACTCAAGGTCTCCGTGCTGGGAAAACAGGTTTTGCAGCTGTTTGAGCTAAGATTTCCAAGTTATTCACATAATGAAAACCTATACTTTGTTTCGGTCGAGTTCCCCATTCAAATGCATGTAACAGTGAGAAACGCACTGTCTTGGCGAAAGAAAGCGTTTTTGTACAACTTCATAGAAATAGCTGTAACTTTTGATAGAAGACTCGGATACACATGTTTATGGCTTTATCTTATAGAACTCAAGGTTCCCGTGCTGGGAAAACAGGTTTTGCAGCTGTTTGAGCTAAGATTTCCAAGTTATTCACATAATGAAAACCTATACTTTGTTTCGGTCGAGTTCCCCATTCAAATGCATGTAACAGTGAGAAACGCACTGTCTTGGCGAAAGAAAGCGTTTTTGTACAACTTCATAGAAATAGCTGTAACTTTTGATAGAAGACTCGGATACACATGTTTATGGCTTTATCTTATAGAACTCAAGGTTCCCGTGCTGGGAAAACAGGTTTTGCAGCTGTTTGAGCTAAGATTTCCAAGTTATTCACATAATGAAAACCTATACTTTGTTTCGGTCGAGTTCCCCATTCAAATGCATGTAACAGTGAGAAACGCACTGTCTTGGCGAAAGAAAGCGTTTTTGTACAACTTCATAGAAATAGCTGTAACTTTTGATAGAAGACTCGGATACACATGTTTATGGCTTTATCTTATAGAACTCAAGGTTCCCGTGCTGGGAAAACAGGTTTTGCAGCTGTTTGAGCTAAGATTTCCAAGTTATTCACATAATGAAAACCTATACTTTGTTTCGGTCGAGTTCCCCATTCAAATGCATGTAACAGTGAGAAACGCACTGTCTTGGCGAAAGAAAGCGTTTTTGTACAACTTCATAGAAATAGCTGTAACTTTTGATAGAAGACTCGGATACACATGTTTATGGCTTTATCTTATAGAACTCAAGGTCTCCGTGCTGGGAAAACAGGTTTTGCAGCTGTTTGAGCTAAGATTTCCAAGTTATTCACATAATGAAAACCTATACTTTGTTTCGGTCGAGTTCCCCATTCAAATGCATGTAACAGTGAGAAACGCACTGTCTTGGCGAAAGAAAGCGTTTTTGTACAACTTCATAGAAATAGCTGTAACTTTTGATAGAAGACTCGGATACACATGTTTATGGCTTTATCTTATAGAACTCAAGGTTCCCGTGCTGGGAAAACAGGTTTTGCAGCTGTTTGAGCTAAGATTTCCAAGTTATTCACATAATGAAAACCTATACTTTGTTTCGGTCGAGTTCCCCATTCAAATGCATGTAACAGTGAGAAACGCACTGTCTTGGCGAAAGAAAGCGTTTTTGTACAACTTCATAGAAATAGCTGTAACTTTTGATAGAAGACTCGGATACACATGTTTATGGCTTTATCTTATAGAACTCAAGGTTCCCGTGCTGGGAAAACAGGTTTTGCAGCTGTTTGAGCTAAGATTTCCAAGTTATTCACATAATGAAAACCTATACTTTGTTTCGGTCGAGTTCCCCATTCAAATGCATGTAACAGTGAGAAACGCACTGTCTTGGCGAAAGAAAGCGTTTTTGTACAACTTCATAGAAATAGCTGTAACTTTTGATAGAAGACTCGGATACACATGTTTATGGCTTTATCTTATAGAACTCAAGGTCTCCGTGCTGGGAAAACAGGTTTTGCAGCTGTTTGAGCTAAGATTTCCAAGTTATTCACATAATGAAAACCTATACTTTGTTTCGGTCGAGTTCCCCATTCAAATGCATGTAACAGTGAGAAACGCACTGTCTTGGCGAAAGAAAGCGTTTTTGTACAACTTCATAGAAATAGCTGTAACTTTTGATAGAAGACTCGGATACACATGTTTATGGCTTTATCTTATAGAACTCAAGGTTCCCGTGCTGGGAAAACAGGTTTTGCAGCTGTTTGAGCTAAGATTTCCAAGTTATTCACATAATGAAAACCTATACTTTGTTTCGGTCGAGTTCCCCATTCAAATGCATGTAACAGTGAGAAACGCACTGTCTTGGCGAAAGAAAGCGTTTTTGTACAACTTCATAGAAATAGCTGTAACTTTTGATAGAAGACTCGGATACACATGTTTATGGCTTTATCTTATAGAACTCAAGGTTCCCGTGCTGGGAAAACAGGTTTTGCAGCTGTTTGAGCTAAGATTTCCAAGTTATTCACATAATGAAAACCTATACTTTGTTTCGGTCGAGTTCCCCATTCAAATGCATGTAACAGTGAGAAACGCACTGTCTTGGCGAAAGAAAGCGTTTTTGTACAACTTCATAGAAATAGCTGTAACTTTTGATAGAAGACTCGGATACACATGTTTATGGCTTTATCTTATAGAACTCAAGGTTCCCGTGCTGGGAAAACAGGTTTTGCAGCTGTTTGAGCTAAGATTTCCAAGTTATTCACATAATGAAAACCTATACTTTGTTTCGGTCGAGTTCCCCATTCAAATGCATGTAACAGTGAGAAACGCACTGTCTTGGCGAAAGAAAGCGTTTTTGTACAACTTCATAGAAATAGCTGTAACTTTTGATAGAAGACTCGGATACACATGTTTATGGCTTTATCTTATAGAACTCAAGGTTCCCGTGCTGGGAAAACAGGTTTTGCAGCTGTTTGAGCTAAGATTTCCAAGTTATTCACATAATGAAAACCTATACTTTGTTTCGGTCGAGTTCCCCATTCAAATGCATGTAACAGTGAGAAACGCACTGTCTTGGCGAAAGAAAGCGTTTTTGTACAACTTCATAGAAATAGCTGTAACTTTTGATAGAAGACTCGGATACACATGTTTATGGCTTTATCTTATAGAACTCAAGGTCTCCGTGCTGGGAAAACAGGTTTTGCAGCTGTTTGAGCTAAGATTTCCAAGTTATTCACATAATGAAAACCTATACTTTGTTTCGGTCGAGTTCCCCATTCAAATGCATGTAACAGTGAGAAACGCACTGTCTTGGCGAAAGAAAGCGTTTTTGTACAACTTCATAGAAATAGCTGTAACTTTTGATAGAAGACTCGGATACACATGTTTATGGCTTTATCTTATAGAACTCAAGGTTCCCGTGCTGGGAAAACAGGTTTTGCAGCTGTTTGAGCTAAGATTTCCAAGTTATTCACATAATGAAAACCTATACTTTGTTTCGGTCGAGTTCCCCATTCAAATGCATGTAACAGTGAGAAACGCACTGTCTTGGCGAAAGAAAGCGTTTTTGTACAACTTCATAGAAATAGCTGTAACTTTTGATAGAAGACTCGGATACACATGTTTATGGCTTTATCTTATAGAACTCAAGGTCTCCGTGCTGGGAAAACAGGTTTTGCAGCTGTTTGAGCTAAGATTTCCAAGTTATTCACATAATGAAAACCTATACTTTGTTTCGGTCGAGTTCCCCATTCAAATGCATGTAACAGTGAGAAACGCACTGTCTTGGCGAAAGAAAGCGTTTTTGTACAACTTCATAGAAATAGCTGTAACTTTTGATAGAAGACTCGGATACACATGTTTATGGCTTTATCTTATAGAACTCAAGGTTCCCGTGCTGGGAAAACAGGTTTTGCAGCTGTTTGAGCTAAGATTTCCAAGTTATTCACATAATGAAAACCTATACTTTGTTTCGGTCGAGTTCCCCATTCAAATGCATGTAACAGTGAGAAACGCACTGTCTTGGCGAAAGAAAGCGTTTTTGTACAACTTCATAGAAATAGCTGTAACTTTTGATAGAAGACTCGGATACACATGTTTATGGCTTTATCTTATAGAACTCAAGGTCTCTGTGCTGGGAAAACAGGTTTTGCAGCTGTTTGAGCTAAGATTTCCAAGTTATTCACATAATGAAAACCTATACTTTGTTTCGGTCGAGTTCCCCATTCAAATGCATGTAACAGTGAGAAACGCACTGTCTTGGCGAAAGAAAGCGTTTTTGTACAACTTCATAGAAATAGCTGTAACTTTTGATAGAAGACTCGGATACACATGTTTATGGCTTTATCTTATAGAACTCAAGGTTCCCGTGCTGGGAAAACAGGTTTTGCAGCTGTTTGAGCTAAGATTTCCAAGTTATTCACATAATGAAAACCTATACTTTGTTTCGGTCGAGTTCCCCATTCAAATGCATGTAACAGTGAGAAACGCACTGTCTTGGCGAAAGAAAGCGTTTTTGTACAACTTCATAGAAATAGCTGTAACTTTTGATAGAAGACTCGGATACACATGTTTATGGCTTTATCTTATAGAACTCAAGGTCTCCGTGCTGGGAAAACAGGTTTTGCAGCTGTTTGAGCTAAGATTTCCAAGTTATTCACATAATGAAAACCTATACTTTGTTTCGGTCGAGTTCCCCATTCAAATGCATGTAACAGTGAGAAACGCACTGTCTTGGCGAAAGAAAGCGTTTTTGTACAACTTCATAGAAATAGCTGTAACTTTTGATAGAAGACTCGGATACACATGTTTATGGCTTTATCTTATAGAACTCAAGGTCTCCGTGCTGGGAAAACAGGTTTTGCAGCTGTTTGAGCTAAGATTTCCAAGTTATTCACATAATGAAAACCTATACTTTGTTTCGGTCGAGTTCCCCATTCAAATGCATGTAACAGTGAGAAACGCACTGTCTTGGCGAAAGAAAGCGTTTTTGTACAACTTCATAGAAATAGCTGTAACTTTTGATAGAAGACTCGGATACACATGTTTATGGCTTTATCTTATAGAACTCAAGGTTCCCGTGCTGGGAAAACAGGTTTTGCAGCTGTTTGAGCTAAGATTTCCAAGTTATTCACATAATGAAAACCTATACTTTGTTTCGGTCGAGTTCCCCATTCAAATGCATGTAACAGTGAGAAACGCACTGTCTTGGCGAAAGAAAGCGTTTTTGTACAACTTCATAGAAATAGCTGTAACTTTTGATAGAAGACTCGGATACACATGTTTATGGCTTTATCTTATAGAACTCAAGGTCTCCGTGCTGGGAAAACAGGTTTTGCAGCTGTTTGAGCTAAGATTTCCAAGTTATTCACATAATGAAAACCTATACTTTGTTTCGGTCGAGTTCCCCATTCAAATGCATGTAACAGTGAGAAACGCACTGTCTTGGCGAAAGAAAGCGTTTTTGTACAACTTCATAGAAATAGCTGTAACTTTTGATAGAAGACTCGGATACACATGTTTATGGCTTTATCTTATAGAACTCAAGGTTCCCGTGCTGGGAAAACAGGTTTTGCAGCTGTTTGAGCTAAGATTTCCAAGTTATTCACATAATGAAAACCTATACTTTGTTTCGGTCGAGTTCCCCATTCAAATGCATGTAACAGTGAGAAACGCACTGTCTTGGCGAAAGAAAGCGTTTTTGTACAACTTCATAGAAATAGCTGTAACTTTTGATAGAAGACTCGGATACACATGTTTATGGCTTTATCTTATAGAACTCAAGGTTCCCGTGCTGGGAAAACAGGTTTTGCAGCTGTTTGAGCTAAGATTTCCAAGTTATTCACATAATGAAAACCTATACTTTGTTTCGGTCGAGTTCCCCATTCAAATGCATGTAACAGTGAGAAACGCACTGTCTTGGCGAAAGAAAGCGTTTTTGTACAACTTCATAGAAATAGCTGTAACTTTTGATAGAAGACTCGGATACACATGTTTATGGCTTTATCTTATAGAACTCAAGGTTCCCGTGCTGGGAAAACAGGTTTTGCAGCTGTTTGAGCTAAGATTTCCAAGTTATTCACATAATGAAAACCTATACTTTGTTTCGGTCGAGTTCCCCATTCAAATGCATGTAACAGTGAGAAACGCACTGTCTTGGCGAAAGAAAGCGTTTTTGTACAACTTCATAGAAATAGCTGTAACTTTTGATAGAAGACTCGGATACACATGTTTATGGCTTTATCTTATAGAACTCAAGGTTCCCGTGCTGGGAAAACAGGTTTTGCAGCTGTTTGAGCTAAGATTTCCAAGTTATTCACATAATGAAAACCTATACTTTGTTTCGGTCGAGTTCCCCATTCAAATGCATGTAACAGTGAGAAACGCACTGTCTTGGCGAAAGAAAGCGTTTTTGTACAACTTCATAGAAATAGCTGTAACTTTTGATAGAAGACTCGGATACACATGTTTATGGCTTTATCTTATAGAACTCAAGGTTCCCGTGCTGGGAAAACAGGTTTTGCAGCTGTTTGAGCTAAGATTTCCAAGTTATTCACATAATGAAAACCTATACTTTGTTTCGGTCGAGTTCCCCATTCAAATGCATGTAACAGTGAGAAACGCACTGTCTTGGCGAAAGAAAGCGTTTTTGTACAACTTCATAGAAATAGCTGTAACTTTTGATAGAAGACTCGGATACACATGTTTATGGCTTTATCTTATAGAACTCAAGGTTCCCATGCTGGGAAAACAGGTTTTGCAGCTGTTTGAGCTAAGATTTCCAAGTTATTCACATAATGAAAACCTATACTTTGTTTCGGTCGAGTTCCCCATTCAAATGCATGTAACAGTGAGAAACGCACTGTCTTGGCGAAAGAAAGCGTTTTTGTACAACTTCATAGAAATAGCTGTAACTTTTGATAGAAGACTCGGATACACATGTTTATGGCTTTATCTTATAGAACTCAAGGTCTCCGTGCTGGGAAAACAGGTTTTGCAGCTGTTTGAGCTAAGATTTCCAAGTTATTCACATAATGAAAACCTATACTTTGTTTCGGTCGAGTTCCCCATTCAAATGCATGTAACAGTGAGAAACGCACTGTCTTGGCGAAAGAAAGCGTTTTTGTACAACTTCATAGAAATAGCTGTAACTTTTGATAGAAGACTCGGATACACATGTTTATGGCTTTATCTTATTAGAACTCAAGGTTCCCGTGCTGGGAAAACAGGTTTTGCAGCTGTTTGAGCTAAGATTTCCAAGTTATTCACATAATGAAAACCTATACTTTGTTTCGGTCGAGTTCCCCATTCAAATGCATGTAACAGTGAGAAACGCACTGTCTTGGCGAAAGAAAGCGTTTTTGTACAACTTCATAGAAATAGCTGTAACTTTTGATAGAAGACTCGGATACACATGTTTATGGCTTTATCTTATAGAACTCAAGGTCTCCGTGCTGGGAAAACAGGTTTTGCAGCTGTTTGAGCTAAGATTTCCAAGTTATTCACATAATGAAAACCTATACTTTGTTTCGGTCGAGTTCCCCATTCAAATGCATGTAACAGTGAGAAACGCACTGTCTTGGCGAAAGAAAGCGTTTTTGTACAACTTCATAGAAATAGCTGTAACTTTTGATAGAAGACTCGGATACACATGTTTATGGCTTTATCTTATAGAACTCAAGGTTCCCGTGCTGGGAAAACAGGTTTTGCAGCTGTTTGAGCTAAGATTTCCAAGTTATTCACATAATGAAAACCTATACTTTGTTTCGGTCGAGTTCCCCATTCAAATGCATGTAACAGTGAGAAACGCACTGTCTTGGCGAAAGAAAGCGTTTTTGTACAACTTCATAGAAATAGCTGTAACTTTTGATAGAAGACTCGGATACACATGTTTATGGCTTTATCTTATAGAACTCAAGGTCTCTGTGCTGGGAAAACAGGTTTTGCAGCTGTTTGAGCTAAGATTTCCAAGTTATTCACATAATGAAAACCTATACTTTGTTTCGGTCGAGTTCCCCATTCAAATGCATGTAACAGTGAGAAACGCACTGTCTTGGCGAAAGAAAGCGTTTTTGTACAACTTCATAGAAATAGCTGTAACTTTTGATAGAAGACTCGGATACACATGTTTATGGCTTTATCTTATAGAACTCAAGGTTCCCGTGCTGGGAAAACAGGTTTTGCAGCTGTTTGAGCTAAGATTTCCAAGTTATTCACATAATGAAAACCTATACTTTGTTTCGGTCGAGTTCCCCATTCAAATGCATGTAACAGTGAGAAACGCACTGTCTTGGCGAAAGAAAGCGTTTTTGTACAACTTCATAGAAATAGCTGTAACTTTTGATAGAAGACTCGGATACACATGTTTATGGCTTTATCTTATAGAACTCAAGGTTCCCGTGCTGGGAAAACAGGTTTTGCAGCTGTTTGAGCTAAGGTTTCCAAGTTATTCACATAATGAAAACCTATACTTTGTTTCGGTCGAGTTCCCCATTCAAATGCATGTAACAGTGAGAAACGCACTGTCTTGGCGAAAGAAAGCGTTTTTGTACAACTTCATAGAAATAGCTGTAACTTTTGATAGAAGACTCGGATACACATGTTTATGGCTTTATCTTATAGAACTCAAGGTCTCCGTGCTGGGAAAACAGGTTTTGCAGCTGTTTGAGCTAAGATTTCCAAGTTATTCACATAATGAAAACCTATACTTTGTTTCGGTCGAGTTCCCCATTCAAATGCATGTAACAGTGAGAAACGCACTGTCTTGGCGAAAGAAAGCGTTTTTGTACAACTTCATAGAAATAGCTGTAACTTTTGATAGAAGACTCGGATACACATGTTTATGGCTTTATCTTATAGAACTCAAGGTTCCCGTGCTGGGAAAACAGGTTTTGCAGCTGTTTGAGCTAAGATTTCCAAGTTATTCACATAATGAAAACCTATACTTTGTTTCGGTCGAGTTCCCCATTCAAATGCATGTAACAGTGAGAAACGCACTGTCTTGGCGAAAGAAAGCGTTTTTGTACAACTTCATAGAAATAGCTGTAACTTTTGATAGAAGACTCGGATACACATGTTTATGGCTTTATCTTATAGAACTCAAGGTTCCCGTGCTGGGAAAACAGGTTTTGCAGCTGTTTGAGCTAAGATTTCCAAGTTATTCACATAATGAAAACCTATACTTTGTTTCGGTCGAGTTCCCCATTCAAATGCATGTAACAGTGAGAAACGCACTGTCTTGGCGAAAGAAAGCGTTTTTGTACAACTTCATAGAAATAGCTGTAACTTTTGATAGAAGACTCGGATACACATGTTTATGGCTTTATCTTATAGAACTCAAGGTCTCCGTGCTGGGAAAACAGGTTTTGCAGCTGTTTGAGCTAAGATTTCCAAGTTATTCACATAATGAAAACCTATACTTTGTTTCGGTCGAGTTCCCCATTCAAATGCATGTAACAGTGAGAAACGCACTGTCTTGGCGAAAGAAAGCGTTTTTGTACAACTTCATAGAAATAGCTGTAACTTTTGATAGAAGACTCGGATACACATGTTTATGGCTTTATCTTATAGAACTCAAGGTTCCCGTGCTGGGAAAACAGGTTTTGCAGCTGTTTGAGCTAAGATTTCCAAGTTATTCACATAATGAAAACCTATACTTTGTTTCGGTCGAGTTCCCCATTCAAATGCATGTAACAGTGAGAAACGCACTGTCTTGGCGAAAGAAAGCGTTTTTGTACAACTTCATAGAAATAGCTGTAACTTTTGATAGAAGACTCGGATACACATGTTTATGGCTTTATCTTATAGAACTCAAGGTTCCCGTGCTGGGAAAACAGGTTTTGCAGCTGTTTGAGCTAAGATTTCCAAGTTATTCACATAATGAAAACCTATACTTTGTTTCGGTCGAGTTCCCCATTCAAATGCATGTAACAGTGAGAAACGCACTGTCTTGGCGAAAGAAAGCGTTTTTGTACAACTTCATAGAAATAGCTGTAACTTTTGATAGAAGACTCGGATACACATGTTTATGGCTTTATCTTATAGAACTCAAGGTTCCCGTGCTGGGAAAACAGGTTTTGCAGCTGTTTGAGCTAAGATTTCCAAGTTATTCACATAATGAAAACCTATACTTTGTTTCGGTCGAGTTCCCCATTCAAATGCATGTAACAGTGAGAAACGCACTGTCTTGGCGAAAGAAAGCGTTTTTGTACAACTTCATAGAAATAGCTGTAACTTTTGATAGAAGACTCGGATACACATGTTTATGGCTTTATCTTATAGAACTCAAGGTCTCCGTGCTGGGAAAACAGGTTTTGCAGCTGTTTGAGCTAAGATTTCCAAGTTATTCACATAATGAAAACCTATACTTTGTTTCGGTCGAGTTCCCCATTCAAATGCATGTAACAGTGAGAAACGCACTGTCTTGGCGAAAGAAAGCGTTTTTGTACAACTTCATAGAAATAGCTGTAACTTTTGATAGAAGACTCGGATACACATGTTTATGGCTTTATCTTATAGAACTCAAGGTTCCCGTGCTGGGAAAACAGGTTTTGCAGCTGTTTGAGCTAAGATTTCCAAGTTATTCACATAATGAAAACCTATACTTTGTTTCGGTCGAGTTCCCCATTCAAATGCATGTAACAGTGAGAAACGCACTGTCTTGGCGAAAGAAAGCGTTTTTGTACAACTTCATAGAAATAGCTGTAACTTTTGATAGAAGACTCGGATACACATGTTTATGGCTTTATCTTATAGAACTCAAGGTTCCCGTGCTGGGAAAACAGGTTTTGCAGCTGTTTGAGCTAAGATTTCCAAGTTATTCACATAATGAAAACCTATACTTTGTTTCGGTCGAGTTCCCCATTCAAATGCATGTAACAGTGAGAAACGCACTGTCTTGGCGAAAGAAAGCGTTTTTGTACAACTTCATAGAAATAGCTGTAACTTTTGATAGAAGACTCGGATACACATGTTTATGGCTTTATCTTATAGAACTCAAGGTTCCCGTGCTGGGAAAACAGGTTTTGCAGCTGTTTGAGCTAAGATTTCCAAGTTATTCACATAATGAAAACCTATACTTTGTTTCGGTCGAGTTCCCCATTCAAATGCATGTAACAGTGAGAAACGCACTGTCTTGGCGAAAGAAAGCGTTTTTGTACAACTTCATAGAAATAGCTGTAACTTTTGATAGAAGACTCGGATACACATGTTTATGGCTTTATCTTATAGAACTCAAGGTTCCCGTGCTGGGAAAACAGGTTTTGCAGCTGTTTGAGCTAAGATTTCCAAGTTATTCACATAATGAAAACCTATACTTTGTTTCGGTCGAGTTCCCCATTCAAATGCATGTAACAGTGAGAAACGCACTGTCTTGGCGAAAGAAAGCGTTTTTGTACAACTTCATAGAAATAGCTGTAACTTTTGATAGAAGACTCGGATACACATGTTTATGGCTTTATCTTATAGAACTCAAGGTCTCCGTGCTGGGAAAACAGGTTTTGCAGCTGTTTGAGCTAAGATTTCCAAGTTATTCACATAATGAAAACCTATACTTTGTTTCGGTCGAGTTCCCCATTCAAATGCATGTAACAGTGAGAAACGCACTGTCTTGGCGAAAGAAAGCGTTTTTGTACAACTTCATAGAAATAGCTGTAACTTTTGATAGAAGACTCGGATACACATGTTTATGGCTTTATCTTATAGAACTCAAGGTTCCCGTGCTGGGAAAACAGGTTTTGCAGCTGTTTGAGCTAAGATTTCCAAGTTATTCACATAATGAAAACCTATACTTTGTTTCGGTCGAGTTCCCCATTCAAATGCATGTAACAGTGAGAAACGCACTGTCTTGGCGAAAGAAAGCGTTTTTGTACAACTTCATAGAAATAGCTGTAACTTTTGATAGAAGACTCGGATACACATGTTTATGGCTTTATCTTATAGAACTCAAGGTTCCCGTGCTGGGAAAACAGGTTTTGCAGCTGTTTGAGCTAAGATTTCCAAGTTATTCACATAATGAAAACCTATACTTTGTTTCGGTCGAGTTCCCCATTCAAATGCATGTAACAGTGAGAAACGCACTGTCTTGGCGAAAGAAAGCGTTTTTGTACAACTTCATAGAAATAGCTGTAACTTTTGATAGAAGACTCGGATACACATGTTTATGGCTTTATCTTATAGAACTCAAGGTCTCCGTGCTGGGAAAACAGGTTTTGCAGCTGTTTGAGCTAAGATTTCCAAGTTATTCACATAATGAAAACCTATACTTTGTTTCGGTCGAGTTCCCCATTCAAATGCATGTAACAGTGAGAAACGCACTGTCTTGGCGAAAGAAAGCGTTTTTGTACAACTTCATAGAAATAGCTGTAACTTTTGATAGAAGACTCGGATACACATGTTTATGGCTTTATCTTATAGAACTCAAGGTTCCCGTGCTGGGAAAACAGGTTTTGCAGCTGTTTGAGCTAAGATTTCCAAGTTATTCACATAATGAAAACCTATACTTTGTTTCGGTCGAGTTCCCCATTCAAATGCATGTAACAGTGAGAAACGCACTGTCTTGGCGAAAGAAAGCGTTTTTGTACAACTTCATAGAAATAGCTGTAACTTTTGATAGAAGACTCGGATACACATGTTTATGGCTTTATCTTATAGAACTCAAGGTTCCCGTGCTGGGAAAACAGGTTTTGCAGCTGTTTGAGCTAAGATTTCCAAGTTATTCACATAATGAAAACCTATACTTTGTTTCGGTCGAGTTCCCCATTCAAATGCATGTAACAGTGAGAAACGCACTGTCTTGGCGAAAGAAAGCGTTTTTGTACAACTTCATAGAAATAGCTGTAACTTTTGATAGAAGACTCGGATACACATGTTTATGGCTTTATCTTATAGAACTCAAGGTTCCCGTGCTGGGAAAACAGGTTTTGCAGCTGTTTGAGCTAAGATTTCCAAGTTATTCACATAATGAAAACCTATACTTTGTTTCGGTCGAGTTCCCCATTCAAATGCATGTAACAGTGAGAAACGCACTGTCTTGGCGAAAGAAAGCGTTTTTGTACAACTTCATAGAAATAGCTGTAACTTTTGATAGAAGACTCGGATACACATGTTTATGGCTTTATCTTATAGAACTCAAGGTTCCCGTGCTGGGAAAACAGGTTTTGCAGCTGTTTGAGCTAAGATTTCCAAGTTATTCACATAATGAAAACCTATACTTTGTTTCGGTCGAGTTCCCCATTCAAATGCATGTAACAGTGAGAAACGCACTGTCTTGGCGAAAGAAAGCGTTTTTGTACAACTTCATAGAAATAGCTGTAACTTTTGATAGAAGACTCGGATACACATGTTTATGGCTTTATCTTATAGAACTCAAGGTCTCCGTGCTGGGAAAACAGGTTTTGCAGCTGTTTGAGCTAAGATTTCCAAGTTATTCACATAATGAAAACCTATACTTTGTTTCGGTCGAGTTCCCCATTCAAATGCATGTAACAGTGAGAAACGCACTGTCTTGGCGAAAGAAAGCGTTTTTGTACAACTTCATAGAAATAGCTGTAACTTTTGATAGAAGACTCGGATACACATGTTTATGGCTTTATCTTATAGAACTCAAGGTCTACGTGCTGGGAAAACAGGTTTTGCAGCTGTTTGAGCTAAGATTTCCAAGTTATTCACATAATGAAAACCTATACTTTGTTTCGGTCGAGTTCCCCATTCAAATGCATGTAACAGTGAGAAACGCACTGTCTTGGCGAAAGAAAGCGTTTTTGTACAACTTCATAGAAATAGCTGTAACTTTTGATAGAAGACTCGGATACACATGTTTATGGCTTTATCTTATAGAACTCAAGGTTCCCGTGCTGGGAAAACAGGTTTTGCAGCTGTTTGAGCTAAGATTTCCAAGTTATTCACATAATGAAAACCTATACTTTGTTTCGGTCGAGTTCCCCATTCAAATGCATGTAACAGTGAGAAACGCACTGTCTTGGCGAAAGAAAGCGTTTTTGTACAACTTCATAGAAATAGCTGTAACTTTTGATAGAAGACTCGGATACACATGTTTATGGCTTTATCTTATAGAACTCAAGGTTCCCGTGCTGGGAAAACAGGTTTTGCAGCTGTTTGAGCTAAGATTTCCAAGTTATTCACATAATGAAAACCTATACTTTGTTTCGGTCGAGTTCCCCATTCAAATGCATGTAACAGTGAGAAACGCACTGTCTTGGCGAAAGAAAGCGTTTTTGTACAACTTCATAGAAATAGCTGTAACTTTTGATAGAAGACTCGGATACACATGTTTATGGCTTTATCTTATAGAACTCAAGGTTCCCGTGCTGGGAAAACAGGTTTTGCAGCTGTTTGAGCTAAGATTTCCAAGTTATTCACATAATGAAAACCTATACTTTGTTTCGGTCGAGTTCCCCATTCAAATGCATGTAACAGTGAGAAACGCACTGTCTTGGCGAAAGAAAGCGTTTTTGTACAACTTCATAGAAATAGCTGTAACTTTTGATAGAAGACTCGGATACACATGTTTATGGCTTTATCTTATAGAACTCAAGGTCTCCGTGCTGGGAAAACAGGTTTTGCAGCTGTTTGAGCTAAGATTTCCAAGTTATTCACATAATGAAAACCTATACTTTGTTTCGGTCGAGTTCCCCATTCAAATGCATGTAACAGTGAGAAACGCACTGTCTTGGCGAAAGAAAGCGTTTTTGTACAACTTCATAGAAATAGCTGTAACTTTTGATAGAAGACTCGGATACACATGTTTATGGCTTTATCTTATAGAACTCAAGGTTCCCGTGCTGGGAAAACAGGTTTTGCAGCTGTTTGAGCTAAGATTTCCAAGTTATTCACATAATGAAAACCTATACTTTGTTTCGGTCGAGTTCCCCATTCAAATGCATGTAACAGTGAGAAACGCACTGTCTTGGCGAAAGAAAGCGTTTTTGTACAACTTCATAGAAATAGCTGTAACTTTTGATAGAAGACTCGGATACACATGTTTATGGCTTTATCTTATAGAACTCAAGGTTCCCGTGCTGGGAAAACAGGTTTTGCAGCTGTTTGAGCTAAGATTTCCAAGTTATTCACATAATGAAAACCTATACTTTGTTTCGGTCGAGTTCCCCATTCAAATGCATGTAACAGTGAGAAACGCACTGTCTTGGCGAAAGAAAGCGTTTTTGTACAACTTCATAGAAATAGCTGTAACTTTTGATAGAAGACTCGGATACACATGTTTATGGCTTTATCTTATAGAACTCAAGGTCTCCGTGCTGGGAAAACAGGTTTTGCAGCTGTTTGAGCTAAGATTTCCAAGTTATTCACATAATGAAAACCTATACTTTGTTTCGGTCGAGTTCCCCATTCAAATGCATGTAACAGTGAGAAACGCACTGTCTTGGCGAAAGAAAGCGTTTTTGTACAACTTCATAGAAATAGCTGTAACTTTTGATAGAAGACTCGGATACACATGTTTATGGCTTTATCTTATAGAACTCAAGGTTCCCGTGCTGGGAAAACAGGTTTTGCAGCTGTTTGAGCTAAGATTTCCAAGTTATTCACATAATGAAAACCTATACTTTGTTTCGGTCGAGTTCCCCATTCAAATGCATGTAACAGTGAGAAACGCACTGTCTTGGCGAAAGAAAGCGTTTTTGTACAACTTCATAGAAATAGCTGTAACTTTTGATAGAAGACTCGGATACACATGTTTATGGCTTTATCTTATAGAACTCAAGGTTCCCGTGCTGGGAAAACAGGTTTTGCAGCTGTTTGAGCTAAGATTTCCAAGTTATTCACATAATGAAAACCTATACTTTGTTTCGGTCGAGTTCCCCATTCAAATGCATGTAACAGTGAGAAACGCACTGTCTTGGCGAAAGAAAGCGTTTTTGTACAACTTCATAGAAATAGCTGTAACTTTTGATAGAAGACTCGGATACACATGTTTATGGCTTTATCTTATAGAACTCAAGGTTCCCGTGCTGGGAAAACAGGTTTTGCAGCTGTTTGAGCTAAGATTTCCAAGTTATTCACATAATGAAAACCTATACTTTGTTTCGGTCGAGTTCCCCATTCAAATGCATGTAACAGTGAGAAACGCACTGTCTTGGCGAAAGAAAGCGTTTTTGTACAACTTCATAGAAATAGCTGTAACTTTTGATAGAAGACTCGGATACACATGTTTATGGCTTTATCTTATAGAACTCAAGGTCTCCGTGCTGGGAAAACAGGTTTTGCAGCTGTTTGAGCTAAGATTTCCAAGTTATTCACATAATGAAAACCTATACTTTGTTTCGGTCGAGTTCCCCATTCAAATGCATGTAACAGTGAGAAACGCACTGTCTTGGCGAAAGAAAGCGTTTTTGTACAACTTCATAGAAATAGCTGTAACTTTTGATAGAAGACTCGGATACACATGTTTATGGCTTTATCTTATAGAACTCAAGGTTCCCGTGCTGGGAAAACAGGTTTTGCAGCTGTTTGAGCTAAGATTTCCAAGTTATTCACATAATGAAAACCTATACTTTGTTTCGGTCGAGTTCCCCATTCAAATGCATGTAACAGTGAGAAACGCACTGTCTTGGCGAAAGAAAGCGTTTTTGTACAACTTCATAGAAATAGCTGTAACTTTTGATAGAAGACTCGGATACACATGTTTATGGCTTTATCTTATAGAACTCAAGGTCTCCGTGCTGGCAAAACAGGTTTTGCAGCTGTTTGAGCTAAGATTTCCAAGTTATTCACATAATGAAAACCTATACTTTGTTTCGGTCGAGTTCCCCATTCAAATGCATGTAACAGTGAGAAACGCACTGTCTTGGCGAAAGAAAGCGTTTTTGTACAACTTCATAGAAATAGCTGTAACTTTTGATAGAAGACTCGGATACACATGTTTATGGCTTTATCTTATAGAACTCAAGGTTCCCGTGCTGGGAAAAAAGGTTTTGCAGCTGTTTGAGCTAAGATTTCCAAGTTATTCACATAATGAAAACCTATACTTTGTTTCGGTCGAGTTCCCCATTCAAATGCATGTAACAGTGAGAAACGCACTGTCTTGGCGAAAGAAAGCGTTTTTGTACAACTTCATAGAAATAGCTGTAACTTTTGATAGAAGACTCGGATACACATGTTTATGGCTTTATCTTATAGAACTCAAGGTTCCCGTGCTGGGAAAACAGGTTTTGCAGCTGTTTGAGCTAAGATTTCCAAGTTATTCACATAATGAAAACCTATACTTTGTTTCGGTCGAGTTCCCCATTCAAATGCATGTAACAGTGAGAAACGCACTGTCTTGGCGAAAGAAAGTGTTTTTGTACAACTTCATAGAAATAGCTGTAACTTTTGATAGAAGACTCGGATACACATGTTTATGGCTTTATCTTATAGAACTCAAGGTTCCCGTGCTGGGAAAACAGGTTTTGCAGCTGTTTGAGCTAAGATTTCCAAGTTATTCACATAATGAAAACCTATACTTTGTTTCGGTCGAGTTCCCCATTCAAATGCATGTAACAGTGAGAAACGCACTGTCTTGGCGAAAGAAAGCGTTTTTGTACAACTTCATAGAAATAGCTGTAACTTTTGATAGAAGACTCGGATACACATGTTTATGGCTTTATCTTATAGAACTCAAGGTTCCCGTGCTGGGAAAACAGGTTTTGCAGCTGTTTGAGCTAAGATTTCCAAGTTATTCACATAATGAAAACCTATACTTTGTTTCGGTCGAGTTCCCCATTCAAATGCATGTAACAGTGAGAAACGCACTGTCTTGGCGAAAGAAAGCGTTTTTGTACAACTTCATAGAAATAGCTGTAACTTTTGATAGAAGACTCGGATACACATGTTTATGGCTTTATCTTATAGAACTCAAGGTCTACGTGCTGGGAAAACAGGTTTTGCAGCTGTTTGAGCTAAGATTTCCAAGTTATTCACATAATGAAAACCTATACTTTGTTTCGGTCGAGTTCCCCATTCAAATGCATGTAACAGTGAGAAACGCACTGTCTTGGCGAAAGAAAGCGTTTTTGTACAACTTCATAGAAATAGCTGTAACTTTTGATAGAAGACTCGGATACACATGTTTATGGCTTTATCTTATAGAACTCAAGGTTCCCGTGCTGGGAAAACAGGTTTTGCAGCTGTTTGAGCTAAGATTTCCAAGTTATTCACATAATGAAAACCTATACTTTGTTTCGGTCGAGTTCCCCATTCAAATGCATGTAACAGTGAGAAACGCACTGTCTTGGCGAAAGAAAGCGTTTTTGTACAACTTCATAGAAATAGCTGTAACTTTTGATAGAAGACTCGGATACACATGTTTATGGCTTTATCTTATAGAACTCAAGGTTCCCGTGCTGGGAAAACAGGTTTTGCAGCTGTTTGAGCTAAGATTTCCAAGTTATTCACATAATGAAAACCTATACTTTGTTTCGGTCGAGTTCCCCATTCAAATGCATGTAACAGTGAGAAACGCACTGTCTTGGCGAAAGAAAGCGTTTTTGTACAACTTCATAGAAATAGCTGTAACTTTTGATAGAAGACTCGGATACACATGTTTATGGCTTTATCTTATAGAACTCAAGGTTCCCGTGCTGGGAAAACAGGTTTTGCAGCTGTTTGAGCTAAGATTTCCAAGTTATTCACATAATGAAAACCTATACTTTGTTTCGGTCGAGTTCCCCATTCAAATGCATGTAACAGTGAGAAACGCACTGTCTTGGCGAAAGAAAGCGTTTTTGTACAACTTCATAGAAATAGCTGTAACTTTTGATAGAAGACTCGGATACACATGTTTATGGCTTTATCTTATAGAACTCAAGGTCTCCGTGCTGGGAAAACAGGTTTTGCAGCTGTTTGAGCTAAGATTTCCAAGTTATTCACATAATGAAAACCTATACTTTGTTTCGGTCGAGTTCCCCATTCAAATGCATGTAACAGTGAGAAACGCACTGTCTTGGCGAAAGAAAGCGTTTTTGTACAACTTCATAGAAATAGCTGTAACTTTTGATAGAAGACTCGGATACACATGTTTATGGCTTTATCTTATAGAACTCAAGGTTCCCGTGCTGGGAAAACAGGTTTTGCAGCTGTTTGAGCTAAGATTTCCAAGTTATTCACATAATGAAAACCTATACTTTGTTTCGGTCGAGTTCCCCATTCAAATGCATGTAACAGTGAGAAACGCACTGTCTTGGCGAAAGAAAGCGTTTTTGTACAACTTCATAGAAATAGCTGTAACTTTTGATAGAAGACTCGGATACACATGTTTATGGCTTTATCTTATAGAACTCAAGGTTCCCGTGCTGGGAAAACAGGTTTTGCAGCTGTTTGAGCTAAGATTTCCAAGTTATTCACATAATGAAAACCTATACTTTGTTTCGGTCGAGTTCCCCATTCAAATGCATGTAACAGTGAGAAACGCACTGTCTTGGCGAAAGAAAGCGTTTTTGTACAACTTCATAGAAATAGCTGTAACTTTTGATAGAAGACTCGGATACACATGTTTATGGCTTTATCTTATAGAACTCAAGGTTCCCGTGCTGGGAAAACAGGTTTTGCAGCTGTTTGAGCTAAGATTTCCAAGTTATTCACATAATGAAAACCTATACTTTGTTTCGGTCGAGTTCCCCATTCAAATGCATGTAACAGTGAGAAACGCACTGTCTTGGCGAAAGAAAGCGTTTTTGTACAACTTCATAGAAATAGCTGTAACTTTTGATAGAAGACTCGGATACACATGTTTATGGCTTTATCTTATAGAACTCAAGGTTCCCGTGCTGGGAAAACAGGTTTTGCAGCTGTTTGAGCTAAGATTTCCAAGTTATTCACATAATGAAAACCTATACTTTGTTTCGGTCGAGTTCCCCATTCAAATGCATGTAACAGTGAGAAACGCACTGTCTTGGCGAAAGAAAGCGTTTTTGTACAACTTCATAGAAATAGCTGTAACTTTTGATAGAAGACTCGGATACACATGTTTATGGCTTTATCTTATAGAACTCAAGGTCTCCGTGCTGGCAAAACAGGTTTTGCAGCTGTTTGAGCTAAGATTTCCAAGTTATTCACATAATGAAAACCTATACTTTGTTTCGGTCGAGTTCCCCATTCAAATGCATGTAACAGTGAGAAACGCACTGTCTTGGCGAAAGAAAGCGTTTTTGTACAACTTCATAGAAATAGCTGTAACTTTTGATAGAAGACTCGGATACACATGTTTATGGCTTTATCTTATAGAACTCAAGGTTCCCGTGCTGGGAAAAAAGGTTTTGCAGCTGTTTGAGCTAAGATTTCCAAGTTATTCACATAATGAAAACCTATACTTTGTTTCGGTCGAGTTCCCCATTCAAATGCATGTAACAGTGAGAAACGCACTGTCTTGGCGAAAGAAAGCGTTTTTGTACAACTTCATAGAAATAGCTGTAACTTTTGATAGAAGACTCGGATACACATGTTTATGGCTTTATCTTATAGAACTCAAGGTTCCCGTGCTGGGAAAACAGGTTTTGCAGCTGTTTGAGCTAAGATTTCCAAGTTATTCACATAATGAAAACCTATACTTTGTTTCGGTCGAGTTCCCCATTCAAATGCATGTAACAGTGAGAAACGCACTGTCTTGGCGAAAGAAAGTGTTTTTGTACAACTTCATAGAAATAGCTGTAACTTTTGATAGAAGACTCGGATACACATGTTTATGGCTTTATCTTATAGAACTCAAGGTTCCCGTGCTGGGAAAACAGGTTTTGCAGCTGTTTGAGCTAAGATTTCCAAGTTATTCACATAATGAAAACCTATACTTTGTTTCGGTCGAGTTCCCCATTCAAATGCATGTAACAGTGAGAAACGCACTGTCTTGGCGAAAGAAAGCGTTTTTGTACAACTTCATAGAAATAGCTGTAACTTTTGATAGAAGACTCGGATACACATGTTTATGGCTTTATCTTATAGAACTCAAGGTTCCCGTGCTGGGAAAACAGGTTTTGCAGCTGTTTGAGCTAAGATTTCCAAGTTATTCACATAATGAAAACCTATACTTTGTTTCGGTCGAGTTCCCCATTCAAATGCATGTAACAGTGAGAAACGCACTGTCTTGGCGAAAGAAAGCGTTTTTGTACAACTTCATAGAAATAGCTGTAACTTTTGATAGAAGACTCGGATACACATGTTTATGGCTTTATCTTATAGAACTCAAGGTCTACGTGCTGGGAAAACAGGTTTTGCAGCTGTTTGAGCTAAGATTTCCAAGTTATTCACATAATGAAAACCTATACTTTGTTTCGGTCGAGTTCCCCATTCAAATGCATGTAACAGTGAGAAACGCACTGTCTTGGCGAAAGAAAGCGTTTTTGTACAACTTCATAGAAATAGCTGTAACTTTTGATAGAAGACTCGGATACACATGTTTATGGCTTTATCTTATAGAACTCAAGGTTCCCGTGCTGGGAAAACAGGTTTTGCAGCTGTTTGAGCTAAGATTTCCAAGTTATTCACATAATGAAAACCTATACTTTGTTTCGGTCGAGTTCCCCATTCAAATGCATGTAACAGTGAGAAACGCACTGTCTTGGCGAAAGAAAGCGTTTTTGTACAACTTCATAGAAATAGCTGTAACTTTTGATAGAAGACTCGGATACACATGTTTATGGCTTTATCTTATAGAACTCAAGGTTCCCGTGCTGGGAAAACAGGTTTTGCAGCTGTTTGAGCTAAGATTTCCAAGTTATTCACATAATGAAAACCTATACTTTGTTTCGGTCGAGTTCCCCATTCAAATGCATGTAACAGTGAGAAACGCACTGTCTTGGCGAAAGAAAGCGTTTTTGTACAACTTCATAGAAATAGCTGTAACTTTTGATAGAAGACTCGGATACACGTTTATGGCTTTATCTTATAGAACTCAAGGTTCCCGTGCTGGGAAAACAGGTTTTGCAGCTGTTTGAGCTAAGATTTCCAAGTTATTCACATAATGAAAACCTATACTTTGTTTCGGTCGAGTTCCCCATTCAAATGCATGTAACAGTGAGAAACGCACTGTCTTGGCGAAAGAAAGCGTTTTTGTACAACTTCATAGAAATAGCTGTAACTTTTGATAGAAGACTCGGATACACATGTTTATGGCTTTATCTTATAGAACTCAAGGTCTCCGTGCTGGGAAAACAGGTTTTGCAGCTGTTTGAGCTAAGATTTCCAAGTTATTCACATAATGAAAACCTATACTTTGTTTCGGTCGAGTTCCCCATTCAAATGCATGTAACAGTGAGAAACGCACTGTCTTGGCGAAAGAAAGCGTTTTTGTACAACTTCATAGAAATAGCTGTAACTTTTGATAGAAGACTCGGATACACATGTTTATGGCTTTATCTTATAGAACTCAAGGTTCCCGTGCTGGGAAAACAGGTTTTGCAGCTGTTTGAGCTAAGATTTCCAAGTTATTCACATAATGAAAACCTATACTTTGTTTCGGTCGAGTTCCCCATTCAAATGCATGTAACAGTGAGAAACGCACTGTCTTGGCGAAAGAAAGCGTTTTTGTACAACTTCATAGAAATAGCTGTAACTTTTGATAGAAGACTCGGATACACATGTTTATGGCTTTATCTTATAGAACTCAAGGTTCCCGTGCTGGGAAAACAGGTTTTGCAGCTGTTTGAGCTAAGATTTCCAAGTTATTCACATAATGAAAACCTATACTTTGTTTCGGTCGAGTTCCCCATTCAAATGCATGTAACAGTGAGAAACGCACTGTCTTGGCGAAAGAAAGCGTTTTTGTACAACTTCATAGAAATAGCTGTAACTTTTGATAGAAGACTCGGATACACATGTTTATGGCTTTATCTTATAGAACTCAAGGTTCCCGTGCTGGGAAAACAGGTTTTGCAGCTGTTTGAGCTAAGATTTCCAAGTTATTCACATAATGAAAACCTATACTTTGTTTCGGTCGAGTTCCCCATTCAAATGCATGTAACAGTGAGAAACGCACTGTCTTGGCGAAAGAAAGCGTTTTTGTACAACTTCATAGAAATAGCTGTAACTTTTGATAGAAGACTCGGATACACATGTTTATGGCTTTATCTTATAGAACTCAAGGTTCCCGTGCTGGGAAAACAGGTTTTGCAGCTGTTTGAGCTAAGATTTCCAAGTTATTCACATAATGAAAACCTATACTTTGTTTCGGTCGAGTTCCCCATTCAAATGCATGTAACAGTGAGAAACGCACTGTCTTGGCGAAAGAAAGCGTTTTTGTACAACTTCATAGAAATAGCTGTAACTTTTGATAGAAGACTCGGATACACATGTTTATGGCTTTATCTTATAGAACTCAAGGTCTCCGTGCTGGCAAAACAGGTTTTGCAGCTGTTTGAGCTAAGATTTCCAAGTTATTCACATAATGAAAACCTATACTTTGTTTCGGTCGAGTTCCCCATTCAAATGCATGTAACAGTGAGAAACGCACTGTCTTGGCGAAAGAAAGCGTTTTTGTACAACTTCATAGAAATAGCTGTAACTTTTGATAGAAGACTCGGATACACATGTTTATGGCTTTATCTTATAGAACTCAAGGTTCCCGTGCTGGGAAAAAAGGTTTTGCAGCTGTTTGAGCTAAGATTTCCAAGTTATTCACATAATGAAAACCTATACTTTGTTTCGGTCGAGTTCCCCATTCAAATGCATGTAACAGTGAGAAACGCACTGTCTTGGCGAAAGAAAGCGTTTTTGTACAACTTCATAGAAATAGCTGTAACTTTTGATAGAAGACTCGGATACACATGTTTATGGCTTTATCTTATAGAACTCAAGGTTCCCGTGCTGGGAAAACAGGTTTTGCAGCTGTTTGAGCTAAGATTTCCAAGTTATTCACATAATGAAAACCTATACTTTGTTTCGGTCGAGTTCCCCATTCAAATGCATGTAACAGTGAGAAACGCACTGTCTTGGCGAAAGAAAGTGTTTTTGTACAACTTCATAGAAATAGCTGTAACTTTTGATAGAAGACTCGGATACACATGTTTATGGCTTTATCTTATAGAACTCAAGGTTCCCGTGCTGGGAAAACAGGTTTTGCAGCTGTTTGAGCTAAGATTTCCAAGTTATTCACATAATGAAAACCTATACTTTGTTTCGGTCGAGTTCCCCATTCAAATGCATGTAACAGTGAGAAACGCACTGTCTTGGCGAAAGAAAGCGTTTTTGTACAACTTCATAGAAATAGCTGTAACTTTTGATAGAAGACTCGGATACACATGTTTATGGCTTTATCTTATAGAACTCAAGGTTCCCGTGCTGGGAAAACAGGTTTTGCAGCTGTTTGAGCTAAGATTTCCAAGTTATTCACATAATGAAAACCTATACTTTGTTTCGGTCGAGTTCCCCATTCAAATGCATGTAACAGTGAGAAACGCACTGTCTTGGCGAAAGAAAGCGTTTTTGTACAACTTCATAGAAATAGCTGTAACTTTTGATAGAAGACTCGGATACACATGTTTATGGCTTTATCTTATAGAACTCAAGGTCTACGTGCTGGGAAAACAGGTTTTGCAGCTGTTTGAGCTAAGATTTCCAAGTTATTCACATAATGAAAACCTATACTTTGTTTCGGTCGAGTTCCCCATTCAAATGCATGTAACAGTGAGAAACGCACTGTCTTGGCGAAAGAAAGCGTTTTTGTACAACTTCATAGAAATAGCTGTAACTTTTGATAGAAGACTCGGATACACATGTTTATGGCTTTATCTTATAGAACTCAAGGTTCCCGTGCTGGGAAAACAGGTTTTGCAGCTGTTTGAGCTAAGATTTCCAAGTTATTCACATAATGAAAACCTATACTTTGTTTCGGTCGAGTTCCCCATTCAAATGCATGTAACAGTGAGAAACGCACTGTCTTGGCGAAAGAAAGCGTTTTTGTACAACTTCATAGAAATAGCTGTAACTTTTGATAGAAGACTCGGATACACATGTTTATGGCTTTATCTTATAGAACTCAAGGTTCCCGTGCTGGGAAAACAGGTTTTGCAGCTGTTTGAGCTAAGATTTCCAAGTTATTCACATAATGAAAACCTATACTTTGTTTCGGTCGAGTTCCCCATTCAAATGCATGTAACAGTGAGAAACGCACTGTCTTGGCGAAAGAAAGCGTTTTTGTACAACTTCATAGAAATAGCTGTAACTTTTGATAGAAGACTCGGATACACGTTTATGGCTTTATCTTATAGAACTCAAGGTTCCCGTGCTGGGAAAACAGGTTTTGCAGCTGTTTGAGCTAAGATTTCCAAGTTATTCACATAATGAAAACCTATACTTTGTTTCGGTCGAGTTCCCCATTCAAATGCATGTAACAGTGAGAAACGCACTGTCTTGGCGAAAGAAAGCGTTTTTGTACAACTTCATAGAAATAGCTGTAACTTTTGATAGAAGACTCGGATACACATGTTTATGGCTTTATCTTATAGAACTCAAGGTTCCCGTGCTGGGAAAACAGGTTTTGCAGCTGTTTGAGCTAAGATTTCCAAGTTATTCACATAATGAAAACCTATACTTTGTTTCGGTCGAGTTCCCCATTCAAATGCATGTAACAGTGAGAAACGCACTGTCTTGGCGAAAGAAAGCGTTTTTGTACAACTTCATAGAAATAGCTGTAACTTTTGATAGAAGACTCGGATACACATGTTTATGGCTTTATCTTATAGAACTCAAGGTCTCCGTGCTGGGAAAACAGGTTTTGCAGCTGTTTGAGCTAAGATTTCCAAGTTATTCACATAATGAAAACCTATACTTTGTTTCGGTCGAGTTCCCCATTCAAATGCATGTAACAGTGAGAAACGCACTGTCTTGGCGAAAGAAAGCGTTTTTGTACAACTTCATAGAAATAGCTGTAACTTTTGATAGAAGACTCGGATACACATGTTTATGGCTTTATCTTATAGAACTCAAGGTTCCCGTGCTGGGAAAACAGGTTTTGCAGCTGTTTGAGCTAAGATTTCCAAGTTATTCACATAATGAAAACCTATACTTTGTTTCGGTCGAGTTCCCCATTCAAATGCATGTAACAGTGAGAAACGCACTGTCTTGGCGAAAGAAAGCGTTTTTGTACAACTTCATAGAAATAGCTGTAACTTTTGATAGAAGACTCGGATACACATGTTTATGGCTTTATCTTATAGAACTCAAGGTTCCCGTGCTGGGAAAACAGGTTTTGCAGCTGTTTGAGCTAAGATTTCCAAGTTATTCACATAATGAAAACCTATACTTTGTTTCGGTCGAGTTCCCCATTCAAATGCATGTAACAGTGAGAAACGCACTGTCTTGGCGAAAGAAAGCGTTTTTGTACAACTTCATAGAAATAGCTGTAACTTTTGATAGAAGACTCGGATACACATGTTTATGGCTTTATCTTATAGAACTCAAGGTCTCCGTGCTGGGAAAACAGGTTTTGCAGCTGTTTGAGCTAAGATTTCCAAGTTATTCACATAATGAAAACCTATACTTTGTTTCGGTCGAGTTCCCCATTCAAATGCATGTAACAGTGAGAAACGCACTGTCTTGGCGAAAGAAAGCGTTTTTGTACAACTTCATAGAAATAGCTGTAACTTTTGATAGAAGACTCGGATACACATGTTTATGGCTTTATCTTATAGAACTCAAGGTTCCCGTGCTGGGAAAACAGGTTTTGCAGCTGTTTGAGCTAAGATTTCCAAGTTATTCACATAATGAAAACCTATACTTTGTTTCGGTCGAGTTCCCCATTCAAATGCATGTAACAGTGAGAAACGCACTGTCTTGGCGAAAGAAAGCGTTTTTGTACAACTTCATAGAAATAGCTGTAACTTTTGATAGAAGACTCGGATACACATGTTTATGGCTTTATCTTATAGAACTCAAGGTTCCCGTGCTGGGAAAACAGGTTTTGCAGCTGTTTGAGCTAAGATTTCCAAGTTATTCACATAATGAAAACCTATACTTTGTTTCGGTCGAGTTCCCCATTCAAATGCATGTAACAGTGAGAAACGCACTGTCTTGGCGAAAGAAAGCGTTTTTGTACAACTTCATAGAAATAGCTGTAACTTTTGATAGAAGACTCGGATACACATGTTTATGGCTTTATCTTATAGAACTCAAGGTCTCCGTGCTGGGAAAACAGGTTTTGCAGCTGTTTGAGCTAAGATTTCCAAGTTATTCACATAATGAAAACCTATACTTTGTTTCGGTCGAGTTCCCCATTCAAATGCATGTAACAGTGAGAAACGCACTGTCTTGGCGAAAGAAAGCGTTTTTGTACAACTTCATAGAAATAGCTGTAACTTTTGATAGAAGACTCGGATACACATGTTTATGGCTTTATCTTATAGAACTCAAGGTTCCCGTGCTGGGAAAACAGGTTTTGCAGCTGTTTGAGCTAAGATTTCCAAGTTATTCACATAATGAAAACCTATACTTTGTTTCGGTCGAGTTCCCCATTCAAATGCATGTAACAGTGAGAAACGCACTGTCTTGGCGAAAGAAAGCGTTTTTGTACAACTTCATAGAAATAGCTGTAACTTTTGATAGAAGACTCGGATACACATGTTTATGGCTTTATCTTATAGAACTCAAGGTTCCCGTGCTGGGAAAACAGGTTTTGCAGCTGTTTGAGCTAAGATTTCCAAGTTATTCACATAATGAAAACCTATACTTTGTTTCGGTCGAGTTCCCCATTCAAATGCATGTAACAGTGAGAAACGCACTGTCTTGGCGAAAGAAAGCGTTTTTGTACAACTTCATAGAAATAGCTGTAACTTTTGATAGAAGACTCGGATACACATGTTTATGGCTTTATCTTATAGAACTCAAGGTTCCCGTGCTGGGAAAACAGGTTTTGCAGCTGTTTGAGCTAAGATTTCCAAGTTATTCACATAATGAAAACCTATACTTTGTTTCGGTCGAGTTCCCCATTCAAATGCATGTAACAGTGAGAAACGCACTGTCTTGGCGAAAGAAAGCGTTTTTGTACAACTTCATAGAAATAGCTGTAACTTTTGATAGAAGACTCGGATACACATGTTTATGGCTTTATCTTATAGAACTCAAGGTCTCCGTGCTGGGAAAACAGGTTTTGCAGCTGTTTGAGCTAAGATTTCCAAGTTATTCACATAATGAAAACCTATACTTTGTTTCGGTCGAGTTCCCCATTCAAATGCATGTAACAGTGAGAAACGCACTGTCTTGGCGAAAGAAAGCGTTTTTGTACAACTTCATAGAAATAGCTGTAACTTTTGATAGAAGACTCGGATACACATGTTTATGGCTTTATCTTATAGAACTCAAGGTTCCCGTGCTGGGAAAACAGGTTTTGCAGCTGTTTGAGCTAAGATTTCCAAGTTATTCACATAATGAAAACCTATACTTTGTTTCGGTCGAGTTCCCCATTCAAATGCATGTAACAGTGAGAAACGCACTGTCTTGGCGAAAGAAAGCGTTTTTGTACAACTTCATAGAAATAGCTGTAACTTTTGATAGAAGACTCGGATACACATGTTTATGGCTTTATCTTATAGAACTCAAGGTCTCCGTAATGGGAAAACAGGTTTTGCAGCTGTTTGAGCTAAGATTTCCAAGTTATTCACATAATGAAAACCTATACTTTGTTTCGGTCGAGTTCCCCATTCAAATGCATGTAACAGTGAGAAACGCACTGTCTTGGCGAAAGAAAGCGTTTTTGTACAACTTCATAGAAATAGCTGTAACTTTTGATAGAAGACTCGGATACACATGTTTATGGCTTTATCTTATAGAACTCAAGGTTCCCGTGCTGGGAAAAAAGGTTTTGCAGCTGTTTGAGCTAAGATTTCCAAGTTATTCACATAATGAAAACCTATACTTTGTTTCGGTCGAGTTCCCCATTCAAATGCATGTAACAGTGAGAAACGCACTGTCTTGGCGAAAGAAAGCGTTTTTGTACAACTTCATAGAAATAGCTGTAACTTTTGATAGAAGACTCGGATACACATGTTTATGGCTTTATCTTATAGAACTCAAGGTTCCCGTGCTGGGAAAACAGGTTTTGCAGCTGTTTGAGCTAAGATTTCCAAGTTATTCACATAATGAAAACCTATACTTTGTTTCGGTCGAGTTCCCCATTCAAATGCATGTAACAGTGAGAAACGCACTGTCTTGGCGAAAGAAAGCGTTTTTGTACAACTTCATAGAAATAGCTGTAACTTTTGATAGAAGACTCGGATACACATGTTTATGGCTTTATCTTATAGAACTCAAGGTTCCCGTGCTGGGAAAACAGGTTTTGCAGCTGTTTGAGCTAAGATTTCCAAGTTATTCACATAATGAAAACCTATACTTTGTTTCGGTCGAGTTCCCCATTCAAATGCATGTAACAGTGAGAAACGCACTGTCTTGGCGAAAGAAAGCGTTTTTGTACAACTTCATAGAAATAGCTGTAACTTTTGATAGAAGACTCGGATACACATGTTTATGGCTTTATCTTATAGAACTCAAGGTTCCCGTGCTGGGAAAACAGGTTTTGCAGCTGTTTGAGCTAAGATTTCCAAGTTATTCACATAATGAAAACCTATACTTTGTTTCGGTCGAGTTCCCCATTCAAATGCATGTAACAGTGAGAAACGCACTGTCTTGGCGAAAGAAAGCGTTTTTGTACAACTTCATAGAAATAGCTGTAACTTTTGATAGAAGACTCGGATACACATGTTTATGGCTTTATCTTATAGAACTCAAGGTTCCCGTGCTGGGAAAACAGGTTTTGCAGCTGTTTGAGCTAAGATTTCCAAGTTATTCACATAATGAAAACCTATACTTTGTTTCGGTCGAGTTCCCCATTCAAATGCATGTAACAGTGAGAAACGCACTGTCTTGGCGAAAGAAAGCGTTTTTGTACAACTTCATAGAAATAGCTGTAACTTTTGATAGAAGACTCGGATACACATGTTTATGGCTTTATCTTATAGAACTCAAGGTCTCCGTGCTGGCAAAACAGGTTTTGCAGCTGTTTGAGCTAAGATTTCCAAGTTATTCACATAATGAAAACCTATACTTTGTTTCGGTCGAGTTCCCCATTCAAATGCATGTAACAGTGAGAAACGCACTGTCTTGGCGAAAGAAAGCGTTTTTGTACAACTTCATAGAAATAGCTGTAACTTTTGATAGAAGACTCGGATACACATGTTTATGGCTTTATCTTATAGAACTCAAGGTTCCCGTGCTGGGAAAAAAGGTTTTGCAGCTGTTTGAGCTAAGATTTCCAAGTTATTCACATAATGAAAACCTATACTTTGTTTCGGTCGAGTTCCCCATTCAAATGCATGTAACAGTGAGAAACGCACTGTCTTGGCGAAAGAAAGCGTTTTTGTACAACTTCATAGAAATAGCTGTAACTTTTGATAGAAGACTCGGATACACATGTTTATGGCTTTATCTTATAGAACTCAAGGTTCCCGTGCTGGGAAAACAGGTTTTGCAGCTGTTTGAGCTAAGATTTCCAAGTTATTCACATAATGAAAACCTATACTTTGTTTCGGTCGAGTTCCCCATTCAAATGCATGTAACAGTGAGAAACGCACTGTCTTGGCGAAAGAAAGTGTTTTTGTACAACTTCATAGAAATAGCTGTAACTTTTGATAGAAGACTCGGATACACATGTTTATGGCTTTATCTTATAGAACTCAAGGTTCCCGTGCTGGGAAAACAGGTTTTGCAGCTGTTTGAGCTAAGATTTCCAAGTTATTCACATAATGAAAACCTATACTTTGTTTCGGTCGAGTTCCCCATTCAAATGCATGTAACAGTGAGAAACGCACTGTCTTGGCGAAAGAAAGCGTTTTTGTACAACTTCATAGAAATAGCTGTAACTTTTGATAGAAGACTCGGATACACATGTTTATGGCTTTATCTTATAGAACTCAAGGTTCCCGTGCTGGGAAAACAGGTTTTGCAGCTGTTTGAGCTAAGATTTCCAAGTTATTCACATAATGAAAACCTATACTTTGTTTCGGTCGAGTTCCCCATTCAAATGCATGTAACAGTGAGAAACGCACTGTCTTGGCGAAAGAAAGCGTTTTTGTACAACTTCATAGAAATAGCTGTAACTTTTGATAGAAGACTCGGATACACATGTTTATGGCTTTATCTTATAGAACTCAAGGTCTACGTGCTGGGAAAACAGGTTTTGCAGCTGTTTGAGCTAAGATTTCCAAGTTATTCACATAATGAAAACCTATACTTTGTTTCGGTCGAGTTCCCCATTCAAATGCATGTAACAGTGAGAAACGCACTGTCTTGGCGAAAGAAAGCGTTTTTGTACAACTTCATAGAAATAGCTGTAACTTTTGATAGAAGACTCGGATACACATGTTTATGGCTTTATCTTATAGAACTCAAGGTTCCCGTGCTGGGAAAACAGGTTTTGCAGCTGTTTGAGCTAAGATTTCCAAGTTATTCACATAATGAAAACCTATACTTTGTTTCGGTCGAGTTCCCCATTCAAATGCATGTAACAGTGAGAAACGCACTGTCTTGGCGAAAGAAAGCGTTTTTGTACAACTTCATAGAAATAGCTGTAACTTTTGATAGAAGACTCGGATACACATGTTTATGGCTTTATCTTATAGAACTCAAGGTTCCCGTGCTGGGAAAACAGGTTTTGCAGCTGTTTGAGCTAAGATTTCCAAGTTATTCACATAATGAAAACCTATACTTTGTTTCGGTCGAGTTCCCCATTCAAATGCATGTAACAGTGAGAAACGCACTGTCTTGGCGAAAGAAAGCGTTTTTGTACAACTTCATAGAAATAGCTGTAACTTTTGATAGAAGACTCGGATACACGTTTATGGCTTTATCTTATAGAACTCAAGGTTCCCGTGCTGGGAAAACAGGTTTTGCAGCTGTTTGAGCTAAGATTTCCAAGTTATTCACATAATGAAAACCTATACTTTGTTTCGGTCGAGTTCCCCATTCAAATGCATGTAACAGTGAGAAACGCACTGTCTTGGCGAAAGAAAGCGTTTTTGTACAACTTCATAGAAATAGCTGTAACTTTTGATAGAAGACTCGGATACACATGTTTATGGCTTTATCTTATAGAACTCAAGGTTCCCGTGCTGGGAAAACAGGTTTTGCAGCTGTTTGAGCTAAGATTTCCAAGTTATTCACATAATGAAAACCTATACTTTGTTTCGGTCGAGTTCCCCATTCAAATGCATGTAACAGTGAGAAACGCACTGTCTTGGCGAAAGAAAGCGTTTTTGTACAACTTCATAGAAATAGCTGTAACTTTTGATAGAAGACTCGGATACACATGTTTATGGCTTTATCTTATAGAACTCAAGGTCTCCGTGCTGGGAAAACAGGTTTTGCAGCTGTTTGAGCTAAGATTTCCAAGTTATTCACATAATGAAAACCTATACTTTGTTTCGGTCGAGTTCCCCATTCAAATGCATGTAACAGTGAGAAACGCACTGTCTTGGCGAAAGAAAGCGTTTTTGTACAACTTCATAGAAATAGCTGTAACTTTTGATAGAAGACTCGGATACACATGTTTATGGCTTTATCTTATAGAACTCAAGGTTCCCGTGCTGGGAAAACAGGTTTTGCAGCTGTTTGAGCTAAGATTTCCAAGTTATTCACATAATGAAAACCTATACTTTGTTTCGGTCGAGTTCCCCATTCAAATGCATGTAACAGTGAGAAACGCACTGTCTTGGCGAAAGAAAGCGTTTTTGTACAACTTCATAGAAATAGCTGTAACTTTTGATAGAAGACTCGGATACACATGTTTATGGCTTTATCTTATAGAACTCAAGGTTCCCGTGCTGGGAAAACAGGTTTTGCAGCTGTTTGAGCTAAGATTTCCAAGTTATTCACATAATGAAAACCTATACTTTGTTTCGGTCGAGTTCCCCATTCAAATGCATGTAACAGTGAGAAACGCACTGTCTTGGCGAAAGAAAGCGTTTTTGTACAACTTCATAGAAATAGCTGTAACTTTTGATAGAAGACTCGGATACACATGTTTATGGCTTTATCTTATAGAACTCAAGGTCTCCGTGCTGGGAAAACAGGTTTTGCAGCTGTTTGAGCTAAGATTTCCAAGTTATTCACATAATGAAAACCTATACTTTGTTTCGGTCGAGTTCCCCATTCAAATGCATGTAACAGTGAGAAACGCACTGTCTTGGCGAAAGAAAGCGTTTTTGTACAACTTCATAGAAATAGCTGTAACTTTTGATAGAAGACTCGGATACACATGTTTATGGCTTTATCTTATAGAACTCAAGGTTCCCGTGCTGGGAAAACAGGTTTTGCAGCTGTTTGAGCTAAGATTTCCAAGTTATTCACATAATGAAAACCTATACTTTGTTTCGGTCGAGTTCCCCATTCAAATGCATGTAACAGTGAGAAACGCACTGTCTTGGCGAAAGAAAGCGTTTTTGTACAACTTCATAGAAATAGCTGTAACTTTTGATAGAAGACTCGGATACACATGTTTATGGCTTTATCTTATAGAACTCAAGGTTCCCGTGCTGGGAAAACAGGTTTTGCAGCTGTTTGAGCTAAGATTTCCAAGTTATTCACATAATGAAAACCTATACTTTGTTTCGGTCGAGTTCCCCATTCAAATGCATGTAACAGTGAGAAACGCACTGTCTTGGCGAAAGAAAGCGTTTTTGTACAACTTCATAGAAATAGCTGTAACTTTTGATAGAAGACTCGGATACACATGTTTATGGCTTTATCTTATAGAACTCAAGGTCTCCGTGCTGGGAAAACAGGTTTTGCAGCTGTTTGAGCTAAGATTTCCAAGTTATTCACATAATGAAAACCTATACTTTGTTTCGGTCGAGTTCCCCATTCAAATGCATGTAACAGTGAGAAACGCACTGTCTTGGCGAAAGAAAGCGTTTTTGTACAACTTCATAGAAATAGCTGTAACTTTTGATAGAAGACTCGGATACACATGTTTATGGCTTTATCTTATAGAACTCAAGGTTCCCGTGCTGGGAAAACAGGTTTTGCAGCTGTTTGAGCTAAGATTTCCAAGTTATTCACATAATGAAAACCTATACTTTGTTTCTCGTTCAGTTCCCCATTCAAATGCATGTAACAGTGAGAAACGCACTGTCTTGGCGAAAGAAAGCGTTTTTGTACAACTTCATAGAAATAGCTGTAACTTTTGATAGAAGACTCGGATACACATGTTTATGGCTTTATCTTATAGAACTCAAGGTTCCCGTGCTGGGAAAACAGGTTTTGCAGCTGTTTGAGCTAAGATTTCCAAGTTATTCACATAATGAAAACCTATACTTTGTTTCGGTCGAGTTCCCCATTCAAATGCATGTAACAGTGAGAAACGCACTGTCTTGGCGAAAGAAAGCGTTTTTGTACAACTTCATAGAAATAGCTGTAACTTTTGATAGAAGACTCGGATACACATGTTTATGGCTTTATCTTATAGAACTCAAGGTTCCCGTGCTGGGAAAACAGGTTTTGCAGCTGTTTGAGCTAAGATTTCCAAGTTATTCACATAATGAAAACCTATACTTTGTTTCGGTCGAGTTCCCCATTCAAATGCATGTAACAGTGAGAAACGCACTGTCTTGGCGAAAGAAAGCGTTTTTGTACAACTTCATAGAAATAGCTGTAACTTTGATAGAGACTCGGATACACATGTTTATGGCTTTATCTTATAGAACTCAAGGTCTCCGTGCTGGGAAAACAGGTTTTGCAGCTGTTTGAGCTAAGATTTCCAAGTTATTCACATAATGAAAACCTATACTTTGTTTCGGTCGAGTTCCCCATTCAAATGCATGTAACAGTGAGAAACGCACTGTCTTGGCGAAAGAAAGCGTTTTTGTACAACTTCATAGAAATAGCTGTAACTTTTGATAGAAGACTCGGATACACATGTTTATGGCTTTATCTTATAGAACTCAAGGTTCCCGTGCTGGGAAAACAGGTTTTGCAGCTGTTTGAGCTAAGATTTCCAAGTTATTCACATAATGAAAACCTATACTTTGTTTCGGTCGAGTTCCCCATTCAAATGCATGTAACAGTGAGAAACGCACTGTCTTGGCGAAAGAAAGCGTTTTTGTACAACTTCATAGAAATAGCTGTAACTTTTGATAGAAGACTCGGATACACATGTTTATGGCTTTATCTTATAGAACTCAAGGTCTCCGTAATGGGAAAACAGGTTTTGCAGCTGTTTGAGCTAAGATTTCCAAGTTATTCACATAATGAAAACCTATACTTTGTTTCGGTCGAGTTCCCCATTCAAATGCATGTAACAGTGAGAAACGCACTGTCTTGGCGAAAGAAAGCGTTTTTGTACAACTTCATAGAAATAGCTGTAACTTTTGATAGAAGACTCGGATACACATGTTTATGGCTTTATCTTATAGAACTCAAGGTTCCCGTGCTGGGAAAAAAGGTTTTGCAGCTGTTTGAGCTAAGATTTCCAAGTTATTCACATAATGAAAACCTATACTTTGTTTCGGTCGAGTTCCCCATTCAAATGCATGTAACAGTGAGAAACGCACTGTCTTGGCGAAAGAAAGCGTTTTTGTACAACTTCATAGAAATAGCTGTAACTTTTGATAGAAGACTCGGATACACATGTTTATGGCTTTATCTTATAGAACTCAAGGTTCCCGTGCTGGGAAAACAGGTTTTGCAGCTGTTTGAGCTAAGATTTCCAAGTTATTCACATAATGAAAACCTATACTTTGTTTCGGTCGAGTTCCCCATTCAAATGCATGTAACAGTGAGAAACGCACTGTCTTGGCGAAAGAAAGCGTTTTTGTACAACTTCATAGAAATAGCTGTAACTTTTGATAGAAGACTCGGATACACATGTTTATGGCTTTATCTTATAGAACTCAAGGTTCCCGTGCTGGGAAAACAGGTTTTGCAGCTGTTTGAGCTAAGATTTCCAAGTTATTCACATAATGAAAACCTATACTTTGTTTCGGTCGAGTTCCCCATTCAAATGCATGTAACAGTGAGAAACGCACTGTCTTGGCGAAAGAAAGCGTTTTTGTACAACTTCATAGAAATAGCTGTAACTTTTGATAGAAGACTCGGATACACATGTTTATGGCTTTATCTTATAGAACTCAAGGTTCCCGTGCTGGGAAAACAGGTTTTGCAGCTGTTTGAGCTAAGATTTCCAAGTTATTCACATAATGAAAACCTATACTTTGTTTCGGTCGAGTTCCCCATTCAAATGCATGTAACAGTGAGAAACGCACTGTCTTGGCGAAAGAAAGCGTTTTTGTACAACTTCATAGAAATAGCTGTAACTTTTGATAGAAGACTCGGATACACATGTTTATGGCTTTATCTTATAGAACTCAAGGTCTCCGTGCTGGGAAAACAGGTTTTGCAGCTGTTTGAGCTAAGATTTCCAAGTTATTCACATAATGAAAACCTATACTTTGTTTCGGTCGAGTTCCCCATTCAAATGCATGTAACAGTGAGAAACGCACTGTCTTGGCGAAAGAAAGCGTTTTTGTACAACTTCATAGAAATAGCTGTAACTTTTGATAGAAGACTCGGATACACATGTTTATGGCTTTATCTTATAGAACTCAAGGTCTCCGTAATGGGAAAACAGGTTTTGCAGCTGTTTGAGCTAAGATTTCCAAGTTATTCACATAATGAAAACCTATACTTTGTTTCGGTCGAGTTCCCCATTCAAATGCATGTAACAGTGAGAAACGCACTGTCTTGGCGAAAGAAAGCGTTTTTGTACAACTTCATAGAAATAGCTGTAACTTTTGATAGAAGACTCGGATACACATGTTTATGGCTTTATCTTATAGAACTCAAGGTCTCCGTGCTGGGAAAAAAGGTTTTGCAGCTGTTTGAGCTAAGATTTCCAAGTTATTCACATAATGAAAACCTATACTTTGTTTCGGTCGAGTTCCCCATTCAAATGCATGTAACAGTGAGAAACGCACTGTCTTGGCGAAAGAAAGCGTTTTTGTACAACTTCATAGAAATAGCTGTAACTTTTGATAGAAGACTCGGATACACATGTTTATGGCTTTATCTTATAGAACTCAAGGTTCCCGTGCTGGGAAAACAGGTTTTGCAGCTGTTTGAGCTAAGATTTCCAAGTTATTCACATAATGAAAACCTATACTTTGTTTCGGTCGAGTTCCCCATTCAAATGCATGTAACAGTGAGAAACGCACTGTCTTGGCGAAAGAAAGCGTTTTTGTACAACTTCATAGAAATAGCTGTAACTTTTGATAGAAGACTCGGATACACATGTTTATGGCTTTATCTTATAGAACTCAAGGTCTCCGTAATGGGAAAACAGGTTTTGCAGCTGTTTGAGCTAAGATTTCCAAGTTATTCACATAATGAAAACCTATACTTTGTTTCGGTCGAGTTCCCCATTCAAATGCATGTAACAGTGAGAAACGCACTGTCTTGGTGAAAGAAAGCGTTTTTGTACAACTTCATAGAAATAGCTGTAACTTTTGATAGAAGACTCGGATACACATGTTTATGGCTTTATCTTATAGAACTCAAGGTTCCCGTGCTGGGAAAAAAGGTTTTGCAGCTGTTTGAGCTAAGATTTCCAAGTTATTCACATAATGAAAACCTATACTTTGTTTCGGTCGAGTTCCCCATTCAAATGCATGTAACAGTGAGAAACGCACTGTCTTGGCGAAAGAAAGCGTTTTTGTACAACTTCATAGAAATAGCTGTAACTTTTGATAGAAGACTCGGATACACATGTTTATGGCTTTATCTTATAGAACTCAAGGTTCCCGTGCTGGGAAAACAGGTTTTGCAGCTGTTTGAGCTAAGATTTCCAAGTTATTCACATAATGAAAACCTATACTTTGTTTCGGTCGAGTTCCCCATTCAAATGCATGTAACAGTGAGAAACGCACTGTCTTGGCGAAAGAAAGCGTTTTTGTACAACTTCATAGAAATAGCTGTAACTTTTGATAGAAGACTCGGATACACATGTTTATGGCTTTATCTTATAGAACTCAAGGTCTCCGTGCTGGGAAAACAGGTTTTGCAGCTGTTTGAGCTAAGATTTCCAAGTTATTCACATAATGAAAACCTATACTTTGTTTCGGTCGAGTTCCCCATTCAAATGCATGTAACAGTGAGAAACGCACTGTCTTGGCGAAAGAAAGCGTTTTTGTACAACTTCATAGAAATAGCTGTAACTTTTGATAGAAGACTCGGATACACATGTTTATGGCTTTATCTTATAGAACTCAAGGTCTCCGTAATGGGAAAACAGGTTTTGCAGCTGTTTGAGCTAAGATTTCCAAGTTATTCACATAATGAAAACCTATACTTTGTTTCGGTCGAGTTCCCCATTCAAATGCATGTAACAGTGAGAAACGCACTGTCTTGGCGAAAGAAAGCGTTTTTGTACAACTTCATAGAAATAGCTGTAACTTTTGATAGAAGACTCGGATACACATGTTTATGGCTTTATCTTATAGAACTCAAGGTTCCCGTGCTGGGAAAAAAGGTTTTGCAGCTGTTTGAGCTAAGATTTCCAAGTTATTCACATAATGAAAACCTATACTTTGTTTCGGTCGAGTTCCCCATTCAAATGCATGTAACAGTGAGAAACGCACTGTCTTGGCGAAAGAAAGCGTTTTTGTACAACTTCATAGAAATAGCTGTAACTTTTGATAGAAGACTCGGATACACATGTTTATGGCTTTATCTTATAGAACTCAAGGTTCCCGTGCTGGGAAAACAGGTTTTGCAGCTGTTTGAGCTAAGATTTCCAAGTTATTCACATAATGAAAACCTATACTTTGTTTCGGTCGAGTTCCCCATTCAAATGCATGTAACAGTGAGAAACGCACTGTCTTGGCGAAAGAAAGCGTTTTTGTACAACTTCATAGAAATAGCTGTAACTTTTGATAGAAGACTCGGATACACATGTTTATGGCTTTATCTTATAGAACTCAAGGTCTCCGTAATGGGAAAACAGGTTTTGCAGCTGTTTGGTAAGATTTCCAAGTTATTCACATAATGAAAACCTACTGTTTTTGTGCGAGTTCCCCATTCAAATGCATGTAACAGTGAGAAACGCACTGTCTTGGTGAAAGAAAGCGTTTTTGTACAACTTCATAGAAATAGCTGTAACTTTTGATAGAAGACTCGGATACACATGTTTATGGCTTTATCTTATAGAACTCAAGGTTCCCGTGCTGGGAAAAAAGGTTTTGCAGCTGTTTGAGCTAAGATTTCCAAGTTATTCACATAATGAAAACCTATACTTTGTTTCGGTCGAGTTCCCCATTCAAATGCATGTAACAGTGAGAAACGCACTGTCTTGGCGAAAGAAAGCGTTTTTGTACAACTTCATAGAAATAGCTGTAACTTTTGATAGAAGACTCGGATACACATGTTTATGGCTTTATCTTATAGAACTCAAGGTTCCCGTGCTGGGAAAACAGGTTTTGCAGCTGTTTGAGCTAAGATTTCCAAGTTATTCACATAATGAAAACCTATACTTTGTTTCGGTCGAGTTCCCCATTCAAATGCATGTAACAGTGAGAAACGCACTGTCTTGGCGAAAGAAAGCGTTTTTGTACAACTTCATAGAAATAGCTGTAACTTTTGATAGAAGACTCGGATACACATGTTTATGGCTTTATCTTATAGAACTCAAGGTTCCCGTGCTGGGAAAACAGGTTTTGCAGCTGTTTGAGCTAAGATTTCCAAGTTATTCACATAATGAAAACCTATACTTTGTTTCGGTCGAGTTCCCCATTCAAATGCATGTAACAGTGAGAAACGCACTGTCTTGGCGAAAGAAAGCGTTTTTGTACAACTTCATAGAAATAGCTGTAACTTTTGATAGAAGACTCGGATACACATGTTTATGGCTTTATCTTATAGAACTCAAGGTCTCCGTGCTGGGAAAACAGGTTTTGCAGCTGTTTGAGCTAAGATTTCCAAGTTATTCACATAATGAAAACCTATACTTTGTTTCGGTCGAGTTCCCCATTCAAATGCATGTAACAGTGAGAAACGCACTGTCTTGGCGAAAGAAAGCGTTTTTGTACAACTTCATAGAAATAGCTGTAACTTTTGATAGAAGACTCGGATACACATGTTTATGGCTTTATCTTATAGAACTCAAGGTTCCCGTGCTGGGAAAACAGGTTTTGCAGCTGTTTGAGCTAAGATTTCCAAGTTATTCACATAATGAAAACCTATACTTTGTTTCGGTCGAGTTCCCCATTCAAATGCATGTAACAGTGAGAAACGCACTGTCTTGGCGAAAGAAAGCGTTTTTGTACAACTTCATAGAAATAGCTGTAACTTTTGATAGAAGACTCGGATACACATGTTTATGGCTTTATCTTATAGAACTCAAGGTCTCCGTGCTGGGAAAACAGGTTTTGCAGCTGTTTGAGCTAAGATTTCCAAGTTATTCACATAATGAAAACCTATACTTTGTTTCGGTCGAGTTCCCCATTCAAATGCATGTAACAGTGAGAAACGCACTGTCTTGGCGAAAGAAAGCGTTTTTGTACAACTTCATAGAAATAGCTGTAACTTTTGATAGAAGACTCGGATACACATGTTTATGGCTTTATCTTATAGAACTCAAGGTCTCCGTGCTGGGAAAACAGGTTTTGCAGCTGTTTGAGCTAAGATTTCCAAGTTATTCACATAATGAAAACCTATACTTTGTTTCGGTCGAGTTCCCCATTCAAATGCATGTAACAGTGAGAAACGCACTGTCTTGGCGAAAGAAAGCGTTTTTGTACAACTTCATAGAAATAGCTGTAACTTTTGATAGAAGACTCGGATACACATGTTTATGGCTTTATCTTATAGAACTCAAGGTTCCCGTGCTGGGAAAACAGGTTTTGCAGCTGTTTGAGCTAAGATTTCCAAGTTATTCACATAATGAAAACCTATACTTTGTTTCGGTCGAGTTCCCCATTCAAATGCATGTAACAGTGAGAAACGCACTGTCTTGGCGAAAGAAAGCGTTTTTGTACAACTTCATAGAAATAGCTGTAACTTTTGATAGAAGACTCGGATACACATGTTTATGGCTTTATCTTATAGAACTCAAGGTTCCCGTGCTGGGAAAACAGGTTTTGCAGCTGTTTGAGCTAAGATTTCCAAGTTATTCACATAATGAAAACCTATACTTTGTTTCGGTCGAGTTCCCCATTCAAATGCATGTAACAGTGAGAAACGCACTGTCTTGGCGAAAGAAAGCGTTTTTGTACAACTTCATAGAAATAGCTGTAACTTTTGATAGAAGACTCGGATACACATGTTTATGGCTTTATCTTATAGAACTCAAGGTTCCCGTGCTGGGAAAACAGGTTTTGCAGCTGTTTGAGCTAAGATTTCCAAGTTATTCACATAATGAAAACCTATACTTTGTTTCGGTCGAGTTCCCCATTCAAATGCATGTAACAGTGAGAAACGCACTGTCTTGGCGAAAGAAAGCGTTTTTGTACAACTTCATAGAAATAGCTGTAACTTTTGATAGAAGACTCGGATACACATGTTTATGGCTTTATCTTATAGAACTCAAGGTTCCCGTGCTGGGAAAACAGGTTTTGCAGCTGTTTGAGCTAAGATTTCCAAGTTATTCACATAATGAAAACCTATACTTTGTTTCGGTCGAGTTCCCCATTCAAATGCATGTAACAGTGAGAAACGCACTGTCTTGGCGAAAGAAAGCGTTTTTGTACAACTTCATAGAAATAGCTGTAACTTTTGATAGAAGACTCGGATACACATGTTTATGGCTTTATCTTATAGAACTCAAGGTCTCCGTGCTGGGAAAACAGGTTTTGCAGCTGTTTGAGCTAAGATTTCCAAGTTATTCACATAATGAAAACCTATACTTTGTTTCGGTCGAGTTCCCCATTCAAATGCATGTAACAGTGAGAAACGCACTGTCTTGGCGAAAGAAAGCGTTTTTGTACAACTTCATAGAAATAGCTGTAACTTTTGATAGAAGACTCGGATACACATGTTTATGGCTTTATCTTATAGAACTCAAGGTTCCCGTGCTGGGAAAACAGGTTTTGCAGCTGTTTGAGCTAAGATTTCCAAGTTATTCACATAATGAAAACCTATACTTTGTTTCGGTCGAGTTCCCCATTCAAATGCATGTAACAGTGAGAAACGCACTGTCTTGGCGAAAGAAAGCGTTTTTGTACAACTTCATAGAAATAGCTGTAACTTTTGATAGAAGACTCGGATACACATGTTTATGGCTTTATCTTATAGAACTCAAGGTTCCCGTGCTGGGAAAACAGGTTTTGCAGCTGTTTGAGCTAAGATTTCCAAGTTATTCACATAATGAAAACCTATACTTTGTTTCGGTCGAGTTCCCCATTCAAATGCATGTAACAGTGAGAAACGCACTGTCTTGGCGAAAGAAAGCGTTTTTGTACAACTTCATAGAAATAGCTGTAACTTTTGATAGAAGACTCGGATACACATGTTTATGGCTTTATCTTATAGAACTCAAGGTTCCCGTGCTGGGAAAACAGGTTTTGCAGCTGTTTGAGCTAAGATTTCCAAGTTATTCACATAATGAAAACCTATACTTTGTTTCGGTCGAGTTCCCCATTCAAATGCATGTAACAGTGAGAAACGCACTGTCTTGGCGAAAGAAAGCGTTTTTGTACAACTTCATAGAAATAGCTGTAACTTTTGATAGAAGACTCGGATACACATGTTTATGGCTTTATCTTATAGAACTCAAGGTTCCCGTGCTGGGAAAACAGGTTTTGCAGCTGTTTGAGCTAAGATTTCCAAGTTATTCACATAATGAAAACCTATACTTTGTTTCGGTCGAGTTCCCCATTCAAATGCATGTAACAGTGAGAAACGCACTGTCTTGGCGAAAGAAAGCGTTTTTGTACAACTTCATAGAAATAGCTGTAACTTTTGATAGAAGACTCGGATACACATGTTTATGGCTTTATCTTATAGAACTCAAGGTTCCCGTGCTGGGAAAACAGGTTTTGCAGCTGTTTGAGCTAAGATTTCCAAGTTATTCACATAATGAAAACCTATACTTTGTTTCGGTCGAGTTCCCCATTCAAATGCATGTAACAGTGAGAAACGCACTGTCTTGGCGAAAGAAAGCGTTTTTGTACAACTTCATAGAAATAGCTGTAACTTTTGATAGAAGACTCGGATACACATGTTTATGGCTTTATCTTATAGAACTCAAGGTCTCCGTGCTGGGAAAACAGGTTTTGCAGCTGTTTGAGCTAAGATTTCCAAGTTATTCACATAATGAAAACCTATACTTTGTTTCGGTCGAGTTCCCCATTCAAATGCATGTAACAGTGAGAAACGCACTGTCTTGGCGAAAGAAAGCGTTTTTGTACAACTTCATAGAAATAGCTGTAACTTTTGATAGAAGACTCGGATACACATGTTTATGGCTTTATCTTATAGAACTCAAGGTTCCCGTGCTGGGAAAACAGGTTTTGCAGCTGTTTGAGCTAAGATTTCCAAGTTATTCACATAATGAAAACCTATACTTTGTTTCGGTCGAGTTCCCCATTCAAATGCATGTAACAGTGAGAAACGCACTGTCTTGGCGAAAGAAAGCGTTTTTGTACAACTTCATAGAAATAGCTGTAACTTTTGATAGAAGACTCGGATACACATGTTTATGGCTTTATCTTATAGAACTCAAGGTTCCCGTGCTGGGAAAACAGGTTTTGCAGCTGTTTGAGCTAAGATTTCCAAGTTATTCACATAATGAAAACCTATACTTTGTTTCGGTCGAGTTCCCCATTCAAATGCATGTAACAGTGAGAAACGCACTGTCTTGGCGAAAGAAAGCGTTTTTGTACAACTTCATAGAAATAGCTGTAACTTTTGATAGAAGACTCGGATACACATGTTTATGGCTTTATCTTATAGAACTCAAGGTTCCCGTGCTGGGAAAACAGGTTTTGCAGCTGTTTGAGCTAAGATTTCCAAGTTATTCACATAATGAAAACCTATACTTTGTTTCGGTCGAGTTCCCCATTCAAATGCATGTAACAGTGAGAAACGCACTGTCTTGGCGAAAGAAAGCGTTTTTGTACAACTTCATAGAAATAGCTGTAACTTTTGATAGAAGACTCGGATACACATGTTTATGGCTTTATCTTATAGAACTCAAGGTCTCCGTGCTGGGAAAACAGGTTTTGCAGCTGTTTGAGCTAAGATTTCCAAGTTATTCACATAATGAAAACCTATACTTTGTTTCGGTCGAGTTCCCCATTCAAATGCATGTAACAGTGAGAAACGCACTGTCTTGGCGAAAGAAAGCGTTTTTGTACAACTTCATAGAAATAGCTGTAACTTTTGATAGAAGACTCGGATACACATGTTTATGGCTTTATCTTATAGAACTCAAGGTTCCCGTGCTGGGAAAACAGGTTTTGCAGCTGTTTGAGCTAAGATTTCCAAGTTATTCACATAATGAAAACCTATACTTTGTTTCGGTCGAGTTCCCCATTCAAATGCATGTAACAGTGAGAAACGCACTGTCTTGGCGAAAGAAAGCGTTTTTGTACAACTTCATAGAAATAGCTGTAACTTTTGATAGAAGACTCGGATACACATGTTTATGGCTTTATCTTATAGAACTCAAGGTTCCCGTGCTGGGAAAACAGGTTTTGCAGCTGTTTGAGCTAAGATTTCCAAGTTATTCACATAATGAAAACCTATACTTTGTTTCGGTCGAGTTCCCCATTCAAATGCATGTAACAGTGAGAAACGCACTGTCTTGGCGAAAGAAAGCGTTTTTGTACAACTTCATAGAAATAGCTGTAACTTTTGATAGAAGACTCGGATACACATGTTTATGGCTTTATCTTATAGAACTCAAGGTTCCCGTGCTGGGAAAACAGGTTTTGCAGCTGTTTGAGCTAAGATTTCCAAGTTATTCACATAATGAAAACCTATACTTTGTTTCGGTCGAGTTCCCCATTCAAATGCATGTAACAGTGAGAAACGCACTGTCTTGGCGAAAGAAAGCGTTTTTGTACAACTTCATAGAAATAGCTGTAACTTTTGATAGAAGACTCGGATACACATGTTTATGGCTTTATCTTATAGAACTCAAGGTTCCCGTGCTGGGAAAACAGGTTTTGCAGCTGTTTGAGCTAAGATTTCCAAGTTATTCACATAATGAAAACCTATACTTTGTTTCGGTCGAGTTCCCCATTCAAATGCATGTAACAGTGAGAAACGCACTGTCTTGGCGAAAGAAAGCGTTTTTGTACAACTTCATAGAAATAGCTGTAACTTTTGATAGAAGACTCGGATACACATGTTTATGGCTTTATCTTATAGAACTCAAGGTTCCCGTGCTGGGAAAACAGGTTTTGCAGCTGTTTGAGCTAAGATTTCCAAGTTATTCACATAATGAAAACCTATACTTTGTTTCGGTCGAGTTCCCCATTCAAATGCATGTAACAGTGAGAAACGCACTGTCTTGGCGAAAGAAAGCGTTTTTGTACAACTTCATAGAAATAGCTGTAACTTTTGATAGAAGACTCGGATACACATGTTTATGGCTTTATCTTATAGAACTCAAGGTTCCCGTGCTGGGAAAACAGGTTTTGCAGCTGTTTGAGCTAAGATTTCCAAGTTATTCACATAATGAAAACCTATACTTTGTTTCGGTCGAGTTCCCCATTCAAATGCATGTAACAGTGAGAAACGCACTGTCTTGGCGAAAGAAAGCGTTTTTGTACAACTTCATAGAAATAGCTGTAACTTTTGATAGAAGACTCGGATACACATGTTTATGGCTTTATCTTATAGAACTCAAGGTTCCCGTGCTGGGAAAACAGGTTTTGCAGCTGTTTGAGCTAAGATTTCCAAGTTATTCACATAATGAAAACCTATACTTTGTTTCGGTCGAGTTCCCCATTCAAATGCATGTAACAGTGAGAAACGCACTGTCTTGGCGAAAGAAAGCGTTTTTGTACAACTTCATAGAAATAGCTGTAACTTTTGATAGAAGACTCGGATACACATGTTTATGGCTTTATCTTATAGAACTCAAGGTTCCCGTGCTGGGAAAACAGGTTTTGCAGCTGTTTGAGCTAAGATTTCCAAGTTATTCACATAATGAAAACCTATACTTTGTTTCGGTCGAGTTCCCCATTCAAATGCATGTAACAGTGAGAAACGCACTGTCTTGGCGAAAGAAAGCGTTTTTGTACAACTTCATAGAAATAGCTGTAACTTTTGATAGAAGACTCGGATACACATGTTTATGGCTTTATCTTATAGAACTCAAGGTTCCCGTGCTGGGAAAACAGGTTTTGCAGCTGTTTGAGCTAAGATTTCCAAGTTATTCACATAATGAAAACCTATACTTTGTTTCGGTCGAGTTCCCCATTCAAATGCATGTAACAGTGAGAAACGCACTGTCTTGGCGAAAGAAAGCGTTTTTGTACAACTTCATAGAAATAGCTGTAACTTTTGATAGAAGACTCGGATACACATGTTTATGGCTTTATCTTATAGAACTCAAGGTTCCCGTGCTGGGAAAACAGGTTTTGCAGCTGTTTGAGCTAAGATTTCCAAGTTATTCACATAATGAAAACCTATACTTTGTTTCGGTCGAGTTCCCCATTCAAATGCATGTAACAGTGAGAAACGCACTGTCTTGGCGAAAGAAAGCGTTTTTGTACAACTTCATAGAAATAGCTGTAACTTTTGATAGAAGACTCGGATACACATGTTTATGGCTTTATCTTATAGAACTCAAGGTTCCCGTGCTGGGAAAACAGGTTTTGCAGCTGTTTGAGCTAAGATTTCCAAGTTATTCACATAATGAAAACCTATACTTTGTTTCGGTCGAGTTCCCCATTCAAATGCATGTAACAGTGAGAAACGCACTGTCTTGGCGAAAGAAAGCGTTTTTGTACAACTTCATAGAAATAGCTGTAACTTTTGATAGAAGACTCGGATACACATGTTTATGGCTTTATCTTATAGAACTCAAGGTTCCCGTGCTGGGAAAACAGGTTTTGCAGCTGTTTGAGCTAAGATTTCCAAGTTATTCACATAATGAAAACCTATACTTTGTTTCGGTCGAGTTCCCCATTCAAATGCATGTAACAGTGAGAAACGCACTGTCTTGGCGAAAGAAAGCGTTTTTGTACAACTTCATAGAAATAGCTGTAACTTTTGATAGAAGACTCGGATACACATGTTTATGGCTTTATCTTATAGAACTCAAGGTCTCCGTGCTGGGAAAACAGGTTTTGCAGCTGTTTGAGCTAAGATTTCCAAGTTATTCACATAATGAAAACCTATACTTTGTTTCGGTCGAGTTCCCCATTCAAATGCATGTAACAGTGAGAAACGCACTGTCTTGGCGAAAGAAAGCGTTTTTGTACAACTTCATAGAAATAGCTGTAACTTTTGATAGAAGACTCGGATACACATGTTTATGGCTTTATCTTATAGAACTCAAGGTTCCCGTGCTGGGAAAACAGGTTTTGCAGCTGTTTGAGCTAAGATTTCCAAGTTATTCACATAATGAAAACCTATACTTTGTTTCGGTCGAGTTCCCCATTCAAATGCATGTAACAGTGAGAAACGCACTGTCTTGGCGAAAGAAAGCGTTTTTGTACAACTTCATAGAAATAGCTGTAACTTTTGATAGAAGACTCGGATACACATGTTTATGGCTTTATCTTATAGAACTCAAGGTTCCCGTGCTGGGAAAACAGGTTTTGCAGCTGTTTGAGCTAAGATTTCCAAGTTATTCACATAATGAAAACCTATACTTTGTTTCGGTCGAGTTCCCCATTCAAATGCATGTAACAGTGAGAAACGCACTGTCTTGGCGAAAGAAAGCGTTTTTGTACAACTTCATAGAAATAGCTGTAACTTTTGATAGAAGACTCGGATACACATGTTTATGGCTTTATCTTATAGAACTCAAGGTCTCCGTGCTGGGAAAACAGGTTTTGCAGCTGTTTGAGCTAAGATTTCCAAGTTATTCACATAATGAAAACCTATACTTTGTTTCGGTCGAGTTCCCCATTCAAATGCATGTAACAGTGAGAAACGCACTGTCTTGGCGAAAGAAAGCGTTTTTGTACAACTTCATAGAAATAGCTGTAACTTTTGATAGAAGACTCGGATACACATGTTTATGGCTTTATCTTATAGAACTCAAGGTCTCCGTGCTGGGAAAACAGGTTTTGCAGCTGTTTGAGCTAAGATTTCCAAGTTATTCACATAATGAAAACCTATACTTTGTTTCGGTCGAGTTCCCCATTCAAATGCATGTAACAGTGAGAAACGCACTGTCTTGGCGAAAGAAAGCGTTTTTGTACAACTTCATAGAAATAGCTGTAACTTTTGATAGAAGACTCGGATACACATGTTTATGGCTTTATCTTATAGAACTCAAGGTTCCCGTGCTGGGAAAACAGGTTTTGCAGCTGTTTGAGCTAAGATTTCCAAGTTATTCACATAATGAAAACCTATACTTTGTTTCGGTCGAGTTCCCCATTCAAATGCATGTAACAGTGAGAAACGCACTGTCTTGGCGAAAGAAAGCGTTTTTGTACAACTTCATAGAAATAGCTGTAACTTTTGATAGAAGACTCGGATACACATGTTTATGGCTTTATCTTATAGAACTCAAGGTTCCCGTGCTGGGAAAACAGGTTTTGCAGCTGTTTGAGCTAAGATTTCCAAGTTATTCACATAATGAAAACCTATACTTTGTTTCGGTCGAGTTCCCCATTCAAATGCATGTAACAGTGAGAAACGCACTGTCTTGGCGAAAGAAAGCGTTTTTGTACAACTTCATAGAAATAGCTGTAACTTTTGATAGAAGACTCGGATACACATGTTTATGGCTTTATCTTATAGAACTCAAGGTTCCCGTGCTGGGAAAACAGGTTTTGCAGCTGTTTGAGCTAAAATTTCCAAGTTATTCACATAATGAAAACCTATACTTTGTTTCGGTCGAGTTCCCCATTCAAATGCATGTAACAGTGAGAAACGCACTGTCTTGGCGAAAGAAAGCGTTTTTGTACAACTTCATAGAAATAGCTGTAACTTTTGATAGAAGACTCGGATACACATGTTTATGGCTTTATCTTATAGAACTCAAGGTTCCCGTGCTGGGAAAACAGGTTTTGCAGCTGTTTGAGCTAAGATTTCCAAGTTATTCACATAATGAAAACCTATACTTTGTTTCGGTCGAGTTCCCCATTCAAATGCATGTAACAGTGAGAAACGCACTGTCTTGGCGAAAGAAAGCGTTTTTGTACAACTTCATAGAAATAGCTGTAACTTTTGATAGAAGACTCGGATACACATGTTTATGGCTTTATCTTATAGAACTCAAGGTTCCCGTGCTGGGAAAACAGGTTTTGCAGCTGTTTGAGCTAAGATTTCCAAGTTATTCACATAATGAAAACCTATACTTTGTTTCGGTCGAGTTCCCCATTCAAATGCATGTAACAGTGAGAAACGCACTGTCTTGGCGAAAGAAAGCGTTTTTGTACAACTTCATAGAAATAGCTGTAACTTTTGATAGAAGACTCGGATACACATGTTTATGGCTTTATCTTATAGAACTCAAGGTTCCCGTGCTGGGAAAACAGGTTTTGCAGCTGTTTGAGCTAAGATTTCCAAGTTATTCACATAATGAAAACCTATACTTTGTTTCGGTCGAGTTCCCCATTCAAATGCATGTAACAGTGAGAAACGCACTGTCTTGGCGAAAGAAAGCGTTTTTGTACAACTTCATAGAAATAGCTGTAACTTTTGATAGAAGACTCGGATACACATGTTTATGGCTTTATCTTATAGAACTCAAGGTTCCCGTGCTGGGAAAACAGGTTTTGCAGCTGTTTGAGCTAAGATTTCCAAGTTATTCACATAATGAAAACCTATACTTTGTTTCGGTCGAGTTCCCCATTCAAATGCATGTAACAGTGAGAAACGCACTGTCTTGGCGAAAGAAAGCGTTTTTGTACAACTTCATAGAAATAGCTGTAACTTTTGATAGAAGACTCGGATACACATGTTTATGGCTTTATCTTATAGAACTCAAGGTTCCCGTGCTGGGAAAACAGGTTTTGCAGCTGTTTGAGCTAAGATTTCCAAGTTATTCACATAATGAAAACCTATACTTTGTTTCGGTCGAGTTCCCCATTCAAATGCATGTAACAGTGAGAAACGCACTGTCTTGGCGAAAGAAAGCGTTTTTGTACAACTTCATAGAAATAGCTGTAACTTTTGATAGAAGACTCGGATACACATGTTTATGGCTTTATCTTATAGAACTCAAGGTTCCCGTGCTGGGAAAACAGGTTTTGCAGCTGTTTGAGCTAAGATTTCCAAGTTATTCACATAATGAAAACCTATACTTTGTTTCGGTCGAGTTCCCCATTCAAATGCATGTAACAGTGAGAAACGCACTGTCTTGGCGAAAGAAAGCGTTTTTGTACAACTTCATAGAAATAGCTGTAACTTTTGATAGAAGACTCGGATACACATGTTTATGGCTTTATCTTATAGAACTCAAGGTTCCCGTGCTGGGAAAACAGGTTTTGCAGCTGTTTGAGCTAAGATTTCCAAGTTATTCACATAATGAAAACCTATACTTTGTTTCGGTCGAGTTCCCCATTCAAATGCATGTAACAGTGAGAAACGCACTGTCTTGGCGAAAGAAAGCGTTTTTGTACAACTTCATAGAAATAGCTGTAACTTTTGATAGAAGACTCGGATACACATGTTTATGGCTTTATCTTATAGAACTCAAGGTTCCCGTGCTGGGAAAACAGGTTTTGCAGCTGTTTGAGCTAAGATTTCCAAGTTATTCACATAATGAAAACCTATACTTTGTTTCGGTCGAGTTCCCCATTCAAATGCATGTAACAGTGAGAAACGCACTGTCTTGGCGAAAGAAAGCGTTTTTGTACAACTTCATAGAAATAGCTGTAACTTTTGATAGAAGACTCGGATACACATGTTTATGGCTTTATCTTATCAACTCAAGGTTCCCGTGCTGGGAAAACAGGTTTTGCAGCTGTTTGAGCTAAGATTTCCAAGTTATTCACATAATGAAAACCTATACTTTGTTTCGGTCGAGTTCCCCATTCAAATGCATGTAACAGTGAGAAACGCACTGTCTTGGCGAAAGAAAGCGTTTTTGTACAACTTCATAGAAATAGCTGTAACTTTTGATAGAAGACTCGGATACACATGTTTATGGCTTTATCTTATAGAACTCAAGGTTCCCGTGCTGGGAAAACAGGTTTTGCAGCTGTTTGAGCTAAGATTTCCAAGTTATTCACATAATGAAAACCTATACTTTGTTTCGGTCGAGTTCCCCATTCAAATGCATGTAACAGTGAGAAACGCACTGTCTTGGCGAAAGAAAGCGTTTTTGTACAACTTCATAGAAATAGCTGTAACTTTTGATAGAAGACTCGGATACACATGTTTATGGCTTTATCTTATAGAACTCAAGGTTCCCGTGCTGGGAAAACAGGTTTTGCAGCTGTTTGAGCTAAGATTTCCAAGTTATTCACATAATGAAAACCTATACTTTGTTTCGGTCGAGTTCCCCATTCAAATGCATGTAACAGTGAGAAACGCACTGTCTTGGCGAAAGAAAGCGTTTTTGTACAACTTCATAGAAATAGCTGTAACTTTTGATAGAAGACTCGGATACACATGTTTATGGCTTTATCTTATAGAACTCAAGGTTCCCGTGCTGGGAAAACAGGTTTTGCAGCTGTTTGAGCTAAGATTTCCAAGTTATTCACATAATGAAAACCTATACTTTGTTTCGGTCGAGTTCCCCATTCAAATGCATGTAACAGTGAGAAACGCACTGTCTTGGCGAAAGAAAGCGTTTTTGTACAACTTCATAGAAATAGCTGTAACTTTTGATAGAAGACTCGGATACACATGTTTATGGCTTTATCTTATAGAACTCAAGGTTCCCGTGCTGGGAAAACAGGTTTTGCAGCTGTTTGAGCTAAGATTTCCAAGTTATTCACATAATGAAAACCTATACTTTGTTTCGGTCGAGTTCCCCATTCAAATGCATGTAACAGTGAGAAACGCACTGTCTTGGCGAAAGAAAGCGTTTTTGTACAACTTCATAGAAATAGCTGTAACTTTTGATAGAAGACTCGGATACACATGTTTATGGCTTTATCTTATAGAACTCAAGGTTCCCGTGCTGGGAAAACAGGTTTTGCAGCTGTTTGAGCTAAGATTTCCAAGTTATTCACATAATGAAAACCTATACTTTGTTTCGGTCGAGTTCCCCATTCAAATGCATGTAACAGTGAGAAACGCACTGTCTTGGCGAAAGAAAGCGTTTTTGTACAACTTCATAGAAATAGCTGTAACTTTTGATAGAAGACTCGGATACACATGTTTATGGCTTTATCTTATAGAACTCAAGGTCTCCGTGCTGGGAAAACAGGTTTTGCAGCTGTTTGAGCTAAGATTTCCAAGTTATTCACATAATGAAAACCTATACTTTGTTTCGGTCGAGTTCCCCATTCAAATGCATGTAACAGTGAGAAACGCACTGTCTTGGCGAAAGAAAGCGTTTTTGTACAACTTCATAGAAATAGCTGTAACCTTTGATAGAAGACTCGGATACACATGTTTATGGCTTTATCTTATAGAACTCAAGGTCTCCGTAATGGGAAAACAGGTTTTGCAGCTGTTTGAGCTAAGATTTCCAAGTTATTCACATAATGAAAACCTATACTTTGTTTCGGTCGAGTTCCCCATTCAAATGCATGTAACAGTGAGAAACGCACTGTCTTGGCGAAAGAAAGCGTTTTTGTACAACTTCATAGAAATAGCTGTAACTTTTGATAGAAGACTCGGATACACATGTTTATGGCTTTATCTTATAGAACTCAAGGTCTCCGTGCTGGGAAAACAGGTTTTGCAGCTGTTTGAGCTAAGATTTCCAAGTTATTCACATAATGAAAACCTATACTTTGTTTCGGTCGAGTTCCCCATTCAAATGCATGTAACAGTGAGAAACGCACTGTCTTGGCGAAAGAAAGCGTTTTTGTACAACTTCATAGAAATAGCTGTAACTTTTGATAGAAGACTCGGATACACATGTTTATGGCTTTATCTTATAGAACTCAAGGTCTCCGTGCTGGGAAAACAGGTTTTGCAGCTGTTTGAGCTAAGATTTCCAAGTTATTCACATAATGAAAACCTATACTTTGTTTCGGTCGAGTTCCCCATTCAAATGCATGTAACAGTGAGAAACGCACTGTCTTGGCGAAAGAAAGCGTTTTTGTACAACTTCATAGAAATAGCTGTAACTTTTGATAGAAGACTCGGATACACATGTTTATGGCTTTATCTTATAGAACTCAAGGTTCCCGTGCTGGGAAAAAAGGTTTTGCAGCTGTTTGAGCTAAGATTTCCAAGTTATTCACATAATGAAAACCTATACTTTGTTTCGGTCGAGTTCCCCATTCAAATGCATGTAACAGTGAGAAACGCACTGTCTTGGCGAAAGAAAGCGTTTTTGTACAACTTCATAGAAATAGCTGTAACTTTTGATAGAAGACTCGGATACACATGTTTATGGCTTTATCTTATAGAACTCAAGGTTCCCGTGCTGGGAAAACAGGTTTTGCAGCTGTTTGAGCTAAGATTTCCAAGTTATTCACATAATGAAAACCTATACTTTGTTTCGGTCGAGTTCCCCATTCAAATGCATGTAACAGTGAGAAACGCACTGTCTTGGCGAAAGAAAGCGTTTTTGTACAACTTCATAGAAATAGCTGTAACTTTTGATAGAAGACTCGGATACACATGTTTATGGCTTTATCTTATAGAACTCAAGGTTCCCGTGCTGGGAAAACAGGTTTTGCAGCTGTTTGAGCTAAGATTTCCAAGTTATTCACATAATGAAAACCTATACTTTGTTTCGGTCGAGTTCCCCATTCAAATGCATGTAACAGTGAGAAACGCACTGTCTTGGCGAAAGAAAGCGTTTTTGTACAACTTCATAGAAATAGCTGTAACTTTTGATAGAAGACTCGGATACACATGTTTATGGCTTTATCTTATAGAACTCAAGGTCTCCGTGCTGGGAAAACAGGTTTTGCAGCTGTTTGAGCTAAGATTTCCAAGTTATTCACATAATGAAAACCTATACTTTGTTTCGGTCGAGTTCCCCATTCAAATGCATGTAACAGTGAGAAACGCACTGTCTTGGCGAAAGAAAGCGTTTTTGTACAACTTCATAGAAATAGCTGTAACTTTTGATAGAAGACTCGGATACACATGTTTATGGCTTTATCTTATAGAACTCAAGGTTCCCGTGCTGGGAAAACAGGTTTTGCAGCTGTTTGAGCTAAGATTTCCAAGTTATTCACATAATGAAAACCTATACTTTGTTTCGGTCGAGTTCCCCATTCAAATGCATGTAACAGTGAGAAACGCACTGTCTTGGCGAAAGAAAGCGTTTTTGTACAACTTCATAGAAATAGCTGTAACTTTTGATAGAAGACTCGGATACACATGTTTATGGCTTTATCTTATAGAACTCAAGGTCTCCGTGCTGGGAAAACAGGTTTTGCAGCTGTTTGAGCTAAGATTTCCAAGTTATTCACATAATGAAAACCTATACTTTGTTTCGGTCGAGTTCCCCATTCAAATGCATGTAACAGTGAGAAACGCACTGTCTTGGCGAAAGAAAGCGTTTTTGTACAACTTCATAGAAATAGCTGTAACTTTTGATAGAAGACTCGGATACACATGTTTATGGCTTTATCTTATAGAACTCAAGGTTCCCGTGCTGGGAAAACAGGTTTTGCAGCTGTTTGAGCTAAGATTTCCAAGTTATTCACATAATGAAAACCTATACTTTGTTTCGGTCGAGTTCCCCATTCAAATGCATGTAACAGTGAGAAACGCACTGTCTTGGCGAAAGAAAGCGTTTTTGTACAACTTCATAGAAATAGCTGTAACTTTTGATAGAAGACTCGGATACACATGTTTATGGCTTTATCTTATAGAACTCAAGGTTCCCGTGCTGGGAAAACAGGTTTTGCAGCTGTTTGAGCTAAGATTTCCAAGTTATTCACATAATGAAAACCTATACTTTGTTTCGGTCGAGTTCCCCATTCAAATGCATGTAACAGTGAGAAACGCACTGTCTTGGCGAAAGAAAGCGTTTTTGTACAACTTCATAGAAATAGCTGTAACTTTTGATAGAAGACTCGGATACACATGTTTATGGCTTTATCTTATAGAACTCAAGGTTCCCGTGCTGGGAAAACAGGTTTTGCAGCTGTTTGAGCTAAGATTTCCAAGTTATTCACATAATGAAAACCTATACTTTGTTTCGGTCGAGTTCCCCATTCAAATGCATGTAACAGTGAGAAACGCACTGTCTTGGCGAAAGAAAGCGTTTTTGTACAACTTCATAGAAATAGCTGTAACTTTTGATAGAAGACTCGGATACACATGTTTATGGCTTTATCTTATAGAACTCAAGGTTCCCGTGCTGGGAAAACAGGTTTTGCAGCTGTTTGAGCTAAGATTTCCAAGTTATTCACATAATGAAAACCTATACTTTGTTTCGGTCGAGTTCCCCATTCAAATGCATGTAACAGTGAGAAACGCACTGTCTTGGCGAAAGAAAGCGTTTTTGTACAACTTCATAGAAATAGCTGTAACTTTTGATAGAAGACTCGGATACACATGTTTATGGCTTTATCTTATAGAACTCAAGGTCTCCGTGCTGGGAAAACAGGTTTTGCAGCTGTTTGAGCTAAGATTTCCAAGTTATTCACATAATGAAAACCTATACTTTGTTTCGGTCGAGTTCCCCATTCAAATGCATGTAACAGTGAGAAACGCACTGTCTTGGCGAAAGAAAGCGTTTTTGTACAACTTCATAGAAATAGCTGTAACTTTTGATAGAAGACTCGGATACACATGTTTATGGCTTTATCTTATAGAACTCAAGGTCTCCGTAATGGGAAAACAGGTTTTGCAGCTGTTTGAGCTAAGATTTCCAAGTTATTCACATAATGAAAACCTATACTTTGTTTCGGTCGAGTTCCCCATTCAAATGCATGTAACAGTGAGAAACGCACTGTCTTGGCGAAAGAAAGCGTTTTTGTACAACTTCATAGAAATAGCTGTAACTTTTGATAGAAGACTCGGATACACATGTTTATGGCTTTATCTTATAGAACTCAAGGTCTCCGTAATGGGAAAACAGGTTTTGCAGCTGTTTGAGCTAAGATTTCCAAGTTATTCACATAATGAAAACCTATACTTTGTTTCGGTCGAGTTCCCCATTCAAATGCATGTAACAGTGAGAAACGCACTGTCTTGGCGAAAGAAAGCGTTTTTGTACAACTTCATAGAAATAGCTGTAACTTTTGATAGAAGACTCGGATACACATGTTTATGGCTTTATCTTATAGAACTCAAGGTTCCCGTGCTGGGAAAACAGGTTTTGCAGCTGTTTGAGCTAAGATTTCCAAGTTATTCACATAATGAAAACCTATACTTTGTTTCGGTCGAGTTCCCCATTCAAATGCATGTAACAGTGAGAAACGCACTGTCTTGGCGAAAGAAAGCGTTTTTGTACAACTTCATAGAAATAGCTGTAACTTTTGATAGAAGACTCGGATACACATGTTTATGGCTTTATCTTATAGAACTCAAGGTTCCCGTGCTGGGAAAACAGGTTTTGCAGCTGTTTGAGCTAAGATTTCCAAGTTATTCACATAATGAAAACCTATACTTTGTTTCGGTCGAGTTCCCCATTCAAATGCATGTAACAGTGAGAAACGCACTGTCTTGGCGAAAGAAAGCGTTTTTGTACAACTTCATAGAAATAGCTGTAACTTTTGATAGAAGACTCGGATACACATGTTTATGGCTTTATCTTATAGAACTCAAGGTCTCCGTGCTGGGAAAACAGGTTTTGCAGCTGTTTGAGCTAAGATTTCCAAGTTATTCACATAATGAAAACCTATACTTTGTTTCGGTCGAGTTCCCCATTCAAATGCATGTAACAGTGAGAAACGCACTGTCTTGGCGAAAGAAAGCGTTTTTGTACAACTTCATAGAAATAGCTGTAACTTTTGATAGAAGACTCGGATACACATGTTTATGGCTTTATCTTATAGAACTCAAGGTCTCCGTAATGGGAAAACAGGTTTTGCAGCTGTTTGAGCTAAGATTTCCAAGTTATTCACATAATGAAAACCTATACTTTGTTTCGGTCGAGTTCCCCATTCAAATGCATGTAACAGTGAGAAACGCACTGTCTTGGCGAAAGAAAGCGTTTTTGTACAACTTCATAGAAATAGCTGTAACTTTTGATAGAAGACTCGGATACACATGTTTATGGCTTTATCTTATAGAACTCAAGGTTCCCGTGCTGGGAAAACAGGTTTTGCAGCTGTTTGAGCTAAGATTTCCAAGTTATTCACATAATGAAAACCTATACTTTGTTTCGGTCGAGTTCCCCATTCAAATGCATGTAACAGTGAGAAACGCACTGTCTTGGCGAAAGAAAGCGTTTTTGTACAACTTCATAGAAATAGCTGTAACTTTTGATAGAAGACTCGGATACACATGTTTATGGCTTTATCTTATAGAACTCAAGGTCTCCGTAATGGGAAAACAGGTTTTGCAGCTGTTTGAGCTAAGATTTCCAAGTTATTCACATAATGAAAACCTATTCTTTGTTTCGGTCGAGTTCCCCATTCAAATGCATGTAACAGTGAGAAACGCACTGTCTTGGTGAAAGAAAGCGTTTTTGTACAACTTCATAGAAATAGCTGTAACTTTTGATAGAAGACTCGGATACACATGTTTATGGCTTTATCTTATAGAACTCAAGGTTCCCGTGCTGGGAAAAAAGGTTTTGCAGCTGTTTGAGCTAAGATTTCCAAGTTATTCACATAATGAAAACCTATACTTTGTTTCGGTCGAGTTCCCCATTCAAATGCATGTAACAGTGAGAAACGCACTGTCTTGGCGAAAGAAAGCGTTTTTGTACAACTTCATAGAAATAGCTGTAACTTTTGATAGAAGACTCGGATACACATGTTTATGGCTTTATCTTATAGAACTCAAGGTTCCCGTGCTGGGAAAACAGGTTTTGCAGCTGTTTGAGCTAAGATTTCCAAGTTATTCACATAATGAAAACCTATACTTTGTTTCGGTCGAGTTCCCCATTCAAATGCATGTAACAGTGAGAAACGCACTGTCTTGGCGAAAGAAAGCGTTTTTGTACAACTTCATAGAAATAGCTGTAACTTTTGATAGAAGACTCGGATACACATGTTTATGGCTTTATCTTATAGAACTCAAGGTTCCCGTGCTGGGAAAACAGGTTTTGCAGCTGTTTGAGCTAAGATTTCCAAGTTATTCACATAATGAAAACCTATACTTTGTTTCGGTCGAGTTCCCCATTCAAATGCATGTAACAGTGAGAAACGCACTGTCTTGGCGAAAGAAAGCGTTTTTGTACAACTTCATAGAAATAGCTGTAACTTTTGATAGAAGACTCGGATACACATGTTTATGGCTTTATCTTATAGAACTCAAGGTTCCCGTGCTGGGAAAACAGGTTTTGCAGCTGTTTGAGCTAAGATTTCCAAGTTATTCACATAATGAAAACCTATACTTTGTTTCGGTCGAGTTCCCCATTCAAATGCATGTAACAGTGAGAAACGCACTGTCTTGGCGAAAGAAAGCGTTTTTGTACAACTTCATAGAAATAGCTGTAACTTTTGATAGAAGACTCGGATACACATGTTTATGGCTTTATCTTATAGAACTCAAGGTCTCCGTGCTGGGAAAACAGGTTTTGCAGCTGTTTGAGCTAAGATTTCCAAGTTATTCACATAATGAAAACCTATACTTTGTTTCGGTCGAGTTCCCCATTCAAATGCATGTAACAGTGAGAAACGCACTGTCTTGGCGAAAGAAAGCGTTTTTGTACAACTTCATAGAAATAGCTGTAACTTTTGATAGAAGACTCGGATACACATGTTTATGGCTTTATCTTATAGAACTCAAGGTTCCCGTGCTGGGAAAACAGGTTTTGCAGCTGTTTGAGCTAAGATTTCCAAGTTATTCACATAATGAAAACCTATACTTTGTTTCGGTCGAGTTCCCCATTCAAATGCATGTAACAGTGAGAAACGCACTGTCTTGGCGAAAGAAAGCGTTTTTGTACAACTTCATAGAAATAGCTGTAACTTTTGATAGAAGACTCGGATACACATGTTTATGGCTTTATCTTATAGAACTTAAGGTTCCCGTGCTGGGAAAACAGGTTTTGCAGCTGTTTGAGCTAAGATTTCCAAGTTATTCACATAATGAAAACCTATACTTTGTTTCGGTCGAGTTCCCCATTCAAATGCATGTAACAGTGAGAAACGCACTGTCTTGGCGAAAGAAAGCGTTTTTGTACAACTTCATAGAAATAGCTGTAACTTTTGATAGAAGACTCGGATACACATGTTTATGGCTTTATCTTATAGAACTCAAGGTTCCCGTGCTGGGAAAACAGGTTTTGCAGCTGTTTGAGCTAAGATTTCCAAGTTATTCACATAATGAAAACCTATACTTTGTTTCGGTCGAGTTCCCCATTCAAATGCATGTAACAGTGAGAAACGCACTGTCTTGGCGAAAGAAAGCGTTTTTGTACAACTTCATAGAAATAGCTGTAACTTTTGATAGAAGACTCGGATACACATGTTTATGGCTTTATCTTATAGAACTCAAGGTCTCCGTGCTGGGAAAACAGGTTTTGCAGCTGTTTGAGCTAAGATTTCCAAGTTATTCACATAATGAAAACCTATACTTTGTTTCGGTCGAGTTCCCCATTCAAATGCATGTAACAGTGAGAAACGCACTGTCTTGGCGAAAGAAAGCGTTTTTGTACAACTTCATAGAAATAGCTGTAACTTTTGATAGAAGACTCGGATACACATGTTTATGGCTTTATCTTATAGAACTCAAGGTTCCCGTGCTGGGAAAACAGGTTTTGCAGCTGTTTGAGCTAAGATTTCCAAGTTATTCACATAATGAAAACCTATACTTTGTTTCGGTCGAGTTCCCCATTCAAATGCATGTAACAGTGAGAAACGCACTGTCTTGGCGAAAGAAAGCGTTTTTGTACAACTTCATAGAAATAGCTGTAACTTTTGATAGAAGACTCGGATACACATGTTTATGGCTTTATCTTATAGAACTCAAGGTCTCCGTGCTGGGAAAACAGGTTTTGCAGCTGTTTGAGCTAAGATTTCCAAGTTATTCACATAATGAAAACCTATACTTTGTTTCGGTCGAGTTCCCCATTCAAATGCATGTAACAGTGAGAAACGCACTGTCTTGGCGAAAGAAAGCGTTTTTGTACAACTTCATAGAAATAGCTGTAACTTTTGATAGAAGACTCGGATACACATGTTTATGGCTTTATCTTATAGAACTCAAGGTTCCCGTGCTGGGAAAACAGGTTTTGCAGCTGTTTGAGCTAAGATTTCCAAGTTATTCACATAATGAAAACCTATACTTTGTTTCGGTCGAGTTCCCCATTCAAATGCATGTAACAGTGAGAAACGCACTGTCTTGGCGAAAGAAAGCGTTTTTGTACAACTTCATAGAAATAGCTGTAACTTTTGATAGAAGACTCGGATACACATGTTTATGGCTTTATCTTATAGAACTCAAGGTTCCCGTGCTGGGAAAACAGGTTTTGCAGCTGTTTGAGCTAAGATTTCCAAGTTATTCACATAATGAAAACCTATACTTTGTTTCGGTCGAGTTCCCCATTCAAATGCATGTAACAGTGAGAAACGCACTGTCTTGGCGAAAGAAAGCGTTTTTGTACAACTTCATAGAAATAGCTGTAACTTTTGATAGAAGACTCGGATACACATGTTTATGGCTTTATCTTATAGAACTCAAGGTTCCCGTGCTGGGAAAACAGGTTTTGCAGCTGTTTGAGCTAAGATTTCCAAGTTATTCACATAATGAAAACCTATACTTTGTTTCGGTCGAGTTCCCCATTCAAATGCATGTAACAGTGAGAAACGCACTGTCTTGGCGAAAGAAAGCGTTTTTGTACAACTTCATAGAAATAGCTGTAACTTTTGATAGAAGACTCGGATACACATGTTTATGGCTTTATCTTATAGAACTCAAGGTTCCCGTGCTGGGAAAACAGGTTTTGCAGCTGTTTGAGCTAAGATTTCCAAGTTATTCACATAATGAAAACCTATACTTTGTTTCGGTCGAGTTCCCCATTCAAATGCATGTAACAGTGAGAAACGCACTGTCTTGGCGAAAGAAAGCGTTTTTGTACAACTTCATAGAAATAGCTGTAACTTTTGATAGAAGACTCGGATACACATGTTTATGGCTTTATCTTATAGAACTCAAGGTTCCCGTGCTGGGAAAACAGGTTTTGCAGCTGTTTGAGCTAAGATTTCCAAGTTATTCACATAATGAAAACCTATTCTTTGTTTCGGTCGAGTTCCCCATTCAAATGCATGTAACAGTGAGAAACGCACTGTCTTGGCGAAAGAAAGCGTTTTTGTACAACTTCATAGAAATAGCTGTAACTTTTGATAGAAGACTCGGATACACATGTTTATGGCTTTATCTTATAGAACTCAAGGTTCCCGTGCTGGGAAAACAGGTTTTGCAGCTGTTTGAGCTAAGATTTCCAAGTTATTCACATAATGAAAACCTATACTTTGTTTCGGTCGAGTTCCCCATTCAAATGCATGTAACAGTGAGAAACGCACTGTCTTGGCGAAAGAAAGCGTTTTTGTACAACTTCATAGAAATAGCTGTAACTTTTGATAGAAGACTCGGATACACATGTTTATGGCTTTATCTTATAGAACTCAAGGTTCCCGTGCTGGGAAAACAGGTTTTGCAGCTGTTTGAGCTAAGATTTCCAAGTTATTCACATAATGAAAACCTATTCTTTGTTTCGGTCGAGTTCCCCATTCAAATGCATGTAACAGTGAGAAACGCACTGTCTTGGCGAAAGAAAGCGTTTTTGTACAACTTCATAGAAATAGCTGTAACTTTTGATAGAAGACTCGGATACACATGTTTATGGCTTTATCTTATAGAACTCAAGGTTCCCGTGCTGGGAAAACAGGTTTTGCAGCTGTTTGAGCTAAGATTTCCAAGTTATTCACATAATGAAAACCTATACTTTGTTTCGGTCGAGTTCCCCATTCAAATGCATGTAACAGTGAGAAACGCACTGTCTTGGCGAAAGAAAGCGTTTTTGTACAACTTCATAGAAATAGCTGTAACTTTTGATAGAAGACTCGGATACACATGTTTATGGCTTTATCTTATAGAACTCAAGGTTCCCGTGCTGGGAAAACAGGTTTTGCAGCTGTTTGAGCTAAGATTTCCAAGTTATTCACATAATGAAAACCTATACTTTGTTTCGGTCGAGTTCCCCATTCAAATGCATGTAACAGTGAGAAACGCACTGTCTTGGCGAAAGAAAGCGTTTTTGTACAACTTCATAGAAATAGCTGTAACTTTTGATAGAAGACTCGGATACACATGTTTATGGCTTTATCTTATAGAACTCAAGGTCTCCGTGCTGGGAAAACAGGTTTTGCAGCTGTTTGAGCTAAGATTTCCAAGTTATTCACATAATGAAAACCTATACTTTGTTTCGGTCGAGTTCCCCATTCAAATGCATGTAACAGTGAGAAACGCACTGTCTTGGCGAAAGAAAGCGTTTTTGTACAACTTCATAGAAATAGCTGTAACTTTTGATAGAAGACTCGGATACACATGTTTATGGCTTTATCTTATAGAACTCAAGGTTCCCGTGCTGGGAAAACAGGTTTTGCAGCTGTTTGAGCTAAGATTTCCAAGTTATTCACATAATGAAAACCTATTCTTTGTTTCGGTCGAGTTCCCCATTCAAATGCATGTAACAGTGAGAAACGCACTGTCTTGGCGAAAGAAAGCGTTTTTGTACAACTTCATAGAAATAGCTGTAACTTTTGATAGAAGACTCGGATACACATGTTTATGGCTTTATCTTATAGAACTCAAGGTTCCCGTGCTGGGAAAACAGGTTTTGCAGCTGTTTGAGCTAAGATTTCCAAGTTATTCACATAATGAAAACCTATACTTTGTTTCGGTCGAGTTCCCCATTCAAATGCATGTAACAGTGAGAAACGCACTGTCTTGGCGAAAGAAAGCGTTTTTGTACAACTTCATAGAAATAGCTGTAACTTTTGATAGAAGACTCGGATACACATGTTTATGGCTTTATCTTATAGAACTCAAGGTTCCCGTGCTGGGAAAACAGGTTTTGCAGCTGTTTGAGCTAAGATTTCCAAGTTATTCACATAATGAAAACCTATACTTTGTTTCGGTCGAGTTCCCCATTCAAATGCATGTAACAGTGAGAAACGCACTGTCTTGGCGAAAGAAAGCGTTTTTGTACAACTTCATAGAAATAGCTGTAACTTTTGATAGAAGACTCGGATACACATGTTTATGGCTTTATCTTATAGAACTCAAGGTTCCCGTGCTGGGAAAACAGGTTTTGCAGCTGTTTGAGCTAAGATTTCCAAGTTATTCACATAATGAAAACCTATACTTTGTTTCGGTCGAGTTCCCCATTCAAATGCATGTAACAGTGAGAAACGCACTGTCTTGGCGAAAGAAAGCGTTTTTGTACAACTTCATAGAAATAGCTGTAACTTTTGATAGAAGACTCGGATACACATGTTTATGGCTTTATCTTATAGAACTCAAGGTCTCCGTAATGGGAAAACAGGTTTTGCAGCTGTTTGAGCTAAGATTTCCAAGTTATTCACATAATGAAAACCTATACTTTGTTTCGGTCGAGTTCCCCATTCAAATGCATGTAACAGTGAGAAACGCACTGTCTTGGCGAAAGAAAGCGTTTTTGTACAACTTCATAGAAATAGCTGTAACTTTTGATAGAAGACTCGGATACACATGTTTATGGCTTTATCTTATAGAACTCAAGGTCTCCGTGCTGGGAAAACAGGTTTTGCAGCTGTTTGAGCTAAGATTTCCAAGTTATTCACATAATGAAAACCTATACTTTGTTTCGGTCGAGTTCCCCATTCAAATGCATGTAACAGTGAGAAACGCACTGTCTTGGCGAAAGAAAGCGTTTTTGTACAACTTCATAGAAATAGCTGTAGCTTTTGATAGAAGACTCGGATACACATGTTTATGGCTTTATCTTATAGAACTCAAGGTTCCCGTGCTGGGAAAACAGGTTTTGCAGCTGTTTGAGCTAAGATTTCCAAGTTATTCACATAATGAAAACCTATACTTTGTTTCGGTCGAGTTCCCCATTCAAATGCATGTAACAGTGAGAAACGCACTGTCTTGGCGAAAGAAAGCGTTTTTGTACAACTTCATAGAAATAGCTGTAACTTTTGATAGAAGACTCGGATACACATGTTTATGGCTTTATCTTATAGAACTCAAGGTTCCCGTGCTGGGAAAACAGGTTTTGCAGCTGTTTGAGCTAAGATTTCCAAGTTATTCACATAATGAAAACCTATACTTTGTTTCGGTCGAGTTCCCCATTCAAATGCATGTAACAGTGAGAAACGCACTGTCTTGGCGAAAGAAAGCGTTTTTGTACAACTTCATAGAAATAGCTGTAACTTTTGATAGAAGACTCGGATACACATGTTTATGGCTTTATCTTATAGAACTCAAGGTTCCCGTGCTGGGAAAACAGGTTTTGCAGCTGTTTGAGCTAAGATTTCCAAGTTATTCACATAATGAAAACCTATACTTTGTTTCGGTCGAGTTCCCCATTCAAATGCATGTAACAGTGAGAAACGCACTGTCTTGGCGAAAGAAAGCGTTTTTGTACAACTTCATAGAAATAGCTGTAACTTTTGATAGAAGACTCGGATACACATGTTTATGGCTTTATCTTATAGAACTCAAGGTCTCCGTGCTGGGAAAACAGGTTTTGCAGCTGTTTGAGCTAAGATTTCCAAGTTATTCACATAATGAAAACCTATACTTTGTTTCGGTCGAGTTCCCCATTCAAATGCATGTAACAGTGAGAAACGCACTGTCTTGGCGAAAGAAAGCGTTTTTGTACAACTTCATATAAATAGCTGTAACTTTTGATAGAAGACTCGGATACACATGTTTATGGCTTTATCTTATAGAACTCAAGGTTCCCGTGCTGGGAAAAAAGGTTTTGCAGCTGTTTGAGCTAAGATTTCCAAGTTATTCACATAATGAAAACCTATACTTTGTTTCGGTCGAGTTCCCCATTCAAATGCATGTAACAGTGAGAAACGCACTGTCTTGGCGAAAGAAAGCGTTTTTGTACAACTTCATAGAAATAGCTGTAACTTTTGATAGAAGACTCGGATACACATGTTTATGGCTTTATCTTATAGAACTCAAGGTTCCCGTGCTGGGAAAACAGGTTTTGCAGCTGTTTGAGCTAAGATTTCCAAGTTATTCACATAATGAAAACCTATACTTTGTTTCGGTCGAGTTCCCCATTCAAATGCATGTAACAGTGAGAAACGCACTGTCTTGGCGAAAGAAAGCGTTTTTGTACAACTTCATAGAAATAGCTGTAACTTTTGATAGAAGACTCGGATACACATGTTTATGGCTTTATCTTATAGAACTCAAGGTTCCCGTGCTGGGAAAACAGGTTTTGCAGCTGTTTGAGCTAAGATTTCCAAGTTATTCACATAATGAAAACCTATACTTTGTTTCGGTCGAGTTCCCCATTCAAATGCATGTAACAGTGAGAAACGCACTGTCTTGGCGAAAGAAAGCGTTTTTGTACAACTTCATAGAAATAGCTGTAACTTTTGATAGAAGACTCGGATACACATGTTTATGGCTTTATCTTATAGAACTCAAGGTCTCCGTGCTGGGAAAACAGGTTTTGCAGCTGTTTGAGCTAAGATTTCCAAGTTATTCACATAATGAAAACCTATACTTTGTTTCGGTCGAGTTCCCCATTCAAATGCATGTAACAGTGAGAAACGCACTGTCTTGGCGAAAGAAAGCGTTTTTGTACAACTTCATAGAAATAGCTGTAACTTTTGATAGAAGACTCGGATACACATGTTTATGGCTTTATCTTATAGAACTCAAGGTTCCCGTGCTGGGAAAACAGGTTTTGCAGCTGTTTGAGCTAAGATTTCCAAGTTATTCACATAATGAAAACCTATACTTTGTTTCGGTCGAGTTCCCCATTCAAATGCATGTAACAGTGAGAAACGCACTGTCTTGGCGAAAGAAAGCGTTTTTGTACAACTTCATAGAAATAGCTGTAACTTTTGATAGAAGACTCGGATACACATGTTTATGGCTTTATCTTATAGAACTCAAGGTTCCCGTGCTGGGAAAACAGGTTTTGCAGCTGTTTGAGCTAAGATTTCCAAGTTATTCACATAATGAAAACCTATACTTTGTTTCGGTCGAGTTCCCCATTCAAATGCATGTAACAGTGAGAAACGCACTGTCTTGGCGAAAGAAAGCGTTTTTGTACAACTTCATAGAAATAGCTGTAACTTTTGATAGAAGACTCGGATACACATGTTTATGGCTTTATCTTATAGAACTCAAGGTTCCCGTGCTGGGAAAACAGGTTTTGCAGCTGTTTGAGCTAAGATTTCCAAGTTATTCACATAATGAAAACCTATACTTTGTTTCGGTCGAGTTCCCCATTCAAATGCATGTAACAGTGAGAAACGCACTGTCTTGGCGAAAGAAAGCGTTTTTGTACAACTTCATAGAAATAGCTGTAACTTTTGATAGAAGACTCGGATACACATGTTTATGGCTTTATCTTATAGAACTCAAGGTCTCCGTGCTGGGAAAACAGGTTTTGCAGCTGTTTGAGCTAAGATTTCCAAGTTATTCACATAATGAAAACCTATACTTTGTTTCGGTCGAGTTCCCCATTCAAATGCATGTAACAGTGAGAAACGCACTGTCTTGGCAAAAGAAAGCGTTTTTGTACAACTTCATAGAAATAGCTGTAACTTTTGATAGAAGACTCGGATACACATGTTTATGGCTTTATCTTATAGAACTCAAGGTTCCCGTGCTGGGAAAACAGGTTTTGCAGCTGTTTGAGCTAAGATTTCCAAGTTATTCACATAATGAAAACCTATACTTTGTTTCGGTCGAGTTCCCCATTCAAATGCATGTAACAGTGAGAAACGCACTGTCTTGGCGAAAGAAAGCGTTTTTGTACAACTTCATAGAAATAGCTGTAACTTTTGATAGAAGACTCGGATACACATGTTTATGGCTTTATCTTATAGAACTCAAGGTTCCCGTGCTGGGAAAACAGGTTTTGCAGCTGTTTGAGCTAAGATTTCCAAGTTATTCACATAATGAAAACCTATACTTTGTTTCGGTCGAGTTCCCCATTCAAATGCATGTAACAGTGAGAAACGCACTGTCTTGGCGAAAGAAAGCGTTTTTGTACAACTTCATAGAAATAGCTGTAACTTTTGATAGAAGACTCGGATACACATGTTTATGGCTTTATCTTATAGAACTCAAGGTTCCCGTGCTGGGAAAACAGGTTTTGCAGCTGTTTGAGCTAAGATTTCCAAGTTATTCACATAATGAAAACCTATACTTTGTTTCGGTCGAGTTCCCCATTCAAATGCATGTAACAGTGAGAAACGCACTGTCTTGGCGAAAGAAAGCGTTTTTGTACAACTTCATAGAAATAGCTGTAACTTTTGATAGAAGACTCGGATACACATGTTTATGGCTTTATCTTATAGAACTCAAGGTTCCCGTGCTGGGAAAACAGGTTTTGCAGCTGTTTGAGCTAAGATTTCCAAGTTATTCACATAATGAAAACCTATACTTTGTTTCGGTCGAGTTCCCCATTCAAATGCATGTAACAGTGAGAAACGCACTGTCTTGGCGAAAGAAAGCGTTTTTGTACAACTTCATAGAAATAGCTGTAACTTTTGATAGAAGACTCGGATACACATGTTTATGGCTTTATCTTATAGAACTCAAGGTTCCCGTGCTGGGAAAACAGGTTTTGCAGCTGTTTGAGCTAAGATTTCCAAGTTATTCACATAATGAAAACCTATACTTTGTTTCGGTCGAGTTCCCCATTCAAATGCATGTAACAGTGAGAAACGCACTGTCTTGGCGAAAGAAAGCGTTTTTGTACAACTTCATAGAAATAGCTGTAACTTTTGATAGAAGACTCGGATACACATGTTTATGGCTTTATCTTATAGAACTCAAGGTTCCCGTGCTGGGAAAACAGGTTTTGCAGCTGTTTGAGCTAAGATTTCCAAGTTATTCACATAATGAAAACCTATACTTTGTTTCGGTCGAGTTCCCCATTCAAATGCATGTAACAGTGAGAAACGCACTGTCTTGGCGAAAGAAAGCGTTTTTGTACAACTTCATAGAAATAGCTGTAACTTTTGATAGAAGACTCGGATACACATGTTTATGGCTTTATCTTATAGAACTCAAGGTTCCCGTGCTGGGAAAACAGGTTTTGCAGCTGTTTGAGCTAAGATTTCCAAGTTATTCACATAATGAAAACCTATACTTTGTTTCGGTCGAGTTCCCCATTCAAATGCATGTAACAGTGAGAAACGCACTGTCTTGGCGAAAGAAAGCGTTTTTGTACAACTTCATAGAAATAGCTGTAACTTTTGATAGAAGACTCGGATACACATGTTTATGGCTTTATCTTATAGAACTCAAGGTTCCCGTGCTGGGAAAACAGGTTTTGCAGCTGTTTGAGCTAAGATTTCCAAGTTATTCACATAATGAAAACCTATACTTTGTTTCGGTCGAGTTCCCCATTCAAATGCATGTAACAGTGAGAAACGCACTGTCTTGGCGAAAGAAAGCGTTTTTGTACAACTTCATAGAAATAGCTGTAACTTTTGATAGAAGACTCGGATACACATGTTTATGGCTTTATCTTATAGAACTCAAGGTTCCCGTGCTGGGAAAACAGGTTTTGCAGCTGTTTGAGCTAAGATTTCCAAGTTATTCACATAATGAAAACCTATACTTTGTTTCGGTCGAGTTCCCCATTCAAATGCATGTAACAGTGAGAAACGCACTGTCTTGGCGAAAGAAAGCGTTTTTGTACAACTTCATAGAAATAGCTGTAACTTTTGATAGAAGACTCGGATACACATGTTTATGGCTTTATCTTATAGAACTCAAGGTTCCCGTGCTGGGAAAACAGGTTTTGCAGCTGTTTGAGCTAAGATTTCCAAGTTATTCACATAATGAAAACCTATACTTTGTTTCGGTCGAGTTCCCCATTCAAATGCATGTAACAGTGAGAAACGCACTGTCTTGGCGAAAGAAAGCGTTTTTGTACAACTTCATAGAAATAGCTGTAACTTTTGATAGAAGACTCGGATACACATGTTTATGGCTTTATCTTATAGAACTCAAGGTTCCCGTGCTGGGAAAACAGGTTTTGCAGCTGTTTGAGCTAAGATTTCCAAGTTATTCACATAATGAAAACCTATACTTTGTTTCGGTCGAGTTCCCCATTCAAATGCATGTAACAGTGAGAAACGCACTGTCTTGGCGAAAGAAAGCGTTTTTGTACAACTTCATAGAAATAGCTGTAACTTTTGATAGAAGACTCGGATACACATGTTTATGGCTTTATCTTATAGAACTCAAGGTCTCCGTGCTGGGAAAACAGGTTTTGCAGCTGTTTGAGCTAAGATTTCCAAGTTATTCACATAATGAAAACCTATACTTTGTTTCGGTCGAGTTCCCCATTCAAATGCATGTAACAGTGAGAAACGCACTGTCTTGGCGAAAGAAAGCGTTTTTGTACAACTTCATAGAAATAGCTGTAACTTTTGATAGAAGACTCGGATACACATGTTTATGGCTTTATCTTATAGAACTCAAGGTTCCCGTGCTGGGAAAACAGGTTTTGCAGCTGTTTGAGCTAAGATTTCCAAGTTATTCACATAATGAAAACCTATACTTTGTTTCGGTCGAGTTCCCCATTCAAATGCATGTAACAGTGAGAAACGCACTGTCTTGGCGAAAGAAAGCGTTTTTGTACAACTTCATAGAAATAGCTGTAACTTTTGATAGAAGACTCGGATACACATGTTTATGGCTTTATCTTATAGAACTCAAGGTCTCCGTAATGGGAAAACAGGTTTTGCAGCTGTTTGAGCTAAGATTTCCAAGTTATTCACATAATGAAAACCTATACTTTGTTTCGGTCGAGTTCCCCATTCAAATGCATGTAACAGTGAGAAACGCACTGTCTTGGCGAAAGAAAGCGTTTTTGTACAACTTCATAGAAATAGCTGTAACTTTTGATAGAAGACTCGGATACACATGTTTATGGCTTTATCTTATAGAACTCAAGGTTCCCGTGCTGGGAAAACAGGTTTTGCAGCTGTTTGAGCTAAGATTTCCAAGTTATTCACATAATGAAAACCTATACTTTGTTTCGGTCGAGTTCCCCATTCAAATGCATGTAACAGTGAGAAACGCACTGTCTTGGCGAAAGAAAGCGTTTTTGTACAACTTCATAGAAATAGCTGTAACTTTTGATAGAAGACTCGGATACACATGTTTATGGCTTTATCTTATAGAACTCAAGGTCTCCGTAATGGGAAAACAGGTTTTGCAGCTGTTTGAGCTAAGATTTCCAAGTTATTCACATAATGAAAACCTATTCTTTGTTTCGGTCGAGTTCCCCATTCAAATGCATGTAACAGTGAGAAACGCACTGTCTTGGTGAAAGAAAGCGTTTTTGTACAACTTCATAGAAATAGCTGTAACTTTTGATAGAAGACTCGGATACACATGTTTATGGCTTTATCTTATAGAACTCAAGGTTCCCGTGCTGGGAAAAAAGGTTTTGCAGCTGTTTGAGCTAAGATTTCCAAGTTATTCACATAATGAAAACCTATACTTTGTTTCGGTCGAGTTCCCCATTCAAATGCATGTAACAGTGAGAAACGCACTGTCTTGGCGAAAGAAAGCGTTTTTGTACAACTTCATAGAAATAGCTGTAACTTTTGATAGAAGACTCGGATACACATGTTTATGGCTTTATCTTATAGAACTCAAGGTTCCCGTGCTGGGAAAACAGGTTTTGCAGCTGTTTGAGCTAAGATTTCCAAGTTATTCACATAATGAAAACCTATACTTTGTTTCGGTCGAGTTCCCCATTCAAATGCATGTAACAGTGAGAAACGCACTGTCTTGGCGAAAGAAAGCGTTTTTGTACAACTTCATAGAAATAGCTGTAACTTTTGATAGAAGACTCGGATACACATGTTTATGGCTTTATCTTATAGAACTCAAGGTTCCCGTGCTGGGAAAACAGGTTTTGCAGCTGTTTGAGCTAAGATTTCCAAGTTATTCACATAATGAAAACCTATACTTTGTTTCGGTCGAGTTCCCCATTCAAATGCATGTAACAGTGAGAAACGCACTGTCTTGGCGAAAGAAAGCGTTTTTGTACAACTTCATAGAAATAGCTGTAACTTTTGATAGAAGACTCGGATACACATGTTTATGGCTTTATCTTATAGAACTCAAGGTTCCCGTGCTGGGAAAACAGGTTTTGCAGCTGTTTGAGCTAAGATTTCCAAGTTATTCACATAATGAAAACCTATACTTTGTTTCGGTCGAGTTCCCCATTCAAATGCATGTAACAGTGAGAAACGCACTGTCTTGGCGAAAGAAAGCGTTTTTGTACAACTTCATAGAAATAGCTGTAACTTTTGATAGAAGACTCGGATACACATGTTTATGGCTTTATCTTATAGAACTCAAGGTCTCCGTGCTGGGAAAACAGGTTTTGCAGCTGTTTGAGCTAAGATTTCCAAGTTATTCACATAATGAAAACCTATACTTTGTTTCGGTCGAGTTCCCCATTCAAATGCATGTAACAGTGAGAAACGCACTGTCTTGGCGAAAGAAAGCGTTTTTGTACAACTTCATAGAAATAGCTGTAACTTTTGATAGAAGACTCGGATACACATGTTTATGGCTTTATCTTATAGAACTCAAGGTTCCCGTGCTGGGAAAACAGGTTTTGCAGCTGTTTGAGCTAAGATTTCCAAGTTATTCACATAATGAAAACCTATACTTTGTTTCGGTCGAGTTCCCCATTCAAATGCATGTAACAGTGAGAAACGCACTGTCTTGGCGAAAGAAAGCGTTTTTGTACAACTTCATAGAAATAGCTGTAACTTTTGATAGAAGACTCGGATACACATGTTTATGGCTTTATCTTATAGAACTTAAGGTTCCCGTGCTGGGAAAACAGGTTTTGCAGCTGTTTGAGCTAAGATTTCCAAGTTATTCACATAATGAAAACCTATACTTTGTTTCGGTCGAGTTCCCCATTCAAATGCATGTAACAGTGAGAAACGCACTGTCTTGGCGAAAGAAAGCGTTTTTGTACAACTTCATAGAAATAGCTGTAACTTTTGATAGAAGACTCGGATACACATGTTTATGGCTTTATCTTATAGAACTCAAGGTTCCCGTGCTGGGAAAACAGGTTTTGCAGCTGTTTGAGCTAAGATTTCCAAGTTATTCACATAATGAAAACCTATACTTTGTTTTGGTCGAGTTCCCCATTCAAATGCATGTAACAGTGAGAAACGCACTGTCTTGGCGAAAGAAAGCGTTTTTGTACAACTTCATAGAAATAGCTGTAACTTTTGATAGAAGACTCGGATACACATGTTTATGGCTTTATCTTATAGAACTCAAGGTCTCCGTGCTGGGAAAACAGGTTTTGCAGCTGTTTGAGCTAAGATTTCCAAGTTATTCACATAATGAAAACCTATACTTTGTTTCGGTCGAGTTCCCCATTCAAATGCATGTAACAGTGAGAAACGCACTGTCTTGGCGAAAGAAAGCGTTTTTGTACAACTTCATAGAAATAGCTGTAACTTTTGATAGAAGACTCGGATACACATGTTTATGGCTTTATCTTATAGAACTCAAGGTTCCCGTGCTGGGAAAACAGGTTTTGCAGCTGTTTGAGCTAAGATTTCCAAGTTATTCACATAATGAAAACCTATACTTTGTTTCGGTCGAGTTCCCCATTCAAATGCATGTAACAGTGAGAAACGCACTGTCTTGGCGAAAGAAAGCGTTTTTGTACAACTTCATAGAAATAGCTGTAACTTTTGATAGAAGACTCGGATACACATGTTTATGGCTTTATCTTATAGAACTCAAGGTCTCCGTGCTGGGAAAACAGGTTTTGCAGCTGTTTGAGCTAAGATTTCCAAGTTATTCACATAATGAAAACCTATACTTTGTTTCGGTCGAGTTCCCCATTCAAATGCATGTAACAGTGAGAAACGCACTGTCTTGGCGAAAGAAAGCGTTTTTGTACAACTTCATAGAAATAGCTGTAACTTTTGATAGAAGACTCGGATACACATGTTTATGGCTTTATCTTATAGAACTCAAGGTTCCCGTGCTGGGAAAACAGGTTTTGCAGCTGTTTGAGCTAAGATTTCCAAGTTATTCACATAATGAAAACCTATACTTTGTTTCGGTCGAGTTCCCCATTCAAATGCATGTAACAGTGAGAAACGCACTGTCTTGGCGAAAGAAAGCGTTTTTGTACAACTTCATAGAAATAGCTGTAACTTTTGATAGAAGACTCGGATACACATGTTTATGGCTTTATCTTATAGAACTCAAGGTTCCCGTGCTGGGAAAACAGGTTTTGCAGCTGTTTGAGCTAAGATTTCCAAGTTATTCACATAATGAAAACCTATACTTTGTTTCGGTCGAGTTCCCCATTCAAATGCATGTAACAGTGAGAAACGCACTGTCTTGGCGAAAGAAAGCGTTTTTGTACAACTTCATAGAAATAGCTGTAACTTTTGATAGAAGACTCGGATACACATGTTTATGGCTTTATCTTATAGAACTCAAGGTTCCCGTGCTGGGAAAACAGGTTTTGCAGCTGTTTGAGCTAAGATTTCCAAGTTATTCACATAATGAAAACCTATACTTTGTTTCGGTCGAGTTCCCCATTCAAATGCATGTAACAGTGAGAAACGCACTGTCTTGGCGAAAGAAAGCGTTTTTGTACAACTTCATAGAAATAGCTGTAACTTTTGATAGAAGACTCGGATACACATGTTTATGGCTTTATCTTATAGAACTCAAGGTTCCCGTGCTGGGAAAACAGGTTTTGCAGCTGTTTGAGCTAAGATTTCCAAGTTATTCACATAATGAAAACCTATACTTTGTTTCGGTCGAGTTCCCCATTCAAATGCATGTAACAGTGAGAAACGCACTGTCTTGGCGAAAGAAAGCGTTTTTGTACAACTTCATAGAAATAGCTGTAACTTTTGATAGAAGACTCGGATACACATGTTTATGGCTTTATCTTATAGAACTCAAGGTTCCCGTGCTGGGAAAACAGGTTTTGCAGCTGTTTGAGCTAAGATTTCCAAGTTATTCACATAATGAAAACCTATTCTTTGTTTCGGTCGAGTTCCCCATTCAAATGCATGTAACAGTGAGAAACGCACTGTCTTGGCGAAAGAAAGCGTTTTTGTACAACTTCATAGAAATAGCTGTAACTTTTGATAGAAGACTCGGATACACATGTTTATGGCTTTATCTTATAGAACTCAAGGTTCCCGTGCTGGGAAAACAGGTTTTGCAGCTGTTTGAGCTAAGATTTCCAAGTTATTCACATAATGAAAACCTATACTTTGTTTCGGTCGAGTTCCCCATTCAAATGCATGTAACAGTGAGAAACGCACTGTCTTGGCGAAAGAAAGCGTTTTTGTACAACTTCATAGAAATAGCTGTAACTTTTGATAGAAGACTCGGATACACATGTTTATGGCTTTATCTTATAGAACTCAAGGTTCCCGTGCTGGGAAAACAGGTTTTGCAGCTGTTTGAGCTAAGATTTCCAAGTTATTCACATAATGAAAACCTATTCTTTGTTTCGGTCGAGTTCCCCATTCAAATGCATGTAACAGTGAGAAACGCACTGTCTTGGCGAAAGAAAGCGTTTTTGTACAACTTCATAGAAATAGCTGTAACTTTTGATAGAAGACTCGGATACACATGTTTATGGCTTTATCTTATAGAACTCAAGGTTCCCGTGCTGGGAAAACAGGTTTTGCAGCTGTTTGAGCTAAGATTTCCAAGTTATTCACATAATGAAAACCTATACTTTGTTTCGGTCGAGTTCCCCATTCAAATGCATGTAACAGTGAGAAACGCACTGTCTTGGCGAAAGAAAGCGTTTTTGTACAACTTCATAGAAATAGCTGTAACTTTTGATAGAAGACTCGGATACACATGTTTATGGCTTTATCTTATAGAACTCAAGGTTCCCGTGCTGGGAAAACAGGTTTTGCAGCTGTTTGAGCTAAGATTTCCAAGTTATTCACATAATGAAAACCTATACTTTGTTTCGGTCGAGTTCCCCATTCAAATGCATGTAACAGTGAGAAACGCACTGTCTTGGCGAAAGAAAGCGTTTTTGTACAACTTCATAGAAATAGCTGTAACTTTTGATAGAAGACTCGGATACACATGTTTATGGCTTTATCTTATAGAACTCAAGGTCTCCGTGCTGGGAAAACAGGTTTTGCAGCTGTTTGAGCTAAGATTTCCAAGTTATTCACATAATGAAAACCTATACTTTGTTTCGGTCGAGTTCCCCATTCAAATGCATGTAACAGTGAGAAACGCACTGTCTTGGCGAAAGAAAGCGTTTTTGTACAACTTCATAGAAATAGCTGTAACTTTTGATAGAAGACTCGGATACACATGTTTATGGCTTTATCTTATAGAACTCAAGGTTCCCGTGCTGGGAAAACAGGTTTTGCAGCTGTTTGAGCTAAGATTTCCAAGTTATTCACATAATGAAAACCTATTCTTTGTTTCGGTCGAGTTCCCCATTCAAATGCATGTAACAGTGAGAAACGCACTGTCTTGGCGAAAGAAAGCGTTTTTGTACAACTTCATAGAAATAGCTGTAACTTTTGATAGAAGACTCGGATACACATGTTTATGGCTTTATCTTATAGAACTCAAGGTTCCCGTGCTGGGAAAACAGGTTTTGCAGCTGTTTGAGCTAAGATTTCCAAGTTATTCACATAATGAAAACCTATACTTTGTTTCGGTCGAGTTCCCCATTCAAATGCATGTAACAGTGAGAAACGCACTGTCTTGGCGAAAGAAAGCGTTTTTGTACAACTTCATAGAAATAGCTGTAACTTTTGATAGAAGACTCGGATACACATGTTTATGGCTTTATCTTATAGAACTCAAGGTTCCCGTGCTGGGAAAACAGGTTTTGCAGCTGTTTGAGCTAAGATTTCCAAGTTATTCACATAATGAAAACCTATACTTTGTTTCGGTCGAGTTCCCCATTCAAATGCATGTAACAGTGAGAAACGCACTGTCTTGGCGAAAGAAAGCGTTTTTGTACAACTTCATAGAAATAGCTGTAACTTTTGATAGAAGACTCGGATACACATGTTTATGGCTTTATCTTATAGAACTCAAGGTTCCCGTGCTGGGAAAACAGGTTTTGCAGCTGTTTGAGCTAAGATTTCCAAGTTATTCACATAATGAAAACCTATACTTTGTTTCGGTCGAGTTCCCCATTCAAATGCATGTAACAGTGAGAAACGCACTGTCTTGGCGAAAGAAAGCGTTTTTGTACAACTTCATAGAAATAGCTGTAACTTTTGATAGAAGACTCGGATACACATGTTTATGGCTTTATCTTATAGAACTCAAGGTCTCCGTAATGGGAAAACAGGTTTTGCAGCTGTTTGAGCTAAGATTTCCAAGTTATTCACATAATGAAAACCTATACTTTGTTTCGGTCGAGTTCCCCATTCAAATGCATGTAACAGTGAGAAACGCACTGTCTTGGCGAAAGAAAGCGTTTTTGTACAACTTCATAGAAATAGCTGTAACTTTTGATAGAAGACTCGGATACACATGTTTATGGCTTTATCTTATAGAACTCAAGGTCTCCGTGCTGGGAAAACAGGTTTTGCAGCTGTTTGAGCTAAGATTTCCAAGTTATTCACATAATGAAAACCTATACTTTGTTTCGGTCGAGTTCCCCATTCAAATGCATGTAACAGTGAGAAACGCACTGTCTTGGCGAAAGAAAGCGTTTTTGTACAACTTCATAGAAATAGCTGTAGCTTTTGATAGAAGACTCGGATACACATGTTTATGGCTTTATCTTATAGAACTCAAGGTTCCCGTGCTGGGAAAACAGGTTTTGCAGCTGTTTGAGCTAAGATTTCCAAGTTATTCACATAATGAAAACCTATACTTTGTTTCGGTCGAGTTCCCCATTCAAATGCATGTAACAGTGAGAAACGCACTGTCTTGGCGAAAGAAAGCGTTTTTGTACAACTTCATAGAAATAGCTGTAACTTTTGATAGAAGACTCGGATACACATGTTTATGGCTTTATCTTATAGAACTCAAGGTTCCCGTGCTGGGAAAACAGGTTTTGCAGCTGTTTGAGCTAAGATTTCCAAGTTATTCACATAATGAAAACCTATACTTTGTTTCGGTCGAGTTCCCCATTCAAATGCATGTAACAGTGAGAAACGCACTGTCTTGGCGAAAGAAAGCGTTTTTGTACAACTTCATAGAAATAGCTGTAACTTTTGATAGAAGACTCGGATACACATGTTTATGGCTTTATCTTATAGAACTCAAGGTTCCCGTGCTGGGAAAACAGGTTTTGCAGCTGTTTGAGCTAAGATTTCCAAGTTATTCACATAATGAAAACCTATACTTTGTTTCGGTCGAGTTCCCCATTCAAATGCATGTAACAGTGAGAAACGCACTGTCTTGGCGAAAGAAAGCGTTTTTGTACAACTTCATAGAAATAGCTGTAACTTTTGATAGAAGACTCGGATACACATGTTTATGGCTTTATCTTATAGAACTCAAGGTCTCCGTGCTGGGAAAACAGGTTTTGCAGCTGTTTGAGCTAAGATTTCCAAGTTATTCACATAATGAAAACCTATACTTTGTTTCGGTCGAGTTCCCCATTCAAATGCATGTAACAGTGAGAAACGCACTGTCTTGGCGAAAGAAAGCGTTTTTGTACAACTTCATATAAATAGCTGTAACTTTTGATAGAAGACTCGGATACACATGTTTATGGCTTTATCTTATAGAACTCAAGGTTCCCGTGCTGGGAAAAAAGGTTTTGCAGCTGTTTGAGCTAAGATTTCCAAGTTATTCACATAATGAAAACCTATACTTTGTTTCGGTCGAGTTCCCCATTCAAATGCATGTAACAGTGAGAAACGCACTGTCTTGGCGAAAGAAAGCGTTTTTGTACAACTTCATAGAAATAGCTGTAACTTTTGATAGAAGACTCGGATACACATGTTTATGGCTTTATCTTATAGAACTCAAGGTTCCCGTGCTGGGAAAACAGGTTTTGCAGCTGTTTGAGCTAAGATTTCCAAGTTATTCACATAATGAAAACCTATACTTTGTTTCGGTCGAGTTCCCCATTCAAATGCATGTAACAGTGAGAAACGCACTGTCTTGGCGAAAGAAAGCGTTTTTGTACAACTTCATAGAAATAGCTGTAACTTTTGATAGAAGACTCGGATACACATGTTTATGGCTTTATCTTATAGAACTCAAGGTTCCCGTGCTGGGAAAACAGGTTTTGCAGCTGTTTGAGCTAAGATTTCCAAGTTATTCACATAATGAAAACCTATACTTTGTTTCGGTCGAGTTCCCCATTCAAATGCATGTAACAGTGAGAAACGCACTGTCTTGGCGAAAGAAAGCGTTTTTGTACAACTTCATAGAAATAGCTGTAACTTTTGATAGAAGACTCGGATACACATGTTTATGGCTTTATCTTATAGAACTCAAGGTCTCCGTGCTGGGAAAACAGGTTTTGCAGCTGTTTGAGCTAAGATTTCCAAGTTATTCACATAATGAAAACCTATACTTTGTTTCGGTCGAGTTCCCCATTCAAATGCATGTAACAGTGAGAAACGCACTGTCTTGGCGAAAGAAAGCGTTTTTGTACAACTTCATAGAAATAGCTGTAACTTTTGATAGAAGACTCGGATACACATGTTTATGGCTTTATCTTATAGAACTCAAGGTTCCCGTGCTGGGAAAACAGGTTTTGCAGCTGTTTGAGCTAAGATTTCCAAGTTATTCACATAATGAAAACCTATACTTTGTTTCGGTCGAGTTCCCCATTCAAATGCATGTAACAGTGAGAAACGCACTGTCTTGGCGAAAGAAAGCGTTTTTGTACAACTTCATAGAAATAGCTGTAACTTTTGATAGAAGACTCGGATACACATGTTTATGGCTTTATCTTATAGAACTCAAGGTTCCCGTGCTGGGAAAACAGGTTTTGCAGCTGTTTGAGCTAAGATTTCCAAGTTATTCACATAATGAAAACCTATACTTTGTTTCGGTCGAGTTCCCCATTCAAATGCATGTAACAGTGAGAAACGCACTGTCTTGGCGAAAGAAAGCGTTTTTGTACAACTTCATAGAAATAGCTGTAACTTTTGATAGAAGACTCGGATACACATGTTTATGGCTTTATCTTATAGAACTCAAGGTTCCCGTGCTGGGAAAACAGGTTTTGCAGCTGTTTGAGCTAAGATTTCCAAGTTATTCACATAATGAAAACCTATACTTTGTTTCGGTCGAGTTCCCCATTCAAATGCATGTAACAGTGAGAAACGCACTGTCTTGGCGAAAGAAAGCGTTTTTGTACAACTTCATAGAAATAGCTGTAACTTTTGATAGAAGACTCGGATACACATGTTTATGGCTTTATCTTATAGAACTCAAGGTCTCCGTGCTGGGAAAACAGGTTTTGCAGCTGTTTGAGCTAAGATTTCCAAGTTATTCACATAATGAAAACCTATACTTTGTTTCGGTCGAGTTCCCCATTCAAATGCATGTAACAGTGAGAAACGCACTGTCTTGGCAAAAGAAAGCGTTTTTGTACAACTTCATAGAAATAGCTGTAACTTTTGATAGAAGACTCGGATACACATGTTTATGGCTTTATCTTATAGAACTCAAGGTTCCCGTGCTGGGAAAACAGGTTTTGCAGCTGTTTGAGCTAAGATTTCCAAGTTATTCACATAATGAAAACCTATACTTTGTTTCGGTCGAGTTCCCCATTCAAATGCATGTAACAGTGAGAAACGCACTGTCTTGGCGAAAGAAAGCGTTTTTGTACAACTTCATAGAAATAGCTGTAACTTTTGATAGAAGACTCGGATACACATGTTTATGGCTTTATCTTATAGAACTCAAGGTTCCCGTGCTGGGAAAACAGGTTTTGCAGCTGTTTGAGCTAAGATTTCCAAGTTATTCACATAATGAAAACCTATACTTTGTTTCGGTCGAGTTCCCCATTCAAATGCATGTAACAGTGAGAAACGCACTGTCTTGGCGAAAGAAAGCGTTTTTGTACAACTTCATAGAAATAGCTGTAACTTTTGATAGAAGACTCGGATACACATGTTTATGGCTTTATCTTATAGAACTCAAGGTTCCCGTGCTGGGAAAACAGGTTTTGCAGCTGTTTGAGCTAAGATTTCCAAGTTATTCACATAATGAAAACCTATACTTTGTTTCGGTCGAGTTCCCCATTCAAATGCATGTAACAGTGAGAAACGCACTGTCTTGGCGAAAGAAAGCGTTTTTGTACAACTTCATAGAAATAGCTGTAACTTTTGATAGAAGACTCGGATACACATGTTTATGGCTTTATCTTATAGAACTCAAGGTTCCCGTGCTGGGAAAACAGGTTTTGCAGCTGTTTGAGCTAAGATTTCCAAGTTATTCACATAATGAAAACCTATACTTTGTTTCGGTCGAGTTCCCCATTCAAATGCATGTAACAGTGAGAAACGCACTGTCTTGGCGAAAGAAAGCGTTTTTGTACAACTTCATAGAAATAGCTGTAACTTTTGATAGAAGACTCGGATACACATGTTTATGGCTTTATCTTATAGAACTCAAGGTTCCCGTGCTGGGAAAACAGGTTTTGCAGCTGTTTGAGCTAAGATTTCCAAGTTATTCACATAATGAAAACCTATACTTTGTTTCGGTCGAGTTCCCCATTCAAATGCATGTAACAGTGAGAAACGCACTGTCTTGGCGAAAGAAAGCGTTTTTGTACAACTTCATAGAAATAGCTGTAACTTTTGATAGAAGACTCGGATACACATGTTTATGGCTTTATCTTATAGAACTCAAGGTTCCCGTGCTGGGAAAACAGGTTTTGCAGCTGTTTGAGCTAAGATTTCCAAGTTATTCACATAATGAAAACCTATACTTTGTTTCGGTCGAGTTCCCCATTCAAATGCATGTAACAGTGAGAAACGCACTGTCTTGGCGAAAGAAAGCGTTTTTGTACAACTTCATAGAAATAGCTGTAACTTTTGATAGAAGACTCGGATACACATGTTTATGGCTTTATCTTATAGAACTCAAGGTTCCCGTGCTGGGAAAACAGGTTTTGCAGCTGTTTGAGCTAAGATTTCCAAGTTATTCACATAATGAAAACCTATACTTTGTTTCGGTCGAGTTCCCCATTCAAATGCATGTAACAGTGAGAAACGCACTGTCTTGGCGAAAGAAAGCGTTTTTGTACAACTTCATAGAAATAGCTGTAACTTTTGATAGAAGACTCGGATACACATGTTTATGGCTTTATCTTATAGAACTCAAGGTTCCCGTGCTGGGAAAACAGGTTTTGCAGCTGTTTGAGCTAAGATTTCCAAGTTATTCACATAATGAAAACCTATACTTTGTTTCGGTCGAGTTCCCCATTCAAATGCATGTAACAGTGAGAAACGCACTGTCTTGGCGAAAGAAAGCGTTTTTGTACAACTTCATAGAAATAGCTGTAACTTTTGATAGAAGACTCGGATACACATGTTTATGGCTTTATCTTATAGAACTCAAGGTTCCCGTGCTGGGAAAACAGGTTTTGCAGCTGTTTGAGCTAAGATTTCCAAGTTATTCACATAATGAAAACCTATACTTTGTTTCGGTCGAGTTCCCCATTCAAATGCATGTAACAGTGAGAAACGCACTGTCTTGGCGAAAGAAAGCGTTTTTGTACAACTTCATAGAAATAGCTGTAACTTTTGATAGAAGACTCGGATACACATGTTTATGGCTTTATCTTATAGAACTCAAGGTTCCCGTGCTGGGAAAACAGGTTTTGCAGCTGTTTGAGCTAAGATTTCCAAGTTATTCACATAATGAAAACCTATACTTTGTTTCGGTCGAGTTCCCCATTCAAATGCATGTAACAGTGAGAAACGCACTGTCTTGGCGAAAGAAAGCGTTTTTGTACAACTTCATAGAAATAGCTGTAACTTTTGATAGAAGACTCGGATACACATGTTTATGGCTTTATCTTATAGAACTCAAGGTTCCCGTGCTGGGAAAACAGGTTTTGCAGCTGTTTGAGCTAAGATTTCCAAGTTATTCACATAATGAAAACCTATACTTTGTTTCGGTCGAGTTCCCCATTCAAATGCATGTAACAGTGAGAAACGCACTGTCTTGGCGAAAGAAAGCGTTTTTGTACAACTTCATAGAAATAGCTGTAACTTTTGATAGAAGACTCGGATACACATGTTTATGGCTTTATCTTATAGAACTCAAGGTCTCCGTGCTGGGAAAACAGGTTTTGCAGCTGTTTGAGCTAAGATTTCCAAGTTATTCACATAATGAAAACCTATACTTTGTTTCGGTCGAGTTCCCCATTCAAATGCATGTAACAGTGAGAAACGCACTGTCTTGGCGAAAGAAAGCGTTTTTGTACAACTTCATAGAAATAGCTGTAACTTTTGATAGAAGACTCGGATACACATGTTTATGGCTTTATCTTATAGAACTCAAGGTTCCCGTGCTGGGAAAACAGGTTTTGCAGCTGTTTGAGCTAAGATTTCCAAGTTATTCACATAATGAAAACCTATACTTTGTTTCGGTCGAGTTCCCCATTCAAATGCATGTAACAGTGAGAAACGCACTGTCTTGGCGAAAGAAAGCGTTTTTGTACAACTTCATAGAAATAGCTGTAACTTTTGATAGAAGACTCGGATACACATGTTTATGGCTTTATCTTATAGAACTCAAGGTTCCCGTGCTGGGAAAACAGGTTTTGCAGCTGTTTGAGCTAAGATTTCCAAGTTATTCACATAATGAAAACCTATACTTTGTTTCGGTCGAGTTCCCCATTCAAATGCATGTAACAGTGAGAAACGCACTGTCTTGGCGAAAGAAAGCGTTTTTGTACAACTTCATAGAAATAGCTGTAACTTTTGATAGAAGACTCGGATACACATGTTTATGGCTTTATCTTATAGAACTCAAGGTCTCCGTGCTGGGAAAACAGGTTTTGCAGCTGTTTGAGCTAAGATTTCCAAGTTATTCACATAATGAAAACCTATACTTTGTTTCGGTCGAGTTCCCCATTCAAATGCATGTAACAGTGAGAAACGCACTGTCTTGGCGAAAGAAAGCGTTTTTGTACAACTTCATAGAAATAGCTGTAACTTTTGATAGAAGACTCGGATACACATGTTTATGGCTTTATCTTATAGAACTCAAGGTTCCCGTGCTGGGAAAACAGGTTTTGCAGCTGTTTGAGCTAAGATTTCCAAGTTATTCACATAATGAAAACCTATACTTTGTTTCGGTCGAGTTCCCCATTCAAATGCATGTAACAGTGAGAAACGCACTGTCTTGGCGAAAGAAAGCGTTTTTGTACAACTTCATAGAAATAGCTGTAACTTTTGATAGAAGACTCGGATACACATGTTTATGGCTTTATCTTATAGAACTCAAGGTTCCCGTGCTGGGAAAACAGGTTTTGCAGCTGTTTGAGCTAAGATTTCCAAGTTATTCACATAATGAAAACCTATACTTTGTTTCGGTCGAGTTCCCCATTCAAATGCATGTAACAGTGAGAAACGCACTGTCTTGGCGAAAGAAAGCGTTTTTGTACAACTTCATAGAAATAGCTGTAACTTTTGATAGAAGACTCGGATACACATGTTTATGGCTTTATCTTATAGAACTCAAGGTTCCCGTGCTGGGAAAACAGGTTTTGCAGCTGTTTGAGCTAAGATTTCCAAGTTATTCACATAATGAAAACCTATACTTTGTTTCGGTCGAGTTCCCCATTCAAATGCATGTAACAGTGAGAAACGCACTGTCTTGGCGAAAGAAAGCGTTTTTGTACAACTTCATAGAAATAGCTGTAACTTTTGATAGAAGACTCGGATACACATGTTTATGGCTTTATCTTATAGAACTCAAGGTTCCCGTGCTGGGAAAACAGGTTTTGCAGCTGTTTGAGCTAAGATTTCCAAGTTATTCACATAATGAAAACCTATACTTTGTTTCGGTCGAGTTCCCCATTCAAATGCATGTAACAGTGAGAAACGCACTGTCTTGGCGAAAGAAAGCGTTTTTGTACAACTTCATAGAAATAGCTGTAACTTTTGATAGAAGACTCGGATACACATGTTTATGGCTTTATCTTATAGAACTCAAGGTTCCCGTGCTGGGAAAACAGGTTTTGCAGCTGTTTGAGCTAAGATTTCCAAGTTATTCACATAATGAAAACCTATACTTTGTTTCGGTCGAGTTCCCCATTCAAATGCATGTAACAGTGAGAAACGCACTGTCTTGGCGAAAGAAAGCGTTTTTGTACAACTTCATAGAAATAGCTGTAACTTTTGATAGAAGACTCGGATACACATGTTTATGGCTTTATCTTATAGAACTCAAGGTTCCCGTGCTGGGAAAACAGGTTTTGCAGCTGTTTGAGCTAAGATTTCCAAGTTATTCACATAATGAAAACCTATACTTTGTCTCGGTCGAGTTCCCCATTCAAATGCATGTAACAGTGAGAAACGCACTGTCTTGGCGAAAGAAAGCGTTTTTGTACAACTTCATAGAAATAGCTGTAACTTTTGATAGAAGACTCGGATACACATGTTTATGGCTTTATCTTATAGAACTCAAGGTTCCCGTGCTGGGAAAACAGGTTTTGCAGCTGTTTGAGCTAAGATTTCCAAGTTATTCACATAATGAAAACCTATACTTTGTTTCGGTCGAGTTCCCCATTCAAATGCATGTAACAGTGAGAAACGCACTGTCTTGGCGAAAGAAAGCGTTTTTGTACAACTTCATAGAAATAGCTGTAACTTTTGATAGAAGACTCGGATACACATGTTTATGGCTTTATCTTATAGAACTCAAGGTTCCCGTGCTGGGAAAACAGGTTTTGCAGCTGTTTGAGCTAAGATTTCCAAGTTATTCACATAATGAAAACCTATACTTTGTTTCGGTCGAGTTCCCCATTCAAATGCATGTAACAGTGAGAAACGCACTGTCTTGGCGAAAGAAAGCGTTTTTGTACAACTTCATAGAAATAGCTGTAACTTTTGATAGAAGACTCGGATACACATGTTTATGGCTTTATCTTATAGAACTCAAGGTTCCCGTGCTGGGAAAACAGGTTTTGCAGCTGTTTGAGCTAAGATTTCCAAGTTATTCACATAATGAAAACCTATACTTTGTTTCGGTCGAGTTCCCCATTCAAATGCATGTAACAGTGAGAAACGCACTGTCTTGGCGAAAGAAAGCGTTTTTGTACAACTTCATAGAAATAGCTGTAACTTTTGATAGAAGACTCGGATACACATGTTTATGGCTTTATCTTATAGAACTCAAGGTTCCCGTGCTGGGAAAACAGGTTTTGCAGCTGTTTGAGCTAAGATTTCCAAGTTATTCACATAATGAAAACCTATACTTTGTTTCGGTCGAGTTCCCCATTCAAATGCATGTAACAGTGAGAAACGCACTGTCTTGGCGAAAGAAAGCGTTTTTGTACAACTTCATAGAAATAGCTGTAACTTTTGATAGAAGACTCGGATACACATGTTTATGGCTTTATCTTATAGAACTCAAGGTTCCCGTGCTGGGAAAACAGGTTTTGCAGCTGTTTGAGCTAAGATTTCCAAGTTATTCACATAATGAAAACCTATACTTTGTTTCGGTCGAGTTCCCCATTCAAATGCATGTAACAGTGAGAAACGCACTGTCTTGGCGAAAGAAAGCGTTTTTGTACAACTTCATAGAAATAGCTGTAACTTTTGATAGAAGACTCGGATACACATGTTTATGGCTTTATCTTATAGAACTCAAGGTTCCCGTGCTGGGAAAACAGGTTTTGCAGCTGTTTGAGCTAAGATTTCCAAGTTATTCACATAATGAAAACCTATACTTTGTTTCGGTCGAGTTCCCCATTCAAATGCATGTAACAGTGAGAAACGCACTGTCTTGGCGAAAGAAAGCGTTTTTGTACAACTTCATAGAAATAGCTGTAACTTTTGATAGAAGACTCGGATACACATGTTTATGGCTTTATCTTATAGAACTCAAGGTTCCCGTGCTGGGAAAACAGGTTTTGCAGCTGTTTGAGCTAAGATTTCCAAGTTATTCACATAATGAAAACCTATACTTTGTTTCGGTCGAGTTCCCCATTCAAATGCATGTAACAGTGAGAAACGCACTGTCTTGGCGAAAGAAAGCGTTTTTGTACAACTTCATAGAAATAGCTGTAACTTTTGATAGAAGACTCGGATACACATGTTTATGGCTTTATCTTATAGAACTCAAGGTTCCCGTGCTGGGAAAACAGGTTTTGCAGCTGTTTGAGCTAAGATTTCCAAGTTATTCACATAATGAAAACCTATACTTTGTTTCGGTCGAGTTCCCCATTCAAATGCATGTAACAGTGAGAAACGCACTGTCTTGGCGAAAGAAAGCGTTTTTGTACAACTTCATAGAAATAGCTGTAACTTTTGATAGAAGACTCGGATACACATGTTTATGGCTTTATCTTATAGAACTCAAGGTTCCCGTGCTGGGAAAACAGGTTTTGCAGCTGTTTGAGCTAAAATTTCCAAGTTATTCACATAATGAAAACCTATACTTTGTTTCGGTCGAGTTCCCCATTCAAATGCATGTAACAGTGAGAAACGCACTGTCTTGGCGAAAGAAAGCGTTTTTGTACAACTTCATAGAAATAGCTGTAACTTTTGATAGAAGACTCGGATACACATGTTTATGGCTTTATCTTATAGAACTCAAGGTTCCCGTGCTGGGAAAACAGGTTTTGCAGCTGTTTGAGCTAAGATTTCCAAGTTATTCACATAATGAAAACCTATACTTTGTTTCGGTCGAGTTCCCCATTCAAATGCATGTAACAGTGAGAAACGCACTGTCTTGGCGAAAGAAAGCGTTTTTGTACAACTTCATAGAAATAGCTGTAACTTTTGATAGAAGACTCGGATACACATGTTTATGGCTTTATCTTATAGAACTCAAGGTTCCCGTGCTGGGAAAACAGGTTTTGCAGCTGTTTGAGCTAAGATTTCCAAGTTATTCACATAATGAAAACCTATACTTTGTTTCGGTCGAGTTCCCCATTCAAATGCATGTAACAGTGAGAAACGCACTGTCTTGGCGAAAGAAAGCGTTTTTGTACAACTTCATAGAAATAGCTGTAACTTTTGATAGAAGACTCGGATACACATGTTTATGGCTTTATCTTATAGAACTCAAGGTTCCCGTGCTGGGAAAACAGGTTTTGCAGCTGTTTGAGCTAAGATTTCCAAGTTATTCACATAATGAAAACCTATACTTTGTTTCGGTCGAGTTCCCCATTCAAATGCATGTAACAGTGAGAAACGCACTGTCTTGGCGAAAGAAAGCGTTTTTGTACAACTTCATAGAAATAGCTGTAACTTTTGATAGAAGACTCGGATACACATGTTTATGGCTTTATCTTATAGAACTCAAGGTTCCCGTGCTGGGAAAACAGGTTTTGCAGCTGTTTGAGCTAAGATTTCCAAGTTATTCACATAATGAAAACCTATACTTTGTTTCGGTCGAGTTCCCCATTCAAATGCATGTAACAGTGAGAAACGCACTGTCTTGGCGAAAGAAAGCGTTTTTGTACAACTTCATAGAAATAGCTGTAACTTTTGATAGAAGACTCGGATACACATGTTTATGGCTTTATCTTATAGAACTCAAGGTTCCCGTGCTGGGAAAACAGGTTTTGCAGCTGTTTGAGCTAAGATTTCCAAGTTATTCACATAATGAAAACCTATACTTTGTTTCGGTCGAGTTCCCCATTCAAATGCATGTAACAGTGAGAAACGCACTGTCTTGGCGAAAGAAAGCGTTTTTGTACAACTTCATAGAAATAGCTGTAACTTTTGATAGAAGACTCGGATACACATGTTTATGGCTTTATCTTATAGAACTCAAGGTTCCCGTGCTGGGAAAACAGGTTTTGCAGCTGTTTGAGCTAAGATTTCCAAGTTATTCACATAATGAAAACCTATACTTTGTTTCGGTCGAGTTCCCCATTCAAATGCATGTAACAGTGAGAAACGCACTGTCTTGGCGAAAGAAAGCGTTTTTGTACAACTTCATAGAAATAGCTGTAACTTTTGATAGAAGACTCGGATACACATGTTTATGGCTTTATCTTATAGAACTCAAGGTTCCCGTGCTGGGAAAACAGGTTTTGCAGCTGTTTGAGCTAAGATTTCCAAGTTATTCACATAATGAAAACCTATACTTTGTTTCGGTCGAGTTCCCCATTCAAATGCATGTAACAGTGAGAAACGCACTGTCTTGGCGAAAGAAAGCGTTTTTGTACAACTTCATAGAAATAGCTGTAACTTTTGATAGAAGACTCGGATACACATGTTTATGGCTTTATCTTATAGAACTCAAGGTCTCCGTGCTGGGAAAACAGGTTTTGCAGCTGTTTGAGCTAAGATTTCCAAGTTATTCACATAATGAAAACCTATACTTTGTTTCGGTCGAGTTCCCCATTCAAATGCATGTAACAGTGAGAAACGCACTGTCTTGGCAAAAGAAAGCGTTTTTGTACAACTTCATAGAAATAGCTGTAACTTTTGATAGAAGACTCGGATACACATGTTTATGGCTTTATCTTATAGAACTCAAGGTTCCCGTGCTGGGAAAACAGGTTTTGCAGCTGTTTGAGCTAAGATTTCCAAGTTATTCACATAATGAAAACCTATACTTTGTTTCGGTCGAGTTCCCCATTCAAATGCATGTAACAGTGAGAAACGCACTGTCTTGGCGAAAGAAAGCGTTTTTGTACAACTTCATAGAAATAGCTGTAACTTTTGATAGAAGACTCGGATACACATGTTTATGGCTTTATCTTATAGAACTCAAGGTTCCCGTGCTGGGAAAACAGGTTTTGCAGCTGTTTGAGCTAAGATTTCCAAGTTATTCACATAATGAAAACCTATACTTTGTTTCGGTCGAGTTCCCCATTCAAATGCATGTAACAGTGAGAAACGCACTGTCTTGGCGAAAGAAAGCGTTTTTGTACAACTTCATAGAAATAGCTGTAACTTTTGATAGAAGACTCGGATACACATGTTTATGGCTTTATCTTATAGAACTCAAGGTTCCCGTGCTGGGAAAACAGGTTTTGCAGCTGTTTGAGCTAAGATTTCCAAGTTATTCACATAATGAAAACCTATACTTTGTTTCGGTCGAGTTCCCCATTCAAATGCATGTAACAGTGAGAAACGCACTGTCTTGGCGAAAGAAAGCGTTTTTGTACAACTTCATAGAAATAGCTGTAACTTTTGATAGAAGACTCGGATACACATGTTTATGGCTTTATCTTATAGAACTCAAGGTTCCCGTGCTGGGAAAACAGGTTTTGCAGCTGTTTGAGCTAAGATTTCCAAGTTATTCACATAATGAAAACCTATACTTTGTTTCGGTCGAGTTCCCCATTCAAATGCATGTAACAGTGAGAAACGCACTGTCTTGGCGAAAGAAAGCGTTTTTGTACAACTTCATAGAAATAGCTGTAACTTTTGATAGAAGACTCGGATACACATGTTTATGGCTTTATCTTATAGAACTCAAGGTTCCCGTGCTGGGAAAACAGGTTTTGCAGCTGTTTGAGCTAAGATTTCCAAGTTATTCACATAATGAAAACCTATACTTTGTTTCGGTCGAGTTCCCCATTCAAATGCATGTAACAGTGAGAAACGCACTGTCTTGGCGAAAGAAAGCGTTTTTGTACAACTTCATAGAAATAGCTGTAACTTTTGATAGAAGACTCGGATACACATGTTTATGGCTTTATCTTATAGAACTCAAGGTTCCCGTGCTGGGAAAACAGGTTTTGCAGCTGTTTGAGCTAAGATTTCCAAGTTATTCACATAATGAAAACCTATACTTTGTTTCGGTCGAGTTCCCCATTCAAATGCATGTAACAGTGAGAAACGCACTGTCTTGGCGAAAGAAAGCGTTTTTGTACAACTTCATAGAAATAGCTGTAACTTTTGATAGAAGACTCGGATACACATGTTTATGGCTTTATCTTATAGAACTCAAGGTTCCCGTGCTGGGAAAACAGGTTTTGCAGCTGTTTGAGCTAAGATTTCCAAGTTATTCACATAATGAAAACCTATACTTTGTTTCGGTCGAGTTCCCCATTCAAATGCATGTAACAGTGAGAAACGCACTGTCTTGGCGAAAGAAAGCGTTTTTGTACAACTTCATAGAAATAGCTGTAACTTTTGATAGAAGACTCGGATACACATGTTTATGGCTTTATCTTATAGAACTCAAGGTTCCCGTGCTGGGAAAACAGGTTTTGCAGCTGTTTGAGCTAAGATTTCCAAGTTATTCACATAATGAAAACCTATACTTTGTTTCGGTCGAGTTCCCCATTCAAATGCATGTAACAGTGAGAAACGCACTGTCTTGGCGAAAGAAAGCGTTTTTGTACAACTTCATAGAAATAGCTGTAACTTTTGATAGAAGACTCGGATACACATGTTTATGGCTTTATCTTATAGAACTCAAGGTTCCCGTGCTGGGAAAACAGGTTTTGCAGCTGTTTGAGCTAAGATTTCCAAGTTATTCACATAATGAAAACCTATACTTTGTTTCGGTCGAGTTCCCCATTCAAATGCATGTAACAGTGAGAAACGCACTGTCTTGGCGAAAGAAAGCGTTTTTGTACAACTTCATAGAAATAGCTGTAACTTTTGATAGAAGACTCGGATACACATGTTTATGGCTTTATCTTATAGAACTCAAGGTTCCCGTGCTGGGAAAACAGCTTTTGCAGCTGTTTGAGCTAAGATTTCCAAGTTATTCACATAATGAAAACCTATTCTTTGTTTCGGTCGAGTTCCCCATTCAAATGCATGTAACAGTGAGAAACGCACTGTCTTGGCGAAAGAAAGCGTTTTTGTACAACTTCATAGAAATAGCTGTAACTTTTGATAGAAGACTCGGATACACATGTTTATGGCTTTATCTTATAGAACTCAAGGTTCCCGTGCTGGGAAAACAGGTTTTGCAGCTGTTTGAGCTAAGATTTCCAAGTTATTCACATAATGAAAACCTATACTTTGTTTCGGTCGAGTTCCCCATTCAAATGCATGTAACAGTGAGAAACGCACTGTCTTGGCGAAAGAAAGCGTTTTTGTACAACTTCATAGAAATAGCTGTAACTTTTGATAGAAGACTCGGATACACATGTTTATGGCTTTATCTTATAGAACTCAAGGTTCCCGTGCTGGGAAAACAGGTTTTGCAGCTGTTTGAGCTAAGATTTCCAAGTTATTCACATAATGAAAACCTATACTTTGTTTCGGTCGAGTTCCCCATTCAAATGCATGTAACAGTGAGAAACGCACTGTCTTGGCGAAAGAAAGCGTTTTTGTACAACTTCATAGAAATAGCTGTAACTTTTGATAGAAGACTCGGATACACATGTTTATGGCTTTATCTTATAGAACTCAAGGTCTCCGTGCTGGGAAAACAGGTTTTGCAGCTGTTTGAGCTAAGATTTCCAAGTTATTCACATAATGAAAACCTATACTTTGTTTCGGTCGAGTTCCCCATTCAAATGCATGTAACAGTGAGAAACGCACTGTCTTGGCGAAAGAAAGCGTTTTTGTACAACTTCATAGAAATAGCTGTAACTTTTGATAGAAGACTCGGATACACATGTTTATGGCTTTATCTTATAGAACTCAAGGTTCCCGTGCTGGGAAAACAGGTTTTGCAGCTGTTTGAGCTAAGATTTCCAAGTTATTCACATAATGAAAACCTATACTTTGTTTCGGTCGAGTTCCCCATTCAAATGCATGTAACAGTGAGAAACGCACTGTCTTGGCGAAAGAAAGCGTTTTTGTACAACTTCATAGAAATAGCTGTAACTTTTGATAGAAGACTCGGATACACATGTTTATGGCTTTATCTTATAGAACTCAAGGTTCCCGTGCTGGGAAAACAGGTTTTGCAGCTGTTTGAGCTAAGATTTCCAAGTTATTCACATAATGAAAACCTATACTTTGTTTCGGTCGAGTTCCCCATTCAAATGCATGTAACAGTGAGAAACGCACTGTCTTGGCGAAAGAAAGCGTTTTTGTACAACTTCATAGAAATAGCTGTAACTTTTGATAGAAGACTCGGATACACATGTTTATGGCTTTATCTTATAGAACTCAAGGTCTCCGTGCTGGGAAAACAGGTTTTGCAGCTGTTTGAGCTAAGATTTCCAAGTTATTCACATAATGAAAACCTATACTTTGTTTCGGTCGAGTTCCCCATTCAAATGCATGTAACAGTGAGAAACGCACTGTCTTGGCGAAAGAAAGCGTTTTTGTACAACTTCATAGAAATAGCTGTAACTTTTGATAGAAGACTCGGATACACATGTTTATGGCTTTATCTTATAGAACTCAAGGTTCCCGTGCTGGGAAAACAGGTTTTGCAGCTGTTTGAGCTAAGATTTCCAAGTTATTCACATAATGAAAACCTATACTTTGTTTCGGTCGAGTTCCCCATTCAAATGCATGTAACAGTGAGAAACGCACTGTCTTGGCGAAAGAAAGCGTTTTTGTACAACTTCATAGAAATAGCTGTAACTTTTGATAGAAGACTCGGATACACATGTTTATGGCTTTATCTTATAGAACTCAAGGTTCCCGTGCTGGGAAAACAGGTTTTGCAGCTGTTTGAGCTAAGATTTCCAAGTTATTCACATAATGAAAACCTATACTTTGTTTCGGTCGAGTTCCCCATTCAAATGCATGTAACAGTGAGAAACGCACTGTCTTGGCGAAAGAAAGCGTTTTTGTACAACTTCATAGAAATAGCTGTAACTTTTGATAGAAGACTCGGATACACATGTTTATGGCTTTATCTTATAGAACTCAAGGTTCCCGTGCTGGGAAAACAGGTTTTGCAGCTGTTTGAGCTAAGATTTCCAAGTTATTCACATAATGAAAACCTATACTTTGTTTCGGTCGAGTTCCCCATTCAAATGCATGTAACAGTGAGAAACGCACTGTCTTGGCGAAAGAAAGCGTTTTTGTACAACTTCATAGAAATAGCTGTAACTTTTGATAGAAGACTCGGATACACATGTTTATGGCTTTATCTTATAGAACTCAAGGTTCCCGTGCTGGGAAAACAGGTTTTGCAGCTGTTTGAGCTAAGATTTCCAAGTTATTCACATAATGAAAACCTATACTTTGTTTCGGTCGAGTTCCCCATTCAAATGCATGTAACAGTGAGAAACGCACTGTCTTGGCGAAAGAAAGCGTTTTTGTACAACTTCATAGAAATAGCTGTAACTTTTGATAGAAGACTCGGATACACATGTTTATGGCTTTATCTTATAGAACTCAAGGTTCCCGTGCTGGGAAAACAGGTTTTGCAGCTGTTTGAGCTAAGATTTCCAAGTTATTCACATAATGAAAACCTATACTTTGTTTCAGTCGAGTTCCCCATTCAAATGCATGTAACAGTGAGAAACGCACTGTCTTGGCGAAAGAAAGCGTTTTTGTACAACTTCATAGAAATAGCTGTAACTTTTGATAGAAGACTCGGATACACATGTTTATGGCTTTATCTTATAGAACTCAAGGTTCCCGTGCTGGGAAAACAGGTTTTGCAGCTGTTTGAGCTAAGATTTCCAAGTTATTCACATAATGAAAACCTATACTTTGTTTCGGTCGAGTTCCCCATTCAAATTCATGTAACAGTGAGAAACGCACTGTCTTGGCGAAAGAAAGCGTTTTTGTACAACTTCATATAAATAGCTGTAACTTTTGATAGAAGACTCGGATACACATGTTTATGGCTTTATCTTATAGAACTCAAGGTTCCCGTGCTGGGAAAACAGGTTTTGCAGCTGTTTGAGCTAAGATTTCCAAGTTATTCACATAATGAAAACCTATACTTTGTTTCGGTCGAGTTCCCCATTCAAATGCATGTAACAGTGAGAAACGCACTGTCTTGGCGAAAGAAAGCGTTTTTGTACAACTTCATAGAAATAGCTGTAACTTTTGATAGAAGACTCGGATACACATGTTTATGGCTTTATCTTATAGAACTCAAGGTTCCCGTGCTGGGAAAACAGGTTTTGCAGCTGTTTGAGCTAAGATTTCCAAGTTATTCACATAATGAAAACCTATACTTTGTTTCGGTCGAGTTCCCCATTCAAATGCATGTAACAGTGAGAAACGCACTGTCTTGGCGAAAGAAAGCGTTTTTGTACAACTTCATAGAAATAGCTGTAACTTTTGATAGAAGACTCGGATACACATGTTTATGGCTTTATCTTATAGAACTCAAGGTTCCCGTGCTGGGAAAACAGGTTTTGCAGCTGTTTGAGCTAAGATTTCCAAGTTATTCACATAATGAAAACCTATACTTTGTTTCGGTCGAGTTCCCCATTCAAATGCATGTAACAGTGAGAAACGCACTGTCTTGGCGAAAGAAAGCGTTTTTGTACAACTTCATAGAAATAGCTGTAACTTTTGATAGAAGACTCGGATACACATGTTTATGGCTTTATCTTATAGAACTCAAGGTTCCCGTGCTGGGAAAACAGGTTTTGCAGCTGTTTGAGCTAAGATTTCCAAGTTATTCACATAATGAAAACCTATACTTTGTTTCGGTCGAGTTCCCCATTCAAATGCATGTAACAGTGAGAAACGCACTGTCTTGGCGAAAGAAAGCGTTTTTGTACAACTTCATAGAAATAGCTGTAACTTTTGATAGAAGACTCGGATACACATGTTTATGGCTTTATCTTATAGAACTCAAGGTTCCCGTGCTGGGAAAACAGGTTTTGCAGCTGTTTGAGCTAAGATTTCCAAGTTATTCACATAATGAAAACCTATACTTTGTTTCGGTCGAGTTCCCCATTCAAATGCATGTAACAGTGAGAAACGCACTGTCTTGGCGAAAGAAAGCGTTTTTGTACAACTTCATAGAAATAGCTGTAACTTTTGATAGAAGACTCGGATACACATGTTTATGGCTTTATCTTATAGAACTCAAGGTTCCCGTGCTGGGAAAACAGGTTTTGCAGCTGTTTGAGCTAAGATTTCCAAGTTATTCACATAATGAAAACCTATACTTTGTTTCGGTCGAGTTCCCCATTCAAATGCATGTAACAGTGAGAAACGCACTGTCTTGGCGAAAGAAAGCGTTTTTGTACAACTTCATAGAAATAGCTGTAACTTTTGATAGAAGACTCGGATACACATGTTTATGGCTTTATCTTATAGAACTCAAGGTTCCCGTGCTGGGAAAACAGGTTTTGCAGCTGTTTGAGCTAAGATTTCCAAGTTATTCACATAATGAAAACCTATACTTTGTTTCGGTCGAGTTCCCCATTCAAATGCATGTAACAGTGAGAAACGCACTGTCTTGGCGAAAGAAAGCGTTTTTGTACAACTTCATAGAAATAGCTGTAACTTTTGATAGAAGACTCGGATACACATGTTTATGGCTTTATCTTATAGAACTCAAGGTTCCCGTGCTGGGAAAACAGGTTTTGCAGCTGTTTGAGCTAAGATTTCCAAGTTATTCACATAATGAAAACCTATACTTTGTTTCGGTCGAGTTCCCCATTCAAATGCATGTAACAGTGAGAAACGCACTGTCTTGGCGAAAGAAAGCGTTTTTGTACAACTTCATAGAAATAGCTGTAACTTTTGATAGAAGACTCGGATACACATGTTTATGGCTTTATCTTATAGAACTCAAGGTCTCCGTGCTGGGAAAACAGGTTTTGCAGCTGTTTGAGCTAAGATTTCCAAGTTATTCACATAATGAAAACCTATACTTTGTTTCGGTCGAGTTCCCCATTCAAATGCATGTAACAGTGAGAAACGCACTGTCTTGGCAAAAGAAAGCGTTTTTGTACAACTTCATAGAAATAGCTGTAACTTTTGATAGAAGACTCGGATACACATGTTTATGGCTTTATCTTATAGAACTCAAGGTTCCCGTGCTGGGAAAACAGGTTTTGCAGCTGTTTGAGCTAAGATTTCCAAGTTATTCACATAATGAAAACCTATACTTTGTTTCGGTCGAGTTCCCCATTCAAATGCATGTAACAGTGAGAAACGCACTGTCTTGGCGAAAGAAAGCGTTTTTGTACAACTTCATAGAAATAGCTGTAACTTTTGATAGAAGACTCGGATACACATGTTTATGGCTTTATCTTATAGAACTCAAGGTTCCCGTGCTGGGAAAACAGGTTTTGCAGCTGTTTGAGCTAAGATTTCCAAGTTATTCACATAATGAAAACCTATACTTTGTTTCGGTCGAGTTCCCCATTCAAATGCATGTAACAGTGAGAAACGCACTGTCTTGGCGAAAGAAAGCGTTTTTGTACAACTTCATAGAAATAGCTGTAACTTTTGATAGAAGACTCGGATACACATGTTTATGGCTTTATCTTATAGAACTCAAGGTTCCCGTGCTGGGAAAACAGGTTTTGCAGCTGTTTGAGCTAAGATTTCCAAGTTATTCACATAATGAAAACCTATACTTTGTTTCGGTCGAGTTCCCCATTCAAATGCATGTAACAGTGAGAAACGCACTGTCTTGGCGAAAGAAAGCGTTTTTGTACAACTTCATAGAAATAGCTGTAACTTTTGATAGAAGACTCGGATACACATGTTTATGGCTTTATCTTATAGAACTCAAGGTTCCCGTGCTGGGAAAACAGGTTTTGCAGCTGTTTGAGCTAAGATTTCCAAGTTATTCACATAATGAAAACCTATACTTTGTTTCGGTCGAGTTCCCCATTCAAATGCATGTAACAGTGAGAAACGCACTGTCTTGGCGAAAGAAAGCGTTTTTGTACAACTTCATAGAAATAGCTGTAACTTTTGATAGAAGACTCGGATACACATGTTTATGGCTTTATCTTATAGAACTCAAGGTTCCCGTGCTGGGAAAACAGGTTTTGCAGCTGTTTGAGCTAAGATTTCCAAGTTATTCACATAATGAAAACCTATACTTTGTTTCGGTCGAGTTCCCCATTCAAATGCATGTAACAGTGAGAAACGCACTGTCTTGGCGAAAGAAAGCGTTTTTGTACAACTTCATAGAAATAGCTGTAACTTTTGATAGAAGACTCGGATACACATGTTTATGGCTTTATCTTATAGAACTCAAGGTTCCCGTGCTGGGAAAACAGGTTTTGCAGCTGTTTGAGCTAAGATTTCCAAGTTATTCACATAATGAAAACCTATACTTTGTTTCGGTCGAGTTCCCCATTCAAATGCATGTAACAGTGAGAAACGCACTGTCTTGGCGAAAGAAAGCGTTTTTGTACAACTTCATAGAAATAGCTGTAACTTTTGATAGAAGACTCGGATACACATGTTTATGGCTTTATCTTATAGAACTCAAGGTTCCCGTGCTGGGAAAACAGGTTTTGCAGCTGTTTGAGCTAAGATTTCCAAGTTATTCACATAATGAAAACCTATACTTTGTTTCGGTCGAGTTCCCCATTCAAATGCATGTAACAGTGAGAAACGCACTGTCTTGGCGAAAGAAAGCGTTTTTGTACAACTTCATAGAAATAGCTGTAACTTTTGATAGAAGACTCGGATACACATGTTTATGGCTTTATCTTATAGAACTCAAGGTTCCCGTGCTGGGAAAACAGGTTTTGCAGCTGTTTGAGCTAAGATTTCCAAGTTATTCACATAATGAAAACCTATACTTTGTTTCGGTCGAGTTCCCCATTCAAATGCATGTAACAGTGAGAAACGCACTGTCTTGGCGAAAGAAAGCGTTTTTGTACAACTTCATAGAAATAGCTGTAACTTTTGATAGAAGACTCGGATACACATGTTTATGGCTTTATCTTATAGAACTCAAGGTTCCCGTGCTGGGAAAACAGGTTTTGCAGCTGTTTGAGCTAAGATTTCCAAGTTATTCACATAATGAAAACCTATACTTTGTTTCGGTCGAGTTCCCCATTCAAATGCATGTAACAGTGAGAAACGCACTGTCTTGGCGAAAGAAAGCGTTTTTGTACAACTTCATAGAAATAGCTGTAACTTTTGATAGAAGACTCGGATACACATGTTTATGGCTTTATCTTATAGAACTCAAGGTTCCCGTGCTGGGAAAACAGCTTTTGCAGCTGTTTGAGCTAAGATTTCCAAGTTATTCACATAATGAAAACCTATTCTTTGTTTCGGTCGAGTTCCCCATTCAAATGCATGTAACAGTGAGAAACGCACTGTCTTGGCGAAAGAAAGCGTTTTTGTACAACTTCATAGAAATAGCTGTAACTTTTGATAGAAGACTCGGATACACATGTTTATGGCTTTATCTTATAGAACTCAAGGTTCCCGTGCTGGGAAAACAGGTTTTGCAGCTGTTTGAGCTAAGATTTCCAAGTTATTCACATAATGAAAACCTATACTTTGTTTCGGTCGAGTTCCCCATTCAAATGCATGTAACAGTGAGAAACGCACTGTCTTGGCGAAAGAAAGCGTTTTTGTACAACTTCATAGAAATAGCTGTAACTTTTGATAGAAGACTCGGATACAGATGTTTATGGCTTTATCTTATAGAACTCAAGGTTCCCGTGCTGGGAAAACAGGTTTTGCAGCTGTTTGAGCTAAGATTTCCAAGTTATTCACATAATGAAAACCTATACTTTGTTTCGGTCGAGTTCCCCATTCAAATGCATGTAACAGTGAGAAACGCACTGTCTTGGCGAAAGAAAGCGTTTTTGTACAACTTCATAGAAATAGCTGTAACTTTTGATAGAAGACTCGGATACACATGTTTATGGCTTTATCTTATAGAACTCAAGGTCTCCGTGCTGGGAAAACAGGTTTTGCAGCTGTTTGAGCTAAGATTTCCAAGTTATTCACATAATGAAAACCTATACTTTGTTTCGGTCGAGTTCCCCATTCAAATGCATGTAACAGTGAGAAACGCACTGTCTTGGCGAAAGAAAGCGTTTTTGTACAACTTCATAGAAATAGCTGTAACTTTTGATAGAAGACTCGGATACACATGTTTATGGCTTTATCTTATAGAACTCAAGGTTCCCGTGCTGGGAAAACAGGTTTTGCAGCTGTTTGAGCTAAGATTTCCAAGTTATTCACATAATGAAAACCTATACTTTGTTTCGGTCGAGTTCCCCATTCAAATGCATGTAACAGTGAGAAACGCACTGTCTTGGCGAAAGAAAGCGTTTTTGTACAACTTCATAGAAATAGCTGTAACTTTTGATAGAAGACTCGGATACACATGTTTATGGCTTTATCTTATAGAACTCAAGGTTCCCGTGCTGGGAAAACAGGTTTTGCAGCTGTTTGAGCTAAGATTTCCAAGTTATTCACATAATGAAAACCTATACTTTGTTTCGGTCGAGTTCCCCATTCAAATGCATGTAACAGTGAGAAACGCACTGTCTTGGCGAAAGAAAGCGTTTTTGTACAACTTCATAGAAATAGCTGTAACTTTTGATAGAAGACTCGGATACACATGTTTATGGCTTTATCTTATAGAACTCAAGGTCTCCGTGCTGGGAAAACAGGTTTTGCAGCTGTTTGAGCTAAGATTTCCAAGTTATTCACATAATGAAAACCTATACTTTGTTTCGGTCGAGTTCCCCATTCAAATGCATGTAACAGTGAGAAACGCACTGTCTTGGCGAAAGAAAGCGTTTTTGTACAACTTCATAGAAATAGCTGTAACTTTTGATAGAAGACTCGGATACACATGTTTATGGCTTTATCTTATAGAACTCAAGGTTCCCGTGCTGGGAAAACAGGTTTTGCAGCTGTTTGAGCTAAGATTTCCAAGTTATTCACATAATGAAAACCTATACTTTGTTTCGGTCGAGTTCCCCATTCAAATGCATGTAACAGTGAGAAACGCACTGTCTTGGCGAAAGAAAGCGTTTTTGTACAACTTCATAGAAATAGCTGTAACTTTTGATAGAAGACTCGGATACACATGTTTATGGCTTTATCTTATAGAACTCAAGGTTCCCGTGCTGGGAAAACAGGTTTTGCAGCTGTTTGAGCTAAGATTTCCAAGTTATTCACATAATGAAAACCTATACTTTGTTTCGGTCGAGTTCCCCATTCAAATGCATGTAACAGTGAGAAACGCACTGTCTTGGCGAAAGAAAGCGTTTTTGTACAACTTCATAGAAATAGCTGTAACTTTTGATAGAAGACTCGGATACACATGTTTATGGCTTTATCTTATAGAACTCAAGGTTCCCGTGCTGGGAAAACAGGTTTTGCAGCTGTTTGAGCTAAGATTTCCAAGTTATTCACATAATGAAAACCTATACTTTGTTTCGGTCGAGTTCCCCATTCAAATGCATGTAACAGTGAGAAACGCACTGTCTTGGCGAAAGAAAGCGTTTTTGTACAACTTCATAGAAATAGCTGTAACTTTTGATAGAAGACTCGGATACACATGTTTATGGCTTTATCTTATAGAACTCAAGGTTCCCGTGCTGGGAAAACAGGTTTTGCAGCTGTTTGAGCTAAGATTTCCAAGTTATTCACATAATGAAAACCTATACTTTGTTTCGGTCGAGTTCCCCATTCAAATGCATGTAACAGTGAGAAACGCACTGTCTTGGCGAAAGAAAGCGTTTTTGTACAACTTCATAGAAATAGCTGTAACTTTTGATAGAAGACTCGGATACACATGTTTATGGCTTTATCTTATAGAACTCAAGGTTCCCGTGCTGGGAAAACAGGTTTTGCAGCTGTTTGAGCTAAGATTTCCAAGTTATTCACATAATGAAAACCTATACTTTGTTTCGGTCGAGTTCCCCATTCAAATGCATGTAACAGTGAGAAACGCACTGTCTTGGCGAAAGAAAGCGTTTTTGTACAACTTCATAGAAATAGCTGTAACTTTTGATAGAAGACTCGGATACACATGTTTATGGCTTTATCTTATAGAACTCAAGGTTCCCGTGCTGGGAAAACAGGTTTTGCAGCTGTTTGAGCTAAGATTTCCAAGTTATTCACATAATGAAAACCTATACTTTGTCTCGGTCGAGTTCCCCATTCAAATGCATGTAACAGTGAGAAACGCACTGTCTTGGCGAAAGAAAGCGTTTTTGTACAACTTCATAGAAATAGCTGTAACTTTTGATAGAAGACTCGGATACACATGTTTATGGCTTTATCTTATAGAACTCAAGGTTCCCGTGCTGGGAAAACAGGTTTTGCAGCTGTTTGAGCTAAGATTTCCAAGTTATTCACATAATGAAAACCTATACTTTGTTTCGGTCGAGTTCCCCATTCAAATGCATGTAACAGTGAGAAACGCACTGTCTTGGCGAAAGAAAGCGTTTTTGTACAACTTCATAGAAATAGCTGTAACTTTTGATAGAAGACTCGGATACACATGTTTATGGCTTTATCTTATAGAACTCAAGGTTCCCGTGCTGGGAAAACAGGTTTTGCAGCTGTTTGAGCTAAGATTTCCAAGTTATTCACATAATGAAAACCTATACTTTGTTTCGGTCGAGTTCCCCATTCAAATGCATGTAACAGTGAGAAACGCACTGTCTTGGCGAAAGAAAGCGTTTTTGTACAACTTCATAGAAATAGCTGTAACTTTTGATAGAAGACTCGGATACACATGTTTATGGCTTTATCTTATAGAACTCAAGGTTCCCGTGCTGGGAAAACAGGTTTTGCAGCTGTTTGAGCTAAGATTTCCAAGTTATTCACATAATGAAAACCTATACTTTGTTTCGGTCGAGTTCCCCATTCAAATGCATGTAACAGTGAGAAACGCACTGTCTTGGCGAAAGAAAGCGTTTTTGTACAACTTCATAGAAATAGCTGTAACTTTTGATAGAAGACTCGGATACACATGTTTATGGCTTTATCTTATAGAACTCAAGGTTCCCGTGCTGGGAAAACAGGTTTTGCAGCTGTTTGAGCTAAGATTTCCAAGTTATTCACATAATGAAAACCTATACTTTGTTTCGGTCGAGTTCCCCATTCAAATGCATGTAACAGTGAGAAACGCACTGTCTTGGCGAAAGAAAGCGTTTTTGTACAACTTCATAGAAATAGCTGTAACTTTTGATAGAAGACTCGGATACACATGTTTATGGCTTTATCTTATAGAACTCAAGGTTCCCGTGCTGGGAAAACAGGTTTTGCAGCTGTTTGAGCTAAGATTTCCAAGTTATTCACATAATGAAAACCTATACTTTGTTTCGGTCGAGTTCCCCATTCAAATGCATGTAACAGTGAGAAACGCACTGTCTTGGCGAAAGAAAGCGTTTTTGTACAACTTCATAGAAATAGCTGTAACTTTTGATAGAAGACTCGGATACACATGTTTATGGCTTTATCTTATAGAACTCAAGGTTCCCGTGCTGGGAAAACAGGTTTTGCAGCTGTTTGAGCTAAGATTTCCAAGTTATTCACATAATGAAAACCTATACTTTGTTTCGGTCGAGTTCCCCATTCAAATGCATGTAACAGTGAGAAACGCACTGTCTTGGCGAAAGAAAGCGTTTTTGTACAACTTCATAGAAATAGCTGTAACTTTTGATAGAAGACTCGGATACACATGTTTATGGCTTTATCTTATAGAACTCAAGGTTCCCGTGCTGGGAAAACAGGTTTTGCAGCTGTTTGAGCTAAGATTTCCAAGTTATTCACATAATGAAAACCTATACTTTGTTTCGGTCGAGTTCCCCATTCAAATGCATGTAACAGTGAGAAACGCACTGTCTTGGCGAAAGAAAGCGTTTTTGTACAACTTCATAGAAATAGCTGTAACTTTTGATAGAAGACTCGGATACACATGTTTATGGCTTTATCTTATAGAACTCAAGGTTCCCGTGCTGGGAAAACAGGTTTTGCAGCTGTTTGAGCTAAGATTTCCAAGTTATTCACATAATGAAAACCTATACTTTGTTTCGGTCGAGTTCCCCATTCAAATGCATGTAACAGTGAGAAACGCACTGTCTTGGCGAAAGAAAGCGTTTTTGTACAACTTCATAGAAATAGCTGTAACTTTTGATAGAAGACTCGGATACACATGTTTATGGCTTTATCTTATAGAACTCAAGGTTCCCGTGCTGGGAAAACAGGTTTTGCAGCTGTTTGAGCTAAGATTTCCAAGTTATTCACATAATGAAAACCTATTCTTTGTTTCGGTCGAGTTCCCCATTCAAATGCATGTAACAGTGAGAAACGCACTGTCTTGGCGAAAGAAAGCGTTTTTGTACAACTTCATAGAAATAGCTGTAACTTTTGATAGAAGACTCGGATACACATGTTTATGGCTTTATCTTATAGAACTCAAGGTTCCCGTGCTGGGAAAACAGGTTTTGCAGCTGTTTGAGCTAAGATTTCCAAGTTATTCACATAATGAAAACCTATACTTTGTTTCGGTCGAGTTCCCCATTCAAATGCATGTAACAGTGAGAAACGCACTGTCTTGGCGAAAGAAAGCGTTTTTGTACAACTTCATAGAAATAGCTGTAACTTTTGATAGAAGACTCGGATACACATGTTTATGGCTTTATCTTATAGAACTCAAGGTTCCCGTGCTGGGAAAACAGGTTTTGCAGCTGTTTGAGCTAAGATTTCCAAGTTATTCACATAATGAAAACCTATACTTTGTTTCGGTCGAGTTCCCCATTCAAATGCATGTAACAGTGAGAAACGCACTGTCTTGGCGAAAGAAAGCGTTTTTGTACAACTTCATAGAAATAGCTGTAACTTTTGATAGAAGACTCGGATACACATGTTTATGGCTTTATCTTATAGAACTCAAGGTCTCCGTGCTGGGAAAACAGGTTTTGCAGCTGTTTGAGCTAAGATTTCCAAGTTATTCACATAATGAAAACCTATACTTTGTTTCGGTCGAGTTCCCCATTCAAATGCATGTAACAGTGAGAAACGCACTGTCTTGGCGAAAGAAAGCGTTTTTGTACAACTTCATAGAAATAGCTGTAACTTTTGATAGAAGACTCGGATACACATGTTTATGGCTTTATCTTATAGAACTCAAGGTTCCCGTGCTGGGAAAACAGGTTTTGCAGCTGTTTGAGCTAAGATTTCCAAGTTATTCACATAATGAAAACCTATACTTTGTTTCGGTCGAGTTCCCCATTCAAATGCATGTAACAGTGAGAAACGCACTGTCTTGGCGAAAGAAAGCGTTTTTGTACAACTTCATAGAAATAGCTGTAACTTTTGATAGAAGACTCGGATACACATGTTTATGGCTTTATCTTATAGAACTCAAGGTTCCCGTGCTGGGAAAACAGGTTTTGCAGCTGTTTGAGCTAAGATTTCCAAGTTATTCACATAATGAAAACCTATACTTTGTTTCGGTCGAGTTCCCCATTCAAATGCATGTAACAGTGAGAAACGCACTGTCTTGGCGAAAGAAAGCGTTTTTGTACAACTTCATAGAAATAGCTGTAACTTTTGATAGAAGACTCGGATACACATGTTTATGGCTTTATCTTATAGAACTCAAGGTCTCCGTGCTGGGAAAACAGGTTTTGCAGCTGTTTGAGCTAAGATTTCCAAGTTATTCACATAATGAAAACCTATACTTTGTTTCGGTCGAGTTCCCCATTCAAATGCATGTAACAGTGAGAAACGCACTGTCTTGGCGAAAGAAAGCGTTTTTGTACAACTTCATAGAAATAGCTGTAACTTTTGATAGAAGACTCGGATACACATGTTTATGGCTTTATCTTATAGAACTCAAGGTTCCCGTGCTGGGAAAACAGGTTTTGCAGCTGTTTGAGCTAAGATTTCCAAGTTATTCACATAATGAAAACCTATACTTTGTTTCGGTCGAGTTCCCCATTCAAATGCATGTAACAGTGAGAAACGCACTGTCTTGGCGAAAGAAAGCGTTTTTGTACAACTTCATAGAAATAGCTGTAACTTTTGATAGAAGACTCGGATACACATGTTTATGGCTTTATCTTATAGAACTCAAGGTTCCCGTGCTGGGAAAACAGGTTTTGCAGCTGTTTGAGCTAAGATTTCCAAGTTATTCACATAATGAAAACCTATACTTTGTTTCGGTCGAGTTCCCCATTCAAATGCATGTAACAGTGAGAAACGCACTGTCTTGGCGAAAGAAAGCGTTTTTGTACAACTTCATAGAAATAGCTGTAACTTTTGATAGAAGACTCGGATACACATGTTTATGGCTTTATCTTATAGAACTCAAGGTTCCCGTGCTGGGAAAACAGGTTTTGCAGCTGTTTGAGCTAAGATTTCCAAGTTATTCACATAATGAAAACCTATACTTTGTTTCGGTCGAGTTCCCCATTCAAATGCATGTAACAGTGAGAAACGCACTGTCTTGGCGAAAGAAAGCGTTTTTGTACAACTTCATAGAAATAGCTGTAACTTTTGATAGAAGACTCGGATACACATGTTTATGGCTTTATCTTATAGAACTCAAGGTTCCCGTGCTGGGAAAACAGGTTTTGCAGCTGTTTGAGCTAAGATTTCCAAGTTATTCACATAATGAAAACCTATACTTTGTTTCGGTCGAGTTCCCCATTCAAATGCATGTAACAGTGAGAAACGCACTGTCTTGGCGAAAGAAAGCGTTTTTGTACAACTTCATAGAAATAGCTGTAACTTTTGATAGAAGACTCGGATACACATGTTTATGGCTTTATCTTATAGAACTCAAGGTTCCCGTGCTGGGAAAACAGGTTTTGCAGCTGTTTGAGCTAAGATTTCCAAGTTATTCACATAATGAAAACCTATACTTTGTTTCGGTCGAGTTCCCCATTCAAATGCATGTAACAGTGAGAAACGCACTGTCTTGGCGAAAGAAAGCGTTTTTGTACAACTTCATAGAAATAGCTGTAACTTTTGATAGAAGACTCGGATACACATGTTTATGGCTTTATCTTATAGAACTCAAGGTTCCCGTGCTGGGAAAACAGGTTTTGCAGCTGTTTGAGCTAAGATTTCCAAGTTATTCACATAATGAAAACCTATACTTTGTCTCGGTCGAGTTCCCCATTCAAATGCATGTAACAGTGAGAAACGCACTGTCTTGGCGAAAGAAAGCGTTTTTGTACAACTTCATAGAAATAGCTGTAACTTTTGATAGAAGACTCGGATACACATGTTTATGGCTTTATCTTATAGAACTCAAGGTTCCCGTGCTGGGAAAACAGGTTTTGCAGCTGTTTGAGCTAAGATTTCCAAGTTATTCACATAATGAAAACCTATACTTTGTTTCGGTCGAGTTCCCCATTCAAATGCATGTAACAGTGAGAAACGCACTGTCTTGGCGAAAGAAAGCGTTTTTGTACAACTTCATAGAAATAGCTGTAACTTTTGATAGAAGACTCGGATACACATGTTTATGGCTTTATCTTATAGAACTCAAGGTTCCCGTGCTGGGAAAACAGGTTTTGCAGCTGTTTGAGCTAAGATTTCCAAGTTATTCACATAATGAAAACCTATACTTTGTTTCGGTCGAGTTCCCCATTCAAATGCATGTAACAGTGAGAAACGCACTGTCTTGGCGAAAGAAAGCGTTTTTGTACAACTTCATAGAAATAGCTGTAACTTTTGATAGAAGACTCGGATACACATGTTTATGGCTTTATCTTATAGAACTCAAGGTTCCCGTGCTGGGAAAACAGGTTTTGCAGCTGTTTGAGCTAAGATTTCCAAGTTATTCACATAATGAAAACCTATACTTTGTTTCGGTCGAGTTCCCCATTCAAATGCATGTAACAGTGAGAAACGCACTGTCTTGGCGAAAGAAAGCGTTTTTGTACAACTTCATAGAAATAGCTGTAACTTTTGATAGAAGACTCGGATACACATGTTTATGGCTTTATCTTATAGAACTCAAGGTTCCCGTGCTGGGAAAACAGGTTTTGCAGCTGTTTGAGCTAAGATTTCCAAGTTATTCACATAATGAAAACCTATACTTTGTTTCGGTCGAGTTCCCCATTCAAATGCATGTAACAGTGAGAAACGCACTGTCTTGGCGAAAGAAAGCGTTTTTGTACAACTTCATAGAAATAGCTGTAACTTTTGATAGAAGACTCGGATACACATGTTTATGGCTTTATCTTATAGAACTCAAGGTTCCCGTGCTGGGAAAACAGGTTTTGCAGCTGTTTGAGCTAAGATTTCCAAGTTATTCACATAATGAAAACCTATACTTTGTTTCGGTCGAGTTCCCCATTCAAATGCATGTAACAGTGAGAAACGCACTGTCTTGGCGAAAGAAAGCGTTTTTGTACAACTTCATAGAAATAGCTGTAACTTTTGATAGAAGACTCGGATACACATGTTTATGGCTTTATCTTATAGAACTCAAGGTTCCCGTGCTGGGAAAACAGGTTTTGCAGCTGTTTGAGCTAAGATTTCCAAGTTATTCACATAATGAAAACCTATACTTTGTTTCGGTCGAGTTCCCCATTCAAATGCATGTAACAGTGAGAAACGCACTGTCTTGGCGAAAGAAAGCGTTTTTGTACAACTTCATAGAAATAGCTGTAACTTTTGATAGAAGACTCGGATACACATGTTTATGGCTTTATCTTATAGAACTCAAGGTTCCCGTGCTGGGAAAACAGGTTTTGCAGCTGTTTGAGCTAAGATTTCCAAGTTATTCACATAATGAAAACCTATACTTTGTTTCGGTCGAGTTCCCCATTCAAATGCATGTAACAGTGAGAAACGCACTGTCTTGGCGAAAGAAAGCGTTTTTGTACAACTTCATAGAAATAGCTGTAACTTTTGATAGAAGACTCGGATACACATGTTTATGGCTTTATCTTATAGAACTCAAGGTTCCCGTGCTGGGAAAACAGGTTTTGCAGCTGTTTGAGCTAAGATTTCCAAGTTATTCACATAATGAAAACCTATACTTTGTTTCGGTCGAGTTCCCCATTCAAATGCATGTAACAGTGAGAAACGCACTGTCTTGGCGAAAGAAAGCGTTTTTGTACAACTTCATAGAAATAGCTGTAACTTTTGATAGAAGACTCGGATACACATGTTTATGGCTTTATCTTATAGAACTCAAGGTTCCCGTGCTGGGAAAACAGGTTTTGCAGCTGTTTGAGCTAAGATTTCCAAGTTATTCACATAATGAAAACCTATACTTTGTCTCGGTCGAGTTCCCCATTCAAATGCATGTAACAGTGAGAAACGCACTGTCTTGGCGAAAGAAAGCGTTTTTGTACAACTTCATAGAAATAGCTGTAACTTTTGATAGAAGACTCGGATACACATGTTTATGGCTTTATCTTATAGAACTCAAGGTTCCCGTGCTGGGAAAACAGGTTTTGCAGCTGTTTGAGCTAAGATTTCCAAGTTATTCACATAATGAAAACCTATACTTTGTTTCGGTCGAGTTCCCCATTCAAATGCATGTAACAGTGAGAAACGCACTGTCTTGGCGAAAGAAAGCGTTTTTGTACAACTTCATAGAAATAGCTGTAACTTTTGATAGAAGACTCGGATACACATGTTTATGGCTTTATCTTATAGAACTCAAGGTTCCCGTGCTGGGAAAACAGGTTTTGCAGCTGTTTGAGCTAAGATTTCCAAGTTATTCACATAATGAAAACCTATACTTTGTTTCGGTCGAGTTCCCCATTCAAATGCATGTAACAGTGAGAAACGCACTGTCTTGGCGAAAGAAAGCGTTTTTGTACAACTTCATAGAAATAGCTGTAACTTTTGATAGAAGACTCGGATACACATGTTTATGGCTTTATCTTATAGAACTCAAGGTTCCCGTGCTGGGAAAACAGGTTTTGCAGCTGTTTGAGCTAAGATTTCCAAGTTATTCACATAATGAAAACCTATACTTTGTTTCGGTCGAGTTCCCCATTCAAATGCATGTAACAGTGAGAAACGCACTGTCTTGGCGAAAGAAAGCGTTTTTGTACAACTTCATAGAAATAGCTGTAACTTTTGATAGAAGACTCGGATACACATGTTTATGGCTTTATCTTATAGAACTCAAGGTTCCCGTGCTGGGAAAACAGGTTTTGCAGCTGTTTGAGCTAAGATTTCCAAGTTATTCACATAATGAAAACCTATACTTTGTTTCGGTCGAGTTCCCCATTCAAATGCATGTAACAGTGAGAAACGCACTGTCTTGGCGAAAGAAAGCGTTTTTGTACAACTTCATAGAAATAGCTGTAACTTTTGATAGAAGACTCGGATACACATGTTTATGGCTTTATCTTATAGAACTCAAGGTTCCCGTGCTGGGAAAACAGGTTTTGCAGCTGTTTGAGCTAAGATTTCCAAGTTATTCACATAATGAAAACCTATACTTTGTTTCGGTCGAGTTCCCCATTCAAATGCATGTAACAGTGAGAAACGCACTGTCTTGGCGAAAGAAAGCGTTTTTGTACAACTTCATAGAAATAGCTGTAACTTTTGATAGAAGACTCGGATACACATGTTTATGGCTTTATCTTATAGAACTCAAGGTTCCCGTGCTGGGAAAACAGGTTTTGCAGCTGTTTGAGCTAAGATTTCCAAGTTATTCACATAATGAAAACCTATACTTTGTTTCAGTCGAGTTCCCCATTCAAATGCATGTAACAGTGAGAAACGCACTGTCTTGGCGAAAGAAAGCGTTTTTGTACAACTTCATAGAAATAGCTGTAACTTTTGATAGAAGACTCGGATACACATGTTTATGGCTTTATCTTATAGAACTCAAGGTTCCCGTGCTGGGAAAACAGGTTTTGCAGCTGTTTGAGCTAAGATTTCCAAGTTATTCACATAATGAAAACCTATACTTTGTTTCGGTCGAGTTCCCCATTCAAATTCATGTAACAGTGAGAAACGCACTGTCTTGGCGAAAGAAAGCGTTTTTGTACAACTTCATAGAAATAGCTGTAACTTTTGATAGAAGACTCGGATACACATGTTTATGGCTTTATCTTATAGAACTCAAGGTTCCCGTGCTGGGAAAACAGGTTTTGCAGCTGTTTGAGCTAAGATTTCCAAGTTATTCACATAATGAAAACCTATACTTTGTTTCGGTCGAGTTCCCCATTCAAATGCATGTAACAGTGAGAAACGCACTGTCTTGGCGAAAGAAAGCGTTTTTGTACAACTTCATAGAAATAGCTGTAACTTTTGATAGAAGACTCGGATACACATGTTTATGGCTTTATCTTATAGAACTCAAGGTTCCCGTGCTGGGAAAACAGGTTTTGCAGCTGTTTGAGCTAAGATTTCCAAGTTATTCACATAATGAAAACCTATACTTTGTTTCGGTCGAGTTCCCCATTCAAATGCATGTAACAGTGAGAAACGCACTGTCTTGGCGAAAGAAAGCGTTTTTGTACAACTTCATAGAAATAGCTGTAACTTTTGATAGAAGACTCGGATACACATGTTTATGGCTTTATCTTATAGAACTCAAGGTTCCCGTGCTGGGAAAACAGGTTTTGCAGCTGTTTGAGCTAAGATTTCCAAGTTATTCACATAATGAAAACCTATACTTTGTTTCGGTCGAGTTCCCCATTCAAATGCATGTAACAGTGAGAAACGCACTGTCTTGGCGAAAGAAAGCGTTTTTGTACAACTTCATAGAAATAGCTGTAACTTTTGATAGAAGACTCGGATACACATGTTTATGGCTTTATCTTATAGAACTCAAGGTTCCCGTGCTGGGAAAACAGGTTTTGCAGCTGTTTGAGCTAAGATTTCCAAGTTATTCACATAATGAAAACCTATACTTTGTCTCGGTCGAGTTCCCCATTCAAATGCATGTAACAGTGAGAAACGCACTGTCTTGGCGAAAGAAAGCGTTTTTGTACAACTTCATAGAAATAGCTGTAACTTTTGATAGAAGACTCGGATACACATGTTTATGGCTTTATCTTATAGAACTCAAGGTTCCCGTGCTGGGAAAACAGGTTTTGCAGCTGTTTGAGCTAAGATTTCCAAGTTATTCACATAATGAAAACCTATACTTTGTTTCGGTCGAGTTCCCCATTCAAATGCATGTAACAGTGAGAAACGCACTGTCTTGGCGAAAGAAAGCGTTTTTGTACAACTTCATAGAAATAGCTGTAACTTTTGATAGAAGACTCGGATACACATGTTTATGGCTTTATCTTATAGAACTCAAGGTTCCCGTGCTGGGAAAACAGGTTTTGCAGCTGTTTGAGCTAAGATTTCCAAGTTATTCACATAATGAAAACCTATACTTTGTTTCGGTCGAGTTCCCCATTCAAATGCATGTAACAGTGAGAAACGCACTGTCTTGGCGAAAGAAAGCGTTTTTGTACAACTTCATAGAAATAGCTGTAACTTTTGATAGAAGACTCGGATACACATGTTTATGGCTTTATCTTATAGAACTCAAGGTTCCCGTGCTGGGAAAACAGGTTTTGCAGCTGTTTGAGCTAAGATTTCCAAGTTATTCACATAATGAAAACCTATACTTTGTTTCGGTCGAGTTCCCCATTCAAATGCATGTAACAGTGAGAAACGCACTGTCTTGGCGAAAGAAAGCGTTTTTGTACAACTTCATAGAAATAGCTGTAACTTTTGATAGAAGACTCGGATACACATGTTTATGGCTTTATCTTATAGAACTCAAGGTTCCCGTGCTGGGAAAACAGGTTTTGCAGCTGTTTGAGCTAAGATTTCCAAGTTATTCACATAATGAAAACCTATACTTTGTTTCGGTCGAGTTCCCCATTCAAATGCATGTAACAGTGAGAAACGCACTGTCTTGGCGAAAGAAAGCGTTTTTGTACAACTTCATAGAAATAGCTGTAACTTTTGATAGAAGACTCGGATACACATGTTTATGGCTTTATCTTATAGAACTCAAGGTTCCCGTGCTGGGAAAACAGGTTTTGCAGCTGTTTGAGCTAAGATTTCCAAGTTATTCACATAATGAAAACCTATACTTTGTTTCGGTCGAGTTCCCCATTCAAATGCATGTAACAGTGAGAAACGCACTGTCTTGGCGAAAGAAAGCGTTTTTGTACAACTTCATAGAAATAGCTGTAACTTTTGATAGAAGACTCGGATACACATGTTTATGGCTTTATCTTATAGAACTCAAGGTTCCCGTGCTGGGAAAACAGGTTTTGCAGCTGTTTGAGCTAAGATTTCCAAGTTATTCACATAATGAAAACCTATACTTTGTTTCGGTCGAGTTCCCCATTCAAATGCATGTAACAGTGAGAAACGCACTGTCTTGGCGAAAGAAAGCGTTTTTGTACAACTTCATAGAAATAGCTGTAACTTTTGATAGAAGACTCGGATACACATGTTTATGGCTTTATCTTATAGAACTCAAGGTTCCCGTGCTGGGAAAACAGGTTTTGCAGCTGTTTGAGCTAAGATTTCCAAGTTATTCACATAATGAAAACCTATACTTTGTTTCGGTCGAGTTCCCCATTCAAATGCATGTAACAGTGAGAAACGCACTGTCTTGGCGAAAGAAAGCGTTTTTGTACAACTTCATAGAAATAGCTGTAACTTTTGATAGAAGACTCGGATACACATGTTTATGGCTTTATCTTATAGAACTCAAGGTTCCCGTGCTGGGAAAACAGGTTTTGCAGCTGTTTGAGCTAAGATTTCCAAGTTATTCACATAATGAAAACCTATACTTTGTTTCGGTCGAGTTCCCCATTCAAATGCATGTAACAGTGAGAAACGCACTGTCTTGGCGAAAGAAAGCGTTTTTGTACAACTTCATAGAAATAGCTGTAACTTTTGATAGAAGACTCGGATACACATGTTTATGGCTTTATCTTATAGAACTCAAGGTTCCCGTGCTGGGAAAACAGGTTTTGCAGCTGTTTGAGCTAAGATTTCCAAGTTATTCACATAATGAAAACCTATACTTTGTTTCGGTCGAGTTCCCCATTCAAATGCATGTAACAGTGAGAAACGCACTGTCTTGGCGAAAGAAAGCGTTTTTGTACAACTTCATAGAAATAGCTGTAACTTTTGATAGAAGACTCGGATACACATGTTTATGGCTTTATCTTATAGAACTCAAGGTTCCCGTGCTGGGAAAACAGGTTTTGCAGCTGTTTGAGCTAAGATTTCCAAGTTATTCACATAATGAAAACCTATACTTTGTTTCGGTCGAGTTCCCCATTCAAATGCATGTAACAGTGAGAAACGCACTGTCTTGGCGAAAGAAAGCGTTTTTGTACAACTTCATAGAAATAGCTGTAACTTTTGATAGAAGACTCGGATACACATGTTTATGGCTTTATCTTATAGAACTCAAGGTTCCCGTGCTGGGAAAACAGGTTTTGCAGCTGTTTGAGCTAAGATTTCCAAGTTATTCACATAATGAAAACCTATACTTTGTTTCGGTCGAGTTCCCCATTCAAATGCATGTAACAGTGAGAAACGCACTGTCTTGGCGAAAGAAAGCGTTTTTGTACAACTTCATAGAAATAGCTGTAACTTTTGATAGAAGACTCGGATACACATGTTTATGGCTTTATCTTATAGAACTCAAGGTTCCCGTGCTGGGAAAACAGGTTTTGCAGCTGTTTGAGCTAAGATTTCCAAGTTATTCACATAATGAAAACCTATACTTTGTTTCGGTCGAGTTCCCCATTCAAATGCATGTAACAGTGAGAAACGCACTGTCTTGGCGAAAGAAAGCGTTTTTGTACAACTTCATAGAAATAGCTGTAACTTTTGATAGAAGACTCGGATACACATGTTTATGGCTTTATCTTATAGAACTCAAGGTTCCCGTGCTGGGAAAACAGGTTTTGCAGCTGTTTGAGCTAAGATTTCCAAGTTATTCACATAATGAAAACCTATACTTTGTTTCAGTCGAGTTCCCCATTCAAATGCATGTAACAGTGAGAAACGCACTGTCTTGGCGAAAGAAAGCGTTTTTGTACAACTTCATAGAAATAGCTGTAACTTTTGATAGAAGACTCGGATACACATGTTTATGGCTTTATCTTATAGAACTCAAGGTCTCCGTAATGGGAAAACAGGTTTTGCAGCTGTTTGAGCTAAGATTTCCAAGTTATTCACATAATGAAAACCTATACTTTGTTTCGGTCGAGTTCCCCATTCAAATGCATGTAACAGTGAGAAACGCACTGTCTTGGCGAAAGAAAGCGTTTTTGTACAACTTCATAGAAATAGCTGTAACTTTTGATAGAAGACTCGGATACACATGTTTATGGCTTTATCTTATAGAACTCAAGGTTCCCGTGCTGGGAAAAAAGGTTTTGCAGCTGTTTGAGCTAAGATTTCCAAGTTATTCACATAATGAAAACCTATACTTTGTTTCGGTCGAGTTCCCCATTCAAATGCATGTAACAGTGAGAAACGCACTGTCTTGGCGAAAGAAAGCGTTTTTGTACAACTTCATAGAAATAGCTGTAACTTTTGATAGAAGACTCGGATACACATGTTTATGGCTTTATCTTATAGAACTCAAGGTTCCCGTGCTGGGAAAACAGGTTTTGCAGCTGTTTGAGCTAAGATTTCCAAGTTATTCACATAATGAAAACCTATACTTTGTTTCGGTCGAGTTCCCCATTCAAATGCATGTAACAGTGAGAAACGCACTGTCTTGGCGAAAGAAAGCATTTTTGTACAACTTCATAGAAATAGCTGTAACTTTTGATAGAAGACTCGGATACACATGTTTATGGCTTTATCTTATAGAACTCAAGGTTCCCGTGCTGGGAAAACAGGTTTTGCAGCTGTTTGAGCTAAGATTTCCAAGTTATTCACATAATGAAAACCTATACTTTGTTTCGGTCGAGTTCCCCATTCAAATGCATGTAACAGTGAGAAACGCACTGTCTTGGCGAAAGAAAGCGTTTTTGTACAACTTCATAGAAATAGCTGTAACTTTTGATAGAAGACTCGGATACACATGTTTATGGCTTTATCTTATAGAACTCAAGGTTCCCGTGCTGGGAAAACAGGTTTTGCAGCTGTTTGAGCTAAGATTTCCAAGTTATTCACATAATGAAAACCTATACTTTGTTTCGGTCGAGTTCCCCATTCAAATGCATGTAACAGTGAGAAACGCACTGTCTTGGCGAAAGAAAGCGTTTTTGTACAACTTCATAGAAATAGCTGTAACTTTTGATAGAAGACTCGGATACACATGTTTATGGCTTTATCTTATAGAACTCAAGGTTCCCGTGCTGGGAAACCAGGTTTTGCAGCTGTTTGAGCTAAGATTTCCAAGTTATTCACATAATGAAAACCTATACTTTGTTTCGGTCGAGTTCCCCATTCAAATGCATGTAACAGTGAGAAACGCACTGTCTTGGCGAAAGAAAGCGTTTTTGTACAACTTCATAGAAATAGCTGTAACTTTTGATAGAAGACTCGGATACACATGTTTATGGCTTTATCTTATAGAACTCAAGGTCTCCGTGCTGGGAAAACAGGTTTTGCAGCTGTTTGAGCTAAGATTTCCAAGTTATTCACATAATGAAAACCTATACTTTGTTTCGGTCGAGTTCCCCATTCAAATGCATGTAACAGTGAGAAACGCACTGTCTTGGCGAAAGAAAGCGTTTTTGTACAACTTCATAGAAATAGCTGTAACTTTTGATAGAAGACTCGGATACACATGTTTATGGCTTTATCTTATAGAACTCAAGGTTCCCGTGCTGGGAAAACAGGTTTTGCAGCTGTTTGAGCTAAGATTTCCAAGTTATTCACATAATGAAAACCTATACTTTGTTTCGGTCGAGTTCCCCATTCAAATGCATGTAACAGTGAGAAACGCACTGTCTTGGCGAAAGAAAGCGTTTTTGTACAACTTCATAGAAATAGCTGTAACTTTTGATAGAAGACTCGGATACACATGTTTATGGCTTTATCTTATAGAACTCAAGGTTCCCGTGCTGGGAAAACAGGTTTTGCAGCTGTTTGAGCTAAGATTTCCAAGTTATTCACATAATGAAAACCTATACTTTGTTTCGGTCGAGTTCCCCATTCAAATGCATGTAACAGTGAGAAACGCACTGTCTTGGCGAAAGAAAGCGTTTTTGTACAACTTCATAGAAATAGCTGTAACTTTTGATAGAAGACTCGGATACACATGTTTATGGCTTTATCTTATAGAACTCAAGGTCTCCGTGCTGGGAAAACAGGTTTTGCAGCTGTTTGAGCTAAGATTTCCAAGTTATTCACATAATGAAAACCTATACTTTGTTTCGGTCGAGTTCCCCATTCAAATGCATGTAACAGTGAGAAACGCACTGTCTTGGCGAAAGAAAGCGTTTTTGTACAACTTCATAGAAATAGCTGTAACTTTTGATAGAAGACTCGGATACACATGTTTATGGCTTTATCTTATAGAACTCAAGGTTCCCGTGCTGGGAAAACAGGTTTTGCAGCTGTTTGAGCTAAGATTTCCAAGTTATTCACATAATGAAAACCTATACTTTGTTTCGGTCGAGTTCCCCATTCAAATGCATGTAACAGTGAGAAACGCACTGTCTTGGCGAAAGAAAGCGTTTTTGTACAACTTCATAGAAATAGCTGTAACTTTTGATAGAAGACTCGGATACACATGTTTATGGCTTTATCTTATAGAACTCAAGGTTCCCGTGCTGGGAAAACAGGTTTTGCAGCTGTTTGAGCTAAGATTTCCAAGTTATTCACATAATGAAAACCTATACTTTGTTTCGGTCGAGTTCCCCATTCAAATGCATGTAACAGTGAGAAACGCACTGTCTTGGCGAAAGAAAGCGTTTTTGTACAACTTCATAGAAATAGCTGTAACTTTTGATAGAAGACTCGGATACACATGTTTATGGCTTTATCTTATAGAACTCAAGGTTCCCGTGCTGGGAAAACAGGTTTTGCAGCTGTTTGAGCTAAGATTTCCAAGTTATTCACATAATGAAAACCTATACTTTGTTTCGGTCGAGTTCCCCATTCAAATGCATGTAACAGTGAGAAACGCACTGTCTTGGCGAAAGAAAGCGTTTTTGTACAACTTCATAGAAATAGCTGTAACTTTTGATAGAAGACTCGGATACACATGTTTATGGCTTTATCTTATAGAACTCAAGGTTCCCGTGCTGGGAAAACAGGTTTTGCAGCTGTTTGAGCTAAGATTTCCAAGTTATTCACATAATGAAAACCTATACTTTGTTTCGGTCGAGTTCCCCATTCAAATGCATGTAACAGTGAGAAACGCACTGTCTTGGCGAAAGAAAGCGTTTTTGTACAACTTCATAGAAATAGCTGTAACTTTTGATAGAAGACTCGGATACACATGTTTATGGCTTTATCTTATAGAACTCAAGGTTCCCGTGCTGGGAAAACAGGTTTTGCAGCTGTTTGAGCTAAGATTTCCAAGTTATTCACATAATGAAAACCTATACTTTGTTTCGGTCGAGTTCCCCATTCAAATGCATGTAACAGTGAGAAACGCACTGTCTTGGCGAAAGAAAGCGTTTTTGTACAACTTCATAGAAATAGCTGTAACTTTTGATAGAAGACTCGGATACACATGTTTATGGCTTTATCTTATAGAACTCAAGGTTCCCGTGCTGGGAAAACAGGTTTTGCAGCTGTTTGAGCTAAGATTTCCAAGTTATTCACATAATGAAAACCTATACTTTGTTTCGGTCGAGTTCCCCATTCAAATGCATGTAACAGTGAGAAACGCACTGTCTTGGCGAAAGAAAGCGTTTTTGTACAACTTCATAGAAATAGCTGTAACTTTTGATAGAAGACTCGGATACACATGTTTATGGCTTTATCTTATAGAACTCAAGGTTCCCGTGCTGGGAAAACAGGTTTTGCAGCTGTTTGAGCTAAGATTTCCAAGTTATTCACATAATGAAAACCTATACTTTGTTTCAGTCGAGTTCCCCATTCAAATGCATGTAACAGTGAGAAACGCACTGTCTTGGCGAAAGAAAGCGTTTTTGTACAACTTCATAGAAATAGCTGTAACTTTTGATAGAAGACTCGGATACACATGTTTATGGCTTTATCTTATAGAACTCAAGGTCTCCGTAATGGGAAAACAGGTTTTGCAGCTGTTTGAGCTAAGATTTCCAAGTTATTCACATAATGAAAACCTATACTTTGTTTCGGTCGAGTTCCCCATTCAAATGCATGTAACAGTGAGAAACGCACTGTCTTGGCGAAAGAAAGCGTTTTTGTACAACTTCATAGAAATAGCTGTAACTTTTGATAGAAGACTCGGATACACATGTTTATGGCTTTATCTTATAGAACTCAAGGTTCCCGTGCTGGGAAAAAAGGTTTTGCAGCTGTTTGAGCTAAGATTTCCAAGTTATTCACATAATGAAAACCTATACTTTGTTTCGGTCGAGTTCCCCATTCAAATGCATGTAACAGTGAGAAACGCACTGTCTTGGCGAAAGAAAGCGTTTTTGTACAACTTCATAGAAATAGCTGTAACTTTTGATAGAAGACTCGGATACACATGTTTATGGCTTTATCTTATAGAACTCAAGGTTCCCGTGCTGGGAAAACAGGTTTTGCAGCTGTTTGAGCTAAGATTTCCAAGTTATTCACATAATGAAAACCTATACTTTGTTTCGGTCGAGTTCCCCATTCAAATGCATGTAACAGTGAGAAACGCACTGTCTTGGCGAAAGAAAGCATTTTTGTACAACTTCATAGAAATAGCTGTAACTTTTGATAGAAGACTCGGATACACATGTTTATGGCTTTATCTTATAGAACTCAAGGTTCCCGTGCTGGGAAAACAGGTTTTGCAGCTGTTTGAGCTAAGATTTCCAAGTTATTCACATAATGAAAACCTATACTTTGTTTCGGTCGAGTTCCCCATTCAAATGCATGTAACAGTGAGAAACGCACTGTCTTGGCGAAAGAAAGCGTTTTTGTACAACTTCATAGAAATAGCTGTAACTTTTGATAGAAGACTCGGATACACATGTTTATGGCTTTATCTTATAGAACTCAAGGTTCCCGTGCTGGGAAAACAGGTTTTGCAGCTGTTTGAGCTAAGATTTCCAAGTTATTCACATAATGAAAACCTATACTTTGTTTCGGTCGAGTTCCCCATTCAAATGCATGTAACAGTGAGAAACGCACTGTCTTGGCGAAAGAAAGCGTTTTTGTACAACTTCATAGAAATAGCTGTAACTTTTGATAGAAGACTCGGATACACATGTTTATGGCTTTATCTTATAGAACTCAAGGTTCCCGTGCTGGGAAACCAGGTTTTGCAGCTGTTTGAGCTAAGATTTCCAAGTTATTCACATAATGAAAACCTATACTTTGTTTCGGTCGAGTTCCCCATTCAAATGCATGTAACAGTGAGAAACGCACTGTCTTGGCGAAAGAAAGCGTTTTTGTACAACTTCATAGAAATAGCTGTAACTTTTGATAGAAGACTCGGATACACATGTTTATGGCTTTATCTTATAGAACTCAAGGTCTCCGTGCTGGGAAAACAGGTTTTGCAGCTGTTTGAGCTAAGATTTCCAAGTTATTCACATAATGAAAACCTATACTTTGTTTCGGTCGAGTTCCCCATTCAAATGCATGTAACAGTGAGAAACGCACTGTCTTGGCGAAAGAAAGCGTTTTTGTACAACTTCATAGAAATAGCTGTAACTTTTGATAGAAGACTCGGATACACATGTTTATGGCTTTATCTTATAGAACTCAAGGTTCCCGTGCTGGGAAAACAGGTTTTGCAGCTGTTTGAGCTAAGATTTCCAAGTTATTCACATAATGAAAACCTATACTTTGTTTCGGTCGAGTTCCCCATTCAAATGCATGTAACAGTGAGAAACGCACTGTCTTGGCGAAAGAAAGCGTTTTTGTACAACTTCATAGAAATAGCTGTAACTTTTGATAGAAGACTCGGATACACATGTTTATGGCTTTATCTTATAGAACTCAAGGTTCCCGTGCTGGGAAAACAGGTTTTGCAGCTGTTTGAGCTAAGATTTCCAAGTTATTCACATAATGAAAACCTATACTTTGTTTCGGTCGAGTTCCCCATTCAAATGCATGTAACAGTGAGAAACGCACTGTCTTGGCGAAAGAAAGCGTTTTTGTACAACTTCATAGAAATAGCTGTAACTTTTGATAGAAGACTCGGATACACATGTTTATGGCTTTATCTTATAGAACTCAAGGTCTCCGTGCTGGGAAAACAGGTTTTGCAGCTGTTTGAGCTAAGATTTCCAAGTTATTCACATAATGAAAACCTATACTTTGTTTCGGTCGAGTTCCCCATTCAAATGCATGTAACAGTGAGAAACGCACTGTCTTGGCGAAAGAAAGCGTTTTTGTACAACTTCATAGAAATAGCTGTAACTTTTGATAGAAGACTCGGATACACATGTTTATGGCTTTATCTTATAGAACTCAAGGTTCCCGTGCTGGGAAAACAGGTTTTGCAGCTGTTTGAGCTAAGATTTCCAAGTTATTCACATAATGAAAACCTATACTTTGTTTCGGTCGAGTTCCCCATTCAAATGCATGTAACAGTGAGAAACGCACTGTCTTGGCGAAAGAAAGCGTTTTTGTACAACTTCATAGAAATAGCTGTAACTTTTGATAGAAGACTCGGATACACATGTTTATGGCTTTATCTTATAGAACTCAAGGTCTCCGTGCTGGGAAAACAGGTTTTGCAGCTGTTTGAGCTAAGATTTCCAAGTTATTCACATAATGAAAACCTATACTTTGTTTCGGTCGAGTTCCCCATTCAAATGCATGTAACAGTGAGAAACGCACTGTCTTGGCGAAAGAAAGCGTTTTTGTACAACTTCATAGAAATAGCTGTAACTTTTGATAGAAGACTCGGATACACATGTTTATGGCTTTATCTTATAGAACTCAAGGTCTCCGTGCTGGGAAAACAGGTTTTGCAGCTGTTTGAGCTAAGATTTCCAAGTTATTCACATAATGAAAACCTATACTTTGTTTCGGTCGAGTTCCCCATTCAAATGCATGTAACAGTGAGAAACGCACTGTCTTGGCGAAAGAAAGCGTTTTTGTACAACTTCATAGAAATAGCTGTAACTTTTGATAGAAGACTCGGATACACATGTTTATGGCTTTATCTTATAGAACTCAAGGTTCCCGTGCTGGGAAAACAGGTTTTGCAGCTGTTTGAGCTAAGATTTCCAAGTTATTCACATAATGAAAACCTATACTTTGTTTCGGTCGAGTTCCCCATTCAAATGCATGTAACAGTGAGAAACGCACTGTCTTGGCGAAAGAAAGCGTTTTTGTACAACTTCATAGAAATAGCTGTAACTTTTGATAGAAGACTCGGATACACATGTTTATGGCTTTATCTTATAGAACTCAAGGTTCCCGTGCTGGGAAAACAGGTTTTGCAGCTGTTTGAGCTAAGATTTCCAAGTTATTCACATAATGAAAACCTATACTTTGTTTCGGTCGAGTTCCCCATTCAAATGCATGTAACAGTGAGAAACGCACTGTCTTGGCGAAAGAAAGCGTTTTTGTACAACTTCATAGAAATAGCTGTAACTTTTGATAGAAGACTCGGATACACATGTTTATGGCTTTATCTTATAGAACTCAAGGTCTCCGTGCTGGGAAAACAGGTTTTGCAGCTGTTTGAGCTAAGATTTCCAAGTTATTCACATAATGAAAACCTATACTTTGTTTCGGTCGAGTTCCCCATTCAAATGCATGTAACAGTGAGAAACGCACTGTCTTGGCGAAAGAAAGCGTTTTTGTACAACTTCATAGAAATAGCTGTAACTTTTGATAGAAGACTCGGATACACATGTTTATGGCTTTATCTTATAGAACTCAAGGTCTCCGTAATGGGAAAACAGGTTTTGCAGCTGTTTGAGCTAAGATTTCCAAGTTATTCACATAATGAAAACCTATACTTTGTTTCGGTCGAGTTCCCCATTCAAATGCATGTAACAGTGAGAAACGCACTGTCTTGGCGAAAGAAAGCGTTTTTGTACAACTTCATAGAAATAGCTGTAACTTTTGATAGAAGACTCGGATACACATGTTTATGGCTTTATCTTATAGAACTCAAGGTTCCCGTGCTGGGAAAACAGGTTTTGCAGCTGTTTGAGCTAAGATTTCCAAGTTATTCACATAATGAAAACCTATACTTTGTTTCGGTCGAGTTCCCCATTCAAATGCATGTAACAGTGAGAAACGCACTGTCTTGGCGAAAGAAAGCGTTTTTGTACAACTTCATAGAAATAGCTGTAACTTTTGATAGAAGACTCGGATACACATGTTTATGGCTTTATCTTATAGAACTCAAGGTTCCCGTGCTGGGAAACCAGGTTTTGCAGCTGTTTGAGCTAAGATTTCCAAGTTATTCACATAATGAAAACCTATACTTTGTTTCGGTCGAGTTCCCCATTCAAATGCATGTAACAGTGAGAAACGCACTGTCTTGGCGAAAGAAAGCGTTTTTGTACAACTTCATAGAAATAGCTGTAACTTTTGATAGAAGACTCGGATACACATGTTTATGGCTTTATCTTATAGAACTCAAGGTCTCCGTGCTGGGAAAACAGGTTTTGCAGCTGTTTGAGCTAAGATTTCCAAGTTATTCACATAATGAAAACCTATACTTTGTTTCGGTCGAGTTCCCCATTCAAATGCATGTAACAGTGAGAAACGCACTGTCTTGGCGAAAGAAAGCGTTTTTGTACAACTTCATAGAAATAGCTGTAACTTTTGATAGAAGACTCGGATACACATGTTTATGGCTTTATCTTATAGAACTCAAGGTTCCCGTGCTGGGAAAACAGGTTTTGCAGCTGTTTGAGCTAAGATTTCCAAGTTATTCACATAATGAAAACCTATACTTTGTTTCGGTCGAGTTCCCCATTCAAATGCATGTAACAGTGAGAAACGCACTGTCTTGGCGAAAGAAAGCGTTTTTGTACAACTTCATAGAAATAGCTGTAACTTTTGATAGAAGACTCGGATACACATGTTTATGGCTTTATCTTATAGAACTCAAGGTTCCCGTGCTGGGAAAACAGGTTTTGCAGCTGTTTGAGCTAAGATTTCCAAGTTATTCACATAATGAAAACCTATACTTTGTTTCGGTCGAGTTCCCCATTCAAATGCATGTAACAGTGAGAAACGCACTGTCTTGGCGAAAGAAAGCGTTTTTGTACAACTTCATAGAAATAGCTGTAACTTTTGATAGAAGACTCGGATACACATGTTTATGGCTTTATCTTATAGAACTCAAGGTCTCCGTGCTGGGAAAACAGGTTTTGCAGCTGTTTGAGCTAAGATTTCCAAGTTATTCACATAATGAAAACCTATACTTTGTTTCGGTCGAGTTCCCCATTCAAATGCATGTAACAGTGAGAAACGCACTGTCTTGGCGAAAGAAAGCGTTTTTGTACAACTTCATAGAAATAGCTGTAACTTTTGATAGAAGACTCGGATACACATGTTTATGGCTTTATCTTATAGAACTCAAGGTTCCCGTGCTGGGAAAACAGGTTTTGCAGCTGTTTGAGCTAAGATTTCCAAGTTATTCACATAATGAAAACCTATACTTTGTTTCGGTCGAGTTCCCCATTCAAATGCATGTAACAGTGAGAAACGCACTGTCTTGGCGAAAGAAAGCGTTTTTGTACAACTTCATAGAAATAGCTGTAACTTTTGATAGAAGACTCGGATACACATGTTTATGGCTTTATCTTATAGAACTCAAGGTTCCCGTGCTGGGAAAACAGGTTTTGCAGCTGTTTGAGCTAAGATTTCCAAGTTATTCACATAATGAAAACCTATACTTTGTTTCGGTCGAGTTCCCCATTCAAATGCATGTAACAGTGAGAAACGCACTGTCTTGGCGAAAGAAAGCGTTTTTGTACAACTTCATAGAAATAGCTGTAACTTTTGATAGAAGACTCGGATACACATGTTTATGGCTTTATCTTATAGAACTCAAGGTCTCCGTGCTGGGAAAACAGGTTTTGCAGCTGTTTGAGCTAAGATTTCCAAGTTATTCACATAATGAAAACCTATACTTTGTTTCGGTCGAGTTCCCCATTCAAATGCATGTAACAGTGAGAAACGCACTGTCTTGGCGAAAGAAAGCGTTTTTGTACAACTTCATAGAAATAGCTGTAACTTTTGATAGAAGACTCGGATACACATGTTTATGGCTTTATCTTATAGAACTCAAGGTCTCCGTGCTGGGAAAACAGGTTTTGCAGCTGTTTGAGCTAAGATTTCCAAGTTATTCACATAATGAAAACCTATACTTTGTTTCGGTCGAGTTCCCCATTCAAATGCATGTAACAGTGAGAAACGCACTGTCTTGGCGAAAGAAAGCGTTTTTGTACAACTTCATAGAAATAGCTGTAACTTTTGATAGAAGACTCGGATACACATGTTTATGGCTTTATCTTATAGAACTCAAGGTTCCCGTGCTGGGAAAACAGGTTTTGCAGCTGTTTGAGCTAAGATTTCCAAGTTATTCACATAATGAAAACCTATACTTTGTTTCGGTCGAGTTCCCCATTCAAATGCATGTAACAGTGAGAAACGCACTGTCTTGGCGAAAGAAAGCATTTTTGTACAACTTCATAGAAATAGCTGTAACTTTTGATAGAAGACTCGGATACACATGTTTATGGCTTTATCTTATAGAACTCAAGGTTCCCGTGCTGGGAAAACAGGTTTTGCAGCTGTTTGAGCTAAGATTTCCAAGTTATTCACATAATGAAAACCTATACTTTGTTTCGGTCGAGTTCCCCATTCAAATGCATGTAACAGTGAGAAACGCACTGTCTTGGCGAAAGAAAGCGTTTTTGTACAACTTCATAGAAATAGCTGTAACTTTTGATAGAAGACTCGGATACACATGTTTATGGCTTTATCTTATAGAACTCAAGGTTCCCGTGCTGGGAAAACAGGTTTTGCAGCTGTTTGAGCTAAGATTTCCAAGTTATTCACATAATGAAAACCTATACTTTGTTTCGGTCGAGTTCCCCATTCAAATGCATGTAACAGTGAGAAACGCACTGTCTTGGCGAAAGAAAGCGTTTTTGTACAACTTCATAGAAATAGCTGTAACTTTTGATAGAAGACTCGGATACACATGTTTATGGCTTTATCTTATAGAACTCAAGGTCTCCGTGCTGGGAAAACAGGTTTTGCAGCTGTTTGAGCTAAGATTTCCAAGTTATTCACATAATGAAAACCTATACTTTGTTTCGGTCGAGTTCCCCATTCAAATGCATGTAACAGTGAGAAACGCACTGTCTTGGCGAAAGAAAGCGTTTTTGTACAACTTCATAGAAATAGCTGTAACTTTTGATAGAAGACTCGGATACACATGTTTATGGCTTTATCTTATAGAACTCAAGGTTCCCGTGCTGGGAAAACAGGTTTTGCAGCTGTTTGAGCTAAGATTTCCAAGTTATTCACATAATGAAAACCTATACTTTGTTTCGGTCGAGTTCCCCATTCAAATGCATGTAACAGTGAGAAACGCACTGTCTTGGCGAAAGAAAGCGTTTTTGTACAACTTCATAGAAATAGCTGTAACTTTTGATAGAAGACTCGGATACACATGTTTATGGCTTTATCTTATAGAACTCAAGGTTCCCGTGCTGGGAAAACAGGTTTTGCAGCTGTTTGAGCTAAGATTTCCAAGTTATTCACATAATGAAAACCTATACTTTGTTTCGGTCGAGTTCCCCATTCAAATGCATGTAACAGTGAGAAACGCACTGTCTTGGCGAAAGAAAGCGTTTTTGTACAACTTCATAGAAATAGCTGTAACTTTTGATAGAAGACTCGGATACACATGTTTATGGCTTTATCTTATAGAACTCAAGGTCTCCGTGCTGGGAAAACAGGTTTTGCAGCTGTTTGAGCTAAGATTTCCAAGTTATTCACATAATGAAAACCTATACTTTGTTTCGGTCGAGTTCCCCATTCAAATGCATGTAACAGTGAGAAACGCACTGTCTTGGCGAAAGAAAGCGTTTTTGTACAACTTCATAGAAATAGCTGTAACTTTTGATAGAAGACTCGGATACACATGTTTATGGCTTTATCTTATAGAACTCAAGGTTCCCGTGCTGGGAAAACAGGTTTTGCAGCTGTTTGAGCTAAGATTTCCAAGTTATTCACATAATGAAAACCTATACTTTGTTTCGGTCGAGTTCCCCATTCAAATGCATGTAACAGTGAGAAACGCACTGTCTTGGCGAAAGAAAGCGTTTTTGTACAACTTCATAGAAATAGCTGTAACTTTTGATAGAAGACTCGGATACACATGTTTATGGCTTTATCTTATAGAACTCAAGGTTCCCGTGCTGGGAAAACAGGTTTTGCAGCTGTTTGAGCTAAGATTTCCAAGTTATTCACATAATGAAAACCTATTCTTTGTTTCGGTCGAGTTCCCCATTCAAATGCATGTAACAGTGAGAAACGCACTGTCTTGGCGAAAGAAAGCGTTTTTGTACAACTTCATAGAAATAGCTGTAACTTTTGATAGAAGACTCGGATACACATGTTTATGGCTTTATCTTATAGAACTCAAGGTTCCCGTGCTGGGAAAACAGGTTTTGCAGCTGTTTGAGCTAAGATTTCCAAGTTATTCACATAATGAAAACCTATACTTTGTTTCGGTCGAGTTCCCCATTCAAATGCATGTAACAGTGAGAAACGCACTGTCTTGGCGAAAGAAAGCGTTTTTGTACAACTTCATAGAAATAGCTGTAACTTTTGATAGAAGACTCGGATACACATGTTTATGGCTTTATCTTATAGAACTCAAGGTTCCCGTGCTGGGAAAACAGGTTTTGCAGCTGTTTGAGCTAAGATTTCCAAGTTATTCACATAATGAAAACCTATACTTTGTTTCGGTCGAGTTCCCCATTCAAATGCATGTAACAGTGAGAAACGCACTGTCTTGGCGAAAGAAAGCGTTTTTGTACAACTTCATAGAAATAGCTGTAACTTTTGATAGAAGACTCGGATACACATGTTTATGGCTTTATCTTATAGAACTCAAGGTCTCCGTGCTGGGAAAACAGGTTTTGCAGCTGTTTGAGCTAAGATTTCCAAGTTATTCACATAATGAAAACCTATACTTTGTTTCGGTCGAGTTCCCCATTCAAATGCATGTAACAGTGAGAAACGCACTGTCTTGGCGAAAGAAAGCGTTTTTGTACAACTTCATAGAAATAGCTGTAACTTTTGATAGAAGACTCGGATACACATGTTTATGGCTTTATCTTATAGAACTCAAGGTTCCCGTGCTGGGAAAACAGGTTTTGCAGCTGTTTGAGCTAAGATTTCCAAGTTATTCACATAATGAAAACCTATACTTTGTTTCGGTCGAGTTCCCCATTCAAATGCATGTAACAGTGAGAAACGCACTGTCTTGGCGAAAGAAAGCGTTTTTGTACAACTTCATAGAAATAGCTGTAACTTTTGATAGAAGACTCGGATACACATGTTTATGGCTTTATCTTATAGAACTCAAGGTTCCCGTGCTGGGAAAACAGGTTTTGCAGCTGTTTGAGCTAAGATTTCCAAGTTATTCACATAATGAAAACCTATACTTTGTTTCGGTCGAGTTCCCCATTCAAATGCATGTAACAGTGAGAAACGCACTGTCTTGGCGAAAGAAAGCGTTTTTGTACAACTTCATAGAAATAGCTGTAACTTTTGATAGAAGACTCGGATACACATGTTTATGGCTTTATCTTATAGAACTCAAGGTTCCCGTGCTGGGAAAACAGGTTTTGCAGCTGTTTGAGCTAAGATTTCCAAGTTATTCACATAATGAAAACCTATACTTTGTTTCGGTCGAGTTCCCCATTCAAATGCATGTAACAGTGAGAAACGCACTGTCTTGGCGAAAGAAAGCGTTTTTGTACAACTTCATAGAAATAGCTGTAACTTTTGATAGAAGACTCGGATACACATGTTTATGGCTTTATCTTATAGAACTCAAGGTCTCCGTGCTGGGAAAACAGGTTTTGCAGCTGTTTGAGCTAAGATTTCCAAGTTATTCACATAATGAAAACCTATACTTTGTTTCGGTCGAGTTCCCCATTCAAATGCATGTAACAGTGAGAAACGCACTGTCTTGGCGAAAGAAAGCGTTTTTGTACAACTTCATAGAAATAGCTGTAACTTTTGATAGAAGACTCGGATACACATGTTTATGGCTTTATCTTATAGAACTCAAGGTCTCCGTGCTGGGAAAACAGGTTTTGCAGCTGTTTGAGCTAAGATTTCCAAGTTATTCACATAATGAAAACCTATACTTTGTTTCGGTCGAGTTCCCCATTCAAATGCATGTAACAGTGAGAAACGCACTGTCTTGGCGAAAGAAAGCGTTTTTGTACAACTTCATAGAAATAGCTGTAACTTTTGATAGAAGACTCGGATACACATGTTTATGGCTTTATCTTATAGAACTCAAGGTTCCCGTGCTGGGAAAACAGGTTTTGCAGCTGTTTGAGCTAAGATTTCCAAGTTATTCACATAATGAAAACCTATTCTTTGTTTCGGTCGAGTTCCCCATTCAAATGCATGTAACAGTGAGAAACGCACTGTCTTGGCGAAAGAAAGCGTTTTTGTACAACTTCATAGAAATAGCTGTAACTTTTGATAGAAGACTCGGATACACATGTTTATGGCTTTATCTTATAGAACTCAAGGTTCCCGTGCTGGGAAAACAGGTTTTGCAGCTGTTTGAGCTAAGATTTCCAAGTTATTCACATAATGAAAACCTATACTTTGTTTCGGTCGAGTTCCCCATTCAAATGCATGTAACAGTGAGAAACGCACTGTCTTGGCGAAAGAAAGCGTTTTTGTACAACTTCATAGAAATAGCTGTAACTTTTGATAGAAGACTCGGATACACATGTTTATGGCTTTATCTTATAGAACTCAAGGTTCCCGTGCTGGGAAAACAGGTTTTGCAGCTGTTTGAGCTAAGATTTCCAAGTTATTCACATAATGAAAACCTATACTTTGTTTCGGTCGAGTTCCCCATTCAAATGCATGTAACAGTGAGAAACGCACTGTCTTGGCGAAAGAAAGCGTTTTTGTACAACTTCATAGAAATAGCTGTAACTTTTGATAGAAGACTCGGATACACATGTTTATGGCTTTATCTTATAGAACTCAAGGTTCCCGTGCTGGGAAAACAGGTTTTGCAGCTGTTTGAGCTAAGATTTCCAAGTTATTCACATAATGAAAACCTATACTTTGTTTCGGTCGAGTTCCCCATTCAAATGCATGTAACAGTGAGAAACGCACTGTCTTGGCGAAAGAAAGCGTTTTTGTACAACTTCATAGAAATAGCTGTAACTTTTGATAGAAGACTCGGATACACATGTTTATGGCTTTATCTTATAGAACTCAAGGTTCCCGTGCTGGGAAAACAGGTTTTGCAGCTGTTTGAGCTAAGATTTCCAAGTTATTCACATAATGAAAACCTATACTTTGTTTCGGTCGAGTTCCCCATTCAAATGCATGTAACAGTGAGAAACGCACTGTCTTGGCGAAAGAAAGCGTTTTTGTACAACTTCATAGAAATAGCTGTAACTTTTGATAGAAGACTCGGATACACATGTTTATGGCTTTATCTTATAGAACTCAAGGTTCCCGTGCTGGGAAAACAGGTTTTGCAGCTGTTTGAGCTAAGATTTCCAAGTTATTCACATAATGAAAACCTATACTTTGTTTCGGTCGAGTTCCCCATTCAAATGCATGTAACAGTGAGAAACGCACTGTCTTGGCGAAAGAAAGCGTTTTTGTACAACTTCATAGAAATAGCTGTAACTTTTGATAGAAGACTCGGATACACATGTTTATGGCTTTATCTTATAGAACTCAAGGTCTCCGTGCTGGGAAAACAGGTTTTGCAGCTGTTTGAGCTAAGATTTCCAAGTTATTCACATAATGAAAACCTATACTTTGTTTCGGTCGAGTTCCCCATTCAAATGCATGTAACAGTGAGAAACGCACTGTCTTGGCGAAAGAAAGCGTTTTTGTACAACTTCATAGAAATAGCTGTAACTTTTGATAGAAGACTCGGATACACATGTTTATGGCTTTATCTTATAGAACTCAAGGTCTCCGTAATGGGAAAACAGGTTTTGCAGCTGTTTGAGCTAAGATTTCCAAGTTATTCACATAATGAAAACCTATACTTTGTTTCGGTCGAGTTCCCCATTCAAATGCATGTAACAGTGAGAAACGCACTGTCTTGGCGAAAGAAAGCGTTTTTGTACAACTTCATAGAAATAGCTGTAACTTTTGATAGAAGACTCGGATACACATGTTTATGGCTTTATCTTATAGAACTCAAGGTTCCCGTGCTGGGAAAAAAGGTTTTGCAGCTGTTTGAGCTAAGATTTCCAAGTTATTCACATAATGAAAACCTATACTTTGTTTCGGTCGAGTTCCCCATTCAAATGCATGTAACAGTGAGAAACGCACTGTCTTGGCGAAAGAAAGCGTTTTTGTACAACTTCATAGAAATAGCTGTAACTTTTGATAGAAGACTCGGATACACATGTTTATGGCTTTATCTTATAGAACTCAAGGTTCCCGTGCTGGGAAAACAGGTTTTGCAGCTGTTTGAGCTAAGATTTCCAAGTTATTCACATAATGAAAACCTATACTTTGTTTCGGTCGAGTTCCCCATTCAAATGCATGTAACAGTGAGAAACGCACTGTCTTGGCGAAAGAAAGCGTTTTTGTACAACTTCATAGAAATAGCTGTAACTTTTGATAGAAGACTCGGATACACATGTTTATGGCTTTATCTTATAGAACTCAAGGTCTCCGTGCTGGGAAAACAGGTTTTGCAGCTGTTTGAGCTAAGATTTCCAAGTTATTCACATAATGAAAACCTATACTTTGTTTCGGTCGAGTTCCCCATTCAAATGCATGTAACAGTGAGAAACGCACTGTCTTGGCGAAAGAAAGCGTTTTTGTACAACTTCATAGAAATAGCTGTAACTTTTGATAGAAGACTCGGATACACATGTTTATGGCTTTATCTTATAGAACTCAAGGTTCCCGTGCTGGGAAAACAGGTTTTGCAGCTGTTTGAGCTAAGATTTCCAAGTTATTCACATAATGAAAACCTATACTTTGTTTCGGTCGAGTTCCCCATTCAAATGCATGTAACAGTGAGAAACGCACTGTCTTGGCGAAAGAAAGCGTTTTTGTACAACTTCATAGAAATAGCTGTAACTTTTGATAGAAGACTCGGATACACATGTTTATGGCTTTATCTTATAGAACTCAAGGTCTCCGTGCTGGGAAAACAGGTTTTGCAGCTGTTTGAGCTAAGATTTCCAAGTTATTCACATAATGAAAACCTATACTTTGTTTCGGTCGAGTTCCCCATTCAAATGCATGTAACAGTGAGAAACGCACTGTCTTGGCGAAAGAAAGCGTTTTTGTACAACTTCATAGAAATAGCTGTAACTTTTGATAGAAGACTCGGATACACATGTTTATGGCTTTATCTTATAGAACTCAAGGTTCCCGTGCTGGGAAAACAGGTTTTGCAGCTGTTTGAGCTAAGATTTCCAAGTTATTCACATAATGAAAACCTATACTTTGTTTCGGTCGAGTTCCCCATTCAAATGCATGTAACAGTGAGAAACGCACTGTCTTGGCGAAAGAAAGCGTTTTTGTACAACTTCATAGAAATAGCTGTAACTTTTGATAGAAGACTCGGATACACATGTTTATGGCTTTATCTTATAGAACTCAAGGTCTCCGTGCTGGGAAAACAGGTTTTGCAGCTGTTTGAGCTAAGATTTCCAAGTTATTCACATAATGAAAACCTATACTTTGTTTCGGTCGAGTTCCCCATTCAAATGCATGTAACAGTGAGAAACGCACTGTCTTGGCGAAAGAAAGCGTTTTTGTACAACTTCATAGAAATAGCTGTAACTTTTGATAGAAGACTTGGATACACATGTTTATGGCTTTATCTTATAGAACTCAAGGTTCCCGTGCTGGGAAAACAGGTTTTGCAGCTGTTTGAGCTAAGATTTCCAAGTTATTCACATAATGAAAACCTATACTTTGTTTCGGTCGAGTTCCCCATTCAAATGCATGTAACAGTGAGAAACGCACTGTCTTGGCGAAAGAAAGCGTTTTTGTACAACTTCATAGAAATAGCTGTAACTTTTGATAGAAGACTCGGATACACATGTTTATGGCTTTATCTTATAGAACTCAAGGTTCCCGTGCTGGGAAAACAGGTTTTGCAGCTGTTTGAGCTAAGATTTCCAAGTTATTCACATAATGAAAACCTATACTTTGTTTCGGTCGAGTTCCCCATTCAAATGCATGTAACAGTGAGAAACGCACTGTCTTGGCGAAAGAAAGCGTTTTTGTACAACTTCATAGAAATAGCTGTAACTTTTGATAGAAGACTCGGATACACATGTTTATGGCTTTATCTTATAGAACTCAAGGTTCCCGTGCTGGGAAAACAGGTTTTGCAGCTGTTTGAGCTAAGATTTCCAAGTTATTCACATAATGAAAACCTATACTTTGTTTCGGTCGAGTTCCCCATTCAAATGCATGTAACAGTGAGAAACGCACTGTCTTGGCGAAAGAAAGCGTTTTTGTACAACTTCATAGAAATAGCTGTAACTTTTGATAGAAGACTCGGATACACATGTTTATGGCTTTATCTTATAGAACTCAAGGTTCCCGTGCTGGGAAAACAGGTTTTGCAGCTGTTTGAGCTAAGATTTCCAAGTTATTCACATAATGAAAACCTATACTTTGTTTCGGTCGAGTTCCCCATTCAAATGCATGTAACAGTGAGAAACGCACTGTCTTGGCGAAAGAAAGCGTTTTTGTACAACTTCATAGAAATAGCTGTAACTTTTGATAGAAGACTCGGATACACATGTTTATGGCTTTATCTTATAGAACTCAAGGTTCCCGTGCTGGGAAAACAGGTTTTGCAGCTGTTTGAGCTAAGATTTCCAAGTTATTCACATAATGAAAACCTATACTTTGTTTCGGTCGAGTTCCCCATTCAAATGCATGTAACAGTGAGAAACGCACTGTCTTGGCGAAAGAAAGCGTTTTTGTACAACTTCATAGAAATAGCTGTAACTTTTGATAGAAGACTCGGATACACATGTTTATGGCTTTATCTTATAGAACTCAAGGTCTCCGTGCTGGGAAAACAGGTTTTGCAGCTGTTTGAGCTAAGATTTCCAAGTTATTCACATAATGAAAACCTATACTTTGTTTCGGTCGAGTTCCCCATTCAAATGCATGTAACAGTGAGAAACGCACTGTCTTGGCGAAAGAAAGCGTTTTTGTACAACTTCATAGAAATAGCTGTAACTTTTGATAGAAGACTCGGATACACATGTTTATGGCTTTATCTTATAGAACTCAAGGTTCCCGTGCTGGGAAAACAGGTTTTGCAGCTGTTTGAGCTAAGATTTCCAAGTTATTCACATAATGAAAACCTATACTTTGTTTCGGTCGAGTTCCCCATTCAAATGCATGTAACAGTGAGAAACGCACTGTCTTGGCGAAAGAAAGCGTTTTTGTACAACTTCATAGAAATAGCTGTAACTTTTGATAGAAGACTTGGATACACATGTTTATGGCTTTATCTTATAGAACTCAAGGTTCCCGTGCTGGGAAAACAGGTTTTGCAGCTGTTTGAGCTAAGATTTCCAAGTTATTCACATAATGAAAACCTATACTTTGTTTCGGTCGAGTTCCCCATTCAAATGCATGTAACAGTGAGAAACGCACTGTCTTGGCGAAAGAAAGCGTTTTTGTACAACTTCATAGAAATAGCTGTAACTTTTGATAGAAGACTCGGATACACATGTTTATGGCTTTATCTTATAGAACTCAAGGTTCCCGTGCTGGGAAAACAGGTTTTGCAGCTGTTTGAGCTAAGATTTCCAAGTTATTCACATAATGAAAACCTATACTTTGTTTCGGTCGAGTTCCCCATTCAAATGCATGTAACAGTGAGAAACGCACTGTCTTGGCGAAAGAAAGCGTTTTTGTACAACTTCATAGAAATAGCTGTAACTTTTGATAGAAGACTCGGATACACATGTTTATGGCTTTATCTTATAGAACTCAAGGTTCCCGTGCTGGGAAAACAGGTTTTGCAGCTGTTTGAGCTAAGATTTCCAAGTTATTCACATAATGAAAACCTATACTTTGTTTCGGTCGAGTTCCCCATTCAAATGCATGTAACAGTGAGAAATGCACTGTCTTGGCGAAAGAAAGCGTTTTTGTACAACTTCATAGAAATAGCTGTAACTTTTGATAGAAGACTCGGATACACATGTTTATGGCTTTATCTTATAGAACTCAAGGTTCCCGTGCTGGGAAAACAGGTTTTGCAGCTGTTTGAGCTAAGATTTCCAAGTTATTCACATAATGAAAACCTATACTTTGTTTCGGTCGAGTTCCCCATTCAAATGCATGTAACAGTGAGAAACGCACTGTCTTGGCGAAAGAAAGCGTTTTTGTACAACTTCATAGAAATAGCTGTAACTTTTGATAGAAGACTCGGATACACATGTTTATGGCTTTATCTTATAGAACTCAAGGTTCCCGTGCTGGGAAAACAGGTTTTGCAGCTGTTTGAGCTAAGATTTCCAAGTTATTCACATAATGAAAACCTATACTTTGTTTCGGTCGAGTTCCCCATTCAAATGCATGTAACAGTGAGAAACGCACTGTCTTGGCGAAAGAAAGCGTTTTTGTACAACTTCATAGAAATAGCTGTAACTTTTGATAGAAGACTCGGATACACATGTTTATGGCTTTATCTTATAGAACTCAAGGTCTCCGTGCTGGGAAAACAGGTTTTGCAGCTGTTTGAGCTAAGATTTCCAAGTTATTCACATAATGAAAACCTATACTTTGTTTCGGTCGAGTTCCCCATTCAAATGCATGTAACAGTGAGAAACGCACTGTCTTGGCGAAAGAAAGCGTTTTTGTACAACTTCATAGAAATAGCTGTAACTTTTGATAGAAGACTCGGATACACATGTTTATGGCTTTATCTTATAGAACTCAAGGTTCCCGTGCTGGGAAAACAGGTTTTGCAGCTGTTTGAGCTAAGATTTCCAAGTTATTCACATAATGAAAACCTATACTTTGTTTCGGTCGAGTTCCCCATTCAAATGCATGTAACAGTGAGAAACGCACTGTCTTGGCGAAAGAAAGCGTTTTTGTACAACTTCATAGAAATAGCTGTAACTTTTGATAGAAGACTCGGATACACATGTTTATGGCTTTATCTTATAGAACTCAAGGTTCCCGTGCTGGGAAAACAGGTTTTGCAGCTGTTTGAGCTAAGATTTCCAAGTTATTCACATAATGAAAACCTATACTTTGTTTCGGTCGAGTTCCCCATTCAAATGCATGTAACAGTGAGAAACGCACTGTCTTGGCGAAAGAAAGCGTTTTTGTACAACTTCATAGAAATAGCTGTAACTTTTGATAGAAGACTCGGATACACATGTTTATGGCTTTATCTTATAGAACTCAAGGTTCTCGTGCTGGGAAAACAGGTTTTGCAGCTGTTTGAGCTAAGATTTCCAAGTTATTCACATAATGAAAACCTATACTTTGTTTCGGTCGAGTTCCCCATTCAAATGCATGTAACAGTGAGAAACGCACTGTCTTGGCGAAAGAAAGCGTTTTTGTACAACTTCATAGAAATAGCTGTAACTTTTGATAGAAGACTCGGATACACATGTTTATGGCTTTATCTTATAGAACTCAAGGTCTCCGTGCTGGGAAAACAGGTTTTGCAGCTGTTTGAGCTAAGATTTCCAAGTTATTCACATAATGAAAACCTATACTTTGTTTCGGTCGAGTTCCCCATTCAAATGCATGTAACAGTGAGAAACGCACTGTCTTGGCGAAAGAAAGCGTTTTTGTACAACTTCATAGAAATAGCTGTAACTTTTGATAGAAGACTCGGATACACATGTTTATGGCTTTATCTTATAGAACTCAAGGTTCCCGTGCTGGGAAAACAGGTTTTGCAGCTGTTTGAGCTAAGATTTCCAAGTTATTCACATAATGAAAACCTATACTTTGTTTCGGTCGAGTTCCCCATTCAAATGCATGTAACAGTGAGAAACGCACTGTCTTGGCGAAAGAAAGCGTTTTTGTACAACTTCATAGAAATAGCTGTAACTTTTGATAGAAGACTCGGATACACATGTTTATGGCTTTATCTTATAGAACTCAAGGTTCCCGTGCTGGGAAAACAGGTTTTGCAGCTGTTTGAGCTAAGATTTCCAAGTTATTCACATAATGAAAACCTATACTTTGTTTCGGTCGAGTTCCCCATTCAAATGCATGTAACAGTGAGAAACGCACTGTCTTGGCGAAAGAAAGCGTTTTTGTACAACTTCATAGAAATAGCTGTAACTTTTGATAGAAGACTCGGATACACATGTTTATGGCTTTATCTTATAGAACTCAAGGTCTCCGTGCTGGGAAAACAGGTTTTGCAGCTGTTTGAGCTAAGATTTCCAAGTTATTCACATAATGAAAACCTATACTTTGTTTCGGTCGAGTTCCCCATTCAAATGCATGTAACAGTGAGAAACGCACTGTCTTGGCGAAAGAAAGCGTTTTTGTACAACTTCATAGAAATAGCTGTAACTTTTGATAGAAGACTCGGATACACATGTTTATGGCTTTATCTTATAGAACTCAAGGTTCCCGTGCTGGGAAAACAGGTTTTGCAGCTGTTTGAGCTAAGATTTCCAAGTTATTCACATAATGAAAACCTATACTTTGTTTCGGTCGAGTTCCCCATTCAAATGCATGTAACAGTGAGAAACGCACTGTCTTGGCGAAAGAAAGCGTTTTTGTACAACTTCATAGAAATAGCTGTAACTTTTGATAGAAGACTCGGATACACATGTTTATGGCTTTATCTTATAGAACTCAAGGTTCCCGTGCTGGGAAAACAGGTTTTGCAGCTGTTTGAGCTAAGATTTCCAAGTTATTCACATAATGAAAACCTATACTTTGTTTCGGTCGAGTTCCCCATTCAAATGCATGTAACAGTGAGAAACGCACTGTCTTGGCGAAAGAAAGCGTTTTTGTACAACTTCATAGAAATAGCTGTAACTTTTGATAGAAGACTCGGATACACATGTTTATGGCTTTATCTTATAGAACTCAAGGTTCCCGTGCTGGGAAAACAGGTTTTGCAGCTGTTTGAGCTAAGATTTCCAAGTTATTCACATAATGAAAACCTATACTTTGTTTCGGTCGAGTTCCCCATTCAAATGCATGTAACAGTGAGAAACGCACTGTCTTGGCGAAAGAAAGCGTTTTTGTACAACTTCATAGAAATAGCTGTAACTTTTGATAGAAGACTCGGATACACATGTTTATGGCTTTATCTTATAGAACTCAAGGTCTCCGTGCTGGGAAAACAGGTTTTGCAGCTGTTTGAGCTAAGATTTCCAAGTTATTCACATAATGAAAACCTATACTTTGTTTCGGTCGAGTTCCCCATTCAAATGCATGTAACAGTGAGAAACGCACTGTCTTGGCGAAAGAAAGCGTTTTTGTACAACTTCATAGAAATAGCTGTAACTTTTGATAGAAGACTCGGATACACATGTTTATGGCTTTATCTTATAGAACTCAAGGTTCCCGTGCTGGGAAAACAGGTTTTGCAGCTGTTTGAGCTAAGATTTCCAAGTTATTCACATAATGAAAACCTATACTTTGTTTCGGTCGAGTTCCCCATTCAAATGCATGTAACAGTGAGAAACGCACTGTCTTGGCGAAAGAAAGCGTTTTTGTACAACTTCATATAAATAGCTGTAACTTTTGATAGAAGACTCGGATACACATGTTTATGGCTTTATCTTATAGAACTCAAGGTTCCCGTGCTGGGAAAAAAGGTTTTGCAGCTGTTTGAGCTAAGATTTCCAAGTTATTCACATAATGAAAACCTATACTTTGTTTCGGTCGAGTTCCCCATTCAAATGCATGTAACAGTGAGAAACGCACTGTCTTGGCGAAAGAAAGCGTTTTTGTACAACTTCATAGAAATAGCTGTAACTTTTGATAGAAGACTCGGATACACATGTTTATGGCTTTATCTTATAGAACTCAAGGTTCCCGTGCTGGGAAAACAGGTTTTGCAGCTGTTTGAGCTAAGATTTCCAAGTTATTCACATAATGAAAACCTATACTTTGTTTCGGTCGAGTTCCCCATTCAAATGCATGTAACAGTGAGAAACGCACTGTCTTGGCGAAAGAAAGCGTTTTTGTACAACTTCATAGAAATAGCTGTAACTTTTGATAGAAGACTCGGATACACATGTTTATGGCTTTATCTTATAGAACTCAAGGTTCCCGTGCTGGGAAAACAGGTTTTGCAGCTGTTTGAGCTAAGATTTCCAAGTTATTCACATAATGAAAACCTATACTTTGTTTCGGTCGAGTTCCCCATTCAAATGCATGTAACAGTGAGAAACGCACTGTCTTGGCGAAAGAAAGCGTTTTTGTACAACTTCATAGAAATAGCTGTAACTTTTGATAGAAGACTCGGATACACATGTTTATGGCTTTATCTTATAGAACTCAAGGTTCCCGTGCTGGGAAAACAGGTTTTGCAGCTGTTTGAGCTAAGATTTCCAAGTTATTCACATAATGAAAACCTATACTTTGTTTCGGTCGAGTTCCCCATTCAAATGCATGTAACAGTGAGAAACGCACTGTCTTGGCGAAAGAAAGCGTTTTTGTACAACTTCATAGAAATAGCTGTAACTTTTGATAGAAGACTCGGATACACATGTTTATGGCTTTATCTTATAGAACTCAAGGTTCCCGTGCTGGGAAAACAGGTTTTGCAGCTGTTTGAGCTAAGATTTCCAAGTTATTCACATAATGAAAACCTATACTTTGTTTCGGTCGAGTTCCCCATTCAAATGCATGTAACAGTGAGAAACGCACTGTCTTGGCGAAAGAAAGCGTTTTTGTACAACTTCATAGAAATAGCTGTAACTTTTGATAGAAGACTCGGATACACATGTTTATGGCTTTATCTTATAGAACTCAAGGTCTCCGTGCTGGGAAAACAGGTTTTGCAGCTGTTTGAGCTAAGATTTCCAAGTTATTCACATAATGAAAACCTATACTTTGTTTCGGTCGAGTTCCCCATTCAAATGCATGTAACAGTGAGAAACGCACTGTCTTGGCGAAAGAAAGCGTTTTTGTACAACTTCATAGAAATAGCTGTAACTTTTGATAGAAGACTCGGATACACATGTTTATGGCTTTATCTTATAGAACTCAAGGTTCCCGTGCTGGGAAAACAGGTTTTGCAGCTGTTTGAGCTAAGATTTCCAAGTTATTCACATAATGAAAACCTATACTTTGTTTCGGTCGAGTTCCCCATTCAAATGCATGTAACAGTGAGAAACGCACTGTCTTGGCGAAAGAAAGCGTTTTTGTACAACTTCATAGAAATAGCTGTAACTTTTGATAGAAGACTCGGATACACATGTTTATGGCTTTATCTTATAGAACTCAAGGTCTCCGTGCTGGGAAAACAGGTTTTGCAGCTGTTTGAGCTAAGATTTCCAAGTTATTCACATAATGAAAACCTATACTTTGTTTCGGTCGAGTTCCCCATTCAAATGCATGTAACAGTGAGAAACGCACTGTCTTGGCGAAAGAAAGCGTTTTTGTACAACTTCATAGAAATAGCTGTAACTTTTGATAGAAGACTCGGATACACATGTTTATGGCTTTATCTTATAGAACTCAAGGTTCCCGTGCTGGGAAAACAGGTTTTGCAGCTGTTTGAGCTAAGATTTCCAAGTTATTCACATAATGAAAACCTATACTTTGTTTCGGTCGAGTTCCCCATTCAAATGCATGTAACAGTGAGAAACGCACTGTCTTGGCGAAAGAAAGCGTTTTTGTACAACTTCATAGAAATAGCTGTAACTTTTGATAGAAGACTCGGATACACATGTTTATGGCTTTATCTTATAGAACTCAAGGTCTCCGTGCTGGGAAAACAGGTTTTGCAGCTGTTTGAGCTAAGATTTCCAAGTTATTCACATAATGAAAACCTATACTTTGTTTCGGTCGAGTTCCCCATTCAAATGCATGTAACAGTGAGAAACGCACTGTCTTGGCGAAAGAAAGCGTTTTTGTACAACTTCATAGAAATAGCTGTAACTTTTGATAGAAGACTCGGATACACATGTTTATGGCTTTATCTTATAGAACTCAAGGTTCCCGTGCTGGGAAAACAGGTTTTGCAGCTGTTTGAGCTAAGATTTCCAAGTTATTCACATAATGAAAACCTATACTTTGTTTCGGTCGAGTTCCCCATTCAAATGCATGTAACAGTGAGAAACGCACTGTCTTGGCGAAAGAAAGCGTTTTTGTACAACTTCATAGAAATAGCTGTAACTTTTGATAGAAGACTCGGATACACATGTTTATGGCTTTATCTTATAGAACTCAAGGTTCCCGTGCTGGGAAAACAGGTTTTGCAGCTGTTTGAGCTAAGATTTCCAAGTTATTCACATAATGAAAACCTATACTTTGTTTCGGTCGAGTTCCCCATTCAAATGCATGTAACAGTGAGAAACGCACTGTCTTGGCGAAAGAAAGCGTTTTTGTACAACTTCATAGAAATAGCTGTAACTTTTGATAGAAGACTCGGATACACATGTTTATGGCTTTATCTTATAGAACTCAAGGTTCCCGTGCTGGGAAAACAGGTTTTGCAGCTGTTTGAGCTAAGATTTCCAAGTTATTCACATAATGAAAACCTATACTTTGTTTCGGTCGAGTTCCCCATTCAAATGCATGTAACAGTGAGAAACGCACTGTCTTGGCGAAAGAAAGCGTTTTTGTACAACTTCATAGAAATAGCTGTAACTTTTGATAGAAGACTCGGATACACATGTTTATGGCTTTATCTTATAGAACTCAAGGTTCCCGTGCTGGGAAAACAGGTTTTGCAGCTGTTTGAGCTAAGATTTCCAAGTTATTCACATAATGAAAACCTATACTTTGTTTCGGTCGAGTTCCCCATTCAAATGCATGTAACAGTGAGAAACGCACTGTCTTGGCGAAAGAAAGCGTTTTTGTACAACTTCATAGAAATAGCTGTAACTTTTGATAGAAGACTCGGATACACATGTTTATGGCTTTATCTTATAGAACTCAAGGTTCCCGTGCTGGGAAAACAGGTTTTGCAGCTGTTTGAGCTAAGATTTCCAAGTTATTCACATAATGAAAACCTATACTTTGTTTCGGTCGAGTTCCCCATTCAAATGCATGTAACAGTGAGAAACGCACTGTCTTGGCGAAAGAAAGCGTTTTTGTACAACTTCATAGAAATAGCTGTAACTTTTGATAGAAGACTCGGATACACATGTTTATGGCTTTATCTTATAGAACTCAAGGTTCCCGTGCTGGGAAAACAGGTTTTGCAGCTGTTTGAGCTAAGATTTCCAAGTTATTCACATAATGAAAACCTATACTTTGTTTCGGTCGAGTTCCCCATTCAAATGCATGTAACAGTGAGAAACGCACTGTCTTGGCGAAAGAAAGCGTTTTTGTACAACTTCATAGAAATAGCTGTAACTTTTGATAGAAGACTCGGATACACATGTTTATGGCTTTATCTTATAGAACTCAAGGTTCCCGTGCTGGGAAAACAGGTTTTGCAGCTGTTTGAGCTAAGATTTCCAAGTTATTCACATAATGAAAACCTATACTTTGTTTCGGTCGAGTTCCCCATTCAAATGCATGTAACAGTGAGAAACGCACTGTCTTGGCGAAAGAAAGCGTTTTTGTACAACTTCATAGAAATAGCTGTAACTTTTGATAGAAGACTCGGATACACATGTTTATGGCTTTATCTTATAGAACTCAAGGTTCCCGTGCTGGGAAAACAGGTTTTGCAGCTGTTTGAGCTAAGATTTCCAAGTTATTCACATAATGAAAACCTATACTTTGTTTCGGTCGAGTTCCCCATTCAAATGCATGTAACAGTGAGAAACGCACTGTCTTGGCGAAAGAAAGCGTTTTTGTACAACTTCATAGAAATAGCTGTAACTTTTGATAGAAGACTCGGATACACATGTTTATGGCTTTATCTTATAGAACTCAAGGTTCCCGTGCTGGGAAAACAGGTTTTGCAGCTGTTTGAGCTAAGATTTCCAAGTTATTCACATAATGAAAACCTATACTTTGTTTCGGTCGAGTTCCCCATTCAAATGCATGTAACAGTGAGAAACGCACTGTCTTGGCGAAAGAAAGCGTTTTTGTACAACTTCATAGAAATAGCTGTAACTTTTGATAGAAGACTCGGATACACATGTTTATGGCTTTATCTTATAGAACTCAAGGTCTCCGTGCTGGGAAAACAGGTTTTGCAGCTGTTTGAGCTAAGATTTCCAAGTTATTCACATAATGAAAACCTATACTTTGTTTCGGTCGAGTTCCCCATTCAAATGCATGTAACAGTGAGAAACGCACTGTCTTGGCGAAAGAAAGCGTTTTTGTACAACTTCATAGAAATAGCTGTAACTTTTGATAGAAGACTCGGATACACATGTTTATGGCTTTATCTTATAGAACTCAAGGTCTCCGTGCTGGGAAAACAGGTTTTGCAGCTGTTTGAGCTAAGATTTCCAAGTTATTCACATAATGAAAACCTATACTTTGTTTCGGTCGAGTTCCCCATTCAAATGCATGTAACAGTGAGAAACGCACTGTCTTGGCGAAAGAAAGCGTTTTTGTACAACTTCATAGAAATAGCTGTAACTTTTGATAGAAGACTCGGATACACATGTTTATGGCTTTATCTTATAGAACTCAAGGTTCCCGTGCTGGGAAAAAAGGTTTTGCAGCTGTTTGAGCTAAGATTTCCAAGTTATTCACATAATGAAAACCTATACTTTGTTTCGGTCGAGTTCCCCATTCAAATGCATGTAACAGTGAGAAACGCACTGTCTTGGCGAAAGAAAGCGTTTTTGTACAACTTCATAGAAATAGCTGTAACTTTTGATAGAAGACTCGGATACACATGTTTATGGCTTTATCTTATAGAACTCAAGGTTCCCGTGCTGGGAAAACAGGTTTTGCAGCTGTTTGAGCTAAGATTTCCAAGTTATTCACATAATGAAAACCTATACTTTGTTTCGGTCGAGTTCCCCATTCAAATGCATGTAACAGTGAGAAACGCACTGTCTTGGCGAAAGAAAGCGTTTTTGTACAACTTCATAGAAATAGCTGTAACTTTTGATAGAAGACTCGGATACACATGTTTATGGCTTTATCTTATAGAACTCAAGGTTCCCGTGCTGGGAAAACAGGTTTTGCAGCTGTTTGAGCTAAGATTTCCAAGTTATTCACATAATGAAAACCTATACTTTGTTTCGGTCGAGTTCCCCATTCAAATGCATGTAACAGTGAGAAACGCACTGTCTTGGCGAAAGAAAGCGTTTTTGTACAACTTCATAGAAATAGCTGTAACTTTTGATAGAAGACTCGGATACACATGTTTATGGCTTTATCTTATAGAACTCAAGGTTCCCGTGCTGGGAAAACAGGTTTTGCAGCTGTTTGAGCTAAGATTTCCAAGTTATTCACATAATGAAAACCTATACTTTGTTTCGGTCGAGTTCCCCATTCAAATGCATGTAACAGTGAGAAACGCACTGTCTTGGCGAAAGAAAGCGTTTTTGTACAACTTCATAGAAATAGCTGTAACTTTTGATAGAAGACTCGGATACACATGTTTATGGCTTTATCTTATAGAACTCAAGGTTCCCGTGCTGGGAAAACAGGTTTTGCAGCTGTTTGAGCTAAGATTTCCAAGTTATTCACATAATGAAAACCTATACTTTGTTTCGGTCGAGTTCCCCATTCAAATGCATGTAACAGTGAGAAACGCACTGTCTTGGCGAAAGAAAGCGTTTTTGTACAACTTCATAGAAATAGCTGTAACTTTTGATAGAAGACTCGGATACACATGTTTATGGCTTTATCTTATAGAACTCAAGGTCTCCGTGCTGGGAAAACAGGTTTTGCAGCTGTTTGAGCTAAGATTTCCAAGTTATTCACATAATGAAAACCTATACTTTGTTTCGGTCGAGTTCCCCATTCAAATGCATGTAACAGTGAGAAACGCACTGTCTTGGCGAAAGAAAGCGTTTTTGTACAACTTCATAGAAATAGCTGTAACTTTTGATAGAAGACTCGGATACACATGTTTATGGCTTTATCTTATAGAACTCAAGGTTCCCGTGCTGGGAAAACAGGTTTTGCAGCTGTTTGAGCTAAGATTTCCAAGTTATTCACATAATGAAAACCTATACTTTGTTTCGGTCGAGTTCCCCATTCAAATGCATGTAACAGTGAGAAACGCACTGTCTTGGCGAAAGAAAGCGTTTTTGTACAACTTCATAGAAATAGCTGTAACTTTTGATAGAAGACTCGGATACACATGTTTATGGCTTTATCTTATAGAACTCAAGGTTCCCGTGCTGGGAAAACAGGTTTTGCAGCTGTTTGAGCTAAGATTTCCAAGTTATTCACATAATGAAAACCTATACTTTGTTTCGGTCGAGTTCCCCATTCAAATGCATGTAACAGTGAGAAACGCACTGTCTTGGCGAAAGAAAGCGTTTTTGTACAACTTCATAGAAATAGCTGTAACTTTTGATAGAAGACTCGGATACACATGTTTATGGCTTTATCTTATAGAACTCAAGGTTCCCGTGCTGGGAAAACAGGTTTTGCAGCTGTTTGAGCTAAGATTTCCAAGTTATTCACATAATGAAAACCTATACTTTGTTTCGGTCGAGTTCCCCATTCAAATGCATGTAACAGTGAGAAACGCACTGTCTTGGCGAAAGAAAGCGTTTTTGTACAACTTCATAGAAATAGCTGTAACTTTTGATAGAAGACTCGGATACACATGTTTATGGCTTTATCTTATAGAACTCAAGGTTCCCGTGCTGGGAAAACAGGTTTTGCAGCTGTTTGAGCTAAGATTTCCAAGTTATTCACATAATGAAAACCTATACTTTGTTTCGGTCGAGTTCCCCATTCAAATGCATGTAACAGTGAGAAACGCACTGTCTTGGCGAAAGAAAGCGTTTTTGTACAACTTCATAGAAATAGCTGTAACTTTTGATAGAAGACTCGGATACACATGTTTATGGCTTTATCTTATAGAACTCAAGGTTCCCGTGCTGGGAAAACAGGTTTTGCAGCTGTTTGAGCTAAGATTTCCAAGTTATTCACATAATGAAAACCTATACTTTGTTTCGGTCGAGTTCCCCATTCAAATGCATGTAACAGTGAGAAACGCACTGTCTTGGCGAAAGAAAGCGTTTTTGTACAACTTCATAGAAATAGCTGTAACTTTTGATAGAAGACTCGGATACACATGTTTATGGCTTTATCTTATAGAACTCAAGGTTCCCGTGCTGGGAAAACAGGTTTTGCAGCTGTTTGAGCTAAGATTTCCAAGTTATTCACATAATGAAAACCTATACTTTGTTTCGGTCGAGTTCCCCATTCAAATGCATGTAACAGTGAGAAACGCACTGTCTTGGCGAAAGAAAGCGTTTTTGTACAACTTCATAGAAATAGCTGTAACTTTTGATAGAAGACTCGGATACACATGTTTATGGCTTTATCTTATAGAACTCAAGGTTCCCGTGCTGGGAAAACAGGTTTTGCAGCTGTTTGAGCTAAGATTTCCAAGTTATTCACATAATGAAAACCTATACTTTGTTTCGGTCGAGTTCCCCATTCAAATGCATGTAACAGTGAGAAACGCACTGTCTTGGCGAAAGAAAGCGTTTTTGTACAACTTCATAGAAATAGCTGTAACTTTTGATAGAAGACTCGGATACACATGTTTATGGCTTTATCTTATAGAACTCAAGGTTCCCGTGCTGGGAAAACAGGTTTTGCAGCTGTTTGAGCTAAGATTTCCAAGTTATTCACATAATGAAAACCTATACTTTGTTTCGGTCGAGTTCCCCATTCAAATGCATGTAACAGTGAGAAACGCACTGTCTTGGCGAAAGAAAGCGTTTTTGTACAACTTCATAGAAATAGCTGTAACTTTTGATAGAAGACTCGGATACACATGTTTATGGCTTTATCTTATAGAACTCAAGGTTCCCGTGCTGGGAAAACAGGTTTTGCAGCTGTTTGAGCTAAGATTTCCAAGTTATTCACATAATGAAAACCTATACTTTGTTTCGGTCGAGTTCCCCATTCAAATGCATGTAACAGTGAGAAACGCACTGTCTTGGCGAAAGAAAGCGTTTTTGTACAACTTCATAGAAATAGCTGTAACTTTTGATAGAAGACTCGGATACACATGTTTATGGCTTTATCTTATAGAACTCAAGGTCTCCGTGCTGGGAAAACAGGTTTTGCAGCTGTTTGAGCTAAGATTTCCAAGTTATTGACATAATGAAAACCTATACTTTGTTTCGGTCGAGTTCCCCATTCAAATGCATGTAACAGTGAGAAACGCACTGTCTTGGCGAAAGAAAGCGTTTTTGTACAACTTCATAGAAATAGCTGTAACTTTTGATAGAAGACTCGGATACACATGTTTATGGCTTTATCTTATAGAACTCAAGGTCTCCGTGCTGGGAAAACAGGTTTTGCAGCTGTTTGAGCTAAGATTTCCAAGTTATTCACATAATGAAAACCTATACTTTGTTTCGGTCGAGTTCCCCATTCAAATGCATGTAACAGTGAGAAACGCACTGTCTTGGCGAAAGAAAGCGTTTTTGTACAACTTCATATAAATAGCTGTAACTTTTGATAGAAGACTCGGATACACATGTTTATGGCTTTATCTTATAGAACTCAAGGTTCCCGTGCTGGGAAAAAAGGTTTTGCAGCTGTTTGAGCTAAGATTTCCAAGTTATTCACATAATGAAAACCTATACTTTGTTTCGGTCGAGTTCCCCATTCAAATGCATGTAACAGTGAGAAACGCACTGTCTTGGCGAAAGAAAGCGTTTTTGTACAACTTCATAGAAATAGCTGTAACTTTTGATAGAAGACTCGGATACACATGTTTATGGCTTTATCTTATAGAACTCAAGGTTCCCGTGCTGGGAAAACAGGTTTTGCAGCTGTTTGAGCTAAGATTTCCAAGTTATTCACATAATGAAAACCTATACTTTGTTTCGGTCGAGTTCCCCATTCAAATGCATGTAACAGTGAGAAACGCACTGTCTTGGCGAAAGAAAGCGTTTTTGTACAACTTCATAGAAATAGCTGTAACTTTTGATAGAAGACTCGGATACACATGTTTATGGCTTTATCTTATAGAACTCAAGGTTCCCGTGCTGGGAAAACAGGTTTTGCAGCTGTTTGAGCTAAGATTTCCAAGTTATTCACATAATGAAAACCTATACTTTGTTTCGGTCGAGTTCCCCATTCAAATGCATGTAACAGTGAGAAACGCACTGTCTTGGCGAAAGAAAGCGTTTTTGTACAACTTCATAGAAATAGCTGTAACTTTTGATAGAAGACTCGGATACACATGTTTATGGCTTTATCTTATAGAACTCAAGGTCTCCGTGCTGGGAAAACAGGTTTTGCAGCTGTTTGAGCTAAGATTTCCAAGTTATTCACATAATGAAAACCTATACTTTGTTTCGGTCGAGTTCCCCATTCAAATGCATGTAACAGTGAGAAACGCACTGTCTTGGCGAAAGAAAGCGTTTTTGTACAACTTCATAGAAATAGCTGTAACTTTTGATAGAAGACTCGGATACACATGTTTATGGCTTTATCTTATAGAACTCAAGGTTCCCGTGCTGGGAAAACAGGTTTTGCAGCTGTTTGAGCTAAGATTTCCAAGTTATTCACATAATGAAAACCTATACTTTGTTTCGGTCGAGTTCCCCATTCAAATGCATGTAACAGTGAGAAACGCACTGTCTTGGCGAAAGAAAGCGTTTTTGTACAACTTCATAGAAATAGCTGTAACTTTTGATAGAAGACTCGGATACACATGTTTATGGCTTTATCTTATAGAACTCAAGGTTCCCGTGCTGGGAAAACAGGTTTTGCAGCTGTTTGAGCTAAGATTTCCAAGTTATTCACATAATGAAAACCTATACTTTGTTTCGGTCGAGTTCCCCATTCAAATGCATGTAACAGTGAGAAACGCACTGTCTTGGCGAAAGAAAGCGTTTTTGTACAACTTCATAGAAATAGCTGTAACTTTTGATAGAAGACTCGGATACACATGTTTATGGCTTTATCTTATAGAACTCAAGGTCTCCGTGCTGGGAAAACAGGTTTTGCAGCTGTTTGAGCTAAGATTTCCAAGTTATTCACATAATGAAAACCTATACTTTGTTTCGGTCGAGTTCCCCATTCAAATGCATGTAACAGTGAGAAACGCACTGTCTTGGCGAAAGAAAGCGTTTTTGTACAACTTCATAGAAATAGCTGTAACTTTTGATAGAAGACTCGGATACACATGTTTATGGCTTTATCTTATAGAACTCAAGGTCTCCGTGCTGGGAAAACAGGTTTTGCAGCTGTTTGAGCTAAGATTTCCAAGTTATTCACATAATGAAAACCTATACTTTGTTTCGGTCGAGTTCCCCATTCAAATGCATGTAACAGTGAGAAACGCACTGTCTTGGCGAAAGAAAGCGTTTTTGTACAACTTCATAGAAATAGCTGTAACTTTTGATAGAAGACTCGGATACACATGTTTATGGCTTTATCTTATAGAACTCAAGGTTCCCGTGCTGGGAAAACAGGTTTTGCAGCTGTTTGAGCTAAGATTTCCAAGTTATTCACATAATGAAAACCTATACTTTGTTTCGGTCGAGTTCCCCATTCAAATGCATGTAACAGTGAGAAACGCACTGTCTTGGCGAAAGAAAGCGTTTTTGTACAACTTCATAGAAATAGCTGTAACTTTTGATAGAAGACTCGGATACACATGTTTATGGCTTTATCTTATAGAACTCAAGGTTCCCGTGCTGGGAAAACAGGTTTTGCAGCTGTTTGAGCTAAGATTTCCAAGTTATTCACATAATGAAAACCTATACTTTGTTTCGGTCGAGTTCCCCATTCAAATGCATGTAACAGTGAGAAACGCACTGTCTTGGCGAAAGAAAGCGTTTTTGTACAACTTCATAGAAATAGCTGTAACTTTTGATAGAAGACTCGGATACACATGTTTATGGCTTTATCTTATAGAACTCAAGGTTCCCGTGCTGGGAAAACAGGTTTTGCAGCTGTTTGAGCTAAGATTTCCAAGTTATTCACATAATGAAAACCTATACTTTGTTTCGGTCGAGTTCCCCATTCAAATGCATGTAACAGTGAGAAACGCACTGTCTTGGCGAAAGAAAGCGTTTTTGTACAACTTCATAGAAATAGCTGTAACTTTTGATAGAAGACTCGGATACACATGTTTATGGCTTTATCTTATAGAACTCAAGGTTCCCGTGCTGGGAAAACAGGTTTTGCAGCTGTTTGAGCTAAGATTTCCAAGTTATTCACATAATGAAAACCTATACTTTGTTTCGGTCGAGTTCCCCATTCAAATGCATGTAACAGTGAGAAACGCACTGTCTTGGCGAAAGAAAGCGTTTTTGTACAACTTCATAGAAATAGCTGTAACTTTTGATAGAAGACTCGGATACACATGTTTATGGCTTTATCTTATAGAACTCAAGGTCTCCGTGCTGGGAAAACAGGTTTTGCAGCTGTTTGAGCTAAGATTTCCAAGTTATTCACATAATGAAAACCTATACTTTGTTTCGGTCGAGTTCCCCATTCAAATGCATGTAACAGTGAGAAACGCACTGTCTTGGCGAAAGAAAGCGTTTTTGTACAACTTCATAGAAATAGCTGTAACTTTTGATAGAAGACTCGGATACACATGTTTATGGCTTTATCTTATAGAACTCAAGGTTCCCGTGCTGGGAAAACAGGTTTTGCAGCTGTTTGAGCTAAGATTTCCAAGTTATTCACATAATGAAAACCTATACTTTGTTTCGGTCGAGTTCCCCATTCAAATGCATGTAACAGTGAGAAACGCACTGTCTTGGCGAAAGAAAGCGTTTTTGTACAACTTCATAGAAATAGCTGTAACTTTTGATAGAAGACTCGGATACACATGTTTATGGCTTTATCTTATAGAACTCAAGGTTCCCGTGCTGGGAAAACAGGTTTTGCAGCTGTTTGAGCTAAGATTTCCAAGTTATTCACATAATGAAAACCTATACTTTGTTTCGGTCGAGTTCCCCATTCAAATGCATGTAACAGTGAGAAACGCACTGTCTTGGCGAAAGAAAGCGTTTTTGTACAACTTCATAGAAATAGCTGTAACTTTTGATAGAAGACTCGGATACACATGTTTATGGCTTTATCTTATAGAACTCAAGGTTCCCGTGCTGGGAAAACAGGTTTTGCAGCTGTTTGAGCTAAGATTTCCAAGTTATTCACATAATGAAAACCTATACTTTGTTTCGGTCGAGTTCCCCATTCAAATGCATGTAACAGTGAGAAACGCACTGTCTTGGCGAAAGAAAGCGTTTTTGTACAACTTCATAGAAATAGCTGTAACTTTTGATAGAAGACTCGGATACACATGTTTATGGCTTTATCTTATAGAACTCAAGGTTCCCGTGCTGGGAAAACAGGTTTTGCAGCTGTTTGAGCTAAGATTTCCAAGTTATTCACATAATGAAAACCTATACTTTGTTTCGGTCGAGTTCCCCATTCAAATGCATGTAACAGTGAGAAACGCACTGTCTTGGCGAAAGAAAGCGTTTTTGTACAACTTCATAGAAATAGCTGTAACTTTTGATAGAAGACTCGGATACACATGTTTATGGCTTTATCTTATAGAACTCAAGGTTCCCGTGCTGGGAAAACAGGTTTTGCAGCTGTTTGAGCTAAGATTTCCAAGTTATTCACATAATGAAAACCTATACTTTGTTTCGGTCGAGTTCCCCATTCAAATGCATGTAACAGTGAGAAACGCACTGTCTTGGCGAAAGAAAGCGTTTTTGTACAACTTCATAGAAATAGCTGTAACTTTTGATAGAAGACTCGGATACACATGTTTATGGCTTTATCTTATAGAACTCAAGGTTCCCGTGCTGGGAAAACAGGTTTTGCAGCTGTTTGAGCTAAGATTTCCAAGTTATTCACATAATGAAAACCTATACTTTGTTTCGGTCGAGTTCCCCATTCAAATGCATGTAACAGTGAGAAACGCACTGTCTTGGCGAAAGAAAGCGTTTTTGTACAACTTCATAGAAATAGCTGTAACTTTTGATAGAAGACTCGGATACACATGTTTATGGCTTTATCTTATAGAACTCAAGGTTCCCGTGCTGGGAAAACAGGTTTTGCAGCTGTTTGAGCTAAGATTTCCAAGTTATTCACATAATGAAAACCTATACTTTGTTTCGGTCGAGTTCCCCATTCAAATGCATGTAACAGTGAGAAACGCACTGTCTTGGCGAAAGAAAGCGTTTTTGTACAACTTCATAGAAATAGCTGTAACTTTTGATAGAAGACTCGGATACACATGTTTATGGCTTTATCTTATAGAACTCAAGGTTCCCGTGCTGGGAAAAAAGGTTTTGCAGCTGTTTGAGCTAAGATTTCCAAGTTATTCACATAATGAAAACCTATACTTTGTTTCGGTCGAGTTCCCCATTCAAATGCATGTAACAGTGAGAAACGCACTGTCTTGGCGAAAGAAAGCGTTTTTGTACAACTTCATAGAAATAGCTGTAACTTTTGATAGAAGACTCGGATACACATGTTTATGGCTTTATCTTATAGAACTCAAGGTTCCCGTGCTGGGAAAACAGGTTTTGCAGCTGTTTGAGCTAAGATTTCCAAGTTATTCACATAATGAAAACCTATACTTTGTTTCGGTCGAGTTCCCCATTCAAATGCATGTAACAGTGAGAAACGCACTGTCTTGGCGAAAGAAAGCATTTTTGTACAACTTCATAGAAATAGCTGTAACTTTTGATAGAAGACTCGGATACACATGTTTATGGCTTTATCTTATAGAACTCAAGGTTCCCGTGCTGGGAAAACAGGTTTTGCAGCTGTTTGAGCTAAGATTTCCAAGTTATTCACATAATGAAAACCTATACTTTGTTTCGGTCGAGTTCCCCATTCAAATGCATGTAACAGTGAGAAACGCACTGTCTTGGCGAAAGAAAGCGTTTTTGTACAACTTCATAGAAATAGCTGTAACTTTTGATAGAAGACTCGGATACACATGTTTATGGCTTTATCTTATAGAACTCAAGGTTCCCGTGCTGGGAAAACAGGTTTTGCAGCTGTTTGAGCTAAGATTTCCAAGTTATTCACATAATGAAAACCTATACTTTGTTTCGGTCGAGTTCCCCATTCAAATGCATGTAACAGTGAGAAACGCACTGTCTTGGCGAAAGAAAGCGTTTTTGTACAACTTCATAGAAATAGCTGTAACTTTTGATAGAAGACTCGGATACACATGTTTATGGCTTTATCTTATAGAACTCAAGGTTCCCGTGCTGGGAAACCAGGTTTTGCAGCTGTTTGAGCTAAGATTTCCAAGTTATTCACATAATGAAAACCTATACTTTGTTTCGGTCGAGTTCCCCATTCAAATGCATGTAACAGTGAGAAACGCACTGTCTTGGCGAAAGAAAGCGTTTTTGTACAACTTCATAGAAATAGCTGTAACTTTTGATAGAAGACTCGGATACACATGTTTATGGCTTTATCTTATAGAACTCAAGGTTCCCGTGCTGGGAAAAAAGGTTTTGCAGCTGTTTGAGCTAAGATTTCCAAGTTATTCACATAATGAAAACCTATACTTTGTTTCGGTCGAGTTCCCCATTCAAATGCATGTAACAGTGAGAAACGCACTGTCTTGGCGAAAGAAAGCGTTTTTGTACAACTTCATAGAAATAGCTGTAACTTTTGATAGAAGACTCGGATACACATGTTTATGGCTTTATCTTATAGAACTCAAGGTTCCCGTGCTGGGAAAACAGGTTTTGCAGCTGTTTGAGCTAAGATTTCCAAGTTATTCACATAATGAAAACCTATACTTTGTTTCGGTCGAGTTCCCCATTCAAATGCATGTAACAGTGAGAAACGCACTGTCTTGGCGAAAGAAAGCATTTTTGTACAACTTCATAGAAATAGCTGTAACTTTTGATAGAAGACTCGGATACACATGTTTATGGCTTTATCTTATAGAACTCAAGGTTCCCGTGCTGGGAAAACAGGTTTTGCAGCTGTTTGAGCTAAGATTTCCAAGTTATTGACATAATGAAAACCTATACTTTGTTTCGGTCGAGTTCCCCATTCAAATGCATGTAACAGTGAGAAACGCACTGTCTTGGCGAAAGAAAGCGTTTTTGTACAACTTCATAGAAATAGCTGTAACTTTTGATAGAAGACTCGGATACACATGTTTATGGCTTTATCTTATAGAACTCAAGGTTCCCGTGCTGGGAAAACAGGTTTTGCAGCTGTTTGAGCTAAGATTTCCAAGTTATTCACATAATGAAAACCTATACTTTGTTTCGGTCGAGTTCCCCATTCAAATGCATGTAACAGTGAGAAACGCACTGTCTTGGCGAAAGAAAGCGTTTTTGTACAACTTCATAGAAATAGCTGTAACTTTTGATAGAAGACTCGGATACACATGTTTATGGCTTTATCTTATAGAACTCAAGGTTCCCGTGCTGGGAAAACAGGTTTTGCAGCTGTTTGAGCTAAGATTTCCAAGTTATTCACATAATGAAAACCTATACTTTGTTTCGGTCGAGTTCCCCATTCAAATGCATGTAACAGTGAGAAACGCACTGTCTTGGCGAAAGAAAGCGTTTTTGTACAACTTCATAGAAATAGCTGTAACTTTTGATAGAAGACTCGGATACACATGTTTATGGCTTTATCTTATAGAACTCAAGGTCTCCGTGCTGGGAAAACAGGTTTTGCAGCTGTTTGAGCTAAGATTTCCAAGTTATTGACATAATGAAAACCTATACTTTGTTTCGGTCGAGTTCCCCATTCAAATGCATGTAACAGTGAGAAACGCACTGTCTTGGCGAAAGAAAGCGTTTTTGTACAACTTCATAGAAATAGCTGTAACTTTTGATAGAAGACTCGGATACACATGTTTATGGCTTTATCTTATAGAACTCAAGGTTCCCGTGCTGGGAAAACAGGTTTTGCAGCTGTTTGAGCTAAGATTTCCAAGTTATTCACATAATGAAAACCTATACTTTGTTTCGGTCGAGTTCCCCATTCAAATGCATGTAACAGTGAGAAACGCACTGTCTTGGCGAAAGAAAGCGTTTTTGTACAACTTCATAGAAATAGCTGTAACTTTTGATAGAAGACTCGGATACACATGTTTATGGCTTTATCTTATAGAACTCAAGGTTCCCGTGCTGGGAAAACAGGTTTTGCAGCTGTTTGAGCTAAGATTTCCAAGTTATTCACATAATGAAAACCTATACTTTGTTTCGGTCGAGTTCCCCATTCAAATGCATGTAACAGTGAGAAACGCACTGTCTTGGCGAAAGAAAGCGTTTTTGTACAACTTCATAGAAATAGCTGTAACTTTTGATAGAAGACTCGGATACACATGTTTATGGCTTTATCTTATAGAACTCAAGGTCTCCGTGCTGGGAAAACAGGTTTTGCAGCTGTTTGAGCTAAGATTTCCAAGTTATTCACATAATGAAAACCTATACTTTGTTTCGGTCGAGTTCCCCATTCAAATGCATGTAACAGTGAGAAACGCACTGTCTTGGCGAAAGAAAGCGTTTTTGTACAACTTCATAGAAATAGCTGTAACTTTTGATAGAAGACTCGGATACACATGTTTATGGCTTTATCTTATAGAACTCAAGGTTCCCGTGCTGGGAAAACAGGTTTTGCAGCTGTTTGAGCTAAGATTTCCAAGTTATTCACATAATGAAAACCTATACTTTGTTTCGGTCGAGTTCCCCATTCAAATGCATGTAACAGTGAGAAACGCACTGTCTTGGCGAAAGAAAGCGTTTTTGTACAACTTCATAGAAATAGCTGTAACTTTTGATAGAAGACTCGGATACACATGTTTATGGCTTTATCTTATAGAACTCAAGGTTCCCGTGCTGGGAAAACAGGTTTTGCAGCTGTTTGAGCTAAGATTTCCAAGTTATTCACATAATGAAAACCTATACTTTGTTTCGGTCGAGTTCCCCATTCAAATGCATGTAACAGTGAGAAACGCACTGTCTTGGCGAAAGAAAGCGTTTTTGTACAACTTCATAGAAATAGCTGTAACTTTTGATAGAAGACTCGGATACACATGTTTATGGCTTTATCTTATAGAACTCAAGGTTCCCGTGCTGGGAAAACAGGTTTTGCAGCTGTTTGAGCTAAGATTTCCAAGTTATTCACATAATGAAAACCTATACTTTGTTTCGGTCGAGTTCCCCATTCAAATGCATGTAACAGTGAGAAACGCACTGTCTTGGCGAAAGAAAGCGTTTTTGTACAACTTCATAGAAATAGCTGTAACTTTTGATAGAAGACTCGGATACACATGTTTATGGCTTTATCTTATAGAACTCAAGGTTCCCGTGCTGGGAAAACAGGTTTTGCAGCTGTTTGAGCTAAGATTTCCAAGTTATTCACATAATGAAAACCTATACTTTGTTTCGGTCGAGTTCCCCATTCAAATGCATGTAACAGTGAGAAACGCACTGTCTTGGCGAAAGAAAGCGTTTTTGTACAACTTCATAGAAATAGCTGTAACTTTTGATAGAAGACTCGGATACACATGTTTATGGCTTTATCTTATAGAACTCAAGGTTCCCGTGCTGGGAAAACAGGTTTTGCAGCTGTTTGAGCTAAGATTTCCAAGTTATTCACATAATGAAAACCTATACTTTGTTTCGGTCGAGTTCCCCATTCAAATGCATGTAACAGTGAGAAACGCACTGTCTTGGCGAAAGAAAGCGTTTTTGTACAACTTCATAGAAATAGCTGTAACTTTTGATAGAAGACTCGGATACACATGTTTATGGCTTTATCTTATAGAACTCAAGGTTCCCGTGCTGGGAAAACAGGTTTTGCAGCTGTTTGAGCTAAGATTTCCAAGTTATTCACATAATGAAAACCTATACTTTGTTTCGGTCGAGTTCCCCATTCAAATGCATGTAACAGTGAGAAACGCACTGTCTTGGCGAAAGAAAGCGTTTTTGTACAACTTCATAGAAATAGCTGTAACTTTTGATAGAAGACTCGGATACACATGTTTATGGCTTTATCTTATAGAACTCAAGGTTCCCGTGCTGGGAAAACAGGTTTTGCAGCTGTTTGAGCTAAGATTTCCAAGTTATTCACATAATGAAAACCTATACTTTGTTTCGGTCGAGTTCCCCATTCAAATGCATGTAACAGTGAGAAACGCACTGTCTTGGCGAAAGAAAGCGTTTTTGTACAACTTCATAGAAATAGCTGTAACTTTTGATAGAAGACTCGGATACACATGTTTATGGCTTTATCTTATAGAACTCAAGGTCTCCGTGCTGGGAAAACAGGTTTTGCAGCTGTTTGAGCTAAGATTTCCAAGTTATTCACATAATGAAAACCTATACTTTGTTTCGGTCGAGTTCCCCATTCAAATGCATGTAACAGTGAGAAACGCACTGTCTTGGCGAAAGAAAGCGTTTTTGTACAACTTCATAGAAATAGCTGTAACTTTTGATAGAAGACTCGGATACACATGTTTATGGCTTTATCTTATAGAACTCAAGGTTCCCGTGCTGGGAAAACAGGTTTTGCAGCTGTTTGAGCTAAGATTTCCAAGTTATTCACATAATGAAAACCTATACTTTGTTTCGGTCGAGTTCCCCATTCAAATGCATGTAACAGTGAGAAACGCACTGTCTTGGCGAAAGAAAGCGTTTTTGTACAACTTCATAGAAATAGCTGTAACTTTTGATAGAAGACTCGGATACACATGTTTATGGCTTTATCTTATAGAACTCAAGGTTCCCGTGCTGGGAAAACAGGTTTTGCAGCTGTTTGAGCTAAGATTTCCAAGTTATTCACATAATGAAAACCTATACTTTGTTTCGGTCGAGTTCCCCATTCAAATGCATGTAACAGTGAGAAACGCACTGTCTTGGCGAAAGAAAGCGTTTTTGTACAACTTCATAGAAATAGCTGTAACTTTTGATAGAAGACTCGGATACACATGTTTATGGCTTTATCTTATAGAACTCAAGGTTCCCGTGCTGGGAAAACAGGTTTTGCAGCTGTTTGAGCTAAGATTTCCAAGTTATTCACATAATGAAAACCTATACTTTGTTTCGGTCGAGTTCCCCATTCAAATGCATGTAACAGTGAGAAACGCACTGTCTTGGCGAAAGAAAGCGTTTTTGTACAACTTCATAGAAATAGCTGTAACTTTTGATAGAAGACTCGGATACACATGTTTATGGCTTTATCTTATAGAACTCAAGGTCTCCGTGCTGGGAAAACAGGTTTTGCAGCTGTTTGAGCTAAGATTTCCAAGTTATTCACATAATGAAAACCTATACTTTGTTTCGGTCGAGTTCCCCATTCAAATGCATGTAACAGTGAGAAACGCACTGTCTTGGCGAAAGAAAGCGTTTTTGTACAACTTCATAGAAATAGCTGTAACTTTTGATAGAAGACTCGGATACACATGTTTATGGCTTTATCTTATAGAACTCAAGGTTCCCGTGCTGGGAAAACAGGTTTTGCAGCTGTTTGAGCTAAGATTTCCAAGTTATTCACATAATGAAAACCTATACTTTGTTTCGGTCGAGTTCCCCATTCAAATGCATGTAACAGTGAGAAACGCACTGTCTTGGCGAAAGAAAGCGTTTTTGTACAACTTCATAGAAATAGCTGTAACTTTTGATAGAAGACTCGGATACACATGTTTATGGCTTTATCTTATAGAACTCAAGGTCTCCGTGCTGGGAAAACAGGTTTTGCAGCTGTTTGAGCTAAGATTTCCAAGTTATTCACATAATGAAAACCTATACTTTGTTTCGGTCGAGTTCCCCATTCAAATGCATGTAACAGTGAGAAACGCACTGTCTTGGCGAAAGAAAGCGTTTTTGTACAACTTCATAGAAATAGCTGTAACTTTTGATAGAAGACTCGGATACACATGTTTATGGCTTTATCTTATAGAACTCAAGGTTCCCGTGCTGGGAAAACAGGTTTTGCAGCTGTTTGAGCTAAGATTTCCAAGTTATTCACATAATGAAAACCTATACTTTGTTTCGGTCGAGTTCCCCATTCAAATGCATGTAACAGTGAGAAACGCACTGTCTTGGCGAAAGAAAGCGTTTTTGTACAACTTCATATAAATAGCTGTAACTTTTGATAGAAGACTCGGATACACATGTTTATGGCTTTATCTTATAGAACTCAAGGTTCCCGTGCTGGGAAAAAAGGTTTTGCAGCTGTTTGAGCTAAGATTTCCAAGTTATTCACATAATGAAAACCTATACTTTGTTTCGGTCGAGTTCCCCATTCAAATGCATGTAACAGTGAGAAACGCACTGTCTTGGCGAAAGAAAGCGTTTTTGTACAACTTCATAGAAATAGCTGTAACTTTTGATAGAAGACTCGGATACACATGTTTATGGCTTTATCTTATAGAACTCAAGGTTCCCGTGCTGGGAAAACAGGTTTTGCAGCTGTTTGAGCTAAGATTTCCAAGTTATTCACATAATGAAAACCTATACTTTGTTTCGGTCGAGTTCCCCATTCAAATGCATGTAACAGTGAGAAACGCACTGTCTTGGCGAAAGAAAGCGTTTTTGTACAACTTCATAGAAATAGCTGTAACTTTTGATAGAAGACTCGGATACACATGTTTATGGCTTTATCTTATAGAACTCAAGGTTCCCGTGCTGGGAAAAAAGGTTTTGCAGCTGTTTGAGCTAAGATTTCCAAGTTATTCACATAATGAAAACCTATACTTTGTTTCGGTCGAGTTCCCCATTCAAATGCATGTAACAGTGAGAAACGCACTGTCTTGGCGAAAGAAAGCGTTTTTGTACAACTTCATAGAAATAGCTGTAACTTTTGATAGAAGACTCGGATACACATGTTTATGGCTTTATCTTATAGAACTCAAGGTTCCCGTGCTGGGAAAACAGGTTTTGCAGCTGTTTGAGCTAAGATTTCCAAGTTATTCACATAATGAAAACCTATACTTTGTTTCGGTCGAGTTCCCCATTCAAATGCATGTAACAGTGAGAAACGCACTGTCTTGGCGAAAGAAAGCGTTTTTGTACAACTTCATAGAAATAGCTGTAACTTTTGATAGAAGACTCGGATACACATGTTTATGGCTTTATCTTATAGAACTCAAGGTCTCCGTGCTGGGAAAACAGGTTTTGCAGCTGTTTGAGCTAAGATTTCCAAGTTATTCACATAATGAAAACCTATACTTTGTTTCGGTCGAGTTCCCCATTCAAATGCATGTAACAGTGAGAAACGCACTGTCTTGGCGAAAGAAAGCGTTTTTGTACAACTTCATAGAAATAGCTGTAACTTTTGATAGAAGACTCGGATACACATGTTTATGGCTTTATCTTATAGAACTCAAGGTTCCCGTGCTGGGAAAACAGGTTTTGCAGCTGTTTGAGCTAAGATTTCCAAGTTATTCACATAATGAAAACCTATACTTTGTTTCGGTCGAGTTCCCCATTCAAATGCATGTAACAGTGAGAAACGCACTGTCTTGGCGAAAGAAAGCGTTTTTGTACAACTTCATAGAAATAGCTGTAACTTTTGATAGAAGACTCGGATACACATGTTTATGGCTTTATCTTATAGAACTCAAGGTTCCCGTGCTGGGAAAACAGGTTTTGCAGCTGTTTGAGCTAAGATTTCCAAGTTATTCACATAATGAAAACCTATACTTTGTTTCGGTCGAGTTCCCCATTCAAATGCATGTAACAGTGAGAAACGCACTGTCTTGGCGAAAGAAAGCGTTTTTGTACAACTTCATAGAAATAGCTGTAACTTTTGATAGAAGACTCGGATACACATGTTTATGGCTTTATCTTATAGAACTCAAGGTTCCCGTGCTGGGAAAACAGGTTTTGCAGCTGTTTGAGCTAAGATTTCCAAGTTATTCACATAATGAAAACCTATACTTTGTTTCGGTCGAGTTCCCCATTCAAATGCATGTAACAGTGAGAAACGCACTGTCTTGGCGAAAGAAAGCGTTTTTGTACAACTTCATAGAAATAGCTGTAACTTTTGATAGAAGACTCGGATACACATGTTTATGGCTTTATCTTATAGAACTCAAGGTCTCCGTGCTGGGAAAACAGGTTTTGCAGCTGTTTGAGCTAAGATTTCCAAGTTATTCACATAATGAAAACCTATACTTTGTTTCGGTCGAGTTCCCCATTCAAATGCATGTAACAGTGAGAAACGCACTGTCTTGGCGAAAGAAAGCGTTTTTGTACAACTTCATAGAAATAGCTGTAACTTTTGATAGAAGACTCGGATACACATGTTTATGGCTTTATCTTATAGAACTCAAGGTTCCCGTGCTGGGAAAACAGGTTTTGCAGCTGTTTGAGCTAAGATTTCCAAGTTATTCACATAATGAAAACCTATACTTTGTTTCGGTCGAGTTCCCCATTCAAATGCATGTAACAGTGAGAAACGCACTGTCTTGGCGAAAGAAAGCGTTTTTGTACAACTTCATAGAAATAGCTGTAACTTTTGATAGAAGACTCGGATACACATGTTTATGGCTTTATCTTATAGAACTCAAGGTCTCCGTGCTGGGAAAACAGGTTTTGCAGCTGTTTGAGCTAAGATTTCCAAGTTATTCACATAATGAAAACCTATACTTTGTTTCGGTCGAGTTCCCCATTCAAATGCATGTAACAGTGAGAAACGCACTGTCTTGGCGAAAGAAAGCGTTTTTGTACAACTTCATAGAAATAGCTGTAACTTTTGATAGAAGACTCGGATACACATGTTTATGGCTTTATCTTATAGAACTCAAGGTTCCCGTGCTGGGAAAACAGGTTTTGCAGCTGTTTGAGCTAAGATTTCCAAGTTATTCACATAATGAAAACCTATACTTTGTTTCGGTCGAGTTCCCCATTCAAATGCATGTAACAGTGAGAAACGCACTGTCTTGGCGAAAGAAAGCGTTTTTGTACAACTTCATATAAATAGCTGTAACTTTTGATAGAAGACTCGGATACACATGTTTATGGCTTTATCTTATAGAACTCAAGGTTCCCGTGCTGGGAAAAAAGGTTTTGCAGCTGTTTGAGCTAAGATTTCCAAGTTATTCACATAATGAAAACCTATACTTTGTTTCGGTCGAGTTCCCCATTCAAATGCATGTAACAGTGAGAAACGCACTGTCTTGGCGAAAGAAAGCGTTTTTGTACAACTTCATAGAAATAGCTGTAACTTTTGATAGAAGACTCGGATACACATGTTTATGGCTTTATCTTATAGAACTCAAGGTTCCCGTGCTGGGAAAACAGGTTTTGCAGCTGTTTGAGCTAAGATTTCCAAGTTATTCACATAATGAAAACCTATACTTTGTTTCGGTCGAGTTCCCCATTCAAATGCATGTAACAGTGAGAAACGCACTGTCTTGGCGAAAGAAAGCGTTTTTGTACAACTTCATAGAAATAGCTGTAACTTTTGATAGAAGACTCGGATACACATGTTTATGGCTTTATCTTATAGAACTCAAGGTTCCCGTGCTGGGAAAACAGGTTTTGCAGCTGTTTGAGCTAAGATTTCCAAGTTATTCACATAATGAAAACCTATACTTTGTTTCGGTCGAGTTCCCCATTCAAATGCATGTAACAGTGAGAAACGCACTGTCTTGGCGAAAGAAAGCGTTTTTGTACAACTTCATAGAAATAGCTGTAACTTTTGATAGAAGACTCGGATACACATGTTTATGGCTTTATCTTATAGAACTCAAGGTCTCCGTGCTGGGAAAACAGGTTTTGCAGCTGTTTGAGCTAAGATTTCCAAGTTATTCACATAATGAAAACCTATACTTTGTTTCGGTCGAGTTCCCCATTCAAATGCATGTAACAGTGAGAAACGCACTGTCTTGGCGAAAGAAAGCGTTTTTGTACAACTTCATAGAAATAGCTGTAACTTTTGATAGAAGACTCGGATACACATGTTTATGGCTTTATCTTATAGAACTCAAGGTTCCCGTGCTGGGAAAACAGGTTTTGCAGCTGTTTGAGCTAAGATTTCCAAGTTATTCACATAATGAAAACCTATACTTTGTTTCGGTCGAGTTCCCCATTCAAATGCATGTAACAGTGAGAAACGCACTGTCTTGGCGAAAGAAAGCGTTTTTGTACAACTTCATAGAAATAGCTGTAACTTTTGATAGAAGACTCGGATACACATGTTTATGGCTTTATCTTATAGAACTCAAGGTTCCCGTGCTGGGAAAACAGGTTTTGCAGCTGTTTGAGCTAAGATTTCCAAGTTATTCACATAATGAAAACCTATACTTTGTTTCGGTCGAGTTCCCCATTCAAATGCATGTAACAGTGAGAAACGCACTGTCTTGGCGAAAGAAAGCGTTTTTGTACAACTTCATAGAAATAGCTGTAACTTTTGATAGAAGACTCGGATACACATGTTTATGGCTTTATCTTATAGAACTCAAGGTCTCCGTGCTGGGAAAACAGGTTTTGCAGCTGTTTGAGCTAAGATTTCCAAGTTATTCACATAATGAAAACCTATACTTTGTTTCGGTCGAGTTCCCCATTCAAATGCATGTAACAGTGAGAAACGCACTGTCTTGGCGAAAGAAAGCGTTTTTGTACAACTTCATAGAAATAGCTGTAACTTTTGATAGAAGACTCGGATACACATGTTTATGGCTTTATCTTATAGAACTCAAGGTTCCCGTGCTGGGAAAACAGGTTTTGCAGCTGTTTGAGCTAAGATTTCCAAGTTATTCACATAATGAAAACCTATACTTTGTTTCGGTCGAGTTCCCCATTCAAATGCATGTAACAGTGAGAAACGCACTGTCTTGGCGAAAGAAAGCGTTTTTGTACAACTTCATAGAAATAGCTGTAACTTTTGATAGAAGACTCGGATACACATGTTTATGGCTTTATCTTATAGAACTCAAGGTTCCCGTGCTGGGAAAACAGGTTTTGCAGCTGTTTGAGCTAAGATTTCCAAGTTATTCACATAATGAAAACCTATACTTTGTTTCGGTCGAGTTCCCCATTCAAATGCATGTAACAGTGAGAAACGCACTGTCTTGGCGAAAGAAAGCGTTTTTGTACAACTTCATAGAAATAGCTGTAACTTTTGATAGAAGACTCGGATACACATGTTTATGGCTTTATCTTATAGAACTCAAGGTTCCCGTGCTGGGAAAACAGGTTTTGCAGCTGTTTGAGCTAAGATTTCCAAGTTATTCACATAATGAAAACCTATACTTTGTTTCGGTCGAGTTCCCCATTCAAATGCATGTAACAGTGAGAAACGCACTGTCTTGGCGAAAGAAAGCGTTTTTGTACAACTTCATAGAAATAGCTGTAACTTTTGATAGAAGACTCGGATACACATGTTTATGGCTTTATCTTATAGAACTCAAGGTTCCCGTGCTGGGAAAACAGGTTTTGCAGCTGTTTGAGCTAAGATTTCCAAGTTATTCACATAATGAAAACCTATACTTTGTTTCGGTCGAGTTCCCCATTCAAATGCATGTAACAGTGAGAAACGCACTGTCTTGGCGAAAGAAAGCGTTTTTGTACAACTTCATAGAAATAGCTGTAACTTTTGATAGAAGACTCGGATACACATGTTTATGGCTTTATCTTATAGAACTCAAGGTTCCCGTGCTGGGAAAACAGGTTTTGCAGCTGTTTGAGCTAAGATTTCCAAGTTATTCACATAATGAAAACCTATACTTTGTTTCGGTCGAGTTCCCCATTCAAATGCATGTAACAGTGAGAAACGCACTGTCTTGGCGAAAGAAAGCGTTTTTGTACAACTTCATAGAAATAGCTGTAACTTTTGATAGAAGACTCGGATACACATGTTTATGGCTTTATCTTATAGAACTCAAGGTTCCCGTGCTGGGAAAACAGGTTTTGCAGCTGTTTGAGCTAAGATTTCCAAGTTATTCACATAATGAAAACCTATACTTTGTTTCGGTCGAGTTCCCCATTCAAATGCATGTAACAGTGAGAAACGCACTGTCTTGGCGAAAGAAAGCGTTTTTGTACAACTTCATAGAAATAGCTGTAACTTTTGATAGAAGACTCGGATACACATGTTTATGGCTTTATCTTATAGAACTCAAGGTCTCCGTGCTGGGAAAACAGGTTTTGCAGCTGTTTGAGCTAAGATTTCCAAGTTATTCACATAATGAAAACCTATACTTTGTTTCGGTCGAGTTCCCCATTCAAATGCATGTAACAGTGAGAAACGCACTGTCTTGGCGAAAGAAAGCGTTTTTGTACAACTTCATAGAAATAGCTGTAACTTTTGATAGAAGACTCGGATACACATGTTTATGGCTTTATCTTATAGAACTCAAGGTTCCCGTGCTGGGAAAACAGGTTTTGCAGCTGTTTGAGCTAAGATTTCCAAGTTATTCACATAATGAAAACCTATACTTTGTTTCGGTCGAGTTCCCCATTCAAATGCATGTAACAGTGAGAAACGCACTGTCTTGGCGAAAGAAAGCGTTTTTGTACAACTTCATAGAAATAGCTGTAACTTTTGATAGAAGACTCGGATACACATGTTTATGGCTTTATCTTATAGAACTCAAGGTTCCCGTGCTGGGAAAACAGGTTTTGCAGCTGTTTGAGCTAAGATTTCCAAGTTATTCACATAATGAAAACCTATACTTTGTTTCGGTCGAGTTCCCCATTCAAATGCATGTAACAGTGAGAAACGCACTGTCTTGGCGAAAGAAAGCGTTTTTGTACAACTTCATAGAAATAGCTGTAACTTTTGATAGAAGACTCGGATACACATGTTTATGGCTTTATCTTATAGAACTCAAGGTCTCCGTGCTGGGAAAACAGGTTTTGCAGCTGTTTGAGCTAAGATTTCCAAGTTATTCACATAATGAAAACCTATACTTTGTTTCGGTCGAGTTCCCCATTCAAATGCATGTAACAGTGAGAAACGCACTGTCTTGGCGAAAGAAAGCGTTTTTGTACAACTTCATAGAAATAGCTGTAACTTTTGATAGAAGACTCGGATACACATGTTTATGGCTTTATCTTATAGAACTCAAGGTTCCCGTGCTGGGAAAACAGGTTTTGCAGCTGTTTGAGCTAAGATTTCCAAGTTATTCACATAATGAAAACCTATACTTTGTTTCGGTCGAGTTCCCCATTCAAATGCATGTAACAGTGAGAAACGCACTGTCTTGGCGAAAGAAAGCGTTTTTGTACAACTTCATAGAAATAGCTGTAACTTTTGATAGAAGACTCGGATACACATGTTTATGGCTTTATCTTATAGAACTCAAGGTTCCCGTGCTGGGAAAACAGGTTTTGCAGCTGTTTGAGCTAAGATTTCCAAGTTATTCACATAATGAAAACCTATACTTTGTTTCGGTCGAGTTCCCCATTCAAATGCATGTAACAGTGAGAAACGCACTGTCTTGGCGAAAGAAAGCGTTTTTGTACAACTTCATAGAAATAGCTGTAACTTTTGATAGAAGACTCGGATACACATGTTTATGGCTTTATCTTATAGAACTCAAGGTTCCCGTGCTGGGAAAACAGGTTTTGCAGCTGTTTGAGCTAAGATTTCCAAGTTATTCACATAATGAAAACCTATACTTTGTTTCGGTCGAGTTCCCCATTCAAATGCATGTAACAGTGAGAAACGCACTGTCTTGGCGAAAGAAAGCGTTTTTGTACAACTTCATAGAAATAGCTGTAACTTTTGATAGAAGACTCGGATACACATGTTTATGGCTTTATCTTATAGAACTCAAGGTCTCCGTGCTGGGAAAACAGGTTTTGCAGCTGTTTGAGCTAAGATTTCCAAGTTATTCACATAATGAAAACCTATACTTTGTTTCGGTCGAGTTCCCCATTCAAATGCATGTAACAGTGAGAAACGCACTGTCTTGGCGAAAGAAAGCGTTTTTGTACAACTTCATAGAAATAGCTGTAACTTTTGATAGAAGACTCGGATACACATGTTTATGGCTTTATCTTATAGAACTCAAGGTTCCCGTGCTGGGAAAACAGGTTTTGCAGCTGTTTGAGCTAAGATTTCCAAGTTATTCACATAATGAAAACCTATACTTTGTTTCGGTCGAGTTCCCCATTCAAATGCATGTAACAGTGAGAAACGCACTGTCTTGGCGAAAGAAAGCGTTTTTGTACAACTTCATAGAAATAGCTGTAACTTTTGATAGAAGACTCGGATACACATGTTTATGGCTTTATCTTATAGAACTCAAGGTTCCCGTGCTGGGAAAACAGGTTTTGCAGCTGTTTGAGCTAAGATTTCCAAGTTATTCACATAATGAAAACCTATACTTTGTTTCGGTCGAGTTCCCCATTCAAATGCATGTAACAGTGAGAAACGCACTGTCTTGGCGAAAGAAAGCGTTTTTGTACAACTTCATAGAAATAGCTGTAACTTTTGATAGAAGACTCGGATACACATGTTTATGGCTTTATCTTATAGAACTCAAGGTTCCCGTGCTGGGAAAACAGGTTTTGCAGCTGTTTGAGCTAAGATTTCCAAGTTATTCACATAATGAAAACCTATACTTTGTTTCGGTCGAGTTCCCCATTCAAATGCATGTAACAGTGAGAAACGCACTGTCTTGGCGAAAGAAAGCGTTTTTGTACAACTTCATAGAAATAGCTGTAACTTTTGATAGAAGACTCGGATACACATGTTTATGGCTTTATCTTATAGAACTCAAGGTTCCCGTGCTGGGAAAACAGGTTTTGCAGCTGTTTGAGCTAAGATTTCCAAGTTATTCACATAATGAAAACCTATACTTTGTTTCGGTCGAGTTCCCCATTCAAATGCATGTAACAGTGAGAAACGCACTGTCTTGGCGAAAGAAAGCGTTTTTGTACAACTTCATAGAAATAGCTGTAACTTTTGATAGAAGACTCGGATACACATGTTTATGGCTTTATCTTATAGAACTCAAGGTCTCCGTGCTGGGAAAACAGGTTTTGCAGCTGTTTGAGCTAAGATTTCCAAGTTATTCACATAATGAAAACCTATACTTTGTTTCGGTCGAGTTCCCCATTCAAATGCATGTAACAGTGAGAAACGCACTGTCTTGGCGAAAGAAAGCGTTTTTGTACAACTTCATAGAAATAGCTGTAACTTTTGATAGAAGACTCGGATACACATGTTTATGGCTTTATCTTATAGAACTCAAGGTTCCCGTGCTGGGAAAACAGGTTTTGCAGCTGTTTGAGCTAAGATTTCCAAGTTATTCACATAATGAAAACCTATACTTTGTTTCGGTCGAGTTCCCCATTCAAATGCATGTAACAGTGAGAAACGCACTGTCTTGGCGAAAGAAAGCGTTTTTGTACAACTTCATAGAAATAGCTGTAACTTTTGATAGAAGACTCGGATACACATGTTTATGGCTTTATCTTATAGAACTCAAGGTTCCCGTGCTGGGAAAACAGGTTTTGCAGCTGTTTGAGCTAAGATTTCCAAGTTATTCACATAATGAAAACCTATACTTTGTTTCGGTCGAGTTCCCCATTCAAATGCATGTAACAGTGAGAAACGCACTGTCTTGGCGAAAGAAAGCGTTTTTGTACAACTTCATAGAAATAGCTGTAACTTTTGATAGAAGACTCGGATACACATGTTTATGGCTTTATCTTATAGAACTCAAGGTTCCCGTGCTGGGAAAACAGGTTTTGCAGCTGTTTGAGCTAAGATTTCCAAGTTATTCACATAATGAAAACCTATACTTTGTTTCGGTCGAGTTCCCCATTCAAATGCATGTAACAGTGAGAAACGCACTGTCTTGGCGAAAGAAAGCGTTTTTGTACAACTTCATAGAAATAGCTGTAACTTTTGATAGAAGACTCGGATACACATGTTTATGGCTTTATCTTATAGAACTCAAGGTTCCCGTGCTGGGAAAACAGGTTTTGCAGCTGTTTGAGCTAAGATTTCCAAGTTATTCACATAATGAAAACCTATACTTTGTTTCGGTCGAGTTCCCCATTCAAATGCATGTAACAGTGAGAAACGCACTGTCTTGGCGAAAGAAAGCGTTTTTGTACAACTTCATAGAAATAGCTGTAACTTTTGATAGAAGACTCGGATACACATGTTTATGGCTTTATCTTATAGAACTCAAGGTTCCCGTGCTGGGAAAACAGGTTTTGCAGCTGTTTGAGCTAAGATTTCCAAGTTATTCACATAATGAAAACCTATACTTTGTTTCGGTCGAGTTCCCCATTCAAATGCATGTAACAGTGAGAAACGCACTGTCTTGGCGAAAGAAAGCGTTTTTGTACAACTTCATAGAAATAGCTGTAACTTTTGATAGAAGACTCGGATACACATGTTTATGGCTTTATCTTATAGAACTCAAGGTTCCCGTGCTGGGAAAAAAGGTTTTGCAGCTGTTTGAGCTAAGATTTCCAAGTTATTCACATAATGAAAACCTATACTTTGTTTCGGTCGAGTTCCCCATTCAAATGCATGTAACAGTGAGAAACGCACTGTCTTGGCGAAAGAAAGCGTTTTTGTACAACTTCATAGAAATAGCTGTAACTTTTGATAGAAGACTCGGATACACATGTTTATGGCTTTATCTTATAGAACTCAAGGTTCCCGTGCTGGGAAAACAGGTTTTGCAGCTGTTTGAGCTAAGATTTCCAAGTTATTCACATAATGAAAACCTATACTTTGTTTCGGTCGAGTTCCCCATTCAAATGCATGTAACAGTGAGAAACGCACTGTCTTGGCGAAAGAAAGCATTTTTGTACAACTTCATAGAAATAGCTGTAACTTTTGATAGAAGACTCGGATACACATGTTTATGGCTTTATCTTATAGAACTCAAGGTTCCCGTGCTGGGAAAACAGGTTTTGCAGCTGTTTGAGCTAAGATTTCCAAGTTATTCACATAATGAAAACCTATACTTTGTTTCGGTCGAGTTCCCCATTCAAATGCATGTAACAGTGAGAAACGCACTGTCTTGGCGAAAGAAAGCGTTTTTGTACAACTTCATAGAAATAGCTGTAACTTTTGATAGAAGACTCGGATACACATGTTTATGGCTTTATCTTATAGAACTCAAGGTTCCCGTGCTGGGAAAACAGGTTTTGCAGCTGTTTGAGCTAAGATTTCCAAGTTATTCACATAATGAAAACCTATACTTTGTTTCGGTCGAGTTCCCCATTCAAATGCATGTAACAGTGAGAAACGCACTGTCTTGGCGAAAGAAAGCGTTTTTGTACAACTTCATAGAAATAGCTGTAACTTTTGATAGAAGACTCGGATACACATGTTTATGGCTTTATCTTATAGAACTCAAGGTTCCCGTGCTGGGAAACCAGGTTTTGCAGCTGTTTGAGCTAAGATTTCCAAGTTATTCACATAATGAAAACCTATACTTTGTTTCGGTCGAGTTCCCCATTCAAATGCATGTAACAGTGAGAAACGCACTGTCTTGGCGAAAGAAAGCGTTTTTGTACAACTTCATAGAAATAGCTGTAACTTTTGATAGAAGACTCGGATACACATGTTTATGGCTTTATCTTATAGAACTCAAGGTTCCCGTGCTGGGAAAAAAGGTTTTGCAGCTGTTTGAGCTAAGATTTCCAAGTTATTCACATAATGAAAACCTATACTTTGTTTCGGTCGAGTTCCCCATTCAAATGCATGTAACAGTGAGAAACGCACTGTCTTGGCGAAAGAAAGCGTTTTTGTACAACTTCATAGAAATAGCTGTAACTTTTGATAGAAGACTCGGATACACATGTTTATGGCTTTATCTTATAGAACTCAAGGTTCCCGTGCTGGGAAAACAGGTTTTGCAGCTGTTTGAGCTAAGATTTCCAAGTTATTCACATAATGAAAACCTATACTTTGTTTCGGTCGAGTTCCCCATTCAAATGCATGTAACAGTGAGAAACGCACTGTCTTGGCGAAAGAAAGCGTTTTTGTACAACTTCATAGAAATAGCTGTAACTTTTGATAGAAGACTCGGATACACATGTTTATGGCTTTATCTTATAGAACTCAAGGTTCCCGTGCTGGGAAAACAGGTTTTGCAGCTGTTTGAGCTAAGATTTCCAAGTTATTCACATAATGAAAACCTATACTTTGTTTCGGTCGAGTTCCCCATTCAAATGCATGTAACAGTGAGAAACGCACTGTCTTGGCGAAAGAAAGCGTTTTTGTACAACTTCATAGAAATAGCTGTAACTTTTGATAGAAGACTCGGATACACATGTTTATGGCTTTATCTTATAGAACTCAAGGTTCCCGTGCTGGGAAAACAGGTTTTGCAGCTGTTTGAGCTAAGATTTCCAAGTTATTCACATAATGAAAACCTATACTTTGTTTCGGTCGAGTTCCCCATTCAAATGCATGTAACAGTGAGAAACGCACTGTCTTGGCGAAAGAAAGCGTTTTTGTACAACTTCATAGAAATAGCTGTAACTTTTGATAGAAGACTCGGATACACATGTTTATGGCTTTATCTTATAGAACTCAAGGTCTCCGTGCTGGGAAAACAGGTTTTGCAGCTGTTTGAGCTAAGATTTCCAAGTTATTCACATAATGAAAACCTATACTTTGTTTCGGTCGAGTTCCCCATTCAAATGCATGTAACAGTGAGAAACGCACTGTCTTGGCGAAAGAAAGCGTTTTTGTACAACTTCATAGAAATAGCTGTAACTTTTGATAGAAGACTCGGATACACATGTTTATGGCTTTATCTTATAGAACTCAAGGTTCCCGTGCTGGGAAAACAGGTTTTGCAGCTGTTTGAGCTAAGATTTCCAAGTTATTCACATAATGAAAACCTATACTTTGTTTCGGTCGAGTTCCCCATTCAAATGCATGTAACAGTGAGAAACGCACTGTCTTGGCGAAAGAAAGCGTTTTTGTACAACTTCATAGAAATAGCTGTAACTTTTGATAGAAGACTCGGATACACATGTTTATGGCTTTATCTTATAGAACTCAAGGTTCCCGTGCTGGGAAAACAGGTTTTGCAGCTGTTTGAGCTAAGATTTCCAAGTTATTGACATAATGAAAACCTATACTTTGTTTCGGTCGAGTTCCCCATTCAAATGCATGTAACAGTGAGAAACGCACTGTCTTGGCGAAAGAAAGCGTTTTTGTACAACTTCATAGAAATAGCTGTAACTTTTGATAGAAGACTCGGATACACATGTTTATGGCTTTATCTTATAGAACTCAAGGTCTCCGTGCTGGGAAAACAGGTTTTGCAGCTGTTTGAGCTAAGATTTCCAAGTTATTCACATAATGAAAACCTATACTTTGTTTCGGTCGAGTTCCCCATTCAAATGCATGTAACAGTGAGAAACGCACTGTCTTGGCGAAAGAAAGCGTTTTTGTACAACTTCATAGAAATAGCTGTAACTTTTGATAGAAGACTCGGATACACATGTTTATGGCTTTATCTTATAGAACTCAAGGTTCCCGTGCTGGGAAAACAGGTTTTGCAGCTGTTTGAGCTAAGATTTCCAAGTTATTCACATAATGAAAACCTATACTTTGTTTCGGTCGAGTTCCCCATTCAAATGCATGTAACAGTGAGAAACGCACTGTCTTGGCGAAAGAAAGCGTTTTTGTACAACTTCATAGAAATAGCTGTAACTTTTGATAGAAGACTCGGATACACATGTTTATGGCTTTATCTTATAGAACTCAAGGTTCCCGTGCTGGGAAAACAGGTTTTGCAGCTGTTTGAGCTAAGATTTCCAAGTTATTCACATAATGAAAACCTATACTTTGTTTCGGTCGAGTTCCCCATTCAAATGCATGTAACAGTGAGAAACGCACTGTCTTGGCGAAAGAAAGCGTTTTTGTACAACTTCATAGAAATAGCTGTAACTTTTGATAGAAGACTCGGATACACATGTTTATGGCTTTATCTTATAGAACTCAAGGTTCCCGTGCTGGGAAAACAGGTTTTGCAGCTGTTTGAGCTAAGATTTCCAAGTTATTCACATAATGAAAACCTATACTTTGTTTCGGTCGAGTTCCCCATTCAAATGCATGTAACAGTGAGAAACGCACTGTCTTGGCGAAAGAAAGCGTTTTTGTACAACTTCATAGAAATAGCTGTAACTTTTGATAGAAGACTCGGATACACATGTTTATGGCTTTATCTTATAGAACTCAAGGTTCCCGTGCTGGGAAAACAGGTTTTGCAGCTGTTTGAGCTAAGATTTCCAAGTTATTCACATAATGAAAACCTATACTTTGTTTCGGTCGAGTTCCCCATTCAAATGCATGTAACAGTGAGAAACGCACTGTCTTGGCGAAAGAAAGCGTTTTTGTACAACTTCATAGAAATAGCTGTAACTTTTGATAGAAGACTCGGATACACATGTTTATGGCTTTATCTTATAGAACTCAAGGTTCCCGTGCTGGGAAAACAGGTTTTGCAGCTGTTTGAGCTAAGATTTCCAAGTTATTCACATAATGAAAACCTATACTTTGTTTCGGTCGAGTTCCCCATTCAAATGCATGTAACAGTGAGAAACGCACTGTCTTGGCGAAAGAAAGCGTTTTTGTACAACTTCATAGAAATAGCTGTAACTTTTGATAGAAGACTCGGATACACATGTTTATGGCTTTATCTTATAGAACTCAAGGTTCCCGTGCTGGGAAAACAGGTTTTGCAGCTGTTTGAGCTAAGATTTCCAAGTTATTCACATAATGAAAACCTATACTTTGTTTCGGTCGAGTTCCCCATTCAAATGCATGTAACAGTGAGAAACGCACTGTCTTGGCGAAAGAAAGCGTTTTTGTACAACTTCATAGAAATAGCTGTAACTTTTGATAGAAGACTCGGATACACATGTTTATGGCTTTATCTTATAGAACTCAAGGTTCCCGTGCTGGGAAAACAGGTTTTGCAGCTGTTTGAGCTAAGATTTCCAAGTTATTCACATAATGAAAACCTATACTTTGTTTCGGTCGAGTTCCCCATTCAAATGCATGTAACAGTGAGAAACGCACTGTCTTGGCGAAAGAAAGCGTTTTTGTACAACTTCATAGAAATAGCTGTAACTTTTGATAGAAGACTCGGATACACATGTTTATGGCTTTATCTTATAGAACTCAAGGTCTCCGTGCTGGGAAAACAGGTTTTGCAGCTGTTTGAGCTAAGATTTCCAAGTTATTCACATAATGAAAACCTATACTTTGTTTCGGTCGAGTTCCCCATTCAAATGCATGTAACAGTGAGAAACGCACTGTCTTGGCGAAAGAAAGCGTTTTTGTACAACTTCATAGAAATAGCTGTAACTTTTGATAGAAGACTCGGATACACATGTTTATGGCTTTATCTTATAGAACTCAAGGTTCCCGTGCTGGGAAAACAGGTTTTGCAGCTGTTTGAGCTAAGATTTCCAAGTTATTCACATAATGAAAACCTATACTTTGTTTCGGTCGAGTTCCCCATTCAAATGCATGTAACAGTGAGAAACGCACTGTCTTGGCGAAAGAAAGCGTTTTTGTACAACTTCATAGAAATAGCTGTAACTTTTGATAGAAGACTCGGATACACATGTTTATGGCTTTATCTTATAGAACTCAAGGTTCCCGTGCTGGGAAAACAGGTTTTGCAGCTGTTTGAGCTAAGATTTCCAAGTTATTCACATAATGAAAACCTATACTTTGTTTCGGTCGAGTTCCCCATTCAAATGCATGTAACAGTGAGAAACGCACTGTCTTGGCGAAAGAAAGCGTTTTTGTACAACTTCATAGAAATAGCTGTAACTTTTGATAGAAGACTCGGATACACATGTTTATGGCTTTATCTTATAGAACTCAAGGTTCCCGTGCTGGGAAAACAGGTTTTGCAGCTGTTTGAGCTAAGATTTCCAAGTTATTCACATAATGAAAACCTATACTTTGTTTCGGTCGAGTTCCCCATTCAAATGCATGTAACAGTGAGAAACGCACTGTCTTGGCGAAAGAAAGCGTTTTTGTACAACTTCATAGAAATAGCTGTAACTTTTGATAGAAGACTCGGATACACATGTTTATGGCTTTATCTTATAGAACTCAAGGTCTCCGTGCTGGGAAAACAGGTTTTGCAGCTGTTTGAGCTAAGATTTCCAAGTTATTCACATAATGAAAACCTATACTTTGTTTCGGTCGAGTTCCCCATTCAAATGCATGTAACAGTGAGAAACGCACTGTCTTGGCGAAAGAAAGCGTTTTTGTACAACTTCATAGAAATAGCTGTAACTTTTGATAGAAGACTCGGATACACATGTTTATGGCTTTATCTTATAGAACTCAAGGTTCCCGTGCTGGGAAAACAGGTTTTGCAGCTGTTTGAGCTAAGATTTCCAAGTTATTCACATAATGAAAACCTATACTTTGTTTCGGTCGAGTTCCCCATTCAAATGCATGTAACAGTGAGAAACGCACTGTCTTGGCGAAAGAAAGCGTTTTTGTACAACTTCATAGAAATAGCTGTAACTTTTGATAGAAGACTCGGATACACATGTTTATGGCTTTATCTTATAGAACTCAAGGTTCCCGTGCTGGGAAAACAGGTTTTGCAGCTGTTTGAGCTAAGATTTCCAAGTTATTCACATAATGAAAACCTATACTTTGTTTCGGTCGAGTTCCCCATTCAAATGCATGTAACAGTGAGAAACGCACTGTCTTGGCGAAAGAAAGCGTTTTTGTACAACTTCATAGAAATAGCTGTAACTTTTGATAGAAGACTCGGATACACATGTTTATGGCTTTATCTTATAGAACTCAAGGTTCCCGTGCTGGGAAAACAGGTTTTGCAGCTGTTTGAGCTAAGATTTCCAAGTTATTCACATAATGAAAACCTATACTTTGTTTCGGTCGAGTTCCCCATTCAAATGCATGTAACAGTGAGAAACGCACTGTCTTGGCGAAAGAAAGCGTTTTTGTACAACTTCATAGAAATAGCTGTAACTTTTGATAGAAGACTCGGATACACATGTTTATGGCTTTATCTTATAGAACTCAAGGTCTCCGTGCTGGGAAAACAGGTTTTGCAGCTGTTTGAGCTAAGATTTCCAAGTTATTCACATAATGAAAACCTATACTTTGTTTCGGTCGAGTTCCCCATTCAAATGCATGTAACAGTGAGAAACGCACTGTCTTGGCGAAAGAAAGCGTTTTTGTACAACTTCATAGAAATAGCTGTAACTTTTGATAGAAGACTCGGATACACATGTTTATGGCTTTATCTTATAGAACTCAAGGTCTCCGTGCTGGGAAAACAGGTTTTGCAGCTGTTTGAGCTAAGATTTCCAAGTTATTCACATAATGAAAACCTATACTTTGTTTCGGTCGAGTTCCCCATTCAAATGCATGTAACAGTGAGAAACGCACTGTCTTGGCGAAAGAAAGCGTTTTTGTACAACTTCATAGAAATAGCTGTAACTTTTGATAGAAGACTCAGATACACATGTTTATGGCTTTATCTTATAGAACTCAAGGTTCCCGTGCTGGGAAAACAGGTTTTGCAGCTGTTTGAGCTAAGATTTCCAAGTTATTCACATAATGAAAACCTATACTTTGTTTCGGTCGAGTTCCCCATTCAAATGCATGTAACAGTGAGAAACGCACTGTCTTGGCGAAAGAAAGCGTTTTTGTACAACTTCATAGAAATAGCTGTAACTTTTGATAGAAGACTCGGATACACATGTTTATGGCTTTATCTTATAGAACTCAAGGTCTCCGTGCTGGGAAAACAGGTTTTGCAGCTGTTTGAGCTAAGATTTCCAAGTTATTCACATAATGAAAACCTATACTTTGTTTCGGTCGAGTTCCCCATTCAAATGCATGTAACAGTGAGAAACGCACTGTCTTGGCGAAAGAAAGCGTTTTTGTACAACTTCATAGAAATAGCTGTAACTTTTGATAGAAGACTCGGATACACATGTTTATGGCTTTATCTTATAGAACTCAAGGTCTCCGTGCTGGGAAAACAGGTTTTGCAGCTGTTTGAGCTAAGATTTCCAAGTTATTCACATAATGAAAACCTATACTTTGTTTCGGTCGAGTTCCCCATTCAAATGCATGTAACAGTGAGAAACGCACTGTCTTGGCGAAAGAAAGCGTTTTTGTACAACTTCATAGAAATAGCTGTAACTTTTGATAGAAGACTCGGATACACATGTTTATGGCTTTATCTTATAGAACTCAAGGTCTCCGTGCTGGGAAAACAGGTTTTGCAGCTGTTTGAGCTAAGATTTCCAAGTTATTCACATAATGAAAACCTATACTTTGTTTCGGTCGAGTTCCCCATTCAAATGCATGTAACAGTGAGAAACGCACTGTCTTGGCGAAAGAAAGCGTTTTTGTACAACTTCATAGAAATAGCTGTAACTTTTGATAGAAGACTCGGATACACATGTTTATGGCTTTATCTTATAGAACTCAAGGTTCCCGTGCTGGGAAAACAGGTTTTGCAGCTGTTTGAGCTAAGATTTCCAAGTTATTCACATAATGAAAACCTATACTTTGTTTCGGTCGAGTTCCCCATTCAAATGCATGTAACAGTGAGAAACGCACTGTCTTGGCGAAAGAAAGCGTTTTTGTACAACTTCATAGAAATAGCTGTAACTTTTGATAGAAGACTCGGATACACATGTTTATGGCTTTATCTTATAGAACTCAAGGTTCCCGTGCTGGGAAAACAGGTTTTGCAGCTGTTTGAGCTAAGATTTCCAAGTTATTCACATAATGAAAACCTATACTTTGTTTCGGTCGAGTTCCCCATTCAAATGCATGTAACAGTGAGAAACGCACTGTCTTGGCGAAAGAAAGCGTTTTTGTACAACTTCATAGAAATAGCTGTAACTTTTGATAGAAGACTCGGATACACATGTTTATGGCTTTATCTTATAGAACTCAAGGTTCCCGTGCTGGGAAAACAGGTTTTGCAGCTGTTTGAGCTAAGATTTCCAAGTTATTCACATAATGAAAACCTATACTTTGTTTCGGTCGAGTTCCCCATTCAAATGCATGTAACAGTGAGAAACGCACTGTCTTGGCGAAAGAAAGCGTTTTTGTACAACTTCATAGAAATAGCTGTAACTTTTGATAGAAGACTCGGATACACATGTTTATGGCTTTATCTTATAGAACTCAAGGTCTCCGTGCTGGGAAAACAGGTTTTGCAGCTGTTTGAGCTAAGATTTCCAAGTTATTCACATAATGAAAACCTATACTTTGTTTCGGTCGAGTTCCCCATTCAAATGCATGTAACAGTGAGAAACGCACTGTCTTGGCGAAAGAAAGCGTTTTTGTACAACTTCATAGAAATAGCTGTAACTTTTGATAGAAGACTCGGATACACATGTTTATGGCTTTATCTTATAGAACTCAAGGTCTCCGTGCTGGGAAAACAGGTTTTGCAGCTGTTTGAGCTAAGATTTCCAAGTTATTCACATAATGAAAACCTATACTTTGTTTCGGTCGAGTTCCCCATTCAAATGCATGTAACAGTGAGAAACGCACTGTCTTGGCGAAAGAAAGCGTTTTTGTACAACTTCATAGAAATAGCTGTAACTTTTGATAGAAGACTCAGATACACATGTTTATGGCTTTATCTTATAGAACTCAAGGTTCCCGTGCTGGGAAAACAGGTTTTGCAGCTGTTTGAGCTAAGATTTCCAAGTTATTCACATAATGAAAACCTATACTTTGTTTCGGTCGAGTTCCCCATTCAAATGCATGTAACAGTGAGAAACGCACTGTCTTGGCGAAAGAAAGCGTTTTTGTACAACTTCATAGAAATAGCTGTAACTTTTGATAGAAGACTCGGATACACATGTTTATGGCTTTATCTTATAGAACTCAAGGTTCCCGTGCTGGGAAAACAGGTTTTGCAGCTGTTTGAGCTAAGATTTCCAAGTTATTCACATAATGAAAACCTATACTTTGTTTCGGTCGAGTTCCCCATTCAAATGCATGTAACAGTGAGAAACGCACTGTCTTGGCGAAAGAAAGCGTTTTTGTACAACTTCATAGAAATAGCTGTAACTTTTGATAGAAGACTCGGATACACATGTTTATGGCTTTATCTTATAGAACTCAAGGTCTCCGTGCTGGGAAAACAGGTTTTGCAGCTGTTTGAGCTAAGATTTCCAAGTTATTCACATAATGAAAACCTATACTTTGTTTCGGTCGAGTTCCCCATTCAAATGCATGTAACAGTGAGAAACGCACTGTCTTGGCGAAAGAAAGCGTTTTTGTACAACTTCATAGAAATAGCTGTAACTTTTGATAGAAGACTCGGATACACATGTTTATGGCTTTATCTTATAGAACTCAAGGTTCCCGTGCTGGGAAAACAGGTTTTGCAGCTGTTTGAGCTAAGATTTCCAAGTTATTCACATAATGAAAACCTATACTTTGTTTCGGTCGAGTTCCCCATTCAAATGCATGTAACAGTGAGAAACGCACTGTCTTGGCGAAAGAAAGCGTTTTTGTACAACTTCATAGAAATAGCTGTAACTTTTGATAGAAGACTCGGATACACATGTTTATGGCTTTATCTTATAGAACTCAAGGTTCCCGTGCTGGGAAAACAGGTTTTGCAGCTGTTTGAGCTAAGATTTCCAAGTTATTCACATAATGAAAACCTATACTTTGTTTCGGTCGAGTTCCCCATTCAAATGCATGTAACAGTGAGAAACGCACTGTCTTGGCGAAAGAAAGCGTTTTTGTACAACTTCATAGAAATAGCTGTAACTTTTGATAGAAGACTCGGATACACATGTTTATGGCTTTATCTTATAGAACTCAAGGTTCCCGTGCTGGGAAACCAGGTTTTGCAGCTGTTTGAGCTAAGATTTCCAAGTTATTCACATAATGAAAACCTATACTTTGTTTCGGTCGAGTTCCCCATTCAAATGCATGTAACAGTGAGAAACGCACTGTCTTGGCGAAAGAAAGCGTTTTTGTACAACTTCATAGAAATAGCTGTAACTTTTGATAGAAGACTCGGATACACATGTTTATGGCTTTATCTTATAGAACTCAAGGTTCCCGTGCTGGGAAACCAGGTTTTGCAGCTGTTTGAGCTAAGATTTCCAAGTTATTCACATAATGAAAACCTATACTTTGTTTCGGTCGAGTTCCCCATTCAAATGCATGTAACAGTGAGAAACGCACTGTCTTGGCGAAAGAAAGCGTTTTTGTACAACTTCATAGAAATAGCTGTAACTTTTGATAGAAGACTCGGATACACATGTTTATGGCTTTATCTTATAGAACTCAAGGTTCCCGTGCTGGGAAAACAGGTTTTGCAGCTGTTTGAGCTAAGATTTCCAAGTTATTCACATAATGAAAACCTATACTTTGTTTCGGTCGAGTTCCCCATTCAAATGCATGTAACAGTGAGAAACGCACTGTCTTGGCGAAAGAAAGCGTTTTTGTACAACTTCATAGAAATAGCTGTAACTTTTGATAGAAGACTCGGATACACATGTTTATGGCTTTATCTTATAGAACTCAAGGTTCCCGTGCTGGGAAAACAGGTTTTGCAGCTGTTTGAGCTAAGATTTCCAAGTTATTCACATAATGAAAACCTATACTTTGTTTCGGTCGAGTTCCCCATTCAAATGCATGTAACAGTGAGAAACGCACTGTCTTGGCGAAAGAAAGCGTTTTTGTACAACTTCATAGAAATAGCTGTAACTTTTGATAGAAGACTCGGATACACATGTTTATGGCTTTATCTTATAGAACTCAAGGTTCCCGTGCTGGGAAAACAGGTTTTGCAGCTGTTTGAGCTAAGATTTCCAAGTTATTCACATAATGAAAACCTATACTTTGTTTCGGTCGAGTTCCCCATTCAAATGCATGTAACAGTGAGAAACGCACTGTCTTGGCGAAAGAAAGCGTTTTTGTACAACTTCATAGAAATAGCTGTAACTTTTGATAGAAGACTCGGATATACATGTTTATGGCTTTATCTTATAGAACTCAAGGTTCCCGTGCTGGGAAACCAGGTTTTGCAGCTGTTTGAGCTAAGATTTCCAAGTTATTCACATAATGAAAACCTATACTTTGTTTCGGTCGAGTTCCCCATTCAAATGCATGTAACAGTGAGAAACGCACTGTCTTGGCGAAAGAAAGCGTTTTTGTACAACTTCATAGAAATAGCTGTAACTTTTGATAGAAGACTCGGATACACATGTTTATGGCTTTATCTTATAGAACTCAAGGTTCCCGTGCTGGGAAACCAGGTTTTGCAGCTGTTTGAGCTAAGATTTCCAAGTTATTCACATAATGAAAACCTATACTTTGTTTCGGTCGAGTTCCCCATTCAAATGCATGTAACAGTGAGAAACGCACTGTCTTGGCGAAAGAAAGCGTTTTTGTACAACTTCATAGAAATAGCTGTAACTTTTGATAGAAGACTCGGATACACATGTTTATGGCTTTATCTTATAGAACTCAAGGTTCCCGTGCTGGGAAACCAGGTTTTGCAGCTGTTTGAGCTAAGATTTCCAAGTTATTCACATAATGAAAACCTATACTTTGTTTCGGTCGAGTTCCCCATTCAAATGCATGTAACAGTGAGAAACGCACTGTCTTGGCGAAAGAAAGCGTTTTTGTACAACTTCATAGAAATAGCTGTAACTTTTGATAGAAGACTCGGATACACATGTTTATGGCTTTATCTTATAGAACTCAAGGTTCCCGTGCTGGGAAACCAGGTTTTGCAGCTGTTTGAGCTAAGATTTCCAAGTTATTCACATAATGAAAACCTATACTTTGTTTCGGTCGAGTTCCCCATTCAAATGCATGTAACAGTGAGAAACGCACTGTCTTGGCGAAAGAAAGCGTTTTTGTACAACTTCATAGAAATAGCTGTAACTTTTGATAGAAGACTCGGATACACATGTTTATGGCTTTATCTTATAGAACTCAAGGTTCCCGTGCTGGGAAACCAGGTTTTGCAGCTGTTTGAGCTAAGATTTCCAAGTTATTCACATAATGAAAACCTATACTTTGTTTCGGTCGAGTTCCCCATTCAAATGCATGTAACAGTGAGAAACGCACTGTCTTGGCGAAAGAAAGCGTTTTTGTACAACTTCATAGAAATAGCTGTAACTTTTGATAGAAGACTCGGATACACATGTTTATGGCTTTATCTTATAGAACTCAAGGTTCCCGTGCTGGGAAACCAGGTTTTGCAGCTGTTTGAGCTAAGATTTCCAAGTTATTCACATAATGAAAACCTATACTTTGTTTCGGTCGAGTTCCCCATTCAAATGCATGTAACAGTGAGAAACGCACTGTCTTGGCGAAAGAAAGCGTTTTTGTACAACTTCATAGAAATAGCTGTAACTTTTGATAGAAGACTCGGATACACATGTTTATGGCTTTATCTTATAGAACTCAAGGTTCCCGTGCTGGGAAAACAGGTTTTGCAGCTGTTTGAGCTAAGATTTCCAAGTTATTCACATAATGAAAACCTATACTTTGTTTCGGTCGAGTTCCCCATTCAAATGCATGTAACAGTGAGAAACGCACTGTCTTGGCGAAAGAAAGCGTTTTTGTACAACTTCATAGAAATAGCTGTAACTTTTGATAGAAGACTCGGATACACATGTTTATGGCTTTATCTTATAGAACTCAAGGTCTCCGTGCTGGGAAAACAGGTTTTGCAGCTGTTTGAGCTAAGATTTCCAAGTTATTCACATAATGAAAACCTATACTTTGTTTCGGTCGAGTTCCCCATTCAAATGCATGTAACAGTGAGAAACGCACTGTCTTGGCGAAAGAAAGCGTTTTTGTACAACTTCATAGAAATAGCTGTAACTTTTGATAGAAGACTCGGATACACATGTTTATGGCTTTATCTTATAGAACTCAAGGTTCCCGTGCTGGGAAACCAGGTTTTGCAGCTGTTTGAGCTAAGATTTCCAAGTTATTCACATAATGAAAACCTATACTTTGTTTCGGTCGAGTTCCCCATTCAAATGCATGTAACAGTGAGAAACGCACTGTCTTGGCGAAAGAAAGCGTTTTTGTACAACTTCATAGAAATAGCTGTAACTTTTGATAGAAGACTCGGATACACATGTTTATGGCTTTATCTTATAGAACTCAAGGTCTCCGTGCTGGGAAAACAGGTTTTGCAGCTGTTTGAGCTAAGATTTCCAAGTTATTCACATAATGAAAACCTATACTTTGTTTCGGTCGAGTTCCCCATTCAAATGCATGTAACAGTGAGAAACGCACTGTCTTGGCGAAAGAAAGCGTTTTTGTACAACTTCATAGAAATAGCTGTAACTTTTGATAGAAGACTCGGATATACATGTTTATGGCTTTATCTTATAGAACTCAAGGTTCCCGTGCTGGGAAACCAGGTTTTGCAGCTGTTTGAGCTAAGATTTCCAAGTTATTCACATAATGAAAACCTATACTTTGTTTCGGTCGAGTTCCCCATTCAAATGCATGTAACAGTGAGAAACGCACTGTCTTGGCGAAAGAAAGCGTTTTTGTACAACTTCATAGAAATAGCTGTAACTTTTGATAGAAGACTCGGATACACATGTTTATGGCTTTATCTTATAGAACTCAAGGTTCCCGTGCTGGGAAACCAGGTTTTGCAGCTGTTTGAGCTAAGATTTCCAAGTTATTCACATAATGAAAACCTATACTTTGTTTCGGTCGAGTTCCCCATTCAAATGCATGTAACAGTGAGAAACGCACTGTCTTGGCGAAAGAAAGCGTTTTTGTACAACTTCATAGAAATAGCTGTAACTTTTGATAGAAGACTCGGATACACATGTTTATGGCTTTATCTTATAGAACTCAAGGTTCCCGTGCTGGGAAACCAGGTTTTGCAGCTGTTTGAGCTAAGATTTCCAAGTTATTCACATAATGAAAACCTATACTTTGTTTCGGTCGAGTTCCCCATTCAAATGCATGTAACAGTGAGAAACGCACTGTCTTGGCGAAAGAAAGCGTTTTTGTACAACTTCATAGAAATAGCTGTAACTTTTGATAGAAGACTCGGATACACATGTTTATGGCTTTATCTTATAGAACTCAAGGTTCCCGTGCTGGGAAACCAGGTTTTGCAGCTGTTTGAGCTAAGATTTCCAAGTTATTCACATAATGAAAACCTATACTTTGTTTCGGTCGAGTTCCCCATTCAAATGCATGTAACAGTGAGAAACGCACTGTCTTGGCGAAAGAAAGCGTTTTTGTACAACTTCATAGAAATAGCTGTAACTTTTGATAGAAGACTCGGATACACATGTTTATGGCTTTATCTTATAGAACTCAAGGTTCCCGTGCTGGGAAACCAGGTTTTGCAGCTGTTTGAGCTAAGATTTCCAAGTTATTCACATAATGAAAACCTATACTTTGTTTCGGTCGAGTTCCCCATTCAAATGCATGTAACAGTGAGAAACGCACTGTCTTGGCGAAAGAAAGCGTTTTTGTACAACTTCATAGAAATAGCTGTAACTTTTGATAGAAGACTCGGATACACATGTTTATGGCTTTATCTTATAGAACTCAAGGTTCCCGTGCTGGGAAACCAGGTTTTGCAGCTGTTTGAGCTAAGATTTCCAAGTTATTCACATAATGAAAACCTATACTTTGTTTCGGTCGAGTTCCCCATTCAAATGCATGTAACAGTGAGAAACGCACTGTCTTGGCGAAAGAAAGCGTTTTTGTACAACTTCATAGAAATAGCTGTAACTTTTGATAGAAGACTCGGATACACATGTTTATGGCTTTATCTTATAGAACTCAAGGTTCCCGTGCTGGGAAAACAGGTTTTGCAGCTGTTTGAGCTAAGATTTCCAAGTTATTCACATAATGAAAACCTATACTTTGTTTCGGTCGAGTTCCCCATTCAAATGCATGTAACAGTGAGAAACGCACTGTCTTGGCGAAAGAAAGCGTTTTTGTACAACTTCATAGAAATAGCTGTAACTTTTGATAGAAGACTCGGATACACATGTTTATGGCTTTATCTTATAGAACTCAAGGTCTCCGTGCTGGGAAAACAGGTTTTGCAGCTGTTTGAGCTAAGATTTCCAAGTTATTCACATAATGAAAACCTATACTTTGTTTCGGTCGAGTTCCCCATTCAAATGCATGTAACAGTGAGAAACGCACTGTCTTGGCGAAAGAAAGCGTTTTTGTACAACTTCATAGAAATAGCTGTAACTTTTGATAGAAGACTCGGATACACATGTTTATGGCTTTATCTTATAGAACTCAAGGTTCCCGTGCTGGGAAACCAGGTTTTGCAGCTGTTTGAGCTAAGATTTCCAAGTTATTCACATAATGAAAACCTATACTTTGTTTCGGTCGAGTTCCCCATTCAAATGCATGTAACAGTGAGAAACGCACTGTCTTGGCGAAAGAAAGCGTTTTTGTACAACTTCATAGAAATAGCTGTAACTTTTGATAGAAGACTCGGATACACATGTTTATGGCTTTATCTTATAGAACTCAAGGTCTCCGTGCTGGGAAAACAGGTTTTGCAGCTGTTTGAGCTAAGATTTCCAAGTTATTCACATAATGAAAACCTATACTTTGTTTCGGTCGAGTTCCCCATTCAAATGCATGTAACAGTGAGAAACGCACTGTCTTGGCGAAAGAAAGCGTTTTTGTACAACTTCATAGAAATAGCTGTAACTTTTGATAGAAGACTCGGATACACATGTTTATGGCTTTATCTTATAGAACTCAAGGTCTCCGTGCTGGGAAAACAGGTTTTGCAGCTGTTTGAGCTAAGATTTCCAAGTTATTCACATAATGAAAACCTATACTTTGTTTCGGTCGAGTTCCCCATTCAAATGCATGTAACAGTGAGAAACGCACTGTCTTGGCGAAAGAAAGCGTTTTTGTACAACTTCATAGAAATAGCTGTAACTTTTGATAGAAGACTCGGATACACATGTTTATGGCTTTATCTTATAGAACTCAAGGTTCCCGTGCTGGGAAAACAGGTTTTGCAGCTGTTTGAGCTAAGATTTCCAAGTTATTCACATAATGAAAACCTATACTTTGTTTCGGTCGAGTTCCCCATTCAAATGCATGTAACAGTGAGAAACGCACTGTCTTGGCGAAAGAAAGCGTTTTTGTACAACTTCATAGAAATAGCTGTAACTTTTGATAGAAGACTCGGATACACATGTTTATGGCTTTATCTTATAGAACTCAAGGTTCCCGTGCTGGGAAAACAGGTTTTGCAGCTGTTTGAGCTAAGATTTCCAAGTTATTCACATAATGAAAACCTATACTTTGTTTCGGTCGAGTTCCCCATTCAAATGCATGTAACAGTGAGAAACGCACTGTCTTGGCGAAAGAAAGCGTTTTTGTACAACTTCATAGAAATAGCTGTAACTTTTGATAGAAGACTCGGATACACATGTTTATGGCTTTATCTTATAGAACTCAAGGTTCCCGTGCTGGGAAAACAGGTTTTGCAGCTGTTTGAGCTAAGATTTCCAAGTTATTCACATAATGAAAACCTATACTTTGTTTCGGTCGAGTTCCCCATTCAAATGCATGTAACAGTGAGAAACGCACTGTCTTGGCGAAAGAAAGCGTTTTTGTACAACTTCATAGAAATAGCTGTAACTTTTGATAGAAGACTCGGATATACATGTTTATGGCTTTATCTTATAGAACTCAAGGTTCCCGTGCTGGGAAAACAGGTTTTGCAGCTGTTTGAGCTAAGATTTCCAAGTTATTCACATAATGAAAACCTATACTTTGTTTCGGTCGAGTTCCCCATTCAAATGCATGTAACAGTGAGAAACGCACTGTCTTGGCGAAAGAAAGCGTTTTTGTACAACTTCATAGAAATAGCTGTAACTTTTGATAGAAGACTCGGATACACATGTTTATGGCTTTATCTTATAGAACTCAAGGTTCCCGTGCTGGGAAACCAGGTTTTGCAGCTGTTTGAGCTAAGATTTCCAAGTTATTCACATAATGAAAACCTATACTTTGTTTCGGTCGAGTTCCCCATTCAAATGCATGTAACAGTGAGAAACGCACTGTCTTGGCGAAAGAAAGCGTTTTTGTACAACTTCATAGAAATAGCTGTAACTTTTGATAGAAGACTCGGATACACATGTTTATGGCTTTATCTTATAGAACTCAAGGTTCCCGTGCTGGGAAACCAGGTTTTGCAGCTGTTTGAGCTAAGATTTCCAAGTTATTCACATAATGAAAACCTATACTTTGTTTCGGTCGAGTTCCCCATTCAAATGCATGTAACAGTGAGAAACGCACTGTCTTGGCGAAAGAAAGCGTTTTTGTACAACTTCATAGAAATAGCTGTAACTTTTGATAGAAGACTCGGATACACATGTTTATGGCTTTATCTTATAGAACTCAAGGTTCCCGTGCTGGGAAACCAGGTTTTGCAGCTGTTTGAGCTAAGATTTCCAAGTTATTCACATAATGAAAACCTATACTTTGTTTCGGTCGAGTTCCCCATTCAAATGCATGTAACAGTGAGAAACGCACTGTCTTGGCGAAAGAAAGCGTTTTTGTACAACTTCATAGAAATAGCTGTAACTTTTGATAGAAGACTCGGATACACATGTTTATGGCTTTATCTTATAGAACTCAAGGTTCCCGTGCTGGGAAACCAGGTTTTGCAGCTGTTTGAGCTAAGATTTCCAAGTTATTCACATAATGAAAACCTATACTTTGTTTCGGTCGAGTTCCCCATTCAAATGCATGTAACAGTGAGAAACGCACTGTCTTGGCGAAAGAAAGCGTTTTTGTACAACTTCATAGAAATAGCTGTAACTTTTGATAGAAGACTCGGATACACATGTTTATGGCTTTATCTTATAGAACTCAAGGTTCCCGTGCTGGGAAACCAGGTTTTGCAGCTGTTTGAGCTAAGATTTCCAAGTTATTCACATAATGAAAACCTATACTTTGTTTCGGTCGAGTTCCCCATTCAAATGCATGTAACAGTGAGAAACGCACTGTCTTGGCGAAAGAAAGCGTTTTTGTACAACTTCATAGAAATAGCTGTAACTTTTGATAGAAGACTCGGATACACATGTTTATGGCTTTATCTTATAGAACTCAAGGTTCCCGTGCTGGGAAAACAGGTTTTGCAGCTGTTTGAGCTAAGATTTCCAAGTTATTCACATAATGAAAACCTATACTTTGTTTCGGTCGAGTTCCCCATTCAAATGCATGTAACAGTGAGAAACGCACTGTCTTGGCGAAAGAAAGCGTTTTTGTACAACTTCATAGAAATAGCTGTAACTTTTGATAGAAGACTCGGATACACATGTTTATGGCTTTATCTTATAGAACTCAAGGTCTCCGTGCTGGGAAAACAGGTTTTGCAGCTGTTTGAGCTAAGATTTCCAAGTTATTCACATAATGAAAACCTATACTTTGTTTCGGTCGAGTTCCCCATTCAAATGCATGTAACAGTGAGAAACGCACTGTCTTGGCGAAAGAAAGCGTTTTTGTACAACTTCATAGAAATAGCTGTAACTTTTGATAGAAGACTCGGATACACATGTTTATGGCTTTATCTTATAGAACTCAAGGTTCCCGTGCTGGGAAAACAGGTTTTGCAGCTGTTTGAGCTAAGATTTCCAAGTTATTCACATAATGAAAACCTATACTTTGTTTCGGTCGAGTTCCCCATTCAAATGCATGTAACAGTGAGAAACGCACTGTCTTGGCGAAAGAAAGCGTTTTTGTACAACTTCATAGAAATAGCTGTAACTTTTGATAGAAGACTCGGATACACATGTTTATGGCTTTATCTTATAGAACTCAAGGTTCCCGTGCTGGGAAAACAGGTTTTGCAGCTGTTTGAGCTAAGATTTCCAAGTTATTCACATAATGAAAACCTATACTTTGTTTCGGTCGAGTTCCCCATTCAAATGCATGTAACAGTGAGAAACGCACTGTCTTGGCGAAAGAAAGCGTTTTTGTACAACTTCATAGAAATAGCTGTAACTTTTGATAGAAGACTCGGATACACATGTTTATGGCTTTATCTTATAGAACTCAAGGTTCCCGTGCTGGGAAAACAGGTTTTGCAGCTGTTTGAGCTAAGATTTCCAAGTTATTCACATAATGAAAACCTATACTTTGTTTCGGTCGAGTTCCCCATTCAAATGCATGTAACAGTGAGAAACGCACTGTCTTGGCGAAAGAAAGCGTTTTTGTACAACTTCATAGAAATAGCTGTAACTTTTGATAGAAGACTCGGATACACATGTTTATGGCTTTATCTTATAGAACTCAAGGTTCCCGTGCTGGGAAAACAGGTTTTGCAGCTGTTTGAGCTAAGATTTCCAAGTTATTCACATAATGAAAACCTATACTTTGTTTCGGTCGAGTTCCCCATTCAAATGCATGTAACAGTGAGAAACGCACTGTCTTGGCGAAAGAAAGCGTTTTTGTACAACTTCATAGAAATAGCTGTAACTTTTGATAGAAGACTCGGATACACATGTTTATGGCTTTATCTTATAGAACTCAAGGTTCCCGTGCTGGGAAAACAGGTTTTGCAGCTGTTTGAGCTAAGATTTCCAAGTTATTCACATAATGAAAACCTATACTTTGTTTCGGTCGAGTTCCCCATTCAAATGCATGTAACAGTGAGAAACGCACTGTCTTGGCGAAAGAAAGCGTTTTTGTACAACTTCATAGAAATAGCTGTAACTTTTGATAGAAGACTCGGATACACATGTTTATGGCTTTATCTTATAGAACTCAAGGTTCCCGTGCTGGGAAAACAGGTTTTGCAGCTGTTTGAGCTAAGATTTCCAAGTTATTCACATAATGAAAACCTATACTTTGTTTCGGTCGAGTTCCCCATTCAAATGCATGTAACAGTGAGAAACGCACTGTCTTGGCGAAAGAAAGCGTTTTTGTACAACTTCATAGAAATAGCTGTAACTTTTGATAGAAGACTCGGATACACATGTTTATGGCTTTATCTTATAGAACTCAAGGTCTCCGTGCTGGGAAAACAGGTTTTGCAGCTGTTTGAGCTAAGATTTCCAAGTTATTCACATAATGAAAACCTATACTTTGTTTCGGTCGAGTTCCCCATTCAAATGCATGTAACAGTGAGAAACGCACTGTCTTGGCGAAAGAAAGCGTTTTTGTACAACTTCATAGAAATAGCTGTAACTTTTGATAGAAGACTCGGATACACATGTTTATGGCTTTATCTTATAGAACTCAAGGTCTCCGTGCTGGGAAAACAGGTTTTGCAGCTGTTTGAGCTAAGATTTCCAAGTTATTCACATAATGAAAACCTATACTTTGTTTCGGTCGAGTTCCCCATTCAAATGCATGTAACAGTGAGAAACGCACTGTCTTGGCGAAAGAAAGCGTTTTTGTACAACTTCATAGAAATAGCTGTAACTTTTGATAGAAGACTCGGATACACATGTTTATGGCTTTATCTTATAGAACTCAAGGTTCCCGTGCTGGGAAAACAGGTTTTGCAGCTGTTTGAGCTAAGATTTCCAAGTTATTCACATAATGAAAACCTATACTTTGTTTCGGTCGAGTTCCCCATTCAAATGCATGTAACAGTGAGAAACGCACTGTCTTGGCGAAAGAAAGCGTTTTTGTACAACTTCATAGAAATAGCTGTAACTTTTGATAGAAGACTCGGATACACATGTTTATGGCTTTATCTTATAGAACTCAAGGTTCCCGTGCTGGGAAAACAGGTTTTGCAGCTGTTTGAGCTAAGATTTCCAAGTTATTCACATAATGAAAACCTATACTTTGTTTCGGTCGAGTTCCCCATTCAAATGCATGTAACAGTGAGAAACGCACTGTCTTGGCGAAAGAAAGCGTTTTTGTACAACTTCATAGAAATAGCTGTAACTTTTGATAGAAGACTCGGATACACATGTTTATGGCTTTATCTTATAGAACTCAAGGTTCCCGTGCTGGGAAAACAGGTTTTGCAGCTGTTTGAGCTAAGATTTCCAAGTTATTCACATAATGAAAACCTATACTTTGTTTCGGTCGAGTTCCCCATTCAAATGCATGTAACAGTGAGAAACGCACTGTCTTGGCGAAAGAAAGCGTTTTTGTACAACTTCATAGAAATAGCTGTAACTTTTGATAGAAGACTCGGATACACATGTTTATGGCTTTATCTTATAGAACTCAAGGTTCCCGTGCTGGGAAAACAGGTTTTGCAGCTGTTTGAGCTAAGATTTCCAAGTTATTCACATAATGAAAACCTATACTTTGTTTCGGTCGAGTTCCCCATTCAAATGCATGTAACAGTGAGAAACGCACTGTCTTGGCGAAAGAAAGCGTTTTTGTACAACTTCATAGAAATAGCTGTAACTTTTGATAGAAGACTCGGATACACATGTTTATGGCTTTATCTTATAGAACTCAAGGTTCCCGTGCTGGGAAAACAGGTTTTGAAGCTGTTTGAGCTAAGATTTCCAAGTTATTCACATAATGAAAACCTATACTTTGTTTCGGTCGAGTTCCCCATTCAAATGCATGTAACAGTGAGAAACGCACTGTCTTGGCGAAAGAAAGCGTTTTTGTACAACTTCATAGAAATAGCTGTAACTTTTGATAGAAGACTCGGATACACATGTTTATGGCTTTATCTTATAGAACTCAAGGTTCCCGTGCTGGGAAAACAGGTTTTGCAGCTGTTTGAGCTAAGATTTCCAAGTTATTCACATAATGAAAACCTATACTTTGTTTCGGTCGAGTTCCCCATTCAAATGCATGTAACAGTGAGAAACGCACTGTCTTGGCGAAAGAAAGCGTTTTTGTACAACTTCATAGAAATAGCTGTAACTTTTGATAGAAGACTCGGATACACATGTTTATGGCTTTATCTTATAGAACTCAAGGTTCCCGTGCTGGGAAAACAGGTTTTGCAGCTGTTTGAGCTAAGATTTCCAAGTTATTCACATAATGAAAACCTATACTTTGTTTCGGTCGAGTTCCCCATTCAAATGCATGTAACAGTGAGAAACGCACTGTCTTGGCGAAAGAAAGCGTTTTTGTACAACTTCATAGAAATAGCTGTAACTTTTGATAGAAGACTCGGATACACATGTTTATGGCTTTATCTTATAGAACTCAAGGTCTCCGTGCTGGGAAAACAGGTTTTGCAGCTGTTTGAGCTAAGATTTCCAAGTTATTCACATAATGAAAACCTATACTTTGTTTCGGTCGAGTTCCCCATTCAAATGCATGTAACAGTGAGAAACGCACTGTCTTGGCGAAAGAAAGCGTTTTTGTACAACTTCATAGAAATAGCTGTAACTTTTGATAGAAGACTCGGATACACATGTTTATGGCTTTATCTTATAGAACTCAAGGTTCCCGTGCTGGGAAAACAGGTTTTGCAGCTGTTTGAGCTAAGATTTCCAAGTTATTCACATAATGAAAACCTATACTTTGTTTCGGTCGAGTTCCCCATTCAAATGCATGTAACAGTGAGAAACGCACTGTCTTGGCGAAAGAAAGCGTTTTTGTACAACTTCATAGAAATAGCTGTAACTTTTGATAGAAGACTCGGATACACATGTTTATGGCTTTATCTTATAGAACTCAAGGTTCCCGTGCTGGGAAAACAGGTTTTGCAGCTGTTTGAGCTAAGATTTCCAAGTTATTCACATAATGAAAACCTATACTTTGTTTCGGTCGAGTTCCCCATTCAAATGCATGTAACAGTGAGAAACGCACTGTCTTGGCGAAAGAAAGCGTTTTTGTACAACTTCATAGAAATAGCTGTAACTTTTGATAGAAGACTCGGATACACATGTTTATGGCTTTATCTTATAGAACTCAAGGTCTCCGTGCTGGGAAAACAGGTTTTGCAGCTGTTTGAGCTAAGATTTCCAAGTTATTCACATAATGAAAACCTATACTTTGTTTCGGTCGAGTTCCCCATTCAAATGCATGTAACAGTGAGAAACGCACTGTCTTGGCGAAAGAAAGCGTTTTTGTACAACTTCATAGAAATAGCTGTAACTTTTGATAGAAGACTCGGATACACATGTTTATGGCTTTATCTTATAGAACTCAAGGTTCCCGTGCTGGGAAAACAGGTTTTGCAGCTGTTTGAGCTAAGATTTCCAAGTTATTCACATAATGAAAACCTATACTTTGTTTCGGTCGAGTTCCCCATTCAAATGCATGTAACAGTGAGAAACGCACTGTCTTGGCGAAAGAAAGCGTTTTTGTACAACTTCATAGAAATAGCTGTAACTTTTGATAGAAGACTCGGATACACATGTTTATGGCTTTATCTTATAGAACTCAAGGTTCCCGTGCTGGGAAAACAGGTTTTGCAGCTGTTTGAGCTAAGATTTCCAAGTTATTCACATAATGAAAACCTATACTTTGTTTCGGTCGAGTTCCCCATTCAAATGCATGTAACAGTGAGAAACGCACTGTCTTGGCGAAAGAAAGCGTTTTTGTACAACTTCATAGAAATAGCTGTAACTTTTGATAGAAGACTCGGATACACATGTTTATGGCTTTATCTTATAGAACTCAAGGTTCCCGTGCTGGGAAAACAGGTTTTGCAGCTGTTTGAGCTAAGATTTCCAAGTTATTCACATAATGAAAACCTATACTTTGTTTCGGTCGAGTTCCCCATTCAAATGCATGTAACAGTGAGAAACGCACTGTCTTGGCGAAAGAAAGCGTTTTTGTACAACTTCATAGAAATAGCTGTAACTTTTGATAGAAGACTCGGATACACATGTTTATGGCTTTATCTTATAGAACTCAAGGTTCCCGTGCTGGGAAAACAGGTTTTGCAGCTGTTTGAGCTAAGATTTCCAAGTTATTCACATAATGAAAACCTATACTTTGTTTCGGTCGAGTTCCCCATTCAAATGCATGTAACAGTGAGAAACGCACTGTCTTGGCGAAAGAAAGCGTTTTTGTACAACTTCATAGAAATAGCTGTAACTTTTGATAGAAGACTCGGATACACATGTTTATGGCTTTATCTTATAGAACTCAAGGTTCCCGTGCTGGGAAAACAGGTTTTGCAGCTGTTTGAGCTAAGATTTCCAAGTTATTCACATAATGAAAACCTATACTTTGTTTCGGTCGAGTTCCCCATTCAAATGCATGTAACAGTGAGAAACGCACTGTCTTGGCGAAAGAAAGCGTTTTTGTACAACTTCATAGAAATAGCTGTAACTTTTGATAGAAGACTCGGATACACATGTTTATGGCTTTATCTTATAGAACTCAAGGTTCCCGTGCTGGGAAAACAGGTTTTGCAGCTGTTTGAGCTAAGATTTCCAAGTTATTCACATAATGAAAACCTATACTTTGTTTCGGTCGAGTTCCCCATTCAAATGCATGTAACAGTGAGAAACGCACTGTCTTGGCGAAAGAAAGCGTTTTTGTACAACTTCATAGAAATAGCTGTAACTTTTGATAGAAGACTCGGATACACATGTTTATGGCTTTATCTTATAGAACTCAAGGTTCCCGTGCTGGGAAAACAGGTTTTGCAGCTGTTTGAGCTAAGATTTCCAAGTTATTCACATAATGAAAACCTATACTTTGTTTCGGTCGAGTTCCCCATTCAAATGCATGTAACAGTGAGAAACGCACTGTCTTGGCGAAAGAAAGCGTTTTTGTACAACTTCATAGAAATAGCTGTAACTTTTGATAGAAGACTCGGATACACATGTTTATGGCTTTATCTTATAGAACTCAAGGTTCCCGTGCTGGGAAAACAGGTTTTGCAGCTGTTTGAGCTAAGATTTCCAAGTTATTCACATAATGAAAACCTATACTTTGTTTCGGTCGAGTTCCCCATTCAAATGCATGTAACAGTGAGAAACGCACTGTCTTGGCGAAAGAAAGCGTTTTTGTACAACTTCATAGAAATAGCTGTAACTTTTGATAGAAGACTCGGATACACATGTTTATGGCTTTATCTTATAGAACTCAAGGTCTCCGTGCTGGGAAAACAGGTTTTGCAGCTGTTTGAGCTAAGATTTCCAAGTTATTCACATAATGAAAACCTATACTTTGTTTCGGTCGAGTTCCCCATTCAAATGCATGTAACAGTGAGAAACGCACTGTCTTGGCGAAAGAAAGCGTTTTTGTACAACTTCATAGAAATAGCTGTAACTTTTGATAGAAGACTCGGATACACATGTTTATGGCTTTATCTTATAGAACTCAAGGTTCCCGTGCTGGAAAACAGGTTTTGCAGCTGTTTGAGCTAAGATTTCCAAGTTATTCACATAATGAAAACCTATACTTTGTTTCGGTCGAGTTCCCCATTCAAATGCATGTAACAGTGAGAAACGCACTGTCTTGGCGAAAGAAAGCGTTTTTGTACAACTTCATAGAAATAGCTGTAACTTTTGATAGAAGACTCGGATACACATGTTTATGGCTTTATCTTATAGAACTCAAGGTTCCCGTGCTGGGAAACCAGGTTTTGCAGCTGTTTGAGCTAAGATTTCCAAGTTATTCACATAATGAAAACCTATACTTTGTTTCGGTCGAGTTCCCCATTCAAATGCATGTAACAGTGAGAAACGCACTGTCTTGGCGAAAGAAAGCGTTTTTGTACAACTTCATAGAAATAGCTGTAACTTTTGATAGAAGACTCGGATACACATGTTTATGGCTTTATCTTATAGAACTCAAGGTTCCCGTGCTGGGAAAACAGGTTTTGCAGCTGTTTGAGCTAAGATTTCCAAGTTATTCACATAATGAAAACCTATACTTTGTTTCGGTCGAGTTCCCCATTCAAATGCATGTAACAGTGAGAAACGCACTGTCTTGGCGAAAGAAAGCGTTTTTGTACAACTTCATAGAAATAGCTGTAACTTTTGATAGAAGACTCGGATACACATGTTTATGGCTTTATCTTATAGAACTCAAGGTTCCCGTGCTGGGAAACCAGGTTTTGCAGCTGTTTGAGCTAAGATTTCCAAGTTATTCACATATGAAAACCTATACTTTGTTTCGGTCGAGTTCCCCATTCAAATGCATGTAACAGTGAGAAACGCACTGTCTTGGCGAAAGAAAGCGTTTTTGTACAACTTCATAGAAATAGCTGTAACTTTTGATAGAAGACTCGGATACACATGTTTATGGCTTTATCTTATAGAACTCAAGGTTCCCGTGCTGGGAAAACAGGTTTTGCAGCTGTTTGAGCTAAGATTTCCAAGTTATTCACATAATGAAAACCTATACTTTGTTTCGGTCGAGTTCCCCATTCAAATGCATGTAACAGTGAGAAACGCACTGTCTTGGCGAAAGAAAGCGTTTTTGTACAACTTCATAGAAATAGCTGTAACTTTTGATAGAAGACTCGGATACACATGTTTATGGCTTTATCTTATAGAACTCAAGGTTCCCGTGCTGGGAAAACAGGTTTTGCAGCTGTTTGAGCTAAGATTTCCAAGTTATTCACATAATGAAAACCTATACTTTGTTTCGGTCGAGTTCCCCATTCAAATGCATGTAACAGTGAGAAACGCACTGTCTTGGCGAAAGAAAGCGTTTTTGTACAACTTCATAGAAATAGCTGTAACTTTTGATAGAAGACTCGGATACACATGTTTATGGCTTTATCTTATAGAACTCAAGGTTCCCGTGCTGGGAAAACAGGTTTTGCAGCTGTTTGAGCTAAGATTTCCAAGTTATTCACATAATGAAAACCTATACTTTGTTTCGGTCGAGTTCCCCATTCAAATGCATGTAACAGTGAGAAACGCACTGTCTTGGCGAAAGAAAGCGTTTTTGTACAACTTCATAGAAATAGCTGTAACTTTTGATAGAAGACTCGGATACACATGTTTATGGCTTTATCTTATAGAACTCAAGGTTCCCGTGCTGGGAAAACAGGTTTTGCAGCTGTTTGAGCTAAGATTTCCAAGTTATTCACATAATGAAAACCTATACTTTGTTTCGGTCGAGTTCCCCATTCAAATGCATGTAACAGTGAGAAACGCACTGTCTTGGCGAAAGAAAGCGTTTTTGTACAACTTCATAGAAATAGCTGTAACTTTTGATAGAAGACTCGGATACACATGTTTATGGCTTTATCTTATAGAACTCAAGGTTCCCGTGCTGGGAAAACAGGTTTTGCAGCTGTTTGAGCTAAGATTTCCAAGTTATTCACATAATGAAAACCTATACTTTGTTTCGGTCGAGTTCCCCATTCAAATGCATGTAACAGTGAGAAACGCACTGTCTTGGCGAAAGAAAGCGTTTTTGTACAACTTCATAGAAATAGCTGTAACTTTTGATAGAAGACTCGGATACACATGTTTATGGCTTTATCTTATAGAACTCAAGGTTCCCGTGCTGGAAAACAGGTTTTGCAGCTGTTTGAGCTAAGATTTCCAAGTTATTCACATAATGAAAACCTATACTTTGTTTCGGTCGAGTTCCCCATTCAAATGCATGTAACAGTGAGAAACGCACTGTCTTGGCGAAAGAAAGCGTTTTTGTACAACTTCATAGAAATAGCTGTAACTTTTGATAGAAGACTCGGATACACATGTTTATGGCTTTATCTTATAGAACTCAAGGTTCCCGTGCTGGGAAAACAGGTTTTGCAGCTGTTTGAGCTAAGATTTCCAAGTTATTCACATAATGAAAACCTATACTTTGTTTCGGTCGAGTTCCCCATTCAAATGCATGTAACAGTGAGAAACGCACTGTCTTGGCGAAAGAAAGCGTTTTTGTACAACTTCATAGAAATAGCTGTAACTTTTGATAGAAGACTCGGATACACATGTTTATGGCTTTATCTTATAGAACTCAAGGTTCCCGTGCTGGGAAAACAGGTTTTGCAGCTGTTTGAGCTAAGATTTCCAAGTTATTCACATAATGAAAACCTATACTTTGTTTCGGTCGAGTTCCCCATTCAAATGCATGTAACAGTGAGAAACGCACTGTCTTGGCGAAAGAAAGCGTTTTTGTACAACTTCATAGAAATAGCTGTAACTTTTGATAGAAGACTCGGATACACATGTTTATGGCTTTATCTTATAGAACTCAAGGTCTCCGTGCTGGGAAAACAGGTTTTGCAGCTGTTTGAGCTAAGATTTCCAAGTTATTCACATAATGAAAACCTATACTTTGTTTCGGTCGAGTTCCCCATTCAAATGCATGTAACAGTGAGAAACGCACTGTCTTGGCGAAAGAAAGCGTTTTTGTACAACTTCATAGAAATAGCTGTAACTTTTGATAGAAGACTCGGATACACATGTTTATGGCTTTATCTTATAGAACTCAAGGTTCCCGTGCTGGGAAAACAGGTTTTGCAGCTGTTTGAGCTAAGATTTCCAAGTTATTCACATAATGAAAACCTATACTTTGTTTCGGTCGAGTTCCCCATTCAAATGCATGTAACAGTGAGAAACGCACTGTCTTGGCGAAAGAAAGCGTTTTTGTACAACTTCATAGAAATAGCTGTAACTTTTGATAGAAGACTCGGATACACATGTTTATGGCTTTATCTTATAGAACTCAAGGTTCCCGTGCTGGGAAACCAGGTTTTGCAGCTGTTTGAGCTAAGATTTCCAAGTTATTCACATAATGAAAACCTATACTTTGTTTCGGTCGAGTTCCCCATTCAAATGCATGTAACAGTGAGAAACGCACTGTCTTGGCGAAAGAAAGCGTTTTTGTACAACTTCATAGAAATAGCTGTAACTTTTGATAGAAGACTCGGATACACATGTTTATGGCTTTATCTTATAGAACTCAAGGTTCCCGTGCTGGGAAACCAGGTTTTGCAGCTGTTTGAGCTAAGATTTCCAAGTTATTCACATAATGAAAACCTATACTTTGTTTCGGTCGAGTTCCCCATTCAAATGCATGTAACAGTGAGAAACGCACTGTCTTGGCGAAAGAAAGCGTTTTTGTACAACTTCATAGAAATAGCTGTAACTTTTGATAGAAGACTCGGATACACATGTTTATGGCTTTATCTTATAGAACTCAAGGTTCCCGTGCTGGGAAACCAGGTTTTGCAGCTGTTTGAGCTAAGATTTCCAAGTTATTCACATAATGAAAACCTATACTTTGTTTCGGTCGAGTTCCCCATTCAAATGCATGTAACAGTGAGAAACGCACTGTCTTGGCGAAAGAAAGCGTTTTTGTACAACTTCATAGAAATAGCTGTAACTTTTGATAGAAGACTCGGATACACATGTTTATGGCTTTATCTTATAGAACTCAAGGTTCCCGTGCTGGGAAACCAGGTTTTGCAGCTGTTTGAGCTAAGATTTCCAAGTTATTCACATAATGAAAACCTATACTTTGTTTCGGTCGAGTTCCCCATTCAAATGCATGTAACAGTGAGAAACGCACTGTCTTGGCGAAAGAAAGCGTTTTTGTACAACTTCATAGAAATAGCTGTAACTTTTGATAGAAGACTCGGATACACATGTTTATGGCTTTATCTTATAGAACTCAAGGTTCCCGTGCTGGGAAAACAGGTTTTGCAGCTGTTTGAGCTAAGATTTCCAAGTTATTCACATAATGAAAACCTATACTTTGTTTCGGTCGAGTTCCCCATTCAAATGCATGTAACAGTGAGAAACGCACTGTCTTGGCGAAAGAAAGCGTTTTTGTACAACTTCATAGAAATAGCTGTAACTTTTGATAGAAGACTCGGATACACATGTTTATGGCTTTATCTTATAGAACTCAAGGTTCCCGTGCTGGGAAAACAGGTTTTGCAGCTGTTTGAGCTAAGATTTCCAAGTTATTCACATAATGAAAACCTATACTTTGTTTCGGTCGAGTTCCCCATTCAAATGCATGTAACAGTGAGAAACGCACTGTCTTGGCGAAAGAAAGCGTTTTTGTACAACTTCATAGAAATAGCTGTAACTTTTGATAGAAGACTCGGATACACATGTTTATGGCTTTATCTTATAGAACTCAAGGTTCCCGTGCTGGGAAAACAGGTTTTGCAGCTGTTTGAGCTAAGATTTCCAAGTTATTCACATAATGAAAACCTATACTTTGTTTCGGTCAAGTTCCCCATTCAAATGCATGTAACAGTGAGAAATGCACTGTCTTGGCGAAAGAAAGCGTTTTTGTACAACTTCATAGAAATAGCTGTAACTTTTGATAGAAGACTCGGATACACATGTTTATGGCTTTATCTTATAGAACTCAAGGTTCCCGTGCTGGGAAACCAGGTTTTGCAGCTGTTTGAGCTAAGATTTCCAAGTTATTCACATAATGAAAACCTATACTTTGTTTCGGTCGAGTTCCCCATTCAAATGCATGTAACAGTGAGAAACGCACTGTCTTGGCGAAAGAAAGCGTTTTTGTACAACTTCATAGAAATAGCTGTAACTTTTGATAGAAGACTCGGATACACATGTTTATGGCTTTATCTTATAGAACTCAAGGTTCCCGTGCTGGGAAACCAGGTTTTGCAGCTGTTTGAGCTAAGATTTCCAAGTTATTCACATAATGAAAACCTATACTTTGTTTCGGTCGAGTTCCCCATTCAAATGCATGTAACAGTGAGAAACGCACTGTCTTGGCGAAAGAAAGCGTTTTTGTACAACTTCATAGAAATAGCTGTAACTTTTGATAGAAGACTCGGATACACATGTTTATGGCTTTATCTTATAGAACTCAAGGTTCCCGTGCTGGGAAACCAGGTTTTGCAGCTGTTTGAGCTAAGATTTCCAAGTTATTCACATAATGAAAACCTATACTTTGTTTCGGTCGAGTTCCCCCATTCAAATGCATGTAACAGTGAGAAACGCACTGTCTTGGCGAAAGAAAGCGTTTTTGTACAACTTCATAGAAATAGCTGTAACTTTTGATAGAAGACTCGGATACACATGTTTATGGCTTTATCTTATAGAACTCAAGGTTCCCGTGCTGGGAAACCAGGTTTTGCAGCTGTTTGAGCTAAGATTTCCAAGTTATTCACATAATGAAAACCTATACTTTGTTTCGGTCGAGTTCCCCATTCAAATGCATGTAACAGTGAGAAACGCACTGTCTTGGCGAAAGAAAGCGTTTTTGTACAACTTCATAGAAATAGCTGTAACTTTTGATAGAAGACTCGGATACACATGTTTATGGCTTTATCTTATAGAACTCAAGGTTCCCGTGCTGGGAAAACAGGTTTTGCAGCTGTTTGAGCTAAGATTTCCAAGTTATTCACATAATGAAAACCTATACTTTGTTTCGGTCGAGTTCCCCATTCAAATGCATGTAACAGTGAGAAACGCACTGTCTTGGCGAAAGAAAGCGTTTTTGTACAACTTCATAGAAATAGCTGTAACTTTTGATAGAAGACTCGGATATACATGTTTATGGCTTTATCTTATAGAACTCAAGGTTCCCGTGCTGGGAAAACAGGTTTTGCAGCTGTTTGAGCTAAGATTTCCAAGTTATTCACATAATGAAAACCTATACTTTGTTTCGGTCGAGTTCCCCATTCAAATGCATGTAACAGTGAGAAACGCACTGTCTTGGCGAAAGAAAGCGTTTTTGTACAACTTCATAGAAATAGCTGTAACTTTTGATAGAAGACTCGGATACACATGTTTATGGCTTTATCTTATAGAACTCAAGGTTCCCGTGCTGGGAAACCAGGTTTTGCAGCTGTTTGAGCTAAGATTTCCAAGTTATTCACATAATGAAAACCTATACTTTGTTTCGGTCGAGTTCCCCATTCAAATGCATGTAACAGTGAGAAACGCACTGTCTTGGCGAAAGAAAGCGTTTTTGTACAACTTCATAGAAATAGCTGTAACTTTTGATAGAAGACTCGGATACACATGTTTATGGCTTTATCTTATAGAACTCAAGGTTCCCGTGCTGGGAAACCAGGTTTTGCAGCTGTTTGAGCTAAGATTTCCAAGTTATTCACATAATGAAAACCTATACTTTGTTTCGGTCGAGTTCCCCATTCAAATGCATGTAACAGTGAGAAACGCACTGTCTTGGCGAAAGAAAGCGTTTTTGTACAACTTCATAGAAATAGCTGTAACTTTTGATAGAAGACTCGGATACACATGTTTATGGCTTTATCTTATAGAACTCAAGGTTCCCGTGCTGGGAAACCAGGTTTTGCAGCTGTTTGAGCTAAGATTTCCAAGTTATTCACATAATGAAAACCTATACTTTGTTTCGGTCGAGTTCCCCATTCAAATGCATGTAACAGTGAGAAACGCACTGTCTTGGCGAAAGAAAGCGTTTTTGTACAACTTCATAGAAATAGCTGTAACTTTTGATAGAAGACTCGGATACACATGTTTATGGCTTTATCTTATAGAACTCAAGGTTCCCGTGCTGGGAAACCAGGTTTTGCAGCTGTTTGAGCTAAGATTTCCAAGTTATTCACATAATGAAAACCTATACTTTGTTTCGGTCGAGTTCCCCATTCAAATGCATGTAACAGTGAGAAACGCACTGTCTTGGCGAAAGAAAGCGTTTTTGTACAACTTCATAGAAATAGCTGTAACTTTTGATAGAAGACTCGGATACACATGTTTATGGCTTTATCTTATAGAACTCAAGGTTCCCGTGCTGGGAAACCAGGTTTTGCAGCTGTTTGAGCTAAGATTTCCAAGTTATTCACATAATGAAAACCTATACTTTGTTTCGGTCGAGTTCCCCATTCAAATGCATGTAACAGTGAGAAACGCACTGTCTTGGCGAAAGAAAGCGTTTTTGTACAACTTCATAGAAATAGCTGTAACTTTTGATAGAAGACTCGGATACACATGTTTATGGCTTTATCTTATAGAACTCAAGGTTCCCGTGCTGGGAAAACAGGTTTTGCAGCTGTTTGAGCTAAGATTTCCAAGTTATTCACATAATGAAAACCTATACTTTGTTTCGGTCGAGTTCCCCATTCAAATGCATGTAACAGTGAGAAACGCACTGTCTTGGCGAAAGAAAGCGTTTTTGTACAACTTCATAGAAATAGCTGTAACTTTTGATAGAAGACTCGGATACACATGTTTATGGCTTTATCTTATAGAACTCAAGGTTCCCGTGCTGGGAAAACAGGTTTTGCAGCTGTTTGAGCTAAGATTTCCAAGTTATTCACATAATGAAAACCTATACTTTGTTTCGGTCGAGTTCCCCATTCAAATGCATGTAACAGTGAGAAACGCACTGTCTTGGCGAAAGAAAGCGTTTTTGTACAACTTCATAGAAATAGCTGTAACTTTTGATAGAGAACTCGGATACACATGTTTATGGCTTTATCTTATAGAACTCAAGGTCTCCGTGCTGGGAAAACAGGTTTTGCAGCTGTTTGAGCTAAGATTTCCAAGTTATTCACATAATGAAAACCTATACTTTGTTTCGGTCGAGTTCCCCATTCAAATGCATGTAACAGTGAGAAACGCACTGTCTTGGCGAAAGAAAGCGTTTTTGTACAACTTCATAGAAATAGCTGTAACTTTTGATAGAAGACTCGGATACACATGTTTATGGCTTTATCTTATAGAACTCAAGGTCTCCGTGCTGGGAAAACAGGTTTTGCAGCTGTTTGAGCTAAGATTTCCAAGTTATTCACATAATGAAAACCTATACTTTGTTTCGGTCGAGTTCCCCATTCAAATGCATGTAACAGTGAGAAACGCACTGTCTTGGCGAAAGAAAGCGTTTTTGTACAACTTCATAGAAATAGCTGTAACTTTTGATAGAAGACTCGGATACACATGTTTATGGCTTTATCTTATAGAACTCAAGGTTCCCGTGCTGGGAAAACAGGTTTTGCAGCTGTTTGAGCTAAGATTTCCAAGTTATTCACATAATGAAAACCTATACTTTGTTTCGGTCGAGTTCCCCATTCAAATGCATGTAACAGTGAGAAACGCACTGTCTTGGCGAAAGAAAGCGTTTTTGTACAACTTCATAGAAATAGCTGTAACTTTTGATAGAAGACTCGGATACACATGTTTATGGCTTTATCTTATAGAACTCAAGGTTCCCGTGCTGGGAAAACAGGTTTTGCAGCTGTTTGAGCTAAGATTTCCAAGTTATTCACATAATGAAAACCTATACTTTGTTTCGGTCGAGTTCCCCATTCAAATGCATGTAACAGTGAGAAACGCACTGTCTTGGCGAAAGAAAGCGTTTTTGTACAACTTCATAGAAATAGCTGTAACTTTTGATAGAAGACTCGGATACACATGTTTATGGCTTTATCTTATAGAACTCAAGGTTCCCGTGCTGGGAAAACAGGTTTTGCAGCTGTTTGAGCTAAGATTTCCAAGTTATTCACATAATGAAAACCTATACTTTGTTTCGGTCGAGTTCCCCATTCAAATGCATGTAACAGTGAGAAACGCACTGTCTTGGCGAAAGAAAGCGTTTTTGTACAACTTCATAGAAATAGCTGTAACTTTTGATAGAAGACTCGGATACACATGTTTATGGCTTTATCTTATAGAACTCAAGGTTCCCGTGCTGGGAAAACAGGTTTTGCAGCTGTTTGAGCTAAGATTTCCAAGTTATTCACATAATGAAAACCTATACTTTGTTTCGGTCGAGTTCCCCATTCAAATGCATGTAACAGTGAGAAACGCACTGTCTTGGCGAAAGAAAGCGTTTTTGTACAACTTCATAGAAATAGCTGTAACTTTTGATAGAAGACTCGGATACACATGTTTATGGCTTTATCTTATAGAACTCAAGGTTCCCGTGCTGGGAAAACAGGTTTTGCAGCTGTTTGAGCTAAGATTTCCAAGTTATTCACATAATGAAAACCTATACTTTGTTTCGGTCGAGTTCCCCATTCAAATGCATGTAACAGTGAGAAACGCACTGTCTTGGCGAAAGAAAGCGTTTTTGTACAACTTCATAGAAATAGCTGTAACTTTTGATAGAAGACTCGGATACACATGTTTATGGCTTTATCTTATAGAACTCAAGGTTCCCGTGCTGGGAAAACAGGTTTTGCAGCTGTTTGAGCTAAGATTTCCAAGTTATTCACATAATGAAAACCTATACTTTGTTTCGGTCGAGTTCCCCATTCAAATGCATGTAACAGTGAGAAACGCACTGTCTTGGCGAAAGAAAGCGTTTTTGTACAACTTCATAGAAATAGCTGTAACTTTTGATAGAAGACTCGGATACACATGTTTATGGCTTTATCTTATAGAACTCAAGGTTCCCGTGCTGGAAAACAGGTTTTGCAGCTGTTTGAGCTAAGATTTCCAAGTTATTCACATAATGAAAACCTATACTTTGTTTCGGTCGAGTTCCCCATTCAAATGCATGTAACAGTGAGAAACGCACTGTCTTGGCGAAAGAAAGCGTTTTTGTACAACTTCATAGAAATAGCTGTAACTTTTGATAGAAGACTCGGATACACATGTTTATGGCTTTATCTTATAGAACTCAAGGTCTCCGTGCTGGGAAAACAGGTTTTGCAGCTGTTTGAGCTAAGATTTCCAAGTTATTCACATAATGAAAACCTATACTTTGTTTCGGTCGAGTTCCCCATTCAAATGCATGTAACAGTGAGAAACGCACTGTCTTGGCGAAAGAAAGCGTTTTTGTACAACTTCATAGAAATAGCTGTAACTTTTGATAGAAGACTCGGATACACATGTTTATGGCTTTATCTTATAGAACTCAAGGTCTCCGTGCTGGGAAAACAGGTTTTGCAGCTGTTTGAGCTAAGATTTCCAAGTTATTCACATAATGAAAACCTATACTTTGTTTCGGTCGAGTTCCCCATTCAAATGCATGTAACAGTGAGAAACGCACTGTCTTGGCGAAAGAAAGCGTTTTTGTACAACTTCATAGAAATAGCTGTAACTTTTGATAGAAGACTCGGATACACATGTTTATGGCTTTATCTTATAGAACTCAAGGTTCCCGTGCTGGGAAAACAGGTTTTGCAGCTGTTTGAGCTAAGATTTCCAAGTTATTCACATAATGAAAACCTATACTTTGTTTCGGTCGAGTTCCCCATTCAAATGCATGTAACAGTGAGAAACGCACTGTCTTGGCGAAAGAAAGCGTTTTTGTACAACTTCATAGAAATAGCTGTAACTTTTGATAGAAGACTCGGATACACATGTTTATGGCTTTATCTTATAGAACTCAAGGTTCCCGTGCTGGGAAAACAGGTTTTGCAGCTGTTTGAGCTAAGATTTCCAAGTTATTCACATAATGAAAACCTATACTTTGTTTCGGTCGAGTTCCCCATTCAAATGCATGTAACAGTGAGAAACGCACTGTCTTGGCGAAAGAAAGCGTTTTTGTACAACTTCATAGAAATAGCTGTAACTTTTGATAGAAGACTCGGATACACATGTTTATGGCTTTATCTTATAGAACTCAAGGTTCCCGTGCTGGGAAAACAGGTTTTGCAGCTGTTTGAGCTAAGATTTCCAAGTTATTCACATAATGAAAACCTATACTTTGTTTCGGTCGAGTTCCCCATTCAAATGCATGTAACAGTGAGAAACGCACTGTCTTGGCGAAAGAAAGCGTTTTTGTACAACTTCATAGAAATAGCTGTAACTTTTGATAGAAGACTCGGATACACATGTTTATGGCTTTATCTTATAGAACTCAAGGTTCCCGTGCTGGGAAAACAGGTTTTGCAGCTGTTTGAGCTAAGATTTCCAAGTTATTCACATAATGAAAACCTATACTTTGTTTCGGTCGAGTTCCCCATTCAAATGCATGTAACAGTGAGAAACGCACTGTCTTGGCGAAAGAAAGCGTTTTTGTACAACTTCATAGAAATAGCTGTAACTTTTGATAGAAGACTCGGATACACATGTTTATGGCTTTATCTTATAGAACTCAAGGTTCCCGTGCTGGGAAAACAGGTTTTGCAGCTGTTTGAGCTAAGATTTCCAAGTTATTCACATAATGAAAACCTATACTTTGTTTCGGTCGAGTTCCCCATTCAAATGCATGTAACAGTGAGAAACGCACTGTCTTGGCGAAAGAAAGCGTTTTTGTACAACTTCATAGAAATAGCTGTAACTTTTGATAGAAGACTCGGATACACATGTTTATGGCTTTATCTTATAGAACTCAAGGTTCCCGTGCTGGGAAAACAGGTTTTGCAGCTGTTTGAGCTAAGATTTCCAAGTTATTCACATAATGAAAACCTATACTTTGTTTCGGTCGAGTTCCCCATTCAAATGCATGTAACAGTGAGAAACGCACTGTCTTGGCGAAAGAAAGCGTTTTTGTACAACTTCATAGAAATAGCTGTAACTTTTGATAGAAGACTCGGATACACATGTTTATGGCTTTATCTTATAGAACTCAAGGTTCCCGTGCTGGGAAAACAGGTTTTGCAGCTGTTTGAGCTAAGATTTCCAAGTTATTCACATAATGAAAACCTATACTTTGTTTCGGTCGAGTTCCCCATTCAAATGCATGTAACAGTGAGAAACGCACTGTCTTGGCGAAAGAAAGCGTTTTTGTACAACTTCATAGAAATAGCTGTAACTTTTGATAGAAGACTCGGATACACATGTTTATGGCTTTATCTTATAGAACTCAAGGTCTCCGTGCTGGGAAAACAGGTTTTGCAGCTGTTTGAGCTAAGATTTCCAAGTTATTCACATAATGAAAACCTATACTTTGTTTCGGTCGAGTTCCCCATTCAAATGCATGTAACAGTGAGAAACGCACTGTCTTGGCGAAAGAAAGCGTTTTTGTACAACTTCATAGAAATAGCTGTAACTTTTGATAGAAGACTCGGATACACATGTTTATGGCTTTATCTTATAGAACTCAAGGTCTCCGTGCTGGGAAAACAGGTTTTGCAGCTGTTTGAGCTAAGATTTCCAAGTTATTCACATAATGAAAACCTATACTTTGTTTCGGTCGAGTTCCCCATTCAAATGCATGTAACAGTGAGAAACGCACTGTCTTGGCGAAAGAAAGCGTTTTTGTACAACTTCATAGAAATAGCTGTAACTTTTGATAGAAGACTCGGATACACATGTTTATGGCTTTATCTTATAGAACTCAAGGTCTCCGTACTGGGAAAACAGGTTTTGCAGCTGTTTGAGCTAAGATTTCCAAGTTATTCACATAATGAAAACCTATACTTTGTTTCGGTCGAGTTCCCCATTCAAATGCATGTAACAGTGAGAAACGCACTGTCTTGGCGAAAGAAAGCGTTTTTGTACAACTTCATAGAAATAGCTGTAACTTTTGATAGAAGACTCGGATACACATGTTTATGGCTTTATCTTATAGAACTCAAGGTTCCCGTGCTGGGAAAACAGGTTTTGCAGCTGTTTGAGCTAAGATTTCCAAGTTATTCACATAATGAAAACCTATACTTTGTTTCGGTCGAGTTCCCCATTCAAATGCATGTAACAGTGAGAAACGCACTGTCTTGGCGAAAGAAAGCGTTTTTGTACAACTTCATAGAAATAGCTGTAACTTTTGATAGAAGACTCGGATACACATGTTTATGGCTTTATCTTATAGAACTCAAGGTTCCCGTGCTGGGAAAACAGGTTTTGCAGCTGTTTGAGCTAAGATTTCCAAGTTATTCACATAATGAAAACCTATACTTTGTTTCGGTCGAGTTCCCCATTCAAATGCATGTAACAGTGAGAAACGCACTGTCTTGGCGAAAGAAAGCGTTTTTGTACAACTTCATAGAAATAGCTGTAACCTTTGATAGAAGACTCGGATACACATGTTTATGGCTTTATCTTATAGAACTCAAGGTTCCCGTGCTGGGAAAACAGGTTTTGCAGCTGTTTGAGCTAAGATTTCCAAGTTATTCACATAATGAAAACCTATACTTTGTTTCGGTCGAGTTCCCCATTCAAATGCATGTAACAGTGAGAAACGCACTGTCTTGGCGAAAGAAAGCGTTTTTGTACAACTTCATAGAAATAGCTGTAACTTTTGATAGAAGACTCGGATACACATGTTTATGGCTTTATCTTATAGAACTCAAGGTCTCCGTGCTGGGAAAACAGGTTTTGCAGCTGTTTGAGCTAAGATTTCCAAGTTATTCACATAATGAAAACCTATACTTTGTTTCGGTCGAGTTCCCCATTCAAATGCATGTAACAGTGAGAAACGCACTGTCTTGGCGAAAGAAAGCGTTTTTGTACAACTTCATAGAAATAGCTGTAACTTTTGATAGAAGACTCGGATACACATGTTTATGGCTTTATCTTATAGAACTCAAGGTTCCCGTGCTGGGAAAACAGGTTTTGCAGCTGTTTGAGCTAAGATTTCCAAGTTATTCACATAATGAAAACCTATACTTTGTTTCGGTCGAGTTCCCCATTCAAATGCATGTAACAGTGAGAAACGCACTGTCTTGGCGAAAGAAAGCGTTTTTGTACAACTTCATAGAAATAGCTGTAACTTTTGATAGAAGACTCGGATACACATGTTTATGGCTTTATCTTATAGAACTCAAGGTTCCCGTGCTGGGAAAACAGGTTTTGCAGCTGTTTGAGCTAAGATTTCCAAGTTATTCACATAATGAAAACCTATACTTTGTTTCGGTCGAGTTCCCCATTCAAATGCATGTAACAGTGAGAAACGCACTGTCTTGGCGAAAGAAAGCGTTTTTGTACAACTTCATAGAAATAGCTGTAACTTTTGATAGAAGACTCGGATACACATGTTTATGGCTTTATCTTATAGAACTCAAGGTTCCCGTGCTGGGAAAACAGGTTTTGCAGCTGTTTGAGCTAAGATTTCCAAGTTATTCACATAATGAAAACCTATACTTTGTTTCGGTCGAGTTCCCCATTCAAATGCATGTAACAGTGAGAAACGCACTGTCTTGGCGAAAGAAAGCGTTTTTGTACAACTTCATAGAAATAGCTGTAACTTTTGATAGAAGACTCGGATACACATGTTTATGGCTTTATCTTATAGAACTCAAGGTTCCCGTGCTGGGAAAACAGGTTTTGCAGCTGTTTGAGCTAAGATTTCCAAGTTATTCACATAATGAAAACCTATACTTTGTTTCGGTCGAGTTCCCCATTCAAATGCATGTAACAGTGAGAAACGCACTGTCTTGGCGAAAGAAAGCGTTTTTGTACAACTTCATAGAAATAGCTGTAACTTTTGATAGAAGACTCGGATACACATGTTTATGGCTTTATCTTATAGAACTCAAGGTTCCCGTGCTGGGAAAACAGGTTTTGCAGCTGTTTGAGCTAAGATTTCCAAGTTATTCACATAATGAAAACCTATACTTTGTTTCGGTCGAGTTCCCCATTCAAATGCATGTAACAGTGAGAAACGCACTGTCTTGGCGAAAGAAAGCGTTTTTGTACAACTTCATAGAAATAGCTGTAACTTTTGATAGAAGACTCGGATACACATGTTTATGGCTTTATCTTATAGAACTCAAGGTTCCCGTGCTGGGAAAACAGGTTTTGCAGCTGTTTGAGCTAAGATTTCCAAGTTATTCACATAATGAAAACCTATACTTTGTTTCGGTCGAGTTCCCCATTCAAATGCATGTAACAGTGAGAAACGCACTGTCTTGGCGAAAGAAAGCGTTTTTGTACAACTTCATAGAAATAGCTGTAACTTTTGATAGAAGACTCGGATACACATGTTTATGGCTTTATCTTATAGAACTCAAGGTTCCCGTGCTGGGAAAACAGGTTTTGCAGCTGTTTGAGCTAAGATTTCCAAGTTATTCACATAATGAAAACCTATACTTTGTTTCGGTCGAGTTCCCCATTCAAATGCATGTAACAGTGAGAAACGCACTGTCTTGGCGAAAGAAAGCATTTTTGTACAACTTCATAGAAATAGCTGTAACTTTTGATAGAAGACTCGGATACACATGTTTATGGCTTTATCTTATAGAACTCAAGGTTCCCGTGCTGGGAAAACAGGTTTTGCAGCTGTTTGAGCTAAGATTTCCAAGTTATTCACATAATGAAAACCTATACTTTGTTTCGGTCGAGTTCCCATTCAAATGCATGTAACAGTGAGAAACGCACTGTCTTGGCGAAAGAAAGCGTTTTTGTACAACTTCATAGAAATAGCTGTAACTTTTGATAGAAGACTCGGATACACATGTTTATGGCTTTATCTTATAGAACTCAAGGTTCCCGTGCTGGGAAAACAGGTTTTGCAGCTGTTTGAGCTAAGATTTCCAAGTTATTCACATAATGAAAACCTATACTTTGTTTCGGTCGAGTTCCCCATTCAAATGCATGTAACAGTGAGAAACGCACTGTCTTGGCGAAAGAAAGCGTTTTTGTACAACTTCATAGAAATAGCTGTAACTTTTGATAGAAGACTCGGATACACATGTTTATGGCTTTATCTTATAGAACTCAAGGTTCCCGTGCTGGGAAAACAGGTTTTGCAGCTGTTTGAGCTAAGATTTCCAAGTTATTCACATAATGAAAACCTATACTTTGTTTCGGTCGAGTTCCCCATTCAAATGCATGTAACAGTGAGAAACGCACTGTCTTGGCGAAAGAAAGCGTTTTTGTACAACTTCATAGAAATAGCTGTAACTTTTGATAGAAGACTCGGATACACATGTTTATGGCTTTATCTTATAGAACTCAAGGTTCCCGTGCTGGGAAAACAGGTTTTGCAGCTGTTTGAGCTAAGATTTCCAAGTTATTCACATAATGAAAACCTATACTTTGTTTCGGTCGAGTTCCCCATTCAAATGCATGTAACAGTGAGAAACGCACTGTCTTGGCGAAAGAAAGCGTTTTTGTACAACTTCATAGAAATAGCTGTAACTTTTGATAGAAGACTCGGATACACATGTTTATGGCTTTATCTTATAGAACTCAAGGTTCCCGTGCTGGGAAAACAGGTTTTGTAGCTGTTTGAGCTAAGATTTCCAAGTTATTCACATAATGAAAACCTATACTTTGTTTCGGTCGAGTTCCCCATTCAAATGCATGTAACAGTGAGAAACGCACTGTCTTGGCGAAAGAAAGCGTTTTTGTACAACTTCATAGAAATAGCTGTAACTTTTGATAGAAGACTCGGATACACATGTTTATGGCTTTATCTTATAGAACTCAAGGTTCCCGTGCTGGGAAAACAGGTTTTGCAGCTGTTTGAGCTAAGATTTCCAAGTTATTCACATAATGAAAACCTATACTTTGTTTCGGTCGAGTTCCCCATTCAAATGCATGTAACAGTGAGAAACGCACTGTCTTGGCGAAAGAAAGCGTTTTTGTACAACTTCATAGAAATAGCTGTAACTTTTGATAGAAGACTCGGATACACATGTTTATGGCTTTATCTTATAGAACTCAAGGTTCCCGTGCTGGGAAAACAGGTTTTGCAGCTGTTTGAGCTAAGATTTCCAAGTTATTCACATAATGAAAACCTATACTTTGTTTCGGTCGAGTTCCCCATTCAAATGCATGTAACAGTGAGAAACGCACTGTCTTGGCGAAAGAAAGCGTTTTTGTACAACTTCATAGAAATAGCTGTAACTTTTGATAGAAGACTCGGATACACATGTTTATGGCTTTATCTTATAGAACTCAAGGTTCCCGTGCTGGGAAAACAGGTTTTGCAGCTGTTTGAGCTAAGATTTCCAAGTTATTCACATAATGAAAACCTATACTTTGTTTCGGTCGAGTTCCCCATTCAAATGCATGTAACAGTGAGAAACGCACTGTCTTGGCGAAAGAAAGCGTTTTTGTACAACTTCATAGAAATAGCTGTAACTTTTGATAGAAGACTCGGATACACATGTTTATGGCTTTATCTTATAGAACTCAAGGTTCCCGTGCTGGGAAAACAGGTTTTGCAGCTGTTTGAGCTAAGATTTCCAAGTTATTCACATAATGAAAACCTATACTTTGTTCGGTCGAGTTCCCCATTCAAATGCATGTAACAGTGAGAAACGCACTGTCTTGGCGAAAGAAAGCGTTTTTGTACAACTTCATAGAAATAGCTGTAACTTTTGATAGAAGACTCGGATACACATGTTTATGGCTTTATCTTATAGAACTCAAGGTTCCCATGCTGGGAAAACAGGTTTTGCAGCTGTTTGAGCTAAGATTTCCAAGTTATTCACATAATGAAAACCTATACTTTGTTTCGGTCGAGTTCCCCATTCAAATGCATGTAACAGTGAGAAACGCACTGTCTTGGCGAAAGAAAGCGTTTTTGTACAACTTCATAGAAATAGCTGTAACTTTTGATAGAAGACTCGGATACACATGTTTATGGCTTTATCTTATAGAACTCAAGGTTCCCGTGCTGGGAAAACAGGTTTTGCAGCTGTTTGAGCTAAGATTTCCAAGTTATTCACATAATGAAAACCTATACTTTGTTTCGGTCGAGTTCCCCATTCAAATGCATGTAACAGTGAGAAACGCACTGTCTTGGCGAAAGAAAGCGTTTTTGTACAACTTCATAGAAATAGCTGTAACTTTTGATAGAAGACTCGGATACACATGTTTATGGCTTTATCTTATAGAACTCAAGGTTCCCGTGCTGGGAAAACAGGTTTTGCAGCTGTTTGAGCTAAGATTTCCAAGTTATTCACATAATGAAAACCTATACTTTGTTTCGGTCGAGTTCCCCATTCAAATGCATGTAACAGTGAGAAACGCACTGTCTTGGCGAAAGAAAGCGTTTTTGTACAACTTCATAGAAATAGCTGTAACTTTTGATAGAAGACTCGGATACACATGTTTATGGCTTTATCTTATAGAACTCAAGGTTCCCGTGCTGGGAAAACAGGTTTTGCAGCTGTTTGAGCTAAGATTTCCAAGTTATTCACATAATGAAAACCTATACTTTGTTTCGGTCGAGTTCCCCATTCAAATGCATGTAACAGTGAGAAACGCACTGTCTTGGCGAAAGAAAGCGTTTTTGTACAACTTCATAGAAATAGCTGTAACTTTTGATAGAAGACTCGGATACACATGTTTATGGCTTTATCTTATAGAACTCAAGGTTCCCGTGCTGGGAAAACAGGTTTTGCAGCTGTTTGAGCTAAGATTTCCAAGTTATTCACATAATGAAAACCTATACTTTGTTTCGGTCGAGTTCCCCATTCAAATGCATGTAACAGTGAGAAACGCACTGTCTTGGCGAAAGAAAGCGTTTTTGTACAACTTCATAGAAATAGCTGTAACTTTTGATAGAAGACTCGGATACACATGTTTATGGCTTTATCTTATAGAACTCAAGGTTCCCGTGCTGGGAAAACAGGTTTTGCAGCTGTTTGAGCTAAGATTTCCAAGTTATTCACATAATGAAAACCTATACTTTGTTTCGGTCGAGTTCCCCATTCAAATGCATGTAACAGTGAGAAACGCACTGTCTTGGCGAAAGAAAGCGTTTTTGTACAACTTCATAGAAATAGCTGTAACTTTTGATAGAAGACTCGGATACACATGTTTATGGCTTTATCTTATAGAACTCAAGGTTCCCGTGCTGGGAAAACAGGTTTTGCAGCTGTTGGCTAATATTTCCAAGTTATTCACATAATGAAAACCTATACTTTGTTTCGGTCAAGTTCCCCATTCAAATGCATGTAACAGTGAGAAACGCACTGTCTTGGCGAAAGAAAGCGTTTTTGTACAACTTCATAGAAATAGCTGTAACTTTTGATAGAAGACTCGGATACACATGTTTATGGCTTTATCTTATAGAACTCAAGGTTCCCGTGCTGGGAAAACAGGTTTTGCAGCTGTTTGAGCTAAGATTTCCAAGTTATTCACATAATGAAAACCTATACTTTGTTTCGGTCGAGTTCCCCATTCAAATGCATGTAACAGTGAGAAACGCACTGTCTTGGCGAAAGAAAGCGTTTTTGTACAACTTCATAGAAATAGCTGTAACTTTTGATAGAAGACTCGGATACACATGTTTATGGCTTTATCTTATAGAACTCAAGGTTCCCGTGCTGGGAAAACAGGTTTTGCAGCTGTTTGAGCTAAGATTTCCAAGTTATTCACATAATGAAAACCTATACTTTGTTTCGGTCGAGTTCCCCATTCAAATGCATGTAACAGTGAGAAACGCACTGTCTTGGCGAAAGAAAGCGTTTTTGTACAACTTCATAGAAATAGCTGTAACTTTTGATAGAAGACTCGGATACACATGTTTATGGCTTTATCTTATAGAACTCAAGGTTCCCGTGCTGGGAAAACAGGTTTTGCAGCTGTTTGAGCTAAGATTTCCAAGTTATTCACATAATGAAAACCTATACTTTGTTTCGGTCGAGTTCCCCATTCAAATGCATGTAACAGTGAGAAACGCACTGTCTTGGCGAAAGAAAGCGTTTTTGTACAACTTCATAGAAATAGCTGTAACTTTTGATAGAAGACTCGGATACACATGTTTATGGCTTTATCTTATAGAACTCAAGGTCTCCGTGCTGGGAAAACAGGTTTTGCAGCTGTTTGAGCTAAGATTTCCAAGTTATTCACATAATGAAAACCTATACTTTGTTTCGGTCGAGTTCCCCATTCAAATGCATGTAACAGTGAGAAACGCACTGTCTTGGCGAAAGAAAGCGTTTTTGTACAACTTCATAGAAATAGCTGTAACTTTTGATAGAAGACTCGGATACACATGTTTATGGCTTTATCTTATAGAACTCAAGGTCTCCGTGCTGGGAAAACAGGTTTTGCAGCTGTTTGAGCTAAGATTTCCAAGTTATTCACATAATGAAAACCTATACTTTGTTTCGGTCGAGTTCCCCATTCAAATGCATGTAACAGTGAGAAACGCACTGTCTTGGCGAAAGAAAGCGTTTTTGTACAACTTCATAGAAATAGCTGTAACTTTTGATAGAAGACTCGGATACACATGTTTATGGCTTTATCTTATAGAACTCAAGGTCTCCGTGCTGGGAAAACAGGTTTTGCAGCTGTTTGAGCTAAGATTTCCAAGTTATTCACATAATGAAAACCTATACTTTGTTTCGGTCGAGTTCCCCATTCAAATGCATGTAACAGTGAGAAACGCACTGTCTTGGCGAAAGAAAGCGTTTTTGTACAACTTCATAGAAATAGCTGTAACTTTTGATAGAAGACTCGGATACACATGTTTATGGCTTTATCTTATAGAACTCAAGGTTCCCGTGCTGGGAAAACAGGTTTTGCAGCTGTTTGAGCTAAGATTTCCAAGTTATTCACATAATGAAAACCTATACTTTGTTTCGGTCGAGTTCCCCATTCAAATGCATGTAACAGTGAGAAACGCACTGTCTTGGCGAAAGAAAGCGTTTTTGTACAACTTCATAGAAATAGCTGTAACTTTTGATAGAAGACTCGGATACACATGTTTATGGCTTTATCTTATAGAACTCAAGGTTCCCGTGCTGGGAAAACAGGTTTTGCAGCTGTTTGAGCTAAGATTTCCAAGTTATTCACATAATGAAAACCTATACTTTGTTTCGGTCGAGTTGCCCATTCAAATGCATGTAACAGTGAGAAACGCACTGTCTTGGCGAAAGAAAGCGTTTTTGTACAACTTCATAGAAATAGCTGTAACTTTTGATAGAAGACTCGGATACACATGTTTATGGCTTTATCTTATAGAACTCAAGGTCTCCGTGCTGGGAAAACAGGTTTTGCAGCTGTTTGAGCTAAGATTTCCAAGTTATTCACATAATGAAAACCTATACTTTGTTTCGGTCGAGTTCCCCATTCAAATGCATGTAACAGTGAGAAACGCACTGTCTTGGCGAAAGAAAGCGTTTTTGTACAACTTCATAGAAATAGCTGTAACTTTTGATAGAAGACTCGGATACACATGTTTATGGCTTTATCTTATAGAACTCAAGGTCTCCGTGCTGGGAAAACAGGTTTTGCAGCTGTTTGAGCTAAGATTTCCAAGTTATTCACATAATGAAAACCTATACTTTGTTTCGGTCGAGTTCCCCATTCAAATGCATGTAACAGTGAGAAACGCACTGTCTTGGCGAAAGAAAGCGTTTTTGTACAACTTCATAGAAATAGCTGTAACTTTTGATAGAAGACTCGGATACACATGTTTATGGCTTTATCTTATAGAACTCAAGGTCTCCGTGCTGGGAAAACAGGTTTTGCAGCTGTTTGAGCTAAGATTTCCAAGTTATTCACATAATGAAAACCTATACTTTGTTTCGGTCGAGTTCCCCATTCAAATGCATGTAACAGTGAGAAACGCACTGTCTTGGCGAAAGAAAGCGTTTTTGTACAACTTCATAGAAATAGCTGTAACTTTTGATAGAAGACTCGGATACACATGTTTATGGCTTTATCTTATAGAACTCAAGGTCTCCGTGCTGGGAAAACAGGTTTTGCAGCTGTTTGAGCTAAGATTTCCAAGTTATTCACATAATGAAAACCTATACTTTGTTTCGGTCGAGTTCCCCATTCAAATGCATGTAACAGTGAGAAACGCACTGTCTTGGCGAAAGAAAGCGTTTTTGTACAACTTCATAGAAATAGCTGTAACTTTTGATAGAAGACTCGGATACACATGTTTATGGCTTTATCTTATAGAACTCAAGGTCTCCGTGCTGGGAAAACAGGTTTTGCAGCTGTTTGAGCTAAGATTTCCAAGTTATTCACATAATGAAAACCTATACTTTGTTTCGGTCGAGTTCCCCATTCAAATGCATGTAACAGTGAGAAACGCACTGTCTTGGCGAAAGAAAGCGTTTTTGTACAACTTCATAGAAATAGCTGTAACTTTTGATAGAAGACTCGGATACACATGTTTATGGCTTTATCTTATAGAACTCAAGGTCTCCGTGCTGGGAAAACAGGTTTTGCAGCTGTTTGAGCTAAGATTTCCAAGTTATTCACATAATGAAAACCTATACTTTGTTTCGGTCGAGTTCCCCATTCAAATGCATGTAACAGTGAGAAACGCACTGTCTTGGCGAAAGAAAGCGTTTTTGTACAACTTCATAGAAATAGCTGTAACTTTTGATAGAAGACTCGGATACACATGTTTATGGCTTTATCTTATAGAACTCAAGGTTCCCGTGCTGGGAAAACAGGTTTTGCAGCTGTTTGAGCTAAGATTTCCAAGTTATTCACATAATGAAAACCTATACTTTGTTTCGGTCGAGTTCCCCATTCAAATGCATGTAACAGTGAGAAACGCACTGTCTTGGCGAAAGAAAGCGTTTTTGTACAACTTCATAGAAATAGCTGTAACTTTTGATAGAAGACTCGGATACACATGTTTATGGCTTTATCTTATAGAACTCAAGGTTCCCGTGCTGGGAAAACAGGTTTTGCAGCTGTTTGAGCTAAGATTTCCAAGTTATTCACATAATGAAAACCTATACTTTGTTTCGGTCGAGTTCCCCATTCAAATGCATGTAACAGTGAGAAACGCACTGTCTTGGCGAAAGAAAGCGTTTTTGTACAACTTCATAGAAATAGCTGTAACTTTTGATAGAAGACTCGGATACACATGTTTATGGCTTTATCTTATAGAACTCAAGGTCTCCGTGCTGGGAAAACAGGTTTTGCAGCTGTTTGAGCTAAGATTTCCAAGTTATTCACATAATGAAAACCTATACTTTGTTTCGGTCGAGTTCCCCATTCAAATGCATGTAACAGTGAGAAACGCACTGTCTTGGCGAAAGAAAGCGTTTTTGTACAACTTCATAGAAATAGCTGTAACTTTTGATAGAAGACTCGGATACACATGTTTATGGCTTTATCTTATAGAACTCAAGGTCTCCGTGCTGGGAAAACAGGTTTTGCAGCTGTTTGAGCTAAGATTTCCAAGTTATTCACATAATGAAAACCTATACTTTGTTTCGGTCGAGTTCCCCATTCAAATGCATGTAACAGTGAGAAACGCACTGTCTTGGCGAAAGAAAGCGTTTTTGTACAACTTCATAGAAATAGCTGTAACTTTTGATAGAAGACTCGGATACACATGTTTATGGCTTTATCTTATAGAACTCAAGGTTCCCGTGCTGGGAAAACAGGTTTTGCAGCTGTTTGAGCTAAGATTTCCAAGTTATTCACATAATGAAAACCTATACTTTGTTTCGGTCGAGTTCCCCATTCAAATGCATGTAACAGTGAGAAACGCACTGTCTTGGCGAAAGAAAGCGTTTTTGTACAACTTCATAGAAATAGCTGTAACTTTTGATAGAAGACTCGGATACACATGTTTATGGCTTTATCTTATAGAACTCAAGGTTCCCGTGCTGGGAAAACAGGTTTTGCAGCTGTTTGAGCTAAGATTTCCAAGTTATTCACATAATGAAAACCTATACTTTGTTTCGGTCGAGTTCCCCATTCAAATGCATGTAACAGTGAGAAACGCACTGTCTTGGCGAAAGAAAGCGTTTTTGTACAACTTCATAGAAATAGCTGTAACTTTTGATAGAAGACTCGGATACACATGTTTATGGCTTTATCTTATAGAACTCAAGGTTCCCGTGCTGGGAAAACAGGTTTTGCAGCTGTTTGAGCTAAGATTTCCAAGTTATTCACATAATGAAAACCTATACTTTGTTTCGGTCGAGTTCCCCATTCAAATGCATGTAACAGTGAGAAACGCACTGTCTTGGCGAAAGAAAGCGTTTTTGTACAACTTCATAGAAATAGCTGTAACTTTTGATAGAAGACTCGGATAC